>NC_059471.1:112118051-112721801 GCF_018139145.2 Gymnogyps californianus | reverse complement strand
TTCTTCCTTATGCTTCCTTATAGTGACATTTAAACTTAATTTTCTTAGGGAAGAGAAATGGATCTGTGGATCTGTGAATTAGACAAACCTGATTGATAACTTTGACATATAGTGCAGTACAGAGAGTACAAGGATCAAAAGTTAGCTATGTGCTGTAACTTCCAAGTCTATTACAAGTATTTATCTTTGGCCTGCAAAGAGTAAAAAGGAATTGATTTCACACTTATCAATTCACTGCTTATTTTTCAGCTCTACAGAAAGCTTTTTAATGAGTGAAAGGAAATCAGTTGATAGCAGTAGCCTCTCTAGTCTGTTTAGAGATTATCTAACCATGGAAGCTAATCCAAGAAAATATAGCTGGACCTTAAAAATTAGGGTGGTTTGACTTCATGAATTAGTCAGACATCATAAATTTATTTCATAATAGCTACATATGATAATAGACTAAATTAAGCGTGTTCCAAATTCAGGCTCAAAGCCTGCAAAATATGCAATTAAAGCAAGCCAACAAACCTGTAGCCGTCAGGAGCTGTATCAGGATACTAGAGAAGAAATGAAATTAATGACTCCTGGGACTTGACCAAGCTCTGAAAGGAAGAGTAGATATACTCACATAATGTTTAGAGTAAGGAATTGCACAAAGAAGTCTGTGGTGGCTTCTCAACACTTCCGGATCAATGTGTCATTTTGAACAAGTAGTGTAATTTTCTGTGCATAAATTTTTCCATCTATGTAATGGAGATAAAACATTCCCATTCATATGAACTGCTCATAGACCTGTGAAAATTTCTTATTTTGATACTAATCAAACTGAGACTAAATATACTGATTTTCTCCAAGAACATATTTTTCAGAAGTTCAAAGCTTTACTTTCAAAAACAGTTATTCGGCAGAATTATTTTTCATTATAAGTAATAAATCAGTAAGATTTTCAGCACACTTCAATATTTGGGTGATTTTCATTCTCATTATAGAGTGTCTACTGTAACTGTTATTCAAATTTCTATTAGTCATCACACATAGTCTGTCTTTTCTATCCGGATATAGAGTTTAAATTCTCTCTTGTTATATGAGTGTCTATATATGCATGTTTACATTTTTATGAATATATATTATCTATACCATGTGCATATATGTGTAAATATATGTATACAAATAGGGGGTTGTATTTTTAAACACAGACACATATATATATAATTTTTTAAACTGTCTTCTGTGTTATTTAAGATGTCAAGGTGCATCATTCAAAGAAGTTTTCAGGAATATGGTAAAGGAAAGAAAAAGATGCTGTTTTAATCCAATGAGAGGTAATAATATGAATTGATGAAGCGATGTACAAGCAGATTGTGTAGTATCTGTGTCAGAATTATTGAGCTTGAAATCTAATCAAAGATGGGAATTATTGAAAGCTAGTGTTTTAGAAGTGGAAATTCTTCTTTGACAAGGCAAGACAAGACTGAAATAACCTTGACTTAGTGTGGAATCAGAATGATTAGAGTCAGTGCAAATTTCAGACCCACTCTCTGACAATAAATAAATGGAGGTGTCGAGCCTCATTTTGATCACCTTCAGTAATGACCTTGAATGCATGCAAATGTGAAATTTACTCAGTGGGGACTCTGTGGCAACTCTGCGATTCAACTGTGAAATTAGAGTAGCTTGTACTTAAACTGGAATTTCACACCTGCTGAACTAGCAGTCTCTTTCTGACTTACAACAGGAAGGAAAGAAACCTCTTACAAAGCCATGTTTCCATTTGTTTATTTGAAATAATTTCTTTTTCCTCAGTTATGACTAAATAGGCTAAAAATAATTTTAAAACCCAGCTGGGGGAACCTGAGACAAAGTGACTGTTGTGGATTTTATTTGAAAGCTAAGCTCACTCTATTTTTAAAACATTTTTCACTGTTCAAACAAATATTACAGTCTTTGTAGTTGCTGTATGAATAAGAACTTACTGAAACACCAAGAGTGTGCTGGTTCTTAAAAATGAAAAAACTTCAACACAGTGTATCTGATACATTAAATAACAGAATTGTTAGAATTACTAAAGTTTAGAATAATAGATATATGCTTGATTTCGTAGATGAGTCCGCTTATTTATTTCTTGACCTTGCTGTAGAGAGAATGTTTTTTAGAGTGGAATGGAATATGCATTAATTGAAGAGTGGTATAGCGCCAATCACACACTAACCCAAGCGCTTTCCAAAGTAATCAATTGAATATTGTCAGTGTAGACAAACAGTGCTTTCACAGCAGGGAATCTCAAACAGAATTGCACATTACAAAGCAGTTTTTTGTGAGGCAGGATTGGCAGGTTTTGATTATATATCAAAATTGGAATTGCATCATGACAGTGTTATTTCCTGTCTTGGCCACCACCTGGAAAGAGAGAGCTGTTATATCCAAGTTCCACTGAACACGTTGCGTAGGTCCTACCCATCAAGGATTTTTACAAGTTAACCAAATTAATATGCACACAAATTGTGAATTATCAAAAATTTAACTGAAAAATGGAATAATTTTTAATATGATGCATATTCTTTTTTAAAAGATTTAACCGTTAGCTACTTAAACTATGTCCAACAAATTAACCTAAGTCATGTGTACAGTTTTCTTCCATGTGGACAGTTGTTTCTGGTGAGTAATGTTTTGTGTATTTTCTGTGAACATGTTTTATTGTTCAAACACTTTTAATGACATGAAAAACAACAAAATAACAAATGTTTCTATACATTTTCAAATTATGGCTGTGTAAAAACTATGCATCATACCGTGCAAAGCAGAAGAATCTCCATTACATCCTGGAATGTCTCCCTGTATACAATAGAGTGAAAATGTTTATGCTCTGGAGTTGAGGTGACAATACTTGTGTTTTAGAAGGCAGTTTTTGTCAAATCTGGTGGTTAGGACATCTTTCCAATCTTTGGACTTTAGCCCTGCTCCTTTTTAAAAGGGTTG
Source organism: Gymnogyps californianus (assembly GCF_018139145.2). Taxonomy (NCBI): domain Eukaryota; kingdom Metazoa; phylum Chordata; class Aves; order Accipitriformes; family Cathartidae; genus Gymnogyps; species Gymnogyps californianus. The sequence goes on along the minus strand of NC_059471.1, from coordinate 112,718,840 downwards.
AATTGAGAATGTGTCCAGTCCATATCTGTTCCTACCACCATTAGTGCTTCAAACATTTGTCACTTCCCTGAGATAAAATCTCATGTGTTGAAACTGCTCAGAGAAGGAACTGAAACATTTGTAGGGACTTTCCTGCTCTAGATATCGGACTGTTATAAGAAGAGAAGACAACCACCACCGCAACCTTCTCCTTAATGAATCAAATGCTGAGTCACCAAGCCACTGGGTGAAGTCAACCGTTATTTGTTTGCTTTTATTACAATTGTCAAAGGGAGAAAAAAAATACTTCAAGTGCAATTTCAATGTAATATTACGTTATATTATCAAATACTATTAGAAAACACAAAAATTCATTTTAATGCATTCACAATTTCTCAGATTTTCTCAATTTTTATGCCCTAAAAAAGGAATTATATGAACATATGCCTGCTATCGTTCAGCTAGTCCTGCCTGGGCTCATTCTCTGATAGGGTTACCTTTTAGCTGGAAAACAATTTCTGTTTTTCTTTTTCATCTTTGTCTTCAACATTCCAGAGCAATAGCACGGTCTGGTCTTTGGGTTTTGCTATTGTACTTTTTTCGATAATGAGTTTGCTATTCTTAAGTGTTCATTTACAGATGCATTTTGTATTAGGTGCCTATCTTTACAGTTAATCAGCATACAATTGATCAAGGTTATTTTTACAATACCTTGTTCTGTTTGTTTGTTCTTATTGAAGCCATGTCTAAAAAAGTATCACCATCTGGTGATTCAGTGGTGAAGAGATAGTCAGCTATCACAACCAGATATGTCTACTTCTAAAGGCAACATTTGTTCTCTAAGCTGTATCTTCAATACAAAACATAATTACCAATATGATTTACTCCCTAATTTTCAGCAGAGATCTCTACTGATATCCAGAGCCAATGCTAGTGGTCTTATCGCTATCCCAAAAGACTTATTTTTGTTTTTGTTTAGGAGATTTCTTCTGTTCTAAAAAGCTGAAGCAAAAGTTAAATACTGGCAAAGTGGCTATATCTAAATTTGATTCAAGCATCATGGAAAGATTCTTTTTTCAATAGTCCTATGTGCTCCTAAAAGGCACAAATTATGAAAAAAATGTTGCAAAATGCATCCTCTCTTTCTGTGATTAGAGATCAGAGATCTCTTATTTAGCTTCCAGAAAAATTTTCCAGATCACACTGCATGTAACAGTGATAGAACCATAAGCATTTGCATTTCACCAAAGCCTTTTAGAGTACACTTTGTTTCAACAGATAGTATTTTAATTATTAGTTAAATATGTAATTATTGTGAGGCAAATGTGTTGTGTTTCTGTGTAGTTGCACAGAATCCATAGGCCCCAGTCTAGAAAGTGCCTTAGGCAGATGCTTATCTTTAGACTGATGAGGTCTGTTAACTTTGATAAACTAAACTTATGCTCTAAGTGGTTTGCTGGATTGGGGCCATAGACTGTAATTGAGTTGGATTTTTATCTTTAATCCTTCATCCATTTGTTAAAATTTTTGATGAATTTTGTTCTTTTACACAGAATTATCTTTGTTTAATGCTACTGATTTCCTAATGTAATTATCTTCCAGGCTTCATTGATCATGTTTAAAGTACTTTCAGATATTCATGCATAATTTCTGCATGTTAATTTAACTTGGTTATTGGAATTTATTTAATTTCCTTAAATACCACAGGATACACATCTGTATGTGTGTCCTGGTTAACAGACTGATCTGATTCTCAAATTTTAAGTACACTTACATTTGTATAAGGCTTAGCTATAATGACCAGAGAGTCACTTTTGGCAATGTTTTGCATTGTAACTGCAGTGCATACGCTACCTTCATAATACAGGTCTACTGAAACCTGTACTTCTGAAAGTTTTCGAAGTAACTGCAGATAGAGGCTGTTCACTTTTTACTGTGAACGTTAGTTTGTATCAGACTCTATTTCAGTGTTGATATTAGTGAGAAACCAATGAAAAGCAGATCAAATAGAAGCTGGCATTTGACAATATAATATATTAAAGGGTAGAGAATATATTATTTATGCATATGGCCGTTTTTGTAGACACAAGGATTTGGTATTGAACTCTGTCTTCATTTTCACCTTGTTTGTTTTATAATCATTTTGTTGTTCCTTTCAGTTGGAATGTCAACATTTTCAGGCATGGTTTGCATAAGAGATATATATGCTTGTATAGTATCTATCATAATGATTCTAATTAACGCCTGTGATGCCTGCCTTTAATCACATAAGGAAATGGATACACTTTACCAGTCTTAGGAAACAAGAGCATCCTGAAAACTACTGCTGCTTCAAATACATCGTAATAGGCACTGATCCTTTCCCAATAAGCTAATTAATTATTAAACATTTTAATTATTAATTACTGCACATTATTATTTATTACAAATTTACGGTACCCATGGAATTGTTAACAACTGAAAATTTATTAACAAGTTTTGTGATAAAGTTCATTGAAATGGATTTTCATTATTTCATACTTTTTGTGTTGAAAATTTTCAGGATTTACTTTGAGAATATATAAGAAATTTAATTGTCAGATTTTACCTCTGTTGCTTTTTATCATATAATATAGTTCTGTTGTTTTCTATCTAACATATTACTTCTAAATTTTCCTTAGTCCTTTTTTTCCTCTACCAGTATACTTGGCCATGGTCCATATCCTTGCTGGTTCACACTATTACAGATTAATGTGATAACTGTAGTTAATGATAAGTGATTAAAAACATCTTTCTAGAAACTGCAAATACACTTCTAAATTGTCCTTTCAATGCCCTTTAAACATTCATTCGTTAGATCCTGCATATTTCATGTGCTTCTGTCAGAGAGAGAGAGACGAGGAGAGAGGTGGGCAAATTCTCTCCTTCGGCTACATGTTTCTTCATACCCAAAAGTATGCCAGGAGGGAAACTGTTGATGGCCCAGTGCTCCATAGGTAAAGAAACCTAAGGGTATTGTGAAATTAAGCATAGAGCTCTGTGGATAGGGTTCTGGTAGTTTTGAATATTCCCTGTTTCACTATTTATCTGCAAAAAGGTTCCTTATTTGAATTATTTCTAAGATGATTTAATGGGGAAGCTATGCAGCATTATGGTAGAGAACTACTTCTACTCTGATGAGAGTATATTCATTTAATAATTTTTTTAGTATTCTGTTTTCAAGCATTTTAATTCTAAATACAAAGAGCAGGATTTGACCCATATTATGCTTGTCCATTTATATATAAAATGCCAAAGTAGAAAAGACATTTTGTTGTTGCTTATAGTTCTCCTGAGTTATGACTATGTCTGGGTGAATGGTTCATCCCATCAAATCTGAACCTAGCTAATAAAAACAAGATCGTTTTTGTTCAGCAAAGGCTAGTGCATTGGTATGTATTAGATTCAGACTTAACTCTGCTGAACTGTTCACCTCCTCTTAATCATAAATCAATTTAGTGACAGCTTAAACGTATGAGCAACTTTTTTATGACACTTGTATCATGCCTTTAATAGCAGAGATGAAATATTTTAGTGTGATGCTTTCTGGAAAATGTGCTGTTCTGTATCTTCTATCTTCCTTTTATTTTACTCATTTAAGGGCATATGGTCAACCCCAAGTAATAGGATGTTTAACTGTCAGTCCTCGTAAGTCAGCGTTAATGACATTATATGTCCAGTTTACTGCTAGATAATTTGCTGATGGAAGAAAGCTGTTGTTGTTGGCTACATGGCCAGAAACTACCAGCAAACTGTATATAGCGAATAAAACCTAAAAACTTCATTTTGTGTCAGTTTCTACTGGTTTATGGTGAGGACATAAATGGATGATCAGCTTTGCAGTAAAAGATCAGCACTATTTTATTAATTGCTGGAGGGGGGCAATATTAATTATATGAACTTAAATTTGGGTCCAATTGGTTGAAAAATATATGTAACTTTGCAGAGCTAAAATATGATGTTCCTTTTTTAAAAAGTTACTCCTTTTGCTTGCTGCTAGAAGTTTTCCACCTTTGTGTGTGCACATGCGTACGCCCATGTGCATGAGAGGGAGAGAGAGTATGACGGCACGCACAGTCTTTAATTGTAAGAACTTTTTCAAAGAGCAATAGACATGTCAACCCCAAAGGAAAACATGCACAAGCAGGAGCAATAGATACAGCTGTGGCTTTGTTAAGTTTGTATTGAGCTTAATATTGCTTTTGTAACTGTAAGATAAAACCAAAGAAACAGAAATAGGGAAAAATATGTTTTGTTACAGGGTGTCGTGGTTTAAACCCAGCTGGCAGCTAAGCACCACGCAGCCGCTCGCTCACTCCCCCCCACCCCTGGGATGGGGGAGAGAATCAGGAAAAAAAAAACTCGTGAGTTGAGATAAAGACAGTTTAATAGGACAGAAAGGAATGAAAAACAACGATAATGATAATAATAATAATATGACAATAGCAATACTAAAAGAATTAAACTATACAAAGCAAGTGGTGCACAATGCAATTGCTCACCACTCGTTGACCGATGCCCAGTTACTTCCCGAGCCACGATCCCCCCTCCCCGTTAACTCCCCCCAGTTTATATACTGGGCATGATATCATATGGTATGGAATAGCTCTTTGGCCAGTTTGGGTCAGCTGTCCTGATGGTGTCCCCTCCCAGCTTCTTGTGCCCCTCCAGCCTTCTTGCTGGCTGGGCATGAGAAGCAGAAAAATCCTTGACTTAGTATAAACACTACTTAGCAACAACTAAAAACATCAGTGTGTTATCAACATTATTTTCCTACTAAATCCAAAACACAGCACTATACCAGCTACTAGGAAGAAAATTAACTCTGTCCTAGCCGAAACCAGGACACAGGGGAAGAAATAATTTATCATTATTTTTAATAAAGCTTATGTGAATTGGATGATGTTTTGAATGTTAAAAAAGTAGATCTCAATTTCCAACAGAGCATACACAGCATTCACTGTAGCGGTAGCTGGGAAATGCTGCAGCATGGAAGGTCGCCACATAAAACATTAACTGTATTTAAAAACAGGGTCATAACATTATCTCTTCTATGTTTTAAATAGAGGGAAAAAACCCTTATCATTTAGATCTTCCGCCCAGGCTAAGTGAATTAGACTCAAGTGAATATTGTGTGTATATTGCAGAACTAAATTTTATTGCATATAGCAAGATAGGTATAACAGTTAAAATTAAAAACTACTAAAACCTCTTAGGTGCTTGTCAAATAGTTTTATTGATCTGTTCATCATATATAAAACACATAACACTGCAACAGAAACACTTTATTTTCATTTGTTCAGACTCATCTGTACAATTAATTTTTGACTTAGCTACCCATGAGTGACAATCCCAAATGCACACTCATAAAATCTGTGTGCCAAACCATGTCATCAACTACTCTTTCTGAAATACTCATATAAAACCAATAGCTATTATAAAGGATAGAAATGTGACAAATTGAAGGGCGATTAAAACAATCAGTCATGCTCATTTAATGTTCTTGGTTGTATGGATACAGGCTGAATTTACTGCTTAGCTTTGAAGACAGCTATTAATTTTCTGATGGTCTTTTCCAGTTTGCTCATTCCAAAAGTATCTGAATGATTTAGAAATACCATTGAACTTACGTTCACGTGACTCCAGCAAGGTAAAAGGGATGTTGTTATCCTGATTTATAAATGAAGATCTGAAATGCGCAGAGGACTAGATCAGAAGTACCTGCTTTGTATCTTCCACTAGGGACACCTTGGACCTAGTTTTTGTAGCTGTTGAAGCATTCAGAGCACAGATCTCATTGTCTTCAGTTGCAGCGGCGAGTGCTTGGCAGTTTTGGAAATCAGGTGTCACACAGCTGCATGTAGACCTGTGTATGAGTGATGGACAGAGGTCACTAGCGAGAACCCAGCTTTAAATGCCTTGGCTATTGCCATGTAAGACAGAGCTCCAATCCATTTCTTTTGGCAAGTTTAACCCCAGAACTGCTCTTTCTGCTCTCACCTCTGTACCTTACTCCTGCTTTCTAACTCCTATAACAAGGGAAACATACCTGACAGAAAACTGTGTCTTTGAGTTCATAATGGTTCAGACTTATCTGTGAAGTGGACTCTTTGCAGAAAATGATTCAGAATTCTGTGAACAACTTACCGCCACGTAATGACTGTTGTACTAAAGTTATGTCCAGATCATGTGCTTGATTACAGGTGCAAAGACAAACTGGAAATTCCAGTACTTCCCTAATACTGAGGCTTAGCTACAAAGCAGTGTGAAATGTGGTATTTGTTTCTTTGTATTTTCTAAACTTTAAAACCAAGATTTTAGAAGACTTTTAAAAAAGGGGGAAGTGTTTAATTTAAATCTGATTCCTTGATTATGAAGAGGTCAATCAAGAACTTGGCTAAGGAAGAAGCAGAAAATGTTATCTTTATATGCTTCTTTGTATGCTTTATAAACTACGGAAAAGTTTAATGAGAGTACCTACATATCTTAATCTGCTTTCATTTTAGACCTGATGATAGTCTCAGTCAGTACAAAAATATCCCTCACTGTTTTAATAGAACTTTTAAAAACACTTGTCAACTAATTTTTCTTTAACATATTCATATATATGTAAAAAATACCATTGCCTTTTGTGATAAAAAGTCTCATTCTTCATAGTGCCTTCTTTAGAGTTATCTTTACCAGTGCAAAAGGAACTTTAAGCATTACATTTTATACTCTTTATATTGGCAAGGAAACAAAAAGTCCCTTTGCAACCTTCATACCTTGAGGATGTGCTCATTACCAAGTCATAGACTTGACATTATGCTTATCACATGGATGCTAAAAAACCCCAAACCACAGAGTCATTTCAGGAAATGAGAAGATTTGCTGTGCATCCTTGGTACTTTTGATGGATGGGAGTATGCTGTGCATGCTCATGACCATTGCCATGCACATGCATGGTCCCAAAACTTCCTGTGTAAAAGTTACTGTTCATAAAGTTGGAAGATTCACTTGCCTTGCCAGTGACTGATAAAATAACAACAAAACAAGCCAGGCTGGTTAGCAACTAGCTCCATGTCAACCTTAATTATAACTCAGGTGCTAAATTAAGCTCTTGCTAATAGTACTTGCACTCTGCATCTTATTTTAAGGTGTTTTATATGTCTATGCATGTATACATGTATACATACACACATATATTACATATAAATAAGTGTATGTATATCTGTCAGTGCAGATAGATAGTGTCATTTGCCCTATTCATTACTAAAAGGTGTTGTCAGAGCAGCAAAGACGCTGCGTTCTGAAGGTTGTCAATGATGTCATTGAAGAGACTGACACATCTATAAAATATGAAAGCACTAACTTTAAGAAATTATTTTAACATTTATTCATAGAATCATAGAATGGTTTGGGTTGGAAGGGACCTTAAAGATCATCTAGTTCCAACCCCCCTGCCATGGGCAGGTACACCTTCCACCAGACCAGGTTGCTCAAAGCCCCATCCAACCTGACCTTGAACACTTCCAGGCAGGGGGCATCCACAACTTCTCTGGGCAAACTGTTCCAGTGTCTCACCACCCTCACAGTAAAGAATTTCTTCCTAATATCTAATCTAAACCTACCCTCTTTCAGTTTAAAACCATTACCCCTCGTCCTATCGCTACACTCCCTGATAAAGAGTCCCTCCGCATCTTTCCTGTACGCCCCCTTTAAGTAATGGGAGGCCACTATAAGGTCTCCCTGGAGCTTTCTCTTCTCCAGGCTGAACAACCCCAACTCTCTCAGCCTGTCCTCATAGGGGAGGTGCTCCAGCCCCCGATCACCTTCATGGCCCTCCTCTGGACCCACTCCAAAAGGTCCATGTCTTTCTTATGCTGGGGACCCCAGAGGTGAACACAGAACTCCAGGTGGGGTCTCACAAGAGTGGAATAGAGGGGGAGAATCACCTCCCTCGACCTGCTAGCCACACTTCTTTTAATGCAACCCAGGATGTGATTGGCTTTCTGGGCTGCGAGTGCACATTGCTGGCTCATATTCTTATGTATATTAAAGTACAATATACATGTATGTACACAGTTATGTAAATATTATAAAATTAATAATATTTCTTTCTTCAACAAAAGGAAAAAAGATATTTATCATACTTATCCACTAAAGGAAACAGCATTTGGTGCTGCCAATAAGCTAGAAATACTGAACATCTGAGTTCAGTTCTGAGAGAACAAGTTGTCTTTTTTCTATAACGTATATTGTTTTCATGCTTTGTCTTGGAAATGATCACTCCTATGATGGTATTATTATTAGCATTTACTTTCATAGGATTTTGGTTAGAAAAAGGTGTGGTATATTACTTTCTCCTCTTTTTTTTAAGTTCATACTCACAAAAGGAGAAAAGAGGCAAAATGAAACACATTAGGCATGGTGTTGCCAAGGCAACAAGTACTTGAGCCTCCGAGGTGAAATGTGACTGAAATGCCTATGATGCCATTGCATAGGGAAGTGTGGTCTACTACACTTAGAACTAAAATCAGCTCTATTTAAAATTAAAAAAAATTTAAAAAATCTATTTTTAATACCTGTGACTATTAAGACAGTTTAGTTTCCAGCCAGTAGCACCATACAAAGAACAATGGATTTCAGATATACTGGCAAACATTATACTCATACTCATCTGTGGACAAATACTTAAATTGAGTTTTAAGGTCTTCTAAGGAAGGGAGGAGGTTCCTGTGTTTTGTTTTGGCTTGGGAAAACTATTTAGGGACAAACACTGTTATAAATTAGGGAAAAGGAACTGAGAATTGAGGAAATGTGTGGAGACCTTCTGCTTCGGTAATACTTTATATAATCATTGTTAGAAACAATATGGGCTGCTTGAGGGTTCCCTATCTAACCTGAAGCATGGTTGCATCAGAGTTGATCTTTGATTTGGTTTTCACTCTTCACTTGGAAACGGTAATAAAATTTATTATTAATATAGTAATTAAAGCTGAAAATATCATCTATATGTAACACTGTCTATCCAAAGCTTCAAAAAATCATGAGATAGACTGAGAAAAAATGCCATTTATTTTCCTTTTCAATGATTAGGATTCTTTGTATTTGAGCTTCACATTTTTTTCAGGTTCTTCAGACAAATTAATAAATAAATGTTGAGAGCTTGACAGAATCGTGTGACTCCAGGACCTGAGGATTTAAAGATTAAATGAAATACTGTGCAGTATTAACTAACTTCCCAGCTGCATTGCAATGGGCCAGTTTTCTTCTTGCTGTTCACTGAGATAGTTCTCGACTGGACCTTGCTCCATCACAAGAGATCCAGGTCTTAGTGTTGCACAAAGCACCAGAGGAGCGAGAGTGAGTAGTGGAATTGGTCTCAGAGTAAAGATTATGAAGATCTAGGCTGAATGCAGCCCTGACCAAGTTTCAGGAAAATGCTAACAAATGCATGCAAAATAACTGACTCTTATTTTTTAATCTAGTTTTATCAAATTAAAGGCATGGAGAGCAATATGTATGAAGCTTTTTTTAAACTCTCTTCACACAGATCAAACCTTAACAAATGTTTTAGTCAAAGTTACAAACAATGTCAAAAAACTGCTACTTTTTGAAAAATTCATTCTCCAAATTGACTGAGTAATGTCTCTCCTGTGATAGTAATTGATGTTTTAGAATAATGTTTAAATACTGTAAAAAGAGTTTGAGGAAAGGAAACCTTAACTATTGTAGTGTGTTTTACTTGCAGAGCTGCGTTTGCTATCCAGTGCTACAGAGTAGCTGTGAGAGTGTAACTTTAATTTTGTGTTTAGATTATTTTGGACCAGAGAATTTATTTAATGTTTGTTCTACAGAAGAAGAAAAAGAGACAGGAAAAAGTCCAAACTAGCATTAGTTTAAGAACTATAATTGATAAGTAACAATTGTAATTGGTTTGGGATTCATTTTACCATGAAGAAGAGTATTCAGTCGTCATTTCCTAGCATCTAGAACATTAGTTTCTAAACCCTTCAGTAGAAAGAAATCTCTGATGCTGGGAAAAAAGGGAACTGAAATGGATTAAACAGAGTAAACAGATAAAAAGGATTATTCTGTAACTTACAAAGCACACGTAGACTAATAACCATAAATTAAGCCACGGATTCTCTGCAATCGGACCCATATTATGAGTAGAATGCAGATTGGCATGGCTTGATGTGCTGAGAGGCAGTCTTGATTATGAGAGACATCTTTCTACATAACCATGTCAATATTATGCTTTGGATTTTGAACAAAAGCAATGTGGAAAATGATTTTGCAGTCTAAGCAAATGTGTGCGTGTGTCTAATGTACTTCTGTATGTACATTTGTAGACATAGGGTTTGCATATGCATAGTTTCTATGCATATATCCCATTCCAGCATCATTTATTCTAGAGGAGGTTGTGTTTGCTTGGGGAACTTTGTTATAAGGCCCAATGTTCTACCCCAGATGTTTTTTATCTTAGGAAATATTTTTTGCTGCTAGTGTTTTATGGTGGAGAATACTCAATGTTGTTGGAGTGGACAAAATGTTCTTTGTTGGTGCTTGCATATGGTTTGGCTTGTTTTGTAGAACAAGATCTTTCTTTCATCCATGGCATTTTCTAGTGGCCGTGTAGGTATTTGGTATAAGCAATTATAGTTGCTCAAAATTTTAAAGGTGAATCTCGTCAACACTGTGATAATATGCCAATATTAGTGTTTTCCTTTCTAGGAATATAAACCTTCCTTATATTAACTAGACTAAATAGAATTTAATTTAATTTAAAATAATTGCTATTTTCTGTTATAAATCAAATTGCTATTTTCTAATGAGAACCACTTTGGCTATTCTTTGGAAAACTTTGCACAATCCTTTGAATTTTTAAAATGATCTTTGTCTCAAACCCTGAAAACTTTCTACCAAACAGTTCCTAAAAAATCCCTTAAGTGAAAATTATTTAACTTACAAAACCTTTCTTGTAAGCCGAATGAGACAGCTCTGCATAAAATAAGCAAAGTGTCAAAATTGTCTCTCTCTTTCAAGTTCGTGTTCAAGTACGTCTCTCAACACTTGTGATTTTTTAGCTGTTTTGTACATTTTATATTTGTTAATTTGCAAAGGGATAGCAAGACAGCCATAGACAAGGATTTTTTTCTCAACTGTCATGATCAGAAGCAGCCAAAGTAATACACCTGAATTGCACACGTTGTCTGTTGCACTGTGATGTTCCTTTCCTCTGAATCATCAAATGCAGGATTTGTTTTGTGTTGCATAGTAACTCATAGTGAATGCATTCCTTCTGCGTAGCATACAAAAGAAAATAGGAAGGGGAAAATTCAGTGAGTGTGTCCAGTGTGCTTATGTCTAGCAAGTATGCAGATTCCCAAGCCAGGAACTCCTTAAATACCTTTACTTAAGATATTCTTATTTTCTGGATACTCTCTACTCCCCCTCCCTGTCTACCCGGGTTCTCCAGATTAGGATCTTTTGGGGTTACTCTGTGTGTATTATACATTGAGGATTTCTACAAAACCAGGCTAATTTGTTAGATCAATGAGCCTCACCTCCACATGGGGCTTGAATAAGGCTGGGCAACAGCAGGAGCACCAATTTGGTGTCCTAAGAGTTGTATTGTCCTGTGGCGCTCAGCTCTTACGCTTGATGCTGCAAGCTGATGTGACATGGCTTTCTGGTCAGATGCTTTCCATCTTCTCTCTTGGGTCAGGTGAAAGTCCTTGGGGGAGGGGACTGCAGTGGGGCATATACAGACTGTTCCTGGAAGAGTCAGCATCACTCCACTGCCCCATCCCGTGAGCAGTGAGAGAGTACGGAATTGCCGTGGGAAGAGGATAACTCGGTGATTAAACCCTACTCGCACCCTTGGAAACTGAGGAGACAAAGAGAGTAACTACCCTACCTTAACGGCACTCCTTCCTGCCTCTGCTTTGTTCCTAGCTAGCACAAAGGGAATATGGATGCTTTGACCCAAATCAGTTGATTGCAATAGTCAAGAAGCTGCTCCTAGTTCTCTTGAGATGAAATTACTTAAAGAAGCCGTTTTCTCTAATAATTTGTTTACCCGTCTTCATCCTACACCATAAAACTACGTTTTTTGTGTAGCTCACTATTGTACTTGTCTGTTAGTAGTAAAAAAGAGAATACATTTTCATCTTTCTTAATATTCATCTCTGGACAATATCCCATGAAAAGGAGAAAATTTGGGTTTTGCTTTACCAGATATAATAATCCTGGCTATAGGTAATATATATACATAAACCTCAGCAGTAATACTTTTTAATAGGTCTTTCACTAGCAATTAAAAAATAAAACACTCCCCACCAAATAAATAAAGAAAAATAAAACAAGCACAGGTGGCAGTAAAGCTTATTTCCACACTGGAGTAATTGATAATTTGTGGGATCTTTGGTTTTTTCTCTATGAAGCCTGCAAGACAGGCAATTCCTTAGCGTATTGCAGTAGCATGCAGTACAGATGTAAGGGAAAGCTAGGTGTCACTCAGTAAGGAATCCTGTTGGTATGATTGACACATAAAGCAAATTTTTTTGCCATTCTGATGTGTGCTTTCTTGCGGAGGGATATCTCAGAGACAAACCATTGGAGTAAACCCTTTCTGTTGTCATTTTGTGAGATTTTTATTTTCATGAAAGTGATCCGTCTTGTGTGCAAATACTAGCCTTTGCTGTTTGATATGCACAGAAATTCAATCAGATGCTTAATTACATCTTAACATGAGTTCCAAACAGCTGGCTAATTCCCTTGTTTCTGATTAAAGAGATTACAAAAATAAAATTTAACATTGCATTTACATATAGCTCTAAAAGGAAACACTTGCCCATAAGTTTTAGTCATTTAGGAAATTCATGTCTGTTCAACACTAGGGATCAAAGCTTTTAACATGATGAATTGCAGAGTGACAAGAGATTAAAAAAAAAGAAGAAATAGCAAGTGGAATTTGTCAAATGTTCTGCTCGTTGATTATGGCAGGATTTAACTTGAAGGGGTGAGTCCATAGATGTATGCAGGAAGTATTTTGTTTCATACTTCTTCTTTGTGAAAACATAGAAATTAAGTTTGTTCACTAAACCATCACTTCCCATGAACTCAGAAGATTATTTTCCAAACAAGATTGTTCTGAGCATATGCACTAATTTGTTTAAAGTTGATTTATTAACTGTCACAAAATAAGGTAGAATTTCATTTGTTTTCTGTCTAGTTTAATCTTCGAGTGGTTTATTTTTTAATCATTTTAAATTCAATTTTTAATCAAAAGTGCAGTTATTCTAATGTCAGAGTGTGTTTGACATTTACATATGTCTTCAGCAATGATAATATAAAAGTTCTCTGCTACAAAAACAGATAAACTCCTTTTAGCTGTGATTCTTGTATCAATGTATGCACCAGAGGTGAAGCCAATCTGGATAACTGCTAAAAGGTAGTAGAAAACAGATTCCTAATGTTGTCATTTAGGCCTAATTGAGATTCATTTAATCACATTTAAAAAGATATTGTTATACATAGAGAATTCATATGAAAACCTTTCTTTAATATTTAAGTAAGAAATGTGTTGATTATGTAGAAATAGGAAATCAAGGGAGCTACAGACAGTGATAAGCAGCTAAATGAACTGTGTGCATGACTCACTGACACTGAAGGTTGTGAAGAAATACCTCCCTCTTTTGGCAATAAAGACTGAGCATTTGGAGAGGTTCTGGGACTCTTACACTAAAAAAAAAATCAAATAGGACAAATTCAAGTCTGCTAAGAGAACTGGCATATAAAATAATGAGAGGCTATTAAAAATATGCAGGTTTTTCTTATTTAGGGGACTGGAGAGTGACAGATATCGCATTCATATTTTACAGATGTCTGTGTTTGAACCAGGGGACTACTGACCTCCAAACTATATACTTCAGCCTAGTCTATTAGTGAAAGGGAAGACCTGGGAGACCATGACACGACAACTCTAAGCAGAAAAGTCTGTGTGAAAAAGAAGAACTCTCCCTTCTTGATCTGTTGACATTTTACAAACACGTTAATAAATAAGCATATTAAGAAGATCATAACTGATGTTTTGTTTAGACTCTGCTGAGACTTTGAAGAGATATCTTACAACACTTACTAAATATATTGAATAGTCATGGGATGCAAGCTGTAAGCGTTGTATTGTATTGTATCAAAAACTGACTTAGATACAGAAGGTGAAAACTGAGAATAAATGACCAGATTGCACTGTCAACCCCCTGTGCTCCTGCACCCTCAATAAACAAACAAACTGAACAGAGATAACTACTTTAGAGCTTCTGAATTATCCCATGCAAGAACAATGTACTGGGTGTCCTGGTTTCGGCTGGGACAGAGTTAACTCTCTTCTTAGTAGCTGGTACAGCTACAACAATGTTTTAGTTGTTGCTAAGTAGCACTTATCTTAAGCCAAGGACTTTTCAGTTTCCCATGCTCTGCCAGCAAGCAGGTGTGCAAGAAGCTGGGAGGAAGCATAGCCGGGGCAGCTGACCTGAACTAGCCAAAGGGGTATTCCATACCATGGAATGTCATGCCCAATATATAACAGAGGGGGGTTGGCCGGGAGGGGTGGATCGCTGCTTGGGCATCGGTCAGTGGGTGGTGAGCAATTGCATTGTGCATCACTTGTCTTTTCTTGGGTGTTACTTCTTTTTTTGTTGTGTTCCTTTTTATTACAATTATTATTATTCTTAGTTAGTAGTGTATTTTATTTTTACTTTAGTTATTAAACGGTTCTTATCTCAACCCATGAGTTTTACTTTTTTTTCTTTCCTCCTCCCCACCCCACTGGGAGCGGGGAGGGGGAAGCAGCTGCGTGGTGCTTAGTTGCTGGCTGGAGTTAAACCATGACACTGGGTCAGGCTAAAGGGCCAGCTTGGTTTTTACTGGCCAGCAGCTTAGGGAAGAAGAACTATTATAAGATGGTGTTTCCCCTCACATGCAGGTTAGGGAATCTCAGATGAAAGATTGTACTGAATAATGGTGTTTAATAGTCCTTAAAGGCTTTTTCTTACATTAAGTGATCAAATCATGTTGGACTGCATTAGTCAAGAGTCCACTTCTCTCTGACCAGGTTATTTTTAATACTCCACACGTGAAGGGTTTGATGTTTAATATCATATTTACTTATTTGACATTATCTAATGTGACATAAGATTTTGATTTAGCACAGTGATGCAGCAGTGCATGTAGATCAAAATATAAGTACACTTAACAGCGTATAACAATTGCAATGCACAGCTGGATCCAGTACAATGGCTGGGTGTCCCCAGCTGCTGGGAAGGAGTACATGGGTTCAAACCAGCTGAAGCCCTTTGCTCTCTTCTAAGTTCTGTTTGTTAGTTGTACACTTTTTGTAGTCTGTGTTGGGCTGAGCAGTGTATTAACCTGCACCTCGCCGGTCTCGCTAGCTGAGGAAGACAGCTGATGTAGCCTAAAGGCCATTCTCTGGACCCCTCTGTGTTGAGGTAAGTTCAGCTTTCATTGCATCAGAAGTGGACAGTCACTCCCCTCGTCCCATCATGAGCTTCATGAGCACAAAGCCCTTGCCTGTCTCCTCAGAGCCTTCTTCCACTGCAGGGCTTCATTGATCAGTCACAATTTCTACTTTTGAGGTTCACAAGGTTTTGTGGCAATAAGGGCTGTAATTTAATCATGTATTGTATGAAAAAGGATGTATTTTTGTTGGTTATTAGGAAATAAATTTTGAAAGGCATTAAAATAAAGAATGGCATGGAGAAGATTATTTCAAAAGTAATAGACAGCATCAAATAAAATGGTCAAGCCTCAGATTCAAAACCACCTGAAGAGTCCTAGGCTACCTTATCTCTCCTCATACAAACTCTGCTGCCTGTCTGGCATCAATTTTGTTGCTCTTTCCTGTATTATTTCTATTTCTGCTAGATACTACCTTTGATTGTATAGAGTATCCAAGATGCGGGCTCACTGTGGTTTTCTACTGTGGCATAATAATGCTAAGCACTGGACCCAGATGGAGCCCCAGCCACCTGCTGTATTTTGTTCTATCGCCAGTGAGAACTGAGAGAGAAAAACCAAGAGGGGTCCCCAGCAAATTGTTCTGTGCAAAATCCCTCCTTGGCTGATTCATGCAATGCTGTAAAAACAGTAAACTGTCACTGTACACATCTCATGATACCTTGTTCTGCTTTCTGATGCTTATGTGCATCACCTCATAGCCTAGCCAAGACCGTAGGCTTTTGTCTTCATTTCACTTTAACACAATCTTTTCCCTTGCAGCTCAGACCACTTAGTACCCTAAACCTTTAGTGCACTAGAAATACTGAAGGAGAGGGGAAAGTGGAGGCTTTATTGCCTTTATTGGTAAACAAACAAACAAACAAAGTGGTACAGAAGCTAACATAACCTGTCTGTCTAGTAATGAGAGAAACCTGCTCCAGGTTATCATGAATTTATATGCTTATCATATCAATTAATGGTCTCCTTTATAATCTAAAGAGATCATGGTTAGTTAATCTTTTCCTGGGCAAAACTTGTTAAATACCTTCTCAGTGATCAATGGAAAGAGTGTGTAAGCTGTTTAAAGATTTATGCAACAGAACAGAGGTTTAGAAATACCAGTGAGAGACCAGGCTGACTGTGAGCTCTCAGTTCTGGCTCCGAGCCATGAAATGCTTCTTGAACTCTGCTTGCTGACCACCAAGGCATGTTCTTATGGGATTTCAGGATAGCGTGAACTCTCTAATTAAGTGAGAGCAGGAGGGAGATAGAAAATACACTCTAGAGACTGATTCAGGGTGTGCAGGCCATGTAGTGTCTGAAAATGCTGAGAAAGTTAACAGATCTGTTGGACTCTGCTAATCACTTGCATTAGCTTCTTTACTGATTTCGTAAGGTCCTACTATTTCTTTGTCATATTAGAATATGCACCTGCATGCATGCTACAGGAATCCAGTGTTTCCTGGCTGAGCTCTAAATTTGCCTTGACTCATTCTGCTTGCTCTACTCTTGTGACTTTGCTAAATTTTTTCTCATTGCTTTTACCTTTTTAACTGATTTACCCTCTTCCCTTTCTTCCCCCACACATGCGATCTTAACTACTTTTTTGAAGGAGCAGCTTGTGCAAGATCAGAAAAAAAGCTTTCTCTAGAAAATATTTGGGAGGTTCAGTATCACACTCTTAACCTTTGGTTCATTTTGGAATCTGTTGCAAGATGAAGAGTGAGAAGTATTATCTTTATAAAATAAGTGCAGCATTTTAGGCTAACTGTAAAAATTCAGCAAAAGCATATTAGCTTAATGGAAGTGCAGTGTTTCAATAAAGTCAAAGTGTTTTAATCTTGAATTGTTCTATTCCATTATAAAATGCTCATAAGCAGATTGTGAAACTTGGTATTGGAGTAGAGGTCAAGAATTAGTGGGATTCAGGTAGTAGTTGGACATTCTAATAAACCCAAGAATGTTAGTTGTTCAAACTCTGAAAACAAGAGCTTTTGTTATCTTTATCTGACTTTTGGCTACTACGATGAATCTTTAGTAGGAATGAAGAATAATTTTTGATTCGTACTTGTGGTACATATCCTAGCAGTCTTCATTTAAAAATGATACTTAACTGGTGCTGGTTTGTAGTAAGAGTGTTAACTGCGGTAGGACTCCAAGGTCATCACACAGAATTTGTCTTCATTGTTTGTTGTTTTTTTTCCTAGAATGTTTTTTCTAGGGTGAAGGTTTAATAATCAAAAAAACAGTGTTCCTGTAAATACATCCACTATGGAATAAGGATTTCCAAATGTCTTTAAAGCTGCATTTCGTTCTCTCTTTCATGGCTGATTTAGAAAACGGAGCATTGTTGGTTTGTTCTGTGGTTTTATTCCATTACTAGGACTATCTTTTAGCATGTTGCTGTGTACACAAACTACCATAGTGGATGTTAATTGTTACTAGTATACAACAGCTGACAGTAACTATGTAGTTGTCATTTCTGTTGAATACTATTTGGGGAAAAATAAAGCCACTAATCATAGAGAGCCCTGAACACTTAATTAACACAGTCTTCAACTGCATTCCTTATGATGAAGTATTTCTCTGCATATTGTTTGTTTTAAAGCTGGACCTAAATACGCCATCTAAAGTACCAGATCAAAGTCATTAGAGCTGTTTTTGTGAGGAAACACAACAGAACAAGTCAGGCCATAGCTGATGTTGTAGTGTAATTATGGTTGCAATAGCATTTCCATTATGAGTCCATTTTTTGCACAGTTCTTAAAAGTCAAAAAAGGCCCTGTTTTCATATTTAGCCTATTGGAAGTAAGGCAACATTGTGCATATATAGGGCTTATTAGTTATTTTTTCAAGTTCCGTTGAAACTACATATGTATATATTTTATATGCGAAGACACATATGCCTCAGGATCAGGTTAATAAAAGAGTAGGACAATTTCTTTGCTGCACTGTCGACTAAGTTAACTGCTTATATGTCTGCTCTACTAGAACTATCCTGTTTTAAAACACTTAATTTTCAATCTTGGAGACTTTGTAAATGAAACCGCTTTCCAATTCTTAGGATTTCAGTGGTGTGTTCTGCGTTGTAGTGTTCGCATGGTATTAAAAAATTCTTTGTTTTAAAAAAGAAAACATCGTAAATTCCTGGAACTATCTGAGAATTGGTTAATTGAACTCGTGACTGTTTCCTCCAGACCAAGCAAATGCCCCCAAATCACCCCAAAACCAAGTCCAAACAAAGAAATGAAATAAAAGTATTTGAATTTAGCACATGAAATCCTAGCCCCCTTATAGTCAGCCCTGGAACTGACTTCAAAAGAGCCTTAATGTTACCTAGAGCTTCAGCTCAAACTGACTCTGGGTATGAGCCTTCCACAGAGGAAAATGAAGACAAGACAAGACTTTGAGCTGGGGGTACACCTGTGTTCACAAGTGTGGAATCTCTCTCGATCAATGTGGATATGTTTGTGTGCTTATGTTGAAATTACTAGCAATTGTGCTGCAATTACTATGGCCAAAAACTTCCCCCATAATGAGTAACTCTGCCTCGGGTTTTGCAGGAAAGATGTTTTCATCAAATTATCTTCAAAAGCATTCATGCTTTGTGAGGGCGGGCACATTTAGGTATTTAGGTAACAGTCTTCAATTAAATGAATCAATGGTTTATATTAAAAGCATTTCAATAAAAAATTATCTTTCAATTCTTAATTATTTTTATAAAATGAAATTCATTTAGAAGCAAGCTTGCAGAGACATGCAGTCATTGAATGGGTGAATAAGAAAGAATGAAACCGTAATGCTTGATATTATCATTGTAAACATATGAGAAGAGGTGGTATCTTCTTTTGTTTTCCTGGGGAAATTGCACTGGTTTTAGGGAGCACTGTTGTTGGTTCCTTTGTGATCTTTAATGTTTTAGAGATCTGAAGTGGGACCTGAATATAGTAAAAGGTACAGGCAGACAAACTTTCAAAACTGTTCCACATACATATGGTAACTATCCTGTAATTCAGATAACTTAGTTTAGAATAATTACATTGATTGTGTTTTCATTTTAGAATTGCTGCAGTATACCACAGATGCTGCATCATGGCAGTGACATATTCCATTATTTTAGAGGCCTACATATTTACTTAGTTAGTTTTCAAGACTACACAAAATTGAAAGGATGAAAACATATGGCATGTAATTATACTTAATTGTGGAATTTAGCTTGAAATGCAAACTGCCGCATTCATAATCCGTTTCCTCCGAAGGGCATTGTTTAGGCCCCTCTCAGATAGGGGTTATGTGTTGAAGATACAGAGGCAAGTCTCATGCAGCGTATCATCACATCAGAGAGTTGACAAGTAGCCAAGAAGGCTGGAATGCTGCCAGCCAGGCTATATTTTATTTCTGTGTTATTTATACTGCTTGCTATGATACATGGTACTATCTTTTAATCTTGTTTCCTATATTTAAAAGAGTTCATTGAGGGGGAAGAAATCACAGCATTCCTGCTTTAGAGAGTGTGTTTTATTATTACTATAGAGCATAAATTTTAAAATGCATGAATTTGTAAAGGACTCTTCCTTCCTCCTGCCCCCAAAACACACACAGCAAGCTTACCAAAAGGCTTAGGGAGAACTGTAAAGTCTTAAGTCTGAATGAAGTCCTCACTTGGCAGTTTTAGCAATTTTTGCTACAGCCTTCACTGAGGCCCTGGGATGCACTCCCAGATTATCTTTACTCTCCCTTTCCTTTATTTTGTTTGGCCTATTTTGTTTCTAGCTCTTACCTGAGCTACCAGGTTGACTTAACACAATCTTTGGCATTGACCTATCCAATATTAAAGTTTTTATGCTTGCATAAGAATATATATTTTCCTGCAATCACTTCCATAATAAAAAGTGTATTAGTGCTACTAATTTGGCAATATGTATTTTGTGTGATAGCAGAGACAGGCATGAAATGGGACTAGGTGAGTCTGTTTACCCAGCTCAACCTAATCTACCTTCTAGTGATGACCCTTCTGTCTAGGAGGTCATGTAAACTCTCTTAGGTGATGTATATACCGATCCTTTGTGTGTATGTGAATGTCAATGACATTTTACATTAAAGCTAGAATAAATACCAACACGATGTCTTGCCAAGGGCTTAGTCAGCAGTCCTCGAAACTACTGAAATTAAATTAGAAAGAACAAGTAAAATGTCTTGATGTGCAAGAAAGAAAAATATGAAAGATTCAGAAGAGCTGAGAAGTGTTCATAGTATCACTTGGAGTACAGGTCTTTCAAGAGTATAAATAAGGACTGAAAAGAAACACAATTTTGTACAAAACATCTATTTCTGAAACTTTCTGTCTAGAAGAGATGTAAGGGAGATAAGCATATGTAGTTATATAAGAGAAGTACATTATGTGTATCAGTATAAAACCAATAAGATATTTGCAAACAATGGAAATGATGAAATATTTATCAAACTAACAATTACATTTAGAAATATCGCAAAAATAACCAACCTTTTATATGGAGGTTAAGATATAAAATAGCTACATTTAATACTGTGGAAAGTAATAAATAAATATCTTAGAAATTAAATCACTGCATTCACTTTATCTATCTCCTGAAACAGGATATATACTGAGAAGTGTAATAGGATGGTTTCAGGTAGCAAAAAAAGCTGGGGAAAGTAACATTACCGGATTTGGCATGTATTACATTTGACTAATGAATCACTTCCCTGCATTGGGTTTCTAGTCTAGAAGGCAAAGAAAATAAACACATCTAAGTCTGCCTTATTAGCTGATGTTTGTGAAGTAGTTGATGAATGAGGGGTGTAAATGTTAAGTGCTATTACCACAATAAGTAATCTTGTGACATTTGAATTGCAAGAGAATCTAAGCCTTCAGACTTTTCTTCTTAATGAAATCTTGGTGAAGAATATGACACTTTTACTACTGAAATAATTAGGACATGTTTAGGGCTTAAGGGTCAGGAAGAGTATAGATCCATTGACGCTATAGACAGAGATGAGATATTTACCACCTATTCTTCCTGCTCAAGACACAGTCACGAAACTCACTATCGCAAAATATGATACAGGTAGCAAGAGTTACCACACATTTGCATCTCTTAAACACTAATTTGGCCCAAAATCCAATCTGGTAAACTTTGTCCCTTTAGATTTTTTGATTATATTGTCATCTTTTTCATATTCTTATAAATGCACCACACTTCTCACACCTTTATAAAAGCATTCTACAAAGACATCAGAAATTTTCAAAAACTGTAACTGAACACTTTGCACGGTGCAAAATAATAAAGTAGCAGGCCCTCTGTGCTTTTTGTCTTGTATTTTGCTTGGTAATCATGTGCAGAAAGGACGCAAGAAGGCTTGCAAAGGTTTATCTCCTTTAATCATGAGAAAAATATCTTTCATGAAGCTTTTCCATCATGTTCAGAATTCTCTCTAGTTTTACTTTCCTGCAGGGACATTCAGTGTCACAAGTAGTTGATATAGTCATCAGATAGAAATAGCTTTTTTCTTTCCTTTTTTTTTTTTAATTTTTTTTTTTTTGTCTTGGGGTCCAGTGTTTAAATATCCCAGAAGTCTGACCTGAATAGTTATTCTTTCCAAATTGTTAAAAACATGGTTATACTGCTTCCTAGTGGTGGATGAAAGAATAGCTTGTTCTCATTTGGTGAAACTTTTTTTGTGATCATGCGTGTGTAGATTTTTATTCTTTGGATTTGGTGCAATACCAGAGTATTTAGAGCTTTTCTCTTTCCTATTGCATGGTTTTATATCGGTGTAGATTGACTTGAGTGAATTTGTCTTAGTTGATACCAGTATGTGTAAGAGAATATAAAAGCAGAATGCCTTGCTGTTTTACAAGGGGTCTTAACTGAAGGCTACAGCATGCTGTTTACAATCCAAGACAATGATTCAACTAGGCTAGAGGCTGTAATCTCCCCTGGAGGTGGGCAAGCAAAATATTCTTTTCCCTTACCTCAGTTGTGACTTGCCTATGTTGGATAGCAGCACGCGCTTCTAAAAAGAAGATATTTTCTAGGGAGGAAGAGAAAATGTAAGTAACTCAGAATATGTGGAGATCCATTAAAAAACAGTTTGGCAGAGATAAATGTCTGTCAATGAGAGAGATGATTGCTTTTTGAAGCATTCATTGGGAAAGAAGTGACACTGTGCACTGACCTCCCCAGGAGAACAAAGCTGTGAGTACCTTCAACATGTTAGTGATATTAGCCTGGTAGTACAGATGTTGGACTGAGACTCAAGAGATGTGCTCACAGCTCTTGCTTCTGCCATCAATTTCTTGCAAACTGTTGGGGATGTACCACTCAGTACGAAAGTTCAGCACTGGAAAAATGGCAGTGTTAGATTTCCATCTCCCTCCTTTTGTCTGCTTAGGGACGGACTCAATGCAATTATTTATGTTCAACTATGGCTTGAATATTCCCACTAATTTTTAGTGAAATTACGGAAGCAATAAGATGCTACTGAGTGAGGGAGTGGTGGGTCTGCACTTCAGAGCAGAACAGGCACATGCAGTCTGTTTAAACAACACCTGGAGCTGGAGGTCCCAGTGCCTGGCTCTGGGAACGTGACTCTGAGTTCAACGGTAATAATTCTTCCTCATGTCCTTGCAAGGTGCATACTTTGTTTCTCTCTTTGAATGATTTTTTTTTTTTACCTAGAATCCCAAATCCACCCAGAATCAGAGAGAGAAATTTTAGCAGAATCCACATTTTCATGGTTTTTTTTTGAAGTAGTTCAGATTGTCTAAAATCGCTTTCCACTGTCAGCTGGTTTTCTTCCAAGACTCCATGACTCATGAACCTACCTACCATTGTAATGTCTCAACTTAGATGGTAAGAAAGAGAATTGGTCCCACAGAATAGCTGTGACCCCTTCTTCTATTTCTAAGAAGTGCTGAATTTGTGATTATATGTCATTCACAATCATATTTTCTTGTTAGATATGCTTATTTGTTGATGTATTGTAGTATGACAACTGATAAAATACAGTATGTCAAATAAAAATAGAATCTGTTCTTAGTACGCAGACTATTTTCCCTGTAATACCTACTGCTGTTAATAGTGGTTATGTATATGACTCCCCTGTGCATTAAAATGAAAATATATCCCTTTGTGTTTACACAGAGATATACCCAGAAGTAGTGTTATGTAACATCTAGAATTTCATTATTGAAAATTAATTCATCCTAGAGTGCACTATATTTCAGACATTTGGTTATCAGGGTTCAAAATAACTGAGTGCGTATGCATTCGTGGGAATTTTATATATTTTCCATAGCCTACAAAAATCTTGAAACTAGTCTGTACTGAGTGATTTTCACCAATGACCCATGCATTTTCCTCTCCCAAATTAAACTTTACTTATTTCACCAACTTTTACCAAAGTAATATAGATACGAAAATGCTGTACTCTTTACATTCATGATAAAGCCACTCATAGTAATTTCTGATTCACCTGAAGTGTGCAGATGGTTTCAAAAGGCATTCTCTTGCAAACCTTGCTGGGGTGGTTAAGATATAAAATGAATAAGTCTCCACTATGTTCTTTAGATCTCTGCAAGAAATTATGTCCCTCAAAGAAGGGATCGCAGAGAGGACCATATCCCTGTACTCCAGGCGTGTCAGCCTACCATGTTAGTGTAAGCTACTATTGCTCACATGCCCACCTGAGCAAAACGCAGTGTATATTGCTGTCTGCAGAGCTTTGGCTTCTGCCACCCGTTGTGTTTTGGTGCTGCGTGCCTGCACCAGCCCCAGCCCCAGCATCGCTCATGGGTTTAAGCCATTGTTTATCGTGAGCAGCACTGGAGAATCTGACCGTTTGAATTCCCCTGTCAGAGACTAATATACAACGTTTTGCAGGGGATTTGGATTTTTATTGTGTTTATTTCTAGAGACTGTTCTAGAAGTTTAATTGGGCCTGAAATTTTTTACAAAGCTGAAGGCTGTAGGCAATTTCTGTAACTACCAGTGACAAGGTGTTTCCTTTCAAAATAAAACAGCAAAGCTCCTGTAAGTAACTAGCAACATCATTTATTTAAGTCAGAAACGGCTATCAGCTTTCAATGGTAAATTACAGCTGAAGTTATTCTTTCCATGTTCAGAACGGCAAGATAAAAATAATATGAACTAACTCATACACTGACTGATTCTGCTATGCTTAATCAGTTTAAGTAATACTTTACTGTCCAAGAGGTCTTATTTACTTTAATGAAACTAAAAGCTGTTTCTGTTTATGCTCACTATTAGTGAGGATGACATGTTTTTACCCATGGTTAGAGTATTAACTGTGCTCAGCAGTAATTCTATTTATTTAGTTAGGAACTTGCCCTAATCTGAATGAAAATACACAGAAAAATGTAGAAAAGCCGGGAAAAGCTAGTAATTTTTCTAGACTGACTGATTAATGAGGGACAGCATTATGCACAGAATTTATTAATGAAATCTTTTTTTAAAATCAACAAATGTAGATTTGTGTTTCTTTAACTAAATTCTATAGCAATCATTGAAATAATTAACGTAGGTTAACATGTCACTTATCAAAATACACTGAAGCTTAACAAGAGTGTAGAAAAGGCTGTCACAGGACCCATCAATGGTCTGTCTGTCTTGATGCCTCAAATCCAAAATTGCCAACAGCAAATACATAGGCAATATAAGAACAAGGAAAGCCTACCTCCCTCAAACACTCCAAGGGATTTCCCAGCACAAGGTAGTATCTTTTACTTTAATAGTCCTTAGCGGGGCCGGGGTTGTCTAATTTCTCCAAACGTTTTTTGAAATCATGTAAACTTTTAGCATCTTGTCTGTTTTGTGTCAATAAGTACAATGGCTTCTTTGGCTTTTGAGAAAAAGAAAGTACTCCAGAGGACATAAATATGCCACTTGCTGCTACCTACTTTTGCTGCTCTGTGGCCTTTGTGTTGTAGCTGAAGAATAGTCCTTCATATCCTTGAGTAACCTCTTCTTGGGTATTACTATTTTTAGTCCAGTCAACATGCTAGAAAGCTGATATTTCCGAATATGAAAGAGGATGTTGTGCTCAGTCAAGTGTGAAGGCCCTTGAACTTAGCAGATGTATGTATGTAAGTAAAAACTGTGGGCATCAAAGTGTTCCCAGCAGTTTTTGCTCTGGTGATACGTAGTCAGGGTCATATTTTGGTTCATCTGTGTAATACTCAGACTCAAACAGAAAACCTACTTGTAGCCTTGTTCTTTTATCAAATATATATATTCATTGGTTTTGGGGTTTTTAATGCTGAGTAATTGTGATACAGTAGCAACTTGGCAACTGCTTGAAAAAGACTGGAGTTGGAGGTGAAAAATGAATAGGTTTGTTCTCATCGGGTAAAAAAGAGCATAAGGTTTCTGAAACAGCTGGGAACAATGTGAGATGCTGTGAAATTACCTTCACCGCAGTGTTTGTGCAATGCTCTATGTTAGTAAAGAAAGGGTTGAAAGAGAGCAGTGAGGTGGATTCCTGGGTGTATACGTAAAGATGTTTGTACATAAGATGAAGCATAGGAAACCAGAAAAATGACAGAAAAATTGAGCAATCCAAAACCTACTTGATGATGAGGATTTTGGGTCTCCCCCCCTTGTAGTACTTCTACACTAGTTTGACTGATTTCAGCTGATATACAGCTAATTAATCCCAGAGGAAGACGGAAGAAATTAATCCCTATTATATATTTGTAATTTGACATTTTGGTATTTATGACTAGGGATGAGAAAACACTGCCTACCCCTTGTTCCGCTTTTAAAATATATGAGGGGTAAACTTGCACTGCCTAGTTAACCTGAGCAATATCAAACCCTAGACATAAAGGCTTGCACAGCTGAGGTGTGAACAACTAAGAAAGGAAATTCATATTAGCTTACTATGGCATCCTTTTTTGCTGAAATTACCCTTGTGCAGTGCCAAGGCATCTGTGAGGAAAAAGAAAACAACCATAAATCTTTTGTGGTACAGTCACCTGATTTTCCCTGTGATCCTTTCTCGGTCATTTTGGAGTTTGTTCCTGTTTCTGGCTGTTGGGGCTGCAGAGGGAGAGCTGGGGAAGGAGGGACTGCAGGAACAACAGACCCTGGGGAACGTTGGCAGCATTGCTACTGCAGTGCGAGGGGGATAGTGGCCCAAGGGACAGAAGAGTTGGCGGGCCAGCAGTATTCTCACTGTTTCTACCCATTTGGGCTGAAATTACTGCTTAATTCCAGTTAAATGTACCATTTTAAGAATGAGGCAAAACTGGAACAAAAGAACAGCCAGTGAGTGGCATATATGGAGTGGGGCTTTTTCCTCTCTGTCTCTCCCCCTCTCCCTCTTCTCCCTCCCCTTCCCCCCAGCCCCCCCCCCCATCTTTTATTGGTAGTTTACATACTTGTATGTTGATTCTTAGGAGACAATACAATTTCATCCTCCCAAAGCAGCAATCTCCAGCTTATCCTTTGGCATGGAGCCTGAAATATTATATATACAATATTACAAGCCTGAAATAATGCAATATGAATTACATATTTAATTACAAATGGTAGCTATGCTGTTGCCCAAGCCATTCCCTTTGATTTCAAAATGCATTTGAGCGAGTCCCGTTGCTGCCTGGACGCGCCTTCCTTCCCCTGGAGTGCCAGGAGCAGCTCTGTGTGAGGTGGGGGAGCTCCGAGCAGCTGCTCTGCCTTCCCCGCAGCAGCAGCTCAGCAGCCCTCCCCGACCATTTGTTGCCTCAGTTTGTGACATTTCTGCCTTTTGTTTTCATGTAGTGTATGTTCAGAGACCTCCTAAGAGGCTGTGGAGGAGAGCTCTGCCAAAACCAGAAAGACTGAAGCTTCTAAAGTATGACTTTAGGCGTATGAAGAAATATAATGCGGCTAGGACAAGGTTTAGGAGAGGAGAGAATGTCTGTACACATTGCTTTTTTTGTGATGCTACCTAACACGTCTAGGCTGTAATGGATGCATCGCTGCTCTTATGCAAAGCCTTTGGCTACCACAGATGATGCTTACTATGTGAGAATTAAAGGCAGAGGTCCAGCGCAGCCTCAGTGAAATTTGCCATCCCATCTGAAACATATTGTTAGTGCTGTTAGCAGCAAATCACATGCAGCACTGCTCAAGTTCAGCTGTACATAACTTCTCAGATCGCCAACACACGTTGTTTTCCGCTTACCCAAAATGTGAGCTGCTCCACTGAGGTGTTGCAGTGGGATTTGTCAAAGACATGGTGGGATACAGGAGTCTATGAGCCTGATTGTGAGCAAAATGGTATCTTAATTGCTTTCAGCGGCAATACAAGTGAACCGCACCTTGCTTTTATTAATTTGTTTAGGTGCATTTGTTCATTGTATTCTTTTATGCATGAAGCTGGTCGGGTGAGCCAGTGTATCTGTTAATCTCTTAATTTCTGTTAAACTCTTAATTCAGCTAATATTGTTTATAAAGAGCAATTTCAAATTTTAGAAGAGGTCTTTTTAATCCATCTGTTCATTTCTGCATTTGAGTGTTCAGTGTCCTGGTATTGTTTCTGTGTGTCTTATTGTTATATTCCTTGACAAGCCTGAAGGATAAATCCCTTTCTTTGACCTGTACTTCAGCCTAAATCCTAAATGCTCCATTCAGCTCTTGGTCGTTTTCAACTTAAACACGCTAGCCCTTTGAAGTCAATGTGGTTTGGCTTCAGGAGCTGACCTCGCGGCTTTGCGGTTCTGCAGCCATCCCGGGGACACCGAGCCCTCCCTGCCGTCGCCGCGGCGGAGGCCCGGCCGCCCGGGCTGGGGCGGGAGCAGGCACCGAAGGGGAGCGCCAGGAGGCCACCGGAGTGACACCTCTTGCTTTTCTTTTTCGGGGACGGAAAACAGCATGTGTATGCAAAGCTTGCAATGTATGGAGATGATTTTTATGTAACCACTGACGACTTCCAGAGGAAAAAACAGGTGAAATATTTCAACTGGCATCTTTGCAATGCGCCGTTGAAAATGCAGGCGAGCTTAGGTGCAGCCTTTTTCGGACGCTCAGCTCCAGCCTTGTTCTGCCATCTAGTGTTTCACGTATCAAATTTCAACTTCAGCAAAGTGACTTTTGAAGTATATGTTTAGGACAAAAACATTTAAAAATAAGAACGAGATGGAGAAACAGAATTTGTTAGTGTGAAATAAATGTAAACACAAATGGGGGAAGACTCGATACAAAAGGCATTATTTGCATTCTAAGTAGGACTGCTCTTGTAGACAGTAAATTAACTGGTCATCGTCGAGGCTAACATTTTTCACTGGTAGAGTTGTGAAAATTTTTATTACAGTCTCACGATTTTGTTTAGTTAAGAGCAAATTTATTTTAAGAATGAATCCAGATGTTCCGTACAGTGTATCTGTTACCATAACTAGTCACCGAGCACTTTGGATAATTAGCTCTCAGGTTTCTTTTTGGTTTTTTCAGACTGTTTACTTTTGACTGTTTCACACTTGTATTTGTGCTGTGTTTGAATTCTGAATAATTAGTTGATTATATAGGCTTTTAAAACTAGAAAATAATTGATTCTATTTCAGATCTTACAAGATGGGGTCTTCTTTATCAGACAGGTTACTTCTGCCTCCGGATGGTGTGGAAACTTGTTTAACTGGAAGTTAGAGTACAGCACAGTCTTCTGTGTTGATGGACCCCTGTTAAACTCTGGAACAAAAAACCTATCAGTTAAATACAATTTTTTATTGTACTTGGTTTACAGCTAATTTCATCTTCTGGTTAGTAAAGTTTCTGGTTAGGAAAGTGATTCTTAGTGATTTCTTCAAATCTTGCACAGCCACTATTTTCCGCCAGTAAGTTCTACTTAATTGGCTGGTTGCTTTTCTGTGTTGGGTTTTTTTCAGTTGTTTTTGGGGGGTTTGTTTGTTTGTTTACAAATTTGTGTTAAATTATAACCAGTAGTGTTATGACTGAGAAAAAAACCCGAACGAAACATTTTCAGAAATCTAAAGTACAACAGTGAGCTCTTGAAGAGCAAGTCTGTATCATTTTGATATTTGTCTGAGGAAAGGGAGGAGATGGGAAGAAGAAGAGTGCCTTCATTTTTGCAGTAATAATACATTTGGCTATGGCAAACTGAAGGAAAGGCATTGGCCATATTGGGAGCCAGGATGTGTTTTATCTGGGAAACTAAGCTGTGCCATGCCTTTCTAGGTCTTGAATGGAAGACCATTTGCAGACAGCAAGTAAATCACATGTAAGAAGTCATGGTGGAACTGCTGATGAACACTAGACCACAGGAATGGAAGTAGTGGGAATAGCTGGGAGTAGTATTATCCCAGCTATGTTGAGAGGCAGACAAAATGATAGGAGAATAAGGAGGTTTAAAAGAAATAGAGGAAAATTACAGGGGAAAGAAATAAAAGAAATACAAAGCTAATGAAAGAAAATACATAATTTACAACATTTTATGTTTAATAAGGATCAGATCCATAAACAGTGAAATCCATTCCATACCCTTTCACTTCGGTGGAGTTACACTAATTTGCAACTACTGGAAGACCCTTTTCTTTAGACTTAAGTAGGCTCATTTCCTATTTTGAAATCTGAAATTCTCTCTTCATATGTTGCAATCTTATCAAAATTTACAGATGAAGTGGGAATGCGTAAAAGAATTCCATAAAATGCCTAAGGACTGCGTTGTTTGATATACATGATGGATTCTCCATGGTGCCCTTAATCTTCCTTATCCAATTTTAATACTACCTCTGATCAATCTCTGGGCGTTGTCCTCTAAAAGCATCATCTCATAAAAAATCTGAAAGTTGATAAAGAAAACATTATTATTACTATAGATTAATTGATAGCTCTGACAAATGTATGGTATATTTTTCCAGTTCTTCTATTTAGCACTGCCCATATTTTCATGGTTTATCCAGTTTTCCATGTTTTATTTTTACTTCTTTTTTTTTCAAGTATATAGCAAAAGGTTGATATTCTGTTAAATAATTCTCAGTCATTGCTGTATTCCACTGGAATATTAGACTGTTCAGGGTCCTTTGGGATAAACTATTGTGTTAATACAACATTTTTTTCAGTGATACAATTTAACTGTGGGTCTGAATTCATCGAGTCATTGGGGTGTTTAACCAATTTTCTAGTAAATTCTCAATTTCATTGGTTAGAAATTATGACTCAAGGAGCATCTTGTGCTAAGAATTACAGCATTGACTTCATTTCTTAATTACTTATGCAAGATAGTAGTAATTTCATCTTTCAAACACTTCCTTTGTCCAAGCATACCACAAGTTTCCGTCTTTCCTTTGGTACATGGACTGCTTGTCCTCAAAGAGCTTCTTCAGCTACAACGCAAACAGCATTACAGCATGCTGCAGCTCTGCCGTAGTTCACCTTTGAACTGCAATCTGCAGACTTACAGTGTTTTTTTTTCTTCTTTCTGGAAAATACTATCCTGTCTGCTGCTATTTATAGATTTCGTATACTTATGAAACAAAACCCCACTGTTTTGGTTTGTTTTCTGTCGGATGTGCCTCATAATCTTAAAGCTAACTTTATGTTTTTAGAATAGGATCTTTGCTCCTTTTTGCTCTATCAAACATGACGTTTATTTATGTTATAAAACATTGCATGTTCAACCTTTCTATTTTTATTTTCTGGTATGAAGCAACTTATGACCAAAAGAAAAAATCTACTATGTAAAAATCAAGGAAAGAATGCTCATTTTTGGTGTGTTTACAAGTTATCCAAGAAAATGGCCTACTGCTGGTGCAGAACGTCCTTATCCTGTAAGTCAGGTCTTTAATGGTTGCAAGAATACATTCACAAAGTCAGTTGACTTTATCAGGGTTCAGACATCCAAAAATATCTCGTACAGTCTGAATTTTATAGCACTCAGCACCCAGTCTTGTCTTTGTTCCTTTCACAGTAACTTCTCAGCATCCAGTCATATCTGTATTCTTCACAGATAAACAAGATTATTTGTTTTTAAATCAAAATCAACATACCTATTCAGAACTGTCAAGTATGTATACATTATTTATGCAGTAGTAAAAACTCTGATGGATAAATATGTTCAACTGTGTATTGAGGTGACACAACGTAACTGTTATTTTTCTAGTTGGCTGCAGACAATTTTTACATTTCATGTGGAAATTTGCATCTCAAAAAGAAGACATGATGTGTTTGCCATGCAGTAATCTCAAATCCTTTGTGGTTGCATTTTTGCATATCCCATTGCTTTGTCATTTTGAATCAAAATTTTTAATGTATGTGTCTTGATAATTGTCCACATTCATGAAAAAAGAAATAAAAAATGATTACATAATTACCACTAATGGAGAAGAGGAAAAAGACACTGAAAAAAACAATTTTCAATTTCCATCTTACAATAGGCTTAAAGATGTGTTGATATCCACTTTAATATTGCTAAAATAATAGACTTTCGTGCTCTTGTCCAGAGAAGGGGAACATTTTCACTGTGAGAGAAAGAAAGCGCCCCTCAGTAAGAGCACACTTCTAACCTTTCTTCGGCATTGTGGTCTAGAGCAAAACACTGTGTGTTTAAACAAACATACAGTCTGTATTTTGCAGGAAACTTTGAGCAAACATGATGTAACTCTAAAGAGGTACAAGATAAAAGAAGGGAGGGAGTATTTTGCCCTCAGTTCAGAACAACAGAGTGGTTGATCGTGAAGCAGCAGACAAAAAAGGAGCTGTACCAACAAGCAAAGCTTGTCTGGCCTGGATTTCTTTCTCCCTTCTCACCCAACACATACATCTTCCAGTGACTGCAAATGAAGAAGCATGTAGACTTTCTTTTGCATATTTTCTCTGTGCTTATTGTCCCTTTAGTGCCTCCTGGAACAGATGACATGTGCAGGCATCCATTTATTTTCTGTGCTACACCAGTCTTTCTCCCATAGTGCTCAGAGCATTTAAAGAACAATACAAAAAGGATCCCATTGTCAGCTTGTATTAGCTGATTCCCTCAAAATTAACAACTTATTTACTGCTATGAACTACTGGAGTTACCTCATAGCTCTAGTAACACGCATATATATTGTTTCTTAAATGTTTGCACCTCAAATTCTGCTGATAATCTTGTAGGGAGAGAAGAGCAGCAGCATAAACCAGAGGTTGTCCATGCTTGTTTGGCATGGGAATGAACATGAAAGGGCTGGGGAGGAACAGCTGCCCAAGGAGAGGCAGTGGACAAACACACCACTAAAGGGTGTGATGAGAAGCAAAAAAAAGAAAGTAAGATATGGGGTTTTTTTTCCTAATTCTTGGGTAGAAATGGCTCTTTAAGAAGGTAAAAGATGGGGCACCAGAAAAGACTGCTATATTTATTGTTTTTCAATCCTTGCAATCATTTCATCATCATATTCCAAACATAATCGAGGTATACAATTTTACCTTGCATACTGTATGTACATATATATATGTATGTACTACAACCCATTGGGCTGCAGCTGTGAAGGAGTTCCTGCTGACAGCTTCACAGGCTCAGGTGCCGCTTTGGCTGATTCAAGCCACTTAAATATGTTATCAATTCCAAGTTACAGTTACAAAACTGTATACTGTAAATAAACATAGCTCTGATTGCATTGTTTGGCTATTGGTAAAAATATATTTTTAAAATCAATTTACCATCATAGAATCATGGAATGGTTTGGGTTGGAAGGGACCTTAAAGATCATCTAATTCCAACCCCCCTGCCATGGGCAGGGACACCTTCCACTAGACCAAGTTGCTCAAAGCCCCATCCAGCCTGGCCTTGAACACTTCCAGGGATGGGGCATCCACAACTTCTCTGGGCAACCTGTTCCAGTGCCTCACCACCCTCACAGTAGAGAACTTCTTCCTTACATCTTGTCCTGGTTTCGGCTATAAACTGGGGAGAGTTAACTGGGAGGGCAGATCGTGGCTCGGGAGCTAACTGGGCATCGGGCAGCGGGTGGTGAGCAATTGCATTGTGCATTGTGCATCACTGGTGTTTTTTTTTTTTCTTTTGTTGTTGTTTGTTTGGTTTTTTTCCCTTCCTCCCCCTCCTTTTTGTTATATTCCTTTTCATTACTATTATTATTATTGTATTTCATTATTACTATTGTTAGTATTATATTTTACTTTAGTTATTAAACTGTTCTTATCTCAACCCACGAGTTTTACTTTTTTTTTTTTTTTTTTTTTCCCTCTTTCCTCCTCCTCACCCCACTGGGAGGGGGAAGGGGGAAGCGGCTGCGTGGTGCTTAGTTGCTGGCTGGGGTTAAACCACGACACATCTAATCTAAATCTACCCTCTTTCAGTTTAAAGCCATTACCCCTTGTCCTAGCACTACATGCCCTTTTAAAAAGTCCCTCACCAGCTTTCTTGTAGGCCCCCTTTAGGTACTGGAAGGCTGCTGTAAGGTTTCCCTGGAGCCTTCTCTTCCCCAGGCTGAACAACGCCAACTCTCTCAGCCTGTTTTCATAGGAGAGGTGCTCCAGCCTTCTGATCATCTTCTTGGCCCTCCTCTGGACTCACTCCAACAGGTCCATGTCCTTCTTATGTTGGGGGCCCCAGCACTGAATGCAGTACTCCAGGTGGGGTGTCACGAGAGTGGAGTAGCGGGGGTGTTACAACCCAGACTGGACAGACCAGAGGGTGGTAGAGGTTCTGGGATCCCCCCCGGGCTAAATTAAGGTGAAACGACACCAAACGATCACTTTGAATGCTTTATTTGAACAATCCAAACTGTGCAAGGCTTAACGGTGGGCAGCGTGGGTTGCAGCAAAACGTTCACAAGAAGAGAGAAAAGAGAGGAAAAAAAAGAAAGAGGGGGAAAAGAAAAGAGATAGTCACCACCCTTGGATCCCGTGGTGTCGGCAACAAGCGTGGTAATTCTCCAGGATGGGCACGCACAACGTGGCTCTTTGCAATTGTGTCTTTTATAGTCTAAATCTCCGTCCACAGTCACGCCTCTTGAAGACTTATATGGGTTCATTCTAGACAGTTCTCAACATACATAGTAGTGTTCCAGAGGGTTCTTTATCTCCTGAGCATGTGCGGCTTATTGGGGTGGTGGTCTTAGGGACTTTCCAAGGAGCTACAAGCCCCCTCCTCAAATAAGCTTTGTGTGACCTCTGGCCATATCTGGTGGGTTACCAGGCTGGTTCTGCCAGAACACAGGACTGCACACCCTCCGGCAGACCCCCTGTGTCCATGCCAGCCAACTTCTTGCTAATGTCCCTCTTTGTTATGCAGACCGTACCTTGGTTGCTACAATGTTTGAGACATTGACAGACATTAACTCTTTCAGTCCCTCACAGGGGGAGAATCATCTCCCTCGACCTGCTAGCCACACTTCTTTTGATGCAACCCAGGATGTGATTGGCTCTCTGGGCTGCGAGCGCACATTGCTGGCTCATATTCAGTTTTTTATCCACTAATACCCCCAAGTCCTTCTCCGCAGGGCTGCTTTTAATCCACTCATCGCCCAGCGTGTATTTGTGCTTGGGATTGCCCCGACCCATGTGTAGGACCTTGCATTTGGCCTTGTTGAACTTCATGAGGTTCGCACAGGCCAACCTCTCAAGCCTGTCAGGGTCCCTCTGGATGGCATCACTTCACTCCAGCGCGTTGACCGCACCACACAGCTTGGTGTCATCGGCAAACTTGCCGAGGGTGCACTCAATCCCACTGTCCACGTTGCCGACAAAGATGTTAAACAGCACCAGTCCCAATACCAACCCCTGAGGAACGCCACTCGTCACTGGTCTCCACTTGGACATCGAGCCATTGACCGCAACTCTTTGAGTGTGACCGTCCAGCCAGTTCCTTATCCACTGAGTGGTCCATCTGTCAAATCCATGTCTCTCCAATGTAGAGACAAGGATGTCGTGCGGGACAATGTTAAATGCTTTGCACAAGTCCAGGTAGATGACGTCAGTTGCTCTTCCCTAATCTACCAATGTTGTAACCCCATCGTAGACGGCCACCAAATTTGTCAGGCACAATTTGGCCTTAGTGAAGCCATGTTGGCTGTCACCAGTCACCTCCTTATTTTCCATGTGCCCTAGCATAGTTTCCAGGAGGATCCGCTCCATGATCTTGCCGGGCACAGAGGTGAGACTGACTGGCCTGTAGTTCCCCAGGTCTTCCTTTTTTCCCTTTTTAAAAATGGGGGTTACGCTTCCCCTTCTCCAGTCAGTGGGAACTTCACTGGAGTGCCACAACTTCTCAAATATGATGGATAGTGGCTTAGCCACTTCATCCGCCAGTTCCTTCAGGACCCGCAGATGCACCTTATCAGGTCCCATGGACTTGTGCACCTTCAGGTTAGTTAGATGGTCTCAAACCTGATCTTCTCCTACAGTGGGTTGTTCTTCATTCTCCCAGTCCCTGCCTTTGCCTTCTGCGACTTGGGCGGTGTGGCTGGAGCACTTGCCGGTGAAGACTGAGGCAAAAAAGTTGTTGAGTACCTCAGCCTTCTCCACGTCCCTGGTAACCAGGTCTCCCGTTTCCTTCCAGAGAGGGCCCACATTTTCCCTAGTCTTCCTTTTATCACTGACGTACCTATAGAAGCTTTTCTTGTTGCCCTTGACATCCATGGCCAGATTGAATTCTATCAGGGCTTTAGCTTTCCTAACCTGATCCCTGGCTGCTCGGACAATTTCTCTGTATTCCTCCCAGGCTACCTGTCCTTGCTTCCACCCTCTGTAGGCTTCCTTTTTGTGTTTGAGTTTGTCCAGGAGCTCCTTGTTCATCCACGCAGGCCTCCTGGCTTTTTTGCCTGACTTTCTCTTTGTTGGGATGCATCGCTCCTGAGCTTGGATGAGGTGATCCTTGAATATTAACCAGCTTTCTTGGGCCCCTCTTCCCTCCAGGGCTTTATCCCACGGTACTCTACCAAGCAGATCCCTGAAGAGGCCAAAGTCTGCTCTCCTGAAGTCCAGGGTAGCAAGCTTGCCGTGTGCCCTCCTTGCTGCCCTAAGGATCTTGAACTCCACCATTTCATGGTCACTGCAGCCAAGGCTGCTCTTGAGCTTCACATTCCCCACCAGCCCCTCCTTGTTGGTGAGAACAAGGTCCAGCATAGCACCTCTCCTCGTTGGCTCCTCTGTCATTTGAAGAAGGAAGTTATCATCAATGCATTCCAGGAACCTCCTGGATTGCTTATGCCCTGCTGTGTTGTCCCTCCAACAGATATCAGGGTGGCTGAAGTCCCGTATGAGGACCAGGACTTGTGAACATGAGGCTGCTCCTATCTGTCTATAGAGGCCCTCATCCACTCGGTCTTCCTGGTTGGGTGGCCTGCAGCAGACCCCCACTATAATGTCACCTGTCCATGCCTTCCCTTTAATCCTGACCCATAAGCTCTCCATCAGTTCCTCATCCATCCCCAGGCAGAGCTCCATGAACTCCAGCCAGTCATTGACATAGAGGGCGACACCCCCTCCTCATCTCCCCTGCCTGTCCTTCCTAAAGAGCCTGTATCCTTCCATTCCAACACTCCAGCCATAGGAGCCATCCCACCATGTCTCCGTGATGCCAATAAGATCGTAGCTCTGCAGGCGTGCGCACATCTCTAACCCCTCTTGTTTATTCCCCATGCTACGTGCCTTTGCATAGAGGCATTTAAGTTGGATCCCCAATGAAGCTGGCTTACTGGCTGGAGTGGCTAGAATTCCTTTGTGCTGCTCTTCAAGTGCCCTCCTGCTGACCTGTGATCCCTTTCCAGGCTCTGGGCACCTATTGCTGGCACTGGCATCAAACTGGTAGGAGTGGGATGGATTGAGGTTCTCCTCCCCCGGCAACTTTAGTTTAAAGCCCTCTTCACCAGTTTGGCAAGCCTATGACCGAAGATGCTCTTCCCCTTTTCTCACAGATGGACCCTATCAGCCCCCAGTAGACCAGGTTTCTCAAAGTAATGTAATGTATTTCAACATGCTTCTCTTGAAATACTTGGGTTCTGGTCAAATACAATAAAAATAAGAAGGTTCTGTAAACTTGTCTCTGCTCACAGTGTTTTTGCGGGTGGGTCCTTGCATGTGGTCTTGGTTCCAGTTACCTTGGCGGCTCTGACTGGGAGCCAGCTCCACACAGTCCCCTAAAAGCTGTTCCCCCCTGCCCAGAAGGTGCGCAGGCAGCTCCCAGCTCTGCTACCTGCAGGTAACCACTTTTTTATGACTTATTTGGAATTTCTATCCTTGAACTGAAACTAGTTCTTCATTAAAGGTTCTAGACATATTTTTAGGAAGAAAGGAAAGAATGAATCAAAATTTGATATGTTTCTGCTAAGCTAGGCAGTCTATTAATAGCAGATACAGAAATTTGAAATTTCACAAGAGACAGTTTTGGAATATGACGTATTCCTTTGGAATCTGTATCCCACTGGCTTTCAGTAACTACATGTACATTAGGATAATCCAGATATTTTGACTACATCTTGACTATGGCTGGTACAGTTTTAGGAAAAAAGCAGAAACCTGAAGCGTTGTCCCAGCTCCTACCAGCTGCTGTGCCACCCCAGAGGGCTGCCTACCAGCTGAATCCAGGCAGGCGCAGGCAGTGATCTGACATCCTCTGAGGACAGATGCAGCGTTCCCCCATTCCAAAGGCAAGGAGAGGTGGAGTGTGAATAGCGGTTACCTCCTACAGATTTTGTGCCACTCACAAACAAGTAACATACATAAAAATGAATAAGATGTAAAAGTGTGTTAGTATCTAGGTCAGTTTTTCTTCTCTTTCGCTTGTTGAAGTGGCAGAAACACTCTCGGAGATCATAGACAAAGAATTTAGTTATAAACAAATGCAAGGGAGAAGTACAGAGATGAAAATGAAATCCAGAGGCATCTCCAGGCAAACTGAAGAAAATGCTTGTAACTGGTTTTTGTGAAGTTGTTTCTAAAGTACTGTGCTGGAACAAACAATTTATTTTAAATGTTTCTTTAAGCTGTGAATTTCTTCTGGGGTGGAAAATTTCCGTGTAAATTAAGCCCACAAAATTCTGGAGTAAACCCAGTGGTAGTTTTTCCCCTGACTTAGTTAGGGCTGGTTTAGTGTACTAGCAAGTAGGTTGGTTGGCTGACCCTTTCCTTCCCTTCCTCTCCTGTCTTGTACAGAGCTCTTGTACAGACGGCACTGATGGAAAGCTCCATGCTGCTGATTATCATCAACTGTAATGGGCTGGAGCCCTGTAGTGGGTGGAGATAATGGTAATTTGCAGGCAGCTGGAAAAAGGGGTATTACTTGATTTACTTTCTTATTTCAGAGTCAATTTCTGTGCTTTGCTGACTATTTTTAGTTGACTGCGCACATTCCAACATCTCTAGATGTTCACAGCACTTCACAGCTGATGGCATTATCTTGTATAACTCTCTCATTCCACGAGTTGTGACTTTGCTCCTAGAAATTGCCTGGATGTCTTGTCTAAGTGATTAAAGCAACTCTTAAAGAACACTATTGATTTAAAACATTTAGGGGTTTGGCTTACCCTTTAAAAGCCATCAGTCTAAAAACAAAGGATAGAGGTCTTGAAATAGAGGCATGATGCTAGATACATTTATTTTGAAAATGATGACAGAGGATGTTAAACAGGAATTGGGGAGGTTGCCAAACCCAATCGGGAAGAACACTGTGGGGAAAAGGGAAGGATATTAAAAGGGAGTGAGGGAGGCAGAGTAAAAGCCATAAATTTTTCATCATGAGGGATCATTCTAGTAGAGCTGACTCAGGGCTTCTCAATAATGTAGGCAAAAATAAATTTTGCTCTCCCAGCTGCTGTGGAGTAGAGTTTTGACAGAGTGCTGGCTGAAGAGCAAAAAGAAATTTTTTAGCTTTATGCTGGCTGTGCCAATAGCCATTAGGTAGGCAAAAAGCATGAGGGTAGCACCTCTTCCTGTGGGTGGAAGACTGAAAATGAGAGATGCATCCTGCCAGCAGTGTCTGCTACTGCCACTGGCCCTAACCTCTCCCTTTGACTAGCACCTGGACTAGTTTTCCAGGACTGTGGCATAGGCTAACAACTCAGCAGACCCATGTCTGTTCTTGCCAGGGAGAGGGAGGGATGGCCTAGGCAAGCTTTTGCTATCCCTTTCAATGCTGTCTTGATATGAGTGAATAAAATAAATCATGCTTTACATAAACAATTTTGTTGGTTTAGAATTTACATTCTGAGGCCTATGTAAATAACTGTTGAAAGATGTTGAATCCCATTGTATTTTGCCCAGGACCTCTTCTTTATCATATTGTTTGTGTACTTTATAAGTGGTTGTGGTGGGTTGACCCTGGCTGGATGCCAGGTGCCCACCAAAGTCACTCTATCACTCCCCCTCTTCAACTGGACAGGGGAGAGAAAATAAAATGAAAGGCTCATGGGTCAAGATAAGGACAGGGAGATCACTCAGCAATTACCTTCATGGGCAAAACAGACTCAACTTGGGGAAAAATTAGTTTAATTTATTGCTAGTCAAATTAGAGCAGGATAATGAGAAATAAAACCAAATCTTAAAACACCTTCCCCCCACCCCTCCCTTCTTCCCAGGCTTAACTTTACTCCTGATTTGCTCTACCTCCTCCCCCCGAGCGGCGCAGGGGGATGGGAATGGGGGTTTGGGTCAGTTCATCACACGTTGTTTCTGCTGCTCCTTCCTCCTCAGGGGGAGGACTCCTCACACTCTTCCCCTGCTCCAACGTGGGGTCCCACCCACGGGAGACAGTCCTTCACGAACTTCTCCAACGTGAGTCCTTCCCACAGGCTACAGTTCTTCATGAACTGCTCCAGCATGGGTCCTATCCATGGGGTGCAGTCCTTCAGGAACAGACTGCTCCAGCGTGGGTCCCCTGCGGGGTCACAAGTCCTGCCAGCAAGCCTGCTTCAGCGTGGGCTCCTCCCTCCACGGGTCCACAGGTCCTGCCAGGAGCCTGCTCCAGCGCGGGCTTCCCACAGGGTCACAGCCTCCTTCGGGCATCCGCCTGCTCCGGCGTGGGGTCCTTCACAGGCTGCAGGTGGAGATCTGCTCCACCGTGGACCTCCATGGGCTGCAGGGGGACAGCCTGCCTCACCATGGTCTTCATCATGGGCTGCAGGGGAATCTCTGCTCCGGTGCCTGGAGCACCTCCTCCCCCTCCTTCTTCCCTGACCTTGGTGTCTGCAGAGTTGTTCCTCTCACATCTTCTCACTCCGCTCTCTCTCTGGCTGCAACTGCAACTCCCCTGAAACTTCTTTTCCCTTTCTTAAATAAGTTATCCCAGAGGCGCTACCACTGTTGCTGATGGGCTCGGCCTTGGCCAGCGGCGGGTCCGTCTTGGAACCCGCTGGCATTAACTTTATCGGACATAGGGGAAGCTTCTAGCAGCTTCTCACAGAAGCCACACCTGTAGCCCCCCCCGCTACCAAAACCTTGCCACGCAAACCCAATACAGTGGTCTTGCATGGGTTACCACAAGCTGTGATTGTGGCTTCTGTCACCCGTCATGTTCCGTGGATATGTAAGAGTTAATGGGACAACAGTGAAGAGCAGAAGAGCAGAAGATATAGAAGCTGCAGATAGCCATAAGAAATTACAGAGAAGCTATAAATCCTGTGATTAAAGAGACATAACCTCCTTTTGTTACTGGGCTTTAACATTAGGCTCATTTTAATCCTTGGCTGTTGCTGGAGGCTAATGCACTAATTCAGAACCCACTGATTTTAATGACTTTGTGGAGTTTTTAGGCCAAACGCTAATATTGCTTATCCTTGTTGTATTCAGAATCAGGTTTGCTTGAAAATCATTATTCTTGTGAGTCAGTTTTAGAACAGAAACAGGATGAAATGCTTTAGTATGTTGTAGTAACACCTTCTTCATATATGCCTTGTGTTAAGATAATTAAAATAGTATTAATATAACAAAAAGTATTAGGTATTGCTCTGCCAAGATGTTGCTGCAAAGAAGAGCTTTGTGTTAACAAGCTAACAAACAAAACAAGACATCTGAAAGTTTTACGTTGATTTTAGTTGTAAAGTTGCTATACATGCACATTCACTATGAAGCAAAGTCAGCAGAAGACTGAAGTACCACATAAATCTTTTACTAGCTGGAAAGCACAAAGAATGTCAGTAGGGCTAATGCTGTGGCCTCTCGCCCCTTTCTACCTCCCATGAAGTGTGTTAAATAAAGATTTTTTTTTTGAGTTCTGGATACCAAAAATAAAAATTAATCCATGAGAGAAGACTGTGTGTTTTGAACATTAAACATTGGGTTGTAGTATCTTTGGATATAATAATGTTGTATATGGGGGAGCGAGATTAAAAAATATTTTGGGGAACAGTCCTGCATTTAATACATTCTTTTTGAAGTGCAATAACTCTTGAAGGTAAAATGTTTTAAAGCATATTGATTTCTGGATGGAAAAAAGAAGCTATTTTAGAGGCTTTTTGAGACATCCAGCCTTTGGAAGGTCTATTGAACAAGGGGCTTTTTTCAGCCACCTTTGTAAATGAGTACAGCTGCTAATCTAAATTTATCGGGATATGAAACATTGAGCATGACCCATGAAATGTTTTATCCAACTGAAAGTACTTTGTACACACAGAATGGCTTTTATTTGTTCCTCAGAGGGACTGTTTGCAGACTTTCTTAATAGTCCTTAGACTGATCATTGTGTTAGTAAAAGGGACTTGCAAGTAACAACTTGTGTTTCTGTGTTACTCAGTGATAGATAGAAACCAGAAAGCACTTTTGCTTGCGATGTTTGAAAACTTGATTTTCAGAATACATAAGATGCTAAGGAAGTGTTATAAGAGCAAATCAGGTAATGTTTTTATACATTTGACACAGTCTTCACTTCATCGCTGTCCTGGTTTCAGCTAGGACAGAGTTAATTTTCTTCCTAGTAGCTGGTATAGTGCTGTGTTTTGGATTTAGTAGGAAAATAATGTTGATAACACACTGATGTTTTTAGTTGTAGCTAAGTAGTGTTTATACTAAGTCAAGGATTTTTCAGCTTCTCATGCCCAGCCAGCAAGAAGGCTGGAGGGGCACAAGAAGCTGGGAGGGGACACCACCAGAACAGCTGACCCAAACTGGCCAAAGAGCTATTCCATACCATATGACATCATGCCCAGTATATAAACTGGGGGAGCTGGCTGGGAGGGGCGGATCACAGCTCGGGAAGTAACTGGGCATCAGTCAATGAGTGGTGAGCAATTGCATTGTGCACCACTTGCTTTGTATAGTTTAATTCTTTTAGTATTACTATTGTCATATTATTATTATCATTATCATTGTTTTTCATTCCTTTCTGTCCTATTAAACTGTCTTTATCTCAACTTACGAGGTTTTTTTCCTGATTCTCTCCCCCATCCCAGGGGTGGGGGGGGGGAGTGAGCGAGCAGCTGCATGGTGCTTAGTTGCCGGCTGGGGTTAAACCACAACAATCGCTTAATCAATTATTAACATAATTATCAGTGAAAATTTCACAGGCCGCACCAGAGTTTCTTCTGTACTAAGTTGCAGTGGTGAAATTCAGATCTAGTATGACTGTCATCTTTATGCTTGATTACAAAAGGCTTAATCCTGACCATTTACTTGGCTAAGCATGAATTTAGAATCCCATCTTTTTTCTTCTCTTTTGCATTCAAGTACAGACAAGCTTTCTAAGATTTATCCTTTTCTTCTTATATAACTCATGAATTTATGAAGCTTATGTGTGGACAGTCTTTAGTATTTTTCACCTAAAGCTGTGAGGAAACGAAGGAGATGGCAGGGGTGCTGGAGGTTAGGACCCTCTCCCCACACTGACTGCAGTATTGAATATTGCCTACATTTTTTCTTGGAGCATTTCACACCAAACATCTTCACCCCTAATTTTCTGTA
This sequence comes from Gymnogyps californianus, assembly GCF_018139145.2. Classification (NCBI taxonomy): domain Eukaryota; kingdom Metazoa; phylum Chordata; class Aves; order Accipitriformes; family Cathartidae; genus Gymnogyps; species Gymnogyps californianus. Next base: position 112,675,476 of record NC_059471.1, on the reverse strand, counting down.
GATACAAGTCTCTAATTCTCCTCTGCAGAAGTAACTCAAAGACAGGGTGGCCCTGCCAGGAAGTTCTAATCGCACTAAAATCATAAAAACTTTGACTGAGCAAGCCATCAAGCTGGTCAAGACCCAAACTGCTAATACTGATTTGCCTGTATCTGGCTTGCAGAGAACCCAAAAGTTATTTTAGACAACTGCAGAGATTTCACTTAGTTTTCTGAGTATGTGTGTGTATGTGCATCTGTGTATGTGCTGTGTATGAAGGACTAGTTTTCACATTTTTTTCACATTTCTCTAGGTTTTTTCATGGATAAAATGTTTTTTGGTGCACTGATGATTTTCTGCTCTGTATGAATCATTTGTCAGAATCAACAGAAATATCAAGTACCTTGGCTGTTCCTTCATGACTCTGGTAAATGGTACCTTTCCAAGATGATTTACCAGATAGATAAGATGAAGGTGTAAATGGCTAAGTGAGAAATCAGAAGAAAATATGTTTTGCTGTTTGAAATGAGAGCAATTGCCACCCGGATATTACTAGAGTTACTAGTGCTGTATTTATGTCTGCTTTTGAGCAAGAATATAAGATCAGTCACCTTAATATATGTTTTCATTTATCCTCAGTTTGGATGTTATGATAGTTGCTCCTAAAGTTTCATGGTCCATACCTTTCTGATGTGGAGATCAGTTCTGCTACATGATGCTCCTTCATGAGTAAAGTTACAGGAGCTCGTCAAAAGGGCAGGGGCTATGTCAGTACTGCTGTGCTTTGTGAACACGTGAGCCTAATGCTTTGTGATATATGTAGGTGGTTTGAGGTTTAAAGTCTGGGCGTTATTGACCTGAAACCACTAAAGCCTCAATTCACCTAGGTCATCGAACTGTGGTATTGCTTCACATTTCAATCAAGTCAAAGTAAATTGACACCGTTGACAAAAGCGATGGTTGTGTTCTCCCCAGTGCTCTCTCCCAGGCATCCCTTCCGCTTCCCTTGAGCCAGCATTAATGTTTGTGAAGCTACATGGTCAGTCAGCTCAAAGAATTGATCAGACTAGCCCTGATAAACAAATCCAACAAAAAAATAAAAATTACGTTTCAGTCAGATCAGCTTATCTCATGTTGACATAAGCCTTATGAAATAGTTTTGTTTCTATATTAATAACATTGAGATTATATTTTGTTATGTGTTTGCTGATATAAGTCATAATACATTAAAAATTGCAGATGCTATTTGCCTTTAACACACTTCTGTGAAGCAGGGGTAACTCAAGTAATTTAGGTCCAATAAACATATATGAGTGTATGTTAGAAGGCGTATATATGTGCATACAAACACACACAAACACAAGCATACACATTCTAATACTATAAAAGCACAGAACCAGATTTAGAGGATGTTTTAGATAAAATTCTGAGGTAAAAGTTCAAGAAATACAAGACTCTTCTTAGAAAACTGGGCTAGAGGAAACATGGAGTAACCATCTGAGGATGCTAGTAAGTTTTTTAGGGCCTTATCAGTCAACGTAACATCAGCTTATAGGATGCTCATTAATCATAGTTTTCCTAGAGCAGGCAGAAGCCATAGCCAAAAACTGCAGATGGGAGAAAAGAGGGAGTTGCTAGAAACAAAACAAAGCTTGAGGACTTCCATTCATCCAAATATTTATCAATGACATTGTGGCCCCAGGTTGTTCAGTCTTCATAAACAATCCCATATATTGAAAGAATTCAAACATCCTGTAAATTTACTTTTTTTTGTGAGACAATCCAGGGATACCAACCAGTTAAACTTTGAAGCCCCTGCCTCCTGGATTGATTTCATCCAAGCAAATCAAGTAAAATGTTTAGTTTGTGCCAGCCCTAGGAAAAGGGTCATGGGACAGGGTGAGCTGAAATGTGTTAGCTAATCACAAGCTCCCTTCAGCCCCTTTTTCTAAACTAAATAAAACCTCAGTGGGTGAAGAATAAAGGAATCACACCAAATCCATCAGATCCTGCAGATGTATCGGTGACACCTAGCTGTCAGCAGTATCAGAGGCTGCTGATAACATTAACATGGACACCTGACCTTTGTCCACAGTTGATGGAAATCTTTGATCAAGGGTACAAGTGTTGTACTAAACTGACTCATGTCTGAAATCAAACTGAAATGGTAAAAAAAAACCCAAACAACGAAAACAACCACTTAGAGGTATCTGAAGTTGCCCTAAATATAATGCTATGTAAATGTGTTAAATATAACTTAGCTTCTGTTAGGAGACACTCTAAAGGAATTAAAATATTCATATTCTTGTATGAGCAGATTTTCCCAGGGAAAATTCAGGTACAGTTCAATTTTTAACTCTTTTAAAATATCCTGATTGTGTGTTAAACTGCCTTTGAAGTTCTTGAGTCTTCTCTTTAGCTTCATTAAAATCTATTTTCTAGTTCTCTAATGTTTGATGAAATGTTTAATTCAGGCTTCCTGATTTTCTTCTTGGTTCATAAGGAAAATATTTCTCTCTTAAACATGTATTGAAAAAAATATGATTAAATTTATTGTTCTTTGAAAGTTAGTATTTTAATTACTCTGCATTTAAAGAATGTGAGTGATTTGATAGTGAAATACGAAACATCCAAGGGATTCTATTTATGTTATATCTGATACAGGTAGTAGCAGTCATAGGTGAGGTAAGCCTGGGTTTTTCAATAACAAACAGCTAAAAATTCTAACATACCATTTTGCATGGTTAGCAAAAATTTTAACTTCGACAAAGATCTAAAATTATATATAATATTTATTTGCCTTTTTTTTCCCCAAATGAACAAATGAAACATTGACTAACATTCTAAGGCTCTATAATTTGCAGTGCATGAGCCTGATCTACTAGAGTTAATTACCTAGGTTTACTTGTCAAATGTAGCCGTTTACAGAATATACTCAGTGTTCATCATGATAAACTACTCACATTGTGAATTTAATAAATCATTACATGCCAGGCATTAAAATATCACTGCAAAATCATAAAAATAAATACAAAGTAACTTGTACTTTATCACGGATTCCACAAGAGGGCAACATGTACCAGGCATTTAACTACAACAGTATTATTAAAATCCTTTCATTATTCAACAGACTTGGATGAAGTTCATTGATTTTGTATTTAGCATTCATCTGTATTAATTTGTACCGTTATCTAAACCTTGCACGTTGATAGGTGTTAATAGAAACCAGTCCTATTTTATATGGTACTGAACATGGGTGTTGTTATGTGTACTTACAATTAATTACAATTAAGGCTTAATATGCATTTCATTTGTCACTTGGACTGTCTTAACACAAGCATTCTTGTACTGGAAATGCCTTCATGGCCAACGGAAGTGTACAGTGTCTGTTAAAAGGTCACACATCAGCAGAGCATATGCTTATATTCATGTTGGAGTAGGTTAATGGCAATGTTGGGAGGTTTCTTGAAGGAAACAAAAAACCCAACACCATGTTACACAACTGAAGGATATAATCTTTGCAGAGTATGTAAAAAAACCAAGTTGTAAAGGTAGAAGTGCAATTTTTATCTGAATAGTCCTCTTGCATTTGCTCACTAGGGCAGGAGCCTGCATTTCTTATACACACTGGATAGGACTTTTCTCTGCAAGTAATCACAGTGAAATCAATTACACTCTTAATAGAATAAGGGTGGTCCAACCTGGTCCAAAACAATTAAATCAGTCCTGCGAGACACTGACATCCGATCAATGGCATTAGCATAAAACTCACCGTCTCATCGGTTTCTTGAGACTCACAAAGCTCACGTCTAAGGGCTGAGCATTTTTATTTCTCTTCTTCCAAAGAATGAGGAAGTTAAACTTCTCAACTTTTTGTACGAACATTTTTATACAGTCTAACTTTTATTTTAGAGGAATTGATGTATCAATATTTCAGTGTCAAAATGGGCAATATTGTTATACAGTATGGTCATAAAAACTGGCCAATACAGTAGGATGTTCAAACCCTGGAAAAGAATTTCTTTAATATATATGAAATACTTCATTTTTCACATACCTGTCTCCTCAGCCTGGCTGTATGATGAACAATTTTTTGTAACTTACAGAATGTCTGACACTTTATATTAGTACTTAGGAATAGAGATAGCCATCATTGCCTTCATAGACCACTCAAACTGACTTCTTCCTTCTTTATAGTAGTCTCACTGAAATGGGCAAAACTTTGCTGGAAAAATTAATGCTACCTATCCAAAGTCTCCAGAAACAGCAGACAAAGAATACTGCTTTTTATGTTTTATTTTGCTTTGAGTAATGTTTAATGGAACAAAAATAATAAACTGTGACCCATTCAATATGCTAGGAACCCACTGCTTTAAGTCAACCATGTGATAAAACAGCAAATGTACGTGGAGAGTGAATACCCTCACTTAGAAAACAGGAGACGCAATGCATACCCAAATAAGCCCATATATATTTAAACTGCAGTCATAGCAGTTATTTATATATGAATTAGCTTGTGGTGAGCTCTATGCTGTCACAACTGATTGACTACTGAAACCCAAGTCAGATAAAGATTGGCTGGTTTATCTCTCAGCTACACAGCCCTGACTACAATGTAGACATGATTAATTGTAGCGTACCTATTTTGCTGGATTTATCTTTGTTGTCTAAGATCTTGATGTAATTTTTTTTTTTCTATTTAAGTGTTATTTTTCCTTTGCTTTCTCCTGAATTAGTGTGAATCAGAGGCATTAGGGGTTGTCTCAAGTAGCTAATACCTGCTTTTGCAATCTGCTGGCGCACTCAGCAATTACCTGGATGTTCAAACTGCGTTTCCAGAAAAAGTGGGAGTTCTTCTGTCCTTAGGTCTTCCAAATGCACCTCAGCTGAATAAAAGACTCCTCTGCTTGCATGACCTTGCCCATGTGGACAAGTTCTTGATGCTGCTGCTTGTCCCATCAGTGCACATCCATAGTTCCTTTAACAAAAAAAAATCAAAAACATAGTTTCTCTTTATAATTTTACTAAGAATCAGAATATGGTGACCATAAGTCTAAAAAGTCCTCTAGATCCAGCTCCCTTTCTTTGGTATCGTAGCCATTTTTGGCTTTTGTTTCTGTGATAATTATCCTTTGTGCAGTGATGGATTAAGTCAAAATGAGCTTCATTTGTGTTTTCTTACAAAAATGTTCTTCTAGATTCAAAAGTTGTCCTGTGCTTCTAACAAAATCAAGATAGCTTTGTTTCCAAGCTGTTACCACTGATACACTTGATCGGCTCTAAAAAAATTCTAACACCACATTTGAAGCTGGATGATACGGAAAAACTTTATTAGGTTTGTTTTATTCTTACTTAGGAAGTTTTTGAAGTCAGTACTAGAAAAAATTGAACCATTGATGGAGAAAGTGTTTCTTGTAGTCCCTGTAAGATGAAATTTCATCTCATTTTTCCACACACAGTTCTTTATATTCCAAGTGTCCTCTTGAATAAGTAAGCACTGAAATTAAAAACCCTCTCCCTTTGTTTGACTTTGCAAAATCTACACGTCCATGAAGCTGCTGGTCTTCCCAGGAAAAGAATGTGAGGGAAAATGTCTGCTGATATCACTGATGCCACTATTTATTTGTCGTTGACAGACTGTCACAATATGTAGTTCATGGGGAAATATATTGTAGTAAGTGCCTGGATGTATCGTGCTATAGTCTTTATTTCATACTAGGGGCGGGGGGGTTGTGTGGACCACTGCTCCTGTGTCCTGCAGTATGCATGCAGCTCTCAGAGCATCACTCTAACCCTTTCAAGATTATGAATAGCCTGCAATATATATTGCTGCACTAGGAAAGGATATGATCCTTTTTTTTTTCTTATCTGGGAAACCTTTCCTGATGGCAGGTCAAGGGTGTCCCAAGAGTAATGCAATCTCCTCTGGAAATTTCAAAGAACATGATGATTATCTGCAATTGACCGAGGACATCTGTGCTGGCATACTGACACCCTACCTAATTGATTATCCCAGATTTGCACAGCTACATTCAAAACCAGGGCCCCAGCTGAACAGATGCCATGGCTAACACCCCCTTGCATTTCATCAAAAAGTTCCACAAGTGGTTTGTTGTCTCTCAGAGAGGGGAATGTGTGTGTATACTGATTGTATTTTATCATATTTTTCTTTCTGTAGTTGGGAAAACCCTTATACAACTTCACCTAGTAACCCGGAGGCATAACTAATTGGTTATTCATAATACCTGTGGCAAAACTGTTCTTACCCCTGGCTATGAGGCAGCAATATTAAAATGCAACTTTGTCCTGTAACTCAGAAGGTGCTGAGGGTTCTGAGTGCAGTGCCTGCAAAGGTCCCTTGGCTCTTCCCCCAGGGACTTTGTTTCTTCAGTTCTCTGAAAGAACCAAAGCGTTTGGTAAAACCTAATAGTGTGTGATCAAATCTGTGTTTTTCAGTGGGATGATCCCTTTGACCTTGACCGCCGTAGGAGTAATTCTCCCTTCTAGTCTCTGCAGTTGACCACGTGCTCTGATTTTATATAAAGATAAACAGTTTAAGCAAATTCTCATAGCCTCTAGTCAGTCTAGTCCCCCTCTATTGCTGACAGATGTTTATCATCACTTCTGCCAGTAGTGAAAATGCCATCAGTCCTTAATATAACACATGGGATACTTTTCAACATATTTTCCACAGCAATCTATCCAGCAGATGAAAATTAAGTGTGAGCATGTATTACAGTACATTTCTTGAAGTTTGCTAGTACATAAGTGGAAGTCCATCATAGTAAATTTTGTATCTTTTATTTGAGTAGCAGGCCAGACTTTTATGGAAAGGAACAGTGCTTGATCGGTTGTAAGTTTATGATTCCTGCAGATACAGATCATGTAGTTATGAACATTACAGAAAATGTCTGTTAAAAGCAAATGAAAAACATGAAGTGAGAAATTCAAACTATTCTTCCCCAACTTATCTAACTCACCTTTAATTTTGGTGACTAAACAAAGGACTGATCTACTTTTGGCTTGACTAAATATCAGTTCTTCATATGAATCTTGGCTGTAACACCTTTCAAGGTACTTTCTGTGAAAATGATTGGGTGGACATCCACAGCATAGCAGTTCTTATTTTATATTTCACTGCAGGCTAAATTTAGTTTTACAGCTGATCTTTGCTTAATGTATTCTGAGTTTCTGTCCTGATTATCAGAACTAGGATATCTTTCAGGTGATACAAAGCCTACCATCTGGGTGAAGTCTCTAGTTAAAGTGGGGTTTTGTGGATTATTTCTGTATTTGCAATCAGGTCACTGCAGTGCAGATATGTTCATTCATTGATCACAGCTGCTGAGCTCTCTCTACCTGTTTCCACCTGTAGATTGACTGTATCATTACTTGCTAAAATCCACCCTGCTGTCTCCATTTTAGTAATGGGTAAGAGCTAAAATGAAAAGAAGTTTCAGTTTCTTTCTTTCCCTTGCTGTAAAATGTCCTGTGAGAAGAGGTCTGCCCACTTTGGCTGTTTGATAGGTAATAACCTTAGGTTGATCTGCTTTAAAGTTAGAAATTAGTGTACAGAAATGTCCACAATAGCAAGAGAAACAGAAGCCTCTTACAACTAGATTAACATTTCACTGTAATGGAAAATACCTGTTCCATCTAATTTTTCTGCTTTGGAGCAGATTAAATTATACTTTGGCAGACATGATCACGGATTTTCTCCTTACTAATATCTCAAGTTAATTCACCTTGCAGCGTATTTTCTAGAACACTTCCTATGCTGAGCAATGCTCAGTTAATGGTTTAGTTCCACCCATTTATTTCGTTTTAGGCTTTCTCATTGATTAGGAAATTTTTTATGTTCAGCAATTACATTTGACATTGGTGTGTGCTGATATAAAGGAGCTCAGAGGAACAAGAATGGAAGTTGCCTTCAAAAGATGGCCACCCGGGAACCTGTGACCTTCTTCAGTTGCATTGCAACAGAATGGGAAGGAAACTCCCACTAGTAAAACAGAAATAAAAAGTTAGAGCATGACTTTGTGCTAAGTTACTTTGGAAAATGCAGTAGTCTCCTGGCCATTTTACTGTACTGCTTCTGCTCCAAAATGTAATCCAACCATTTGCTTACATAACTAAAATGTTGGGGGGGTTTTGCCCAGAAAACAAACAAGGATTTTTCTATGCTTATAGGATTAGCTAGTTGCAGCATTTCAGACTGCAATAACTTTGTTCAGCTTTGAGTTTTTGAATGCAGTCCTCCTCTACTTGAAGCCTCTACTTGTTGACATTAATGCTGTGGAAACACACAGTTTGATAGCAGCTAATGTCCCTATTCCAAAAGTAGGTTGGTGTTCTCTCTCAGGTGTTCTTGTGATTTGTTCTGGAAGAAGCAAACAGATACAACAGATAATTTTATTTCCTTTCAGTTCTTAATGCATTGAAATGTTTACAGAATTGGCTAAGGACAGGGGAATTCCCATAAACTCTGGATTCTACTCCATTTAGACTCTCCATACCTCAAGTCCAGGTCAGTGCAAGGAGAATAAATATACTTCCCTTCTCACAAGTGTGTCATAAGTACATTGAAAAAGTGATACGGTGCTTAGATACTATAGTAGGGCGAGCCATGAAAGTCAAGAAAATAGGTAAGTGGAATTCTAAGGAGAATTTTAGAGGAAAAGAGAAAGAAATGATCCCAGGAATATCCTCCAGCTGCTTTGTGCTGCTCTTACACAGCAATGCAGGGGTAGATGTAGCTTACCACACCTGGGTACTCAGTGCAGCCCGGGACAGAAAGGGGCTGCCAGAGGATTCTCATAAATAGGCATTGTCCCCAAGCAGGGGGGGAAAAACTGCAAGCACATAGGCAAAATACACTGTATGTGAGGATGAAAAAGATGGGTTTATTTGGTCAAGGCATGCAGATGACTGAAAAGAGACAAAAGGGAGGAGGCTATTTCATCAATTTACTTTAGCTGCCTCATGCAGGAGCTGGGAGACAGTGATCATTATTCAGCCACCCAAAGGAATTCAGCTCAGTGTAAGATGGACAAAATGGTATATAATACCATTTTAAATAGTAGAAGATCTACCAGTAACATTTTTTGTTTTGCCTTTTGTCTGCATTGCTATCACACAAAAAGGGAACAATCACAACATCCATATTAACTGTTAAAAGTATGAATTGTTACCTACCTTTCCTGCTTGTTCTGAGAAAGGTGAAATAGTTAACTGAGTCTCTGTCAGTTTTGACTCACTGTTAAGCAACCATGGTTTCCTTAATGAAGTCGGTCTGTAAAACCTGAAGCATCCTGCAAATGTTGGCCTTAAAATACAATGCGGAGAAAAGGCACTTTAGTTGCAGTCAAAATATGTGAGTCAGCCTCTGCATTTTAAGGGAAGCTGCCTTCCCTCACCTACTGGCCAGGGAACAGGAAGAGCCATCAGAAGGGGGAGATGCTTTGTGAGGGAGGAGTGTGCTACAGAATTTGTCATTCACGTTATGAAGAAGTTTTTCATCTGATGACAAAGCTGGAGAATGTTTCCATTGATATCAAATAGAGATATCAGATATTGATACTGTCTTTGAAATTAGCAAATACAGTGCTTGAGTGTACGTAAACGTGCATACATATTTGACTGAATTTCCTTTGAATAAGGTACCGGCATCTAACTAAACGGATAATCGGGATAAAATGAAATATTTTAAGACATTTTAAAAGTTACTATTCACAGAATGAAAGATTTAAAACCATTTGTTCAGCTATATGTATTAAAATGAGTTTCAAAATAAACAGTTTTAATTAAAGATTGCTAACTGATAATGTCTTGAGCTTTCCTCAAAACCACGGGTCAGTGAAAAAGCCACTTCAGCAATATTGAACAAAGGATTATCCGAGGGTGTACTGTAAATTGCATTAAGATATCAGAAAGAGTTCACCCAAGCAGCAAAAGTTGCTGCATCCTTGACTGTAATCAGTAGAAAGGAAGCAGTAGCTAAGATTATATTTGAATTTAGTCAGTCTGCAGCAGGAAAAATCCCGTTAGTCATGCATTGATTTGGAATATTCAAGTGCTGCCGGTGTTGGTTTGGTTGAGAAGTAATCCTGATTTAAATGTTAAACTTCTGAGGGCTGGCTTAATTTAAAGAAGATAAACCTTGGGATTGTATAAGGTATTTACCACAAAGAACATGCTCTGTAGTTAAGATACTACTTAGCAGTTTAAAGAGCCAGAGAATTTTGAAGTTCTGAATACCATAGAAATGCTGGAGTTCCATAACACTTTTTTACGTATTCTGTTTCTACAGATGTGAAAATTAAAAGTGCCTGTTCCCTTAGACTAATTCAGGCCTTCAGCAGCAGCAATGAAGGCAAGTCTGTCTATCAGCAATGACAGCTTCTGGTCATGGATCTAGCTTATTTTGTGGTGTACCTGGAGGAGCAGTGATATAGCAGACGTGTAGCTTGCTGAATGCCACAACTTGAAAGTCCCTGCTCCAGGCAGTACAGCAGTGCTCCAGGACGCAGGTGTGCTCATTTCTATTCTAGCAAGCAAAATTAGTTTTTCCCTTCATAGTTCTGTTCCTTTTGTTCGTCTTGCTTAACTGTGTATGTCCAATCTTGGCTAGGATGGCTAGACATTTCTGTAATATAATCATGGAATCACAGAATGGTTGAGGTTGGCAGGGACCTCTGGAGGTCATCTCATCCAACGCCCCTGCTCAAGCAGGGCCACCTAAAGCAGGCTGCCCTGGACCAAGTCCAGACAGCTTTTGAATATCTCCAAGGACAGAGACTCCACAACCTCTCTGGGCAACCTGTGCCAGTGCTATGTCACCCTCACAGTAAAGCAGTGTTTCCTGATGTTCAGACAGCACCTCGTGTGTTTCAGTTTGTGCCCTTTGTCTCTCATCCTGTCACTGGGCATCACTGAAAAGAGCCTGGCTCTGTCCTCTTTGTACCCTCCTGTCAGATACTTATATACATTGATAAGGTCCCCCCTGACCCTACTCTTCTATAAGGCTGAACAGTCCCAGCTCTCTCAGCCTTTCCTCGTAGGAGAGATGCTTCAGTCCATTAATCTTCTTAGAAGCCTTTAGCTGGCCTCTGTCCAGTATGTCTATGTCTTTCTTGTACTGAGGAGCCCAACACTGGACCCAGCACTCCAGGTGTGGCCTCGCCAGTGCTGAGCAGAGGGGAAGGATCACCTCCCTCCGCTTGCTGGCAACACTCCTCCTAATGCAGCCCAGGATGTCTTTGGCCTTCTGTGCGGCCAGGGCACATCACTGGCTCATGTTCAACTTGGTTTCCACCAGAACCGCCAGGTCCTTTTCTGCAAAGCTGAAAAAAAGCATATAGAACTTAAAATATTTGTAGAAATTTTGAGCAGATCATTAGCTGGTATATATTAGTGGAGCTCCATTGAAGTTGATGGTCATAAGTATGTCAATACATAATAAAGAAGTCTGTGATTGGCTTGAAACCACTGTGTCCTTTGACCAAAAGTGAAAATCTTTACTTTGAATATTACTTATACAGTTATAAAGTTTAATATACATTTCATTTATAAAAGAAGAAAAAATATGGTAATTTGGTTTAAAATAAGTTTCAAACCACTTCAGTGTTTTAACATTTTGGAAACCAAATAAGTTGATTTTCCTTCTGTAAAAAGAACTTGCTTCACAACTTAATTCCATTCTGTTTAAATAAAACTATATAAAAATATTTCAAAATTCTGTAATATAAAAAGAATCTACTAGTCTTGAGTTGCATTAAAAAGTTCATGCCATCTGATATTCTTCTGGCATTGCTGTCATTTCCAGTAGAGTGGAAAAAAAGTATTCCTGCTGTTCTATTTAGAAGGACATTATTCAGTGGACCACAAGAATCTGGAGAAAAATTAAAAGAATATTCAGGGAGTTGACTGCTTTCAAAGGGCAACAAAAAGGGCTGAATTCTGTAACCAAAATAGAAATTTTACTTATGTCTATCAAGAACTTTTCTGTTGTTATTGTGGTGGTATTATTACATTTCTATATTAGAGAGCAAATGGTTGAGTTTAGTGATTCTGACCTTTGTATTCCTATTTAATTTGAAATATATACTACCTTTACAAAGAAAAAAAGATCAAAATTGGTAGTGACTTATGATCCTTCAGAATGAAACATGCAAGGGAGCATCGTGCTTTAGCTAGGGTGATGCTTTAAATTCCATACCCTGGGATTTCCTTACAGATTCTGGATGGACACAGCTGAATATTTTTCTTGGAAATCACCTTTTGTGAAATACAAGTTGCCCTTCTAATGCAGTAAAACATACTCAATACATAAAAAATGTAGAGGTTATATATAAAAGCTTACTGCTGAGGTGGCATTAATGTACTCTTTTTGAATAGAAAGAAATGGACAGAAAGAAGCTAAGCCTTTTTTTTTTTTTTTTTTTTTTTGCTTATATGGTTTTGTATTTCATAGTATATTCCAGTAGACTTAATGAAATTCAGAATGCCGACCAGATATTATAGGGAAACTATACTGGGACATTAAAATGAACAATAGGAAGCATAAACACATGAAAGTCTCTTTCAGATTCCAGTTACAACACACCCATCACTCCCCATTTTTTTCTGTTCCCAAGGAACACAGGGAAAATACTATTCAATAATGTAAGATATTAATTAGTAGCAAGCTGTCTAATTCTAGCACACACTAAGAATACCTTTGTACAAGATAGTTTGCCTTATTCTACCTTGTCCAGCTAGGTTGTCCAAAAAAGGAATTAGTGAAAAAGATGTAGAATATTGTAAATCCATAATTTCATTTGATGTGTAGGAAGTTTTTGCATAGACTCAGTATTTTTTTGAAGGTAGCAAACTGAGCAGGAAAACAAAACATCTACTATTAAGCAAGGGAATATACAGACCATTCTAAGCCAGTCAAGATAGCAGGATGTGTTTATTTTGAGAATAGTGGAAATCCCAAACATAAAGACAGTTTTGTGTCTTAAAATTTCTACGGAGCTCTTTTAAAACTCACTTCTGAATAAAGTAAAAAATAAATACTGAAATAATTATTCAAGCTGGTGCAAGAATGTTGTAGCACAAAATTAGAGACAGTACCTTGAAATGGGGAATGAATGTGGAATTGTCAAATGTGAATGTAATTACAAAAAATATCTAAAGATTAGGAAGTCACAAAGTGCACTTTGTGACTGAAAAAGTGTGATAGAAATGTTGTAAACACTTCTGTAGTATCAAAAATGACAAAGAGGAGGTTGAAGAAGTTCTTTAATTTGTTTGTACTTTCCATTCAGCTCTTCCTTTACTCATCCCACTCCTCACCTCGTTTTTGTTGCTGTCCTCTATTCTGCTGTTATTTATTAGCTCTTTTTTTAAAAAGCCCTCAATCATCATCTTCTGTTGCCTTTCTCTTTCTTTTCATGTTACTGTTGGGTCCGTGGTTTGATTTACAGATTCCGTGTTGAATTTTGGAGAGAGCTTTCTGTTGAACATATCATCTCCCAGATGGAAATTATGGGATTTCCAATAATCCAAAAGCAACAATATAAAGTTGCTTTGTATAAAAGCCTGAAGACCTTTACCTGAGATTTCCTCTCTGCTCCATGCCCCAGAGGGACAGCTAAAGCAGCTGATCGCTTTCGATCAGAATCACGTTGGAGCTGTGATGGGGCAGAGGGGGAATCTATTATGCAGGAGATTGGTGCCAAGGACCACTCGGGTTTCATACCAACTTCTCCATTTGAAATTCTTCCTCAAGTAGCCTAAGAACATTGACCTTCCCATACTGTTATAAAGCTCTTGATTCAGCATTCACAGAGGGTGGGGAAACCTGAGATACTGTTTTGTATATGTCTATGTAGGAAAAAGGGTTGCTTCCCTTTTTTCCTCCAAAATTCAAGGGCTGGGAAAATCTTTGGCCTGTGATACTTCCTTCCTGTCAGTCCTTTACTTTTAGACATGTGCTTCTATTTATATTGTATTAAACTATTGGTAAGAGAGCCTAGAATATGAAATAGAGGATAGCTTTATTATTTCAGATAAAGCTATGGAAGTAAACATGTATTTGTTGCATTACTCTGTATGCCAAGGCTCATTAACGGTTGCTAATTTTTCTTGAGTCTCTGAATGAAACTAAGTTGTTGCTTCATAAAGGAGAAATTAACTCTTAGATATGTATTGTATGCATTAAATAGTCCAGGAAACTTCCTGACTGCTATTTTGGGAAAAAAAGGTCCATCCTGAAGATACGAAAAAAAAGGTTAAGGAAAGGAGAACCAATACTTACAGAAACATATGCCTGACATGTTTATGGAGAAAATAAAACATGAGTAAGATGAAAATGGTATTCAGGTACAAAGTTTTCAAGATAAGGCTTAAGTCATATAAATGTTAACTACATATTGATCTTCCAAGAAAGGATTTTAAGACAGAGTAGACTACATTAGGGGAAGAACTCTAGTTAACTACAGAGACCTTGCTAAGGTGATACATTCTTGGTGCAGTAACTAAAATATACTTTCAGATGGAAAGCAGGAAATATGTGTTACAAAATATTAAGCTATACTATCTTACTTGTGCATTTCACTAACCTCCTGATAAATTTGTGAAATTTCAGCTTACTTCTCGGTTGTGAGATATTAATTGCTTAATAGTTTTTAACTTTCTTTTGTCATCTTTCTCAAATTGAAGGCAATATATCTGTATTGCCTGAGATAGCTAGGCTTGAACCATTTCAACTCTTGCTCCCCATAAAAGCAAAGCTCAGGTGTCAGCCAGTCCCTACCCTGTATCTGAATTTTCTTGCCAAGAAAGCCAGAATGTGAACCAACATGTGAAGAGTGAAGATAATCTGGGGGCTGGGCTGCAGTATAGACTGGAGTCCCAAGGCAACATGACGTTACAGATACAGTTCTGCCTTGCTTCTCTCCATAAAGGGGAGGAAGGAAACTGGACTCTCACACCAGGGAAACACATAACACACTAAAGGCAAAGGTTCATTCTGAAAGCCTAACGTGAAGAATCAATTCAAATCCATAACTGCTTGTCACAAGTAGCTCTTTCATGCATGAATAATAATATTGAACTCAATGAATACTCAGGTGACTGGTTTCTCCAAGAGAGCTAAGTGCTATATTTTTTTCTGCTTTGTGATTCCTGGACAAGATAGTATACCATGTTGCTAAAGAACACAACTAAAATATTCAATGGATAATAATGGGCCAGACCTCTGAATATAAAAGAGATAATTGCTCATATATTTACAGTCTACTATGGCTCTTGAGCATCTGCCTAGGTCCTGATATTATTACACTACACTTTCATGCCTATTCCAGTGTAAAAAGAGTTAACTGCACCGACCAGTAAATGTGTTCCTTCATATTTGTAAGCTCATTCGGCAATTCCCGTATTTATTATGGAGGACTGATTTTTATCTATGGCTTGGATTGCTTGCTTAAAAAGCACATTCTCTTCCTAAGCCAAAAATAATACGATTGCATAGTGATGTTTCTGCTGTCCCAGCATTCTCTATGACCTAAATCAGAGCATGACACAAGTGTGACTGGCATAGCTACTGATACAGCAGTTATGAAAGTACATTTTTCAGAAATGTACACTGACCTGCAATGTGTATTGTCATACTTCTCTATATTAACATCGATTTTAAGTTACAGTCATTTCTTGTATTGCAATTTTCACAGGGAAATCACGTACTAGCTGCTAATATGCTATCTGTCTCCAGGATGCTTGGGTAGCTGAACCTGATATTAGTATTTCACTGACCTTATAAATTTTACCTTTGGGTTTATTTGTGTTTTTAATGGATTTTTTTTTTTTAATATTTAAGTTGTAAATCTTGTTTGATGTATTAGAGGACAAATAACCTCTAATGAAACTGATGGGACTGTCCCTTTCAATTACAAAGACAAAGGAATCAATGGGACTCATTTCACACATTAAATGAGGCTGGTATTATTTAACACTACAATGAGGGACAATAATTGATGATAAATTACCAATGAAGTCCTATTGGATTATGCATTACTTTACTCATAGTGGTGTGAAGGATTAATTAAATTGTGTAGGAAGCTGCAATACATTAAGTTTTGTAAACTCTGCCTCAGCTATCAAACCATATGATGGGCATGTAAAGCATGCTTTTATTTTTTAATTCTTTGAGGGGAGAAAAATAAAATAATTAATTTTATATTTTTCTATACATGCATTTAGATGGACCATCATCAGTCTTTAATTGTTCATTTCAGCAATGCAAGGAAAAGGATGCATAAAATTAGGAGAGAGGTCATAAGAGAAATCTTAGATCCTGAACACAAAACCTACCATTTATGTAAGGCAAGGAGAATTCAGTTAAACTATGTATCTTAATTTTTACTGTACACAAAGATATATGAAATTAGTTCATATTCCTCCTCAGTCACTGCAAGTAAGTGCTAGTGCACTTTTCTGCACTAGCACTGTCGATTCTTTTGTAAGAAAGAATTGATAAAGATTCATTCACATTACTCCTGCAAAAAATAACCTAAATGAAAGGTGTTTACAGCAACGATTTCTGTAATGCTTTCATCCACCAGATATAAATGGATGCATCTCAGCAGTAAATGGGGGTGGGTTTATTTATTTATTTTAATTTATCTATTTAATTGGCTAAAGATATGAGGCTTGATAATCATTTCTTAAGGATCCATTTACTACTACTCTGCTTTATTCTGACTGTTAGTCCCCTTATGCACTCAATAGTTCCTCCTGGTACCCCTTGCCCTATCAGGTGAGCTCAGTTTCTTCAGCCAGCTGGTTACAAAGGAGTTAAGAGACCTCTGTAGCCCACCCTGCTCTCTGGGAAGTGCTCATTTATAGCTCAATCAGCCAGGACTGTTGTTCCAACATGAGTCTGGAGTGATACTTGAGTTAGTATTGCTGGGTCTTTAGCCAGATGCTAAATTGTTTTGCTCCAATATCCTGCTCAGTTCTTGTAGGAAGATTACCTGTTTCTGCCTCTGGCCTGGCTGCTCTACTTCACTGGACGTTTTCTTTGAAAGTGTAAATGTCAGAGCCTGTAAAGGAGTCAGCCTTATTGCTGAGTGCTTGCGTGATGAGGATCTCCCTTACTCACCGTGGCAGCCTCTACAGCTATTTTGTGACTTCCTGGCTCTTTTACAGGTGGGTAACACTAGGAATAGGGTAAGGTATTGCAGATAACATCTCTCCTGCAATACAGCACCTTGTTTTCTGTTGAATCTGAGGCAGGCTAACCACCATAAAGGAAATGCTCTGACCAATGTAGGCCAACTTAAGAATTCATTTGGAGAAGTTACTAGATACCCTTTTATTCTATGAAATATAATCTTGTGAAATGTAATATCACTGGGATTACTCAAGGTTTAAAAACAAAAACTCCAAACAAAACCACACACCTTCTCACATGAAAAAAGATTTGCAAGGAGGACTTCTGTTATGCTGGGAGGTACTCCGTTACTTATTTCCTCTTCCCACTAGGACAAATGATAGAAAGTTAAATATGCAACCGGAAGATGTTTCCTGAGAGATAAAATTATACCTTTGACTGACCTCGTGAGGTATTTATAAAGTTGGGAAGTAATATTTCAAGGTTTTATGCAACCTGCTTTGTAGTTTGTAGTTCCTTTTTTCTTTTAATGTTTCTTATGTAGTGGTGACAGTGCAGCAAACTGTCAGTCAGGACTAGCTCATGCACGTCCTCCTGTCAGTATGCATGGGGAGCACTGTGGAGATCTAATGGAGCAAGGGAACGAAAATCAGAAGGCAAAGTCATCCCTGTGTGACTTTGAAAAGTCACTTAGCCTTTTTAAACAGGAGCTGTCACAAGTGGACTCAGTGTGCTCGTTCTCCTTTGTTGTGTCCGTGAAAATATCTGTGTATGTTAATCAACACTTCCACCTCTTGCACTCTTGATTCAAGTCTTGAAATTCCCATCAGCTCCTAGTTCATACTAACAACATTATTTAAACCTTTTTTTTCTTTCCTTTTTCATTTAAAAGAAGTGTTTTCAACTCTCTTGTAGACAGTAAATGTGCAGAGGAAAGCTTAAAAATTCAAGAGAATGCATTTTGAAGTCATAATCAGGAAAAGAGAAAACAAATTAGAACAAAAGATCTGAACTGTATTTTTAAATCTTGTTATTTGGGAGGTCTTGTTATTTAGTGTTATATTTTTATGGACTAATTATAATGAGAGATATGTTTCTTTTGAATGACAAGCAAAGGTTTAATGCAAAATTGCAGATTTTTTTCATAAGAAATGTAGAAAGTGCTTAGCTTCTACATACTGTAAAATAATTTTGAAAACTTGAAAGTCCTTGAAAAGAAAAATCAAATTCTATTATGCCACTTAAATGAGAATAAGCTTAAGAAAGGTTAATTGCACTGTTCTGACTCTAGGCCATCTATCACCATGTTGACAGAACATTTTCTTCAGTGGTGGGAACAATGATAGGGCGTAGCAGTGATGATATAAATTGAATAGTCACTTTTTCATGTAGATGTATGCACTTGCAAAAATAATGCATTGGGATTCCCAAGTTGTGACAACGTAGGAAGTTGAGATTAGAAAAAATGGTGAGAAAGGGCTTGAAACGTTCAAGTATATTTCATTGACATGAAATGCAGAACAAATTGTATTTAATAGCCTCCTTTTAAAATTATTTCTAATTAGTGAGACATTTTGGCAGGTGTGCTTTCCTTTTCATCTTTGAAATTTTACCTTAATTTTTTTGACAGACTAGTCTCATAATGATTACAAAAGAAAAGGCAAAGCACCTAGGTCATCTAATCTACAATTAACTCCGTTAATTTCCTGGAAGAATAAAAAAGATTGATGTAAAATGTTGCACATTACCTGATTCATCAGAATTATTGTTAAACCTAGGAGCAGAACTTCAAGGCATATTTATTCTGCTAAAGATACATCACTGTAAGGTACAACACTTTAAAATAAAAGTCTTTTCTGACCATATGTTAGCACATACAATAAGGTGAGAAATCAAATCCAACTCAGTGACATGCCTTTAGCCTCTGAGAATTTAGTACAAGTGAGAGAGATTTATCCTGTAATTATATAACTAAATGTGATCCAAAAAAAAAAGGTAAATTTTCTACAGGCAAATGTTATTGACTGTTGAAGAAATCTTTGATGATGTGCTTTAACTTCAGTCATTCTGTGTTTGTAGAATCATTTCAATATTGTAATGGTGGAAGCAACAAGGAGAATGTTTATCCCAAATTCTGGATGACCAACATAACTTGGAGTCCACAATTACAAGTGCAAAATAAATAGCATAGAAGAAAACCATAATCACACTAAAACTAACAGCTCTGCTCTTTCTTAATGTCAGCTGCCTCTTCTCCTGTACCCTTGGAAAGTAAAGAGATAGGGGCATGATCAACGGGCCGCACCACACGTTTCATTTCTGATATGCAGTTTTACTCAGTGAATGCAAACCAATAGATCCCATCTGTTCATGATGAAATAGCTGCAGGTATCTATCACGCAGAGGAAGGCACTTTCTCATTTAAGCATATTCTTAAACCATTTGGAGCTTTTTAGATTAAAACCAACACGTTAAATTCTACCAGTTTATTCTTTGGCACCATGTAGATCTGCCCAGAGAGCTGACGTAACATCCTCCAGGTGTGAAATCCCATGTAATCAGAAGGTCCCAGAATGCTGCAGTGGTTCAAGTTTACTTTGAATTTGGTGTGACACCTTGCCTAATGTGGGATTTATAGCAATCAAATCCTCAGGAACCAAAACCATGACTACTTGTGTGGCAAATTTTATATTGCAGAAAAGTTTCACAGTTTCAGCCAGAGACAAATCATTGCTAGAGCTATATATTCAAAAGGAAACCATGATGCAACTCTGTTTTCTGTTGAAGGCAGCATTAAAAATTCCTGTTGCTTTTGGCAAGATCAGCTAAATCTACATCGAGTGCCTCTGAAAATCCTATTTTAGATGCTTTAGCCACACTGGCCAAAACTTACCAGGTCTGTTCAAACTCACCATTACCAGCAGCTAGTGTTCCCAAGGGTATTTGCAAGAGTGTCAGTGTTGAACATTGTCCCTTAATTTTATGCGTGTGGGTTATTTATGTGTGCACTGCTGTATCTTTTTGTCTTTCTAATCTCTGTCATCTTCCTGCTCTCTGTCAGAGGAACGAAAGGACTGCAGTTTTTCACTACCATATCCTTGTGGATTCTTTGTAAGAGTAGCATTACGGTGTAACACTGAGGGCTTTATTAGTCTCTAAGATCCCTTTTAAGTTGTCATCCAGTGGATATGGGAGACTGGATCTTCTAATAGGAACAGCCAAGACAGGCAGTAAAACTTAGCCTTTCCAATTATTTTCTTCATTAACCACAAACACTTTTGTCTCCACCACAATGTTCAAGTCCCGGCTCCATTTCTGTTTCTCCTAAAGTATTACTTCTCTCAACTCATTTACTTTGCACTATTCATCAATCCATTCCCTATATTACCTTGCAAATCCAGTAAGAATCAAGCTCACCCAGAAGAAATGAATGGCATCTGTTGCAAGGTATTACCTGTCACTGGGGGGAAAGAAAGCAAACAACAAACTCCTTATGCCATAAATTGTTGGCTTACAATACAGGGAAACACCTTTAGGAAACACTAGCTGTGGGCAGATATTTGGATGATAAACTAGGGAATGAAAGTAAGCTAACTAAAAAAGACACTGTAAATTTTTAAGTGTCTCTTACTAAATGACAAGCGTGCAGCTATAGATAAGTAACAGTTTCGTTTTCAGTGCTGAGTTTTTTCTTGAGCTCCTCTAGATAATTCTCCCCCCCCAAAAATGTTTCAAAAAATGAAAATTTAATGTATGTTTGTGCAAACATACATTTCTTTGAAGATTTGTGCCAAAATGTGTATTTGTGTGGCACTCCTGATTTTTTTTTCGTTTTCCCTTCTGCCATTTACATGTTCATCCAAGGCACAGAAACAATACCAAGAAAAAATAGTAAATATTTGAAGACATAGCTGAAATTTTGACACTAAATACCTAAAAATATTCTGTGAATGCAAGGAATTCATAAAGCAGAGAAAAAGAGCATTTGTTTAATAACTCTCATAAACACTACCAGTTTACAGAAAATTAACTGAACTTTCAATGGGAAAAATCATTAGGCAAAACCTGATGCGTACCCTCACACACCTGCAGACAGCCATAGAGGAGAAGAGATGCAAGTGTTAAACAAAGGTGCATCTCCACCAGTCTCTCAAACAATCCCAACAATAGTAACAAAACCCTAGCTGAAGGTCAGGTAAAAAGTATTTACTGCTGCTTGTTCTTTTTTCATTTACTAGGCATTGCTGAATAGGGATTATGGATTCTGACCACAAATTTCAACACGCGTTGCTATTTTTCCTCCACCTCTGTGTGACACATTTTTTTTATCAGCACTGGAACATATTCCAGTGAGCCTGAAGTACCGTGACAGCTAACAGGCAGGTTGAATAAATTGTTGCTGTGTGCCTGGGGGTCTACATTTCCCTGACTCCTTCTCTTTTCTTTTTTCCCTGTCCCCATTCCTCTCCCTCCCCTTCCCCTCTCCTCCCCTCATTTCCATGTCCTGTCAGCTGTTGCAGAATTCCATTTTTAATGCGTCGTGTGCAACGTGTACAAGACTGTGTGCATAGGCAGGCTCATCTTCCTAATCATATTTTACCCTTCTAGTAGCACACATCGCAATAACAACAATATTTTAATATTCATAGCAAGGTATTTTACATACATGAAATTTGGAGGTCTTGTGCTGCCTAATACTGTATTCTTTTAATATCAGTGTATATGATGTTAGTAAACCAGGCAATTGTGCCTTGGCTTTGTTCTGGATTGTCCCTTTGATCACATCATGCTTTAAGGAGTCTATTTGCCAGCAAATAAGAGTTGCCCCTCTGACCTTAAAGAAGAATATTGTCCCTTCCCACTGCAGTAATGACTTCTTTTTCCCACATGCCCAGAAGGATGGAGTTTAAGAACTGTATTCCTAGTAGATTATACTGACAGGCAGTAGCTCTCTGGTGCATATATTATAGTTTTGCTGGCTTACAATTGCATTTTTTTGTCTCTTTGAGTGAATATAATGTTGAGTTTGGGTTTCTCTTTGCTGTGGCATGCTATATTCACAACTTACAAAGATGTGGATGTGGTCATTAGAAGAATTTTCAATTTATTTCTATTTATCACAACAGGACCTTTCAGAATTTGCATGGTGTGTCATATAGCTGGAACTGAATAACTCACTGGGAAAGACCCGGAT
Organism: Gymnogyps californianus; assembly: GCF_018139145.2. Classification (NCBI taxonomy): domain Eukaryota; kingdom Metazoa; phylum Chordata; class Aves; order Accipitriformes; family Cathartidae; genus Gymnogyps; species Gymnogyps californianus. The sequence continues at coordinate 112,653,145 of NC_059471.1, read as the reverse complement.
TCTTAATTACTAGGAGGACTCTTTCTGGAGAGATAGACAGAGGGACGAATGAGAGGGAGGGTGTCCATGGCACTGAAATATTTTAAAGGTCAAGGGCTTTTTGTGCAGTAGGGCTAAGTGCAGACTCAGAAGCTGGGCATAAACTTTTGGTCTGTACTGTCACTTGTTTGCTTTGGCCCAATGCCTGTGCAAGCGACTTATGAATGTTTAAGTGTGGGATATCTGGTGCTGATCTCTTCCCAGGCTTGATGTACCCAGCCTGGGGGAAGGAGAATTCCCTCAAAGGTGTTAAGGAAGTGTCATTCCTCCTCCAGAGATTCCTGATCCATGGCCCAGCTGTGCATATGAGCATGGGGATGGTAGGACAGGCTGAGCTCAGACCTGAATTTGGCTGATGGAGGTGACTAACTGAAGTTGACTAACCAAAGTGACCTGTGGAGTTTCCCCCTTGTTGACTTAGAAACAAAAGACACAACAACTGTATGGCAAAGTAGTTGCTACCCTCATCTTTCTGTCCTCGTGAAGTTGAATAAGCTGCATGTCAAGCAGCTACTGAACTGCTCGCAGTACACTTTCATATTGAAACACTGGACTGTAAATTGTGACATCTATGATCTGATTCATTTTTGGTTTAGGTGTCAGGCAGAAGAGATGGATGAAGATCATGGGAAATAAACTGATAAGCTTCCCTCTGGTAACCCATCTTCCCTCATAAATACAATTCTCAGGCTTTTTCTTGTCCAAGACTGACTAATGACTCAAAAAAGGCACTTCTGCTTTCTATGGACAGATATTAACTACTTCACTATATCCCTGAGCTATATGTTGTAATGTAATTTCTGGAGAGCACAAAGATTAATTTCAGTGCTAGTTACATTTCATAATGAACTCTTAGAAAGTACAGTTTTGACATTCCTGACTTCTGTGATGTATCAATTCAAAAACTCATTTGTCTTGACTGAATTTATGGTACATGGTAATTTGAGAGAGATCATCTCTCTTTTATCAACTATGCTTTTATCACTTTACTATTGTCTTTACCATTTTATCTTCTGTACTCTGTAAGTTATATAGAAAACAGAGATTTTCTTCTATAAGATAATTGTATCTATAGGATATTTTCAAGACTTTTATTTCATTTTTTGGACATTAAGTCAGTTATACAGTAGGCACTTTGTGAGGTCTGAGATTTTTTTCAGGACTGACAGTATCAATCCGCCTGAAGTTTCCACTTATAATCCACTGAGAACTATCTGTAGGCAGAAGTATGTGCTTGTCCTCCATCTTGTTTCTGGAGAAATATTTTTAATTATTTGCTACAGAACATACACTAAAAATATTGGTAAGGGACATTTTTATTTTTGTATCTGCTAGCTTTGCTGTGAGAACTAGTCCACTTAAGTCTCGCGTCTTAATAGCATCATGTATAAGGGTTAAATTTTAGAATTCTTAATGGAACAGAACTTAAACTTCAAAAGCAATATTTAATATAATTGTAATAGGAATGTGTTTTGTTAGTATATTGTTCATTGTAAACCTCACTAAATTAGAATTAGCATTTGCTTTAGGAACAATGAGGACTGTAACACATTCTCCTGTATTAAATTAGTTGGAGGAGGAGGATATCAGTAACAAGAACCATGAATGAGGTTTCTGCTGGAAAAATTAGTTTAGAAAAAATAGTAAATGAGATTGAAGTTTGAGTAAATAATATTGCTTTTAAAATTTTCTTGGTAAAAAAAGACATTGGATGCATTATTGTAAATTACTTCAATATTAAGTTGTCTTCAATTGTAGATGGAACATATAGAAAATTTCAGAAGGATGATCTAGTGAAATATGCCTAACAATTATATTCAAAAAACTGCATCTTATTTCCTTAGCATGCACACTAATGAGAAAAAAGCATTATAGGACTGTCCTTTTAAAGTAAGAGGAAACTACTTCAGCACGTTTAGAAAGCCAAGGCACTATAATTTTGCAGCTGTCTATGATTCTTATAGAATACAGAAAATGAATTAATCTAACAAGAACTAAATTATTAAACATTATGTTATAAATTTCATCACACAAGTTTTAAGTGCTTGAGATTCTTTATTGGATCTTGCTAGAATGAGTAGAGATTACATTAACCTCCAGCAGTCTTTATTAAAAGAAAACTGGAACAATCTAAAACTTTCAAATAAATTGCATTCTCATTTTTATACATTGCTTAAGTTTGTCAAAGCAAGTTTATGGTTTTTTCCTTGAGGGAAGGAATACTATATTTTAGGATTTTGATAGTGTTATATCATATTTTGATATTAACACTTCAACATTAGCTGGGATTTTTATTGCATGCATATTTTCTGGAATTTATCATTTTTGAGCAGAGCGGAGCTTTGCTTCTTTCCCCAGTCATCTGATTTAAAGGTCTTTTTGAGACACTGACACTTCTTTTTCTCAAAGTCTTTGTCTAAATTCTATATGAGCCAATGGAAAAAATTCCATTGACCTCCACATGGCTAAATTACCTCTAAGGGCATAATATTCTGTAAGGATATTTTTGTGAGTGTAAGCTACATAATTAGTTCATATATGTGGGGCTTCACAGCTTTGCACCATCTTGATTGTAGATCCTCTGCTTTCAAAATGTTTGTCTAATTTTTTAAGCAAGAGAAGATTCGTTGAAGAGAAACAGAATTTCATTCAACAGAAAAATAACTTGAACCTCGTTCCATAGTGTTGGAAGTTTGACGTATATTATTTTGGATCATTCTCTTTGAAGTTCAAGTTTTATTATGACTTTATAACCCTCCAATTTCCTTAATTTAGAGAGAAAGAGGGAGAGAGAGTGAGAAAAAATAAACTTGGAATAGTATTCATTTTTAAGATGGTTGAATTGGTTTTGACATTGTATGAGGTAGAAACAACTTAAAATACTCCATGTGAGCATTTTGTGATATTTAAATCCTACTACTTCATCTAAAAATTTAATTGGAGTTTTATTATGTGCCTGAGAGCCATAAGATATCCTCAAATCTCCTCTGCAGATCTCTGACATCTGGTTTTATTTTTGTGTTTATGGGGCTAGGAGCAGCCCCCATGGCTAATTGAAGACTTGCTGCTGTGTTCCCATCCTCCAGAAGGAGGTGGAGACCCACCCTCCACTGTGTGGCTGGAGCAAAAATGAATAGAATTAGTCCAGAGTGATATTATTCAGCATATATGGTTTTCTAATAAAGTTAAAACTGGCGAGATGCATTGTAGAGCATACACTGGTATTAATTAGTGTGAGCTGCAATAGCATACCTTGTTCAATATGTACTGAGTATAAGAATCTAATACTCTTACACTAGTGAAAAAAGGAAATGTTCAAGCTTTGCAAATGTTATAATTCCTAACTGGTAATTATCCTATTTCATAGTTAAGCTGAGATTGCAAAATCAGGAATAAAAATAAATTAAATGTATAACATTCAATTTTTTAAAGAACAAATGAGCAAGCAAACTATGTACACATTTCTCAGAACAAAATATAGAGTGAGGTCATAGTTTCAGTGATGGAAAACTTTACTAGACTTATGTTGAAACTTTTGGATTGTCATTTTGTACAATATACAATGGAGATATTTCAAAGGCTGTAATAAATTTAATATAGTCTCGCTCCTGTCTAGTGAGTAAAGTATATATGCCTATGCATTCTGCTCTGTTTGTCAAGACCCATGACAAAGCAATTATGTTATAGTTTTGAGTAAATAATACTGCTTTTAAAAGTTTCTTGGTAAACAAAGCTACAAGTATTAGATAGACTATTGTAAATTACTTCAGTTTTATATTATGTTTAATTATAGACTATTTCAGAAACAAGTTCTGGTGTAGAATGTCTAACAATTTTATTTAAAAGAATTTCTATAAAAAGAATACTAAACAATGAATTTTACCCTATGGATTTCAGGCAAATTAAATGCACAAAAATAAGCAGGTTTTGAGCAGATGAATCTACAGGTATTTCAATCGTGAAGAGAAAAAAAATCATGTGATTTTAGCTTTAATGGTTTTTAACCATTTTGTAAATTAAAAAGAGATGTTCAGACAGGAGTGGCAAGCACACTGCAACTGATCTCACTGGAGTGGAGATCACTTCTTTATGTGAGGAACTTGATTTAGAAAGTCATTATGATACTATACTTTAAGTTTCTTGGCTCTCAGACCTCACATTTCCTATCTTTTTTTGCCAAAGACTATTTGGAATAGTTCATCAGCTTCACAGCTCGAGCAAAGTGCCTGACAAAAATCTGACCAAAAATAAATCTTTTTTTCTACTGATTTTTTTTCCTTTTCCTTTTTGATTTTTATTTTGATTTATAATATTAAAACTTTTCTTCATTCTTCATTAATCCTTCTTACCATTTTACTTTTCAAATTCTGCCTTATGATTTTCTTCTCTACAGTTCCTTTCTCTGTGCTTGAAGGAATAGCATTTTCTCGTGCTTTTTTTTTCATGAGGAGTTGGATAAATTCTTAAGATTTAAAGAAGAATAAAAGAAAATCTGGATGATCTGCTGCCAGAACCAGAAATCTTGGATGGAGTACTATTTCAAGAGTAAAAACTGGGAGGGTGGTTTTGAAGGAACCATCTGCTGGCACAGAAACACAGAATAAAACATTTGGCTCCTGAAGCTATTCATATGCACTCTAGAAAATTTAAAAACTGTTACCTCTCCCTTTCAAGAATGGTGAAAAATTCTGAAATTACTGGAAAAGGTTGAGTACTTCCAAGTGCATATGTTCCTATTTGAAAAATTGTGCCATTTGGCTATGTATAAATTAGACGTTTATTCTAATGAGTTGTGGTTTGCCAATAAAAATGAAATATGTGCTACAATTATAAAATGCTGATGCAGAACTTCACAAGTTAATTCAAGGCCAAATATTTATTCACCAACGTATGGTGGTTCAAGTTCAAAAGCACATGCTTCTATCCCAGAAGAAATTTTATCCAGAAGTCTAAATCAATACTTTTACAAATACTAATTAATCAATTGTACTGTGTTGCACAAGAAAAAAATGTTCCCGTATATCAAAGGAATATTTATAGGTCTGGTGAATCCTCACCTTTGGAATTTGAACTAACAGAGCCAAGTCTGTATTTGATAGCAAAGGATTTAAAAGGTATGCCCTAAGCCTTTCACATCTCAGCATTGTAGTGTGAAAAAATGTTTCATGTTAAGTATGAGTAATGATCTTCATAATGTCTACAGTCACTTGTCGTAGCCTTCATTTCAGCTCGCTACATACTTTGGGTCCAAATGTTCTTAGATTTGTTTGATTATTTAAAGCCGATACCAATGAAAGTTGGTTTTCCTTCATGTTAAAATTCTGTTGTTTAAAATTAATCTGGCTATATTGGTGCCATTTATAATTACTAGTATTTGCTTTAACAACAGTTGATACAGTGACATCTACAGTCTTAATTTTATTAAAAAAAATGTAAAAAGGTGTTTTAAAAAACAGTTTTCAAAACTGATCGCTTTCCAGACTTTCTTTGGGTTAACTTTAAAAAGCCAGTATGATGAGCTTGAGTTAGTCATGAAATAAAGTTCAGACATTTCCCTGTAGCTGCAAATTTAATAGACTGTTTTATTACTCTGTTAAGTACTGAGTAAGTTGTCCTTTCGTTATAACTCCTGCTGATTTTGAGAAAAATTGAGTTCCTTCTTCCTACTTCTTCTTTCAGGTGTTTTGTTTGTTTGTTTTTGTTTGGGTTTTTTCCCCCTCTTTTTCTTTTATACCATTTTCTAAACTGTGACATAGCAAGTTACAGTTCCTAATTTCTGGTCTACATTGCATTACATAATGAGCACAGTAAGCATGGTAATATATGAAGCAACTACATACATCTCAAAATCATGAATTTAAAATATATCTAATTCAAAACAAACCAAGCAGCAATGAAGATTACAAATATAAAGTTACTCTAGGGATTTCTGTATATACACTGCACAGTTTTGCTGTGTGCTAACACTTCAGATTCAGTAAATGGACTTCACAGAATGAAACTGCCAACATATGTTGTAAGCAGAGAATTATGTCATGTAGTGTTAAGGCTAATGGGCTAAATTACAGATAAATGGTAATGGATCCACAGGTGGCCTTACAATGCCTGCTATGAAGTGTAGCAGCTAGAGGAGAAACTATCACCTTACAAAACAAGATGTTAGGTATTTGCTTCATTTTATTCTCCATCTATTTCCTTGCTATAAACAAATAGTAAATACATATCCTAATATATATCGCATATATATATAGCCATGAAAAAGACTTGAACTGCTCCAAAGAGAGGAAAAGAACAAATTGTTAAAGAATCCCTAGAAAGTTAGAATGAAGCGGATGGGTTTGTTAATTCAGTTGAGGACAACTCTTTCTGTAAAAAGATCCTCTAAATGTGTAGTTTGATAAACCAATCAACTTTAGTTTAAATGAATAAATTATTTAAACAAACTGAATTGGCATAACTGAAGTTATGCCATGTGACTTGTCCAAGCTGTCGAGTTATATGTGTGCTGTGTGAAGAAGTGTAGAGGATGGAGAGGAGGAGCAGAAAATGAGAAGGAAGATGAGGGAATGAAAGCAAGGGTGAGCAAAGGGAAGAGCTTTGTGCTGTTCTTATAGGGTTCTCTCTCCCCTCTTTCCTTGTTTCCAGATGTCATAGTGATTTATGTGGGATTGAAATCTGCCCTGAGGTTTGTGAACCAAATGCTTTTGGTTTCTGTGGAGTTTGCTTACATCAGAGTTGACTGGGGCTTCTCTTTGACTGATTTTTTTTTTTTTTTAAACTTAAATTAATTAATAAAATCCCACTGCATAGCAAAAGCTAATGGTAGGACTTGGAAGATGGTGGGAGAAAAAACACTTTTAGAGGCAGAGGTTCACTCCAAAACCAATGTGAATGTTAAAGGTGTTCCTGTACTGCAAGGCTGAGATTCATTTATACAATGTACATTGAGTGTATCTAAAATGCAAAAAAATACCTTTGAGCCAGCCCTCTGGGTTTGTATTAGATATTTTGAGCCAAATTGCAGCCGTCTGCAGTGGAGAGAAGGAAATGCGGAGTGGGAGTCAGCCAGGAACGCTATCACCTGCTTCCAGGGCCCCACAAAAAAGCATATTCAGGCTGTTTCCAGTATGAGCTTCCATCAGACCATCGGCTGCCGCTGTGTCAGCCTGGAGCCTGCACGAGTGCATACCCATCCCAAGGACTGCCACTCACACTGTGCACTTACTCGCCTCTTTTGTGGCCCTCCTGGTCTTTATTTTTGCTAACGTCAAGTCTTCAGTTTGAGAAGACTGTAGTACTTTCTTTGCAAGGCACAGGCAGGCTGTCATACTGCCTACTTCTACAGGCTTCATTTTTACAGACTACAGTTTCCCTATTAACTCTGCAGTGCAAATGCTCTATATGCAAACCCATTAAGTTTTAGAGTTTAATTTTTACTCTTTTCAAAAACCTTCCATCTTATACCATAACATGTGCAAATATAATTTGATTTTATGCTAATCCTTAATAGTAATATAATTTTTATACTTTAAAAATTAGTCTTTTATCTGGAAAGGTAACTATTTCTGTGGCAGTTAATATTTTTAACATCCGATTAAAATACAAGAAAGGGAGTGGTTTTGAATTTTTAAAATATGGGTTTTTTTACAGTCTCTCATAAATTTGAAACTATTGTCTTAACTGGCCTATCTGAGAAAGTCACGTTAACAGCTTTCATCTTTAAAATAGCTCTGAATGCACCTAGAATAGCTGTCAACAGAGCAGAAATCTGTGAAATGTATCAGACAACAGGTCCACATGTAAGTGAGAAGCAAATGTGTTAACTTAGCTAACATGGAAAATCAAACAATCAGGGAAAAAAAAAAGAAAAAAGAAGAGAAGAATAGACTAGACTTACTAATCAGAGAAAAACTAGGTTTTCTGTGGGAAGCAACACCCACAGGCTGTTGTAAAAAAACCATTTTACAGCATTTTACAGCATTCAGGTTGCATTAATTTTCATATACAGGGATTTATACTGATAATTCTAAAAGGTGATACTCATCATTCCCATCTTATGATAAAGTATGATAATCACTCTCTCATCTTCTCTTACTAAAGCTGAGGTTTTTAAATTTTATTTTGATGATTATTACTTATTTTTGTGATATACATAATATATCTATCTTATCTGTAAAAAAAGCCTGCTGGCACATTACGTTACTACATAAGTCTGCCTCTCAAAAATTCATCTTTTCCACAGCATAATTTAGCCATGTTTCATCCTGGTATTAGTAAGGAGAATTTGATTATTACAGTCACACTGTTTTTGTTAAAACTACATCTTTCACTTAAATGTACAATTTTTTATTCCCATAACAAACTCCGACCAATAATGACAGGTGCATTTGCATTTTATGGGTGTTTCATTTTTTTTCAAAGGAAAATTGTCAGGATTAAATGTCTCCAAAATGTGATTTGATAATCTTTAAAATAGTCACTTGGATGTTTCCAGTTATCTCCTGGTTATTTCACATGTGTATTTTCAATGATTTCCCAAAATAATGCTTCTCTTCATGACAGATAAAAATGATAACACAAACCCAAATCTTAAGCAAGCCTTATGGTGGCATATAAGAAATTTCATCTAACAGATGACAAAAGCTTCTGTGCATTAATTGAATCAGAGCTTATATTGGAAGCAGTTACTAAATACTATGAGAAAAGTATTGATTTTATTACTGAAGTTATTAATTTCAAGTAGCTCATATACTTAGGAATGTTTATTATCCTGTGTCTTAGTTATTATGATACCATTCTAAACACCAATATATTATATTGGTGATTTTCTAGATTAGAAAGCGTGGAACTCATTAAAAACACATACTTTTGTCATTGGGCTGATTTCTATTAACACATCTGTGTATGGTAGCACAACATGAAACTTAAAGTGAAATGCTGCCCTGAATCAGCTAAGAAAGTATTTTTTAGTTTGATGAATAAACAAAAGCTAGGCACAGTGGCCTATGTTCTGAGTATGTCTATATCCCAACCCATAGAAAAAAATATTTGTATTATATTTCACTTGAATGTAGAGTTGGCATGAGACTTTAGATGGTAATTTTAGCCCCATGCTCTTTATGACATATCAGCTAGTGGTGAGACTTTTTTATTTCCATACATCTGTTAAGGATACGACATGTTTAATTCCATCAGCTCAGGGCTTAAATTAGAGTTTAAGGTAAATGTTTTCATTTAGCTTATTGATTCTGTTCCAGTTTAGGAGATTACCCCATAGCTCTAATTCACCCAAAGAATCTCACTGGGGAGATTTTCAAAGGCACAAATAGAAGTCGGACCAATAACTTCCATTGACTGCTGAAAATTGTATTACTGCCTTCTCTCTGGATACACGGAAACCCGGTTCCCATTGTTTTCTTAATAGGAATGAGCATCCATCTTTCTCAAGTAGGCTTTGAAAATGATGATCAAAGCAGAGGGGGCCAAATGCTCACAGTTTGCTATAGTTCTGCTACGGTCAGTGAATTACTTGCACCATTTGGGACATAAGCCGTATCATCACTAAAATGATTATAAGTTACTCAGTCTCCTAATAACAAAATTCAGCATTGAAGAATTAAGTTTTCCCAGATAAAATGGAAACCCAAAACCATTTTTTTTTTTAAATTGATTCATTAACACCAATACAATTGCCTGTTAAAGTTGTCCTTCAACCGGGATTTTTTTTTTTTGTTAGGCTGTGAGGTGTTGACCTTTATTCTTGTTCTGAAGATCAGTATGGAAGCACTGCAGAGGAAATGCCCTCATCCGCTTGGATAAAGATAGTGTAATGCCTTCACTGCATTGCAGTTTAGGTTGGAATAGTGTTGGCAGATGCAGAAAAAGTGCATCCAGACTCTTATACCTGCTTTTACACATTTTGTCATAGTTCCTCTTCTCTGCCCATCTGCCAAAATAGTTCCCCATGCTTCTGGTGCCACGCACCCCAGGAAAAATTAGCTGATTTTGTATTCCAGCATCATGTCCCATTCAGCAAGCATGTGTAGAAATCAATTTCTTTTCTTAAATGAACAGAGTGAATACGAGGAGTATCTCCATCTTCTGGGATAAATTTCATGGGTTTTTATATACTTGGTAAGCTGGCTCCAGTTTCTAGCTTTTTGAGCTGAAATGTAGAACAGGGCCAACATACAAGGTATATCACATTTTTATCTCATGTCATCTACTCAAAATCAGCTGCTGAGATAATGCCAGCCTCACCCTGGTTTCTCATCATCAGTTATTCACTCGTGTTGGCACAGTTCTCAGCCCAACTACCTTTCCTTTGCACCTCTTCCATGCGTTACCTCATCGCTGAGTAGGGGTTGGTTACCTGGAGATATAGAAGGAGGAGATGAGGAACGATAAGCGGAGGGTATACTGGAAAAAAAGAGAGTAGTACACTGAGATGGAGAATGAAGAAGTCAGAGCTAGGTGGAAAGGAAAATAAGATTTCAGTAAAGAGCAATTAGCAAAAAGGGAAGATATTTTAAAAGCATATATAATAAGAAAAAATGCGACAAGCTTTGTCTTTGGTCTTGCAATCATAAAATGTCCAGATCTTCTCTGAATGCTTTCTTGAAACCCACTAACATTATATTTTAAATATAATGTGAGAAGAAGTAAGTATAGAAATGCAAATTAAGCCTGACAGATTAGCCTAACAATCATGTTTTTGAAAAACAGAAGGCCGACCACAGTTTAGCAGTTTATTTTGAGAGCTGAGTAGGACAGCATATTTTTACATTAAACAATATTCATTTTAGTTTTCTTGTGTTTATTTTTGTCTGAACATATCCTTATAATTCTCCACCACTCAGTAAACACTCCCACATTTGCCTGAATTAATAGGATAAAGATTGCCACTTTGTTAGAACAGATAATGATAAATGACTTGCATACATTAAATGTGTTTGGGACATGTTTAATCCATAAGTATGATGTTAAAAGCACCAACATTATCTTATAAAATTTTACTATCAACATGATCTGGGAAGCATCCTTGCGGTAGTCTCATACAGCTTCTCATTTATGCTAACATAAAACACTGGCTATGCTGAAATGTCAGTTCACATAGAACTGTGTAGATCTGTTAGTTGTACAGTCACACATAAAAATCCTAAATAATCATTATAAGAAGGCATGCTATGGCTGCTGGTTTGGGGTCAAAACAGTAAGAGACAGAGTGCCTTTAAAAGACTGAAGTGCCATGGTGTGAGAGTCCTGAGAGCTCTTGAGATGTACTCAGGTTTTGTGCTGATTTAGTGCCAGAGCTGAGAAGGGATATTGAGATGTGATGCTTTTGTGAAAGTCGTGCTTTCTTTACTAATGGTGTGTTGGGATTCAGGGTCTGCCGGCACTTTTTGCTTTTAAAGAAGAAGTTATTCTGTATTGCGTAGAAGCTATTTGTGGCTGTAGAAGGAGAAGCTACAGGAAGGAACTTGACTTGATAGCCTACGGTAACATCAGCATCACTCAGATACCCTGGCTCAGCTGGGGTTGGAGTGCCCTGCTCTTCTGGTCCTTAGCCATTGGGCTACTTTTACTTTTTTTTTTTTTTTTTTTTTTTTTTTTTAAATAGACTGTAAATGCATAAACTCTCCTGGGATGCCATGGTAGGAAGCATAATTTAGCCACCTCCAGCTCAAATAGCAGCCCTTAAGAGACATTTTCTCATGTAGACTTTAGCAGGTTACAATGTCTCAGATGTCTAGGTTGCTTAGGAAGGCTGATTTTTTTTGCCTGAGTGCAAGTTTGGAGAGATCTCATAGGAACGAACTTTGCATTCTTAACAACAAGAACAAACGCCCTTCTCTATTACATGTTTATGGATCAGTTTTTCTTTCACTTACTTCCTGATGGGCTTAAAGTGTCTTTTGCAAACAAAGAGAAAAAATTATGTTATGAGATAAGAAAAAAATTAAGTCATAATTCTTGCTTTTCTCATACTAGTTAGGCCATCAATGTGGAATTTCTTGTAAAAGACATAGTAGTTGCTGACTTAGCTTTACAGACTTTGTCTAATGCCTACTCTTCTGCAGCCAGATGGAAGAAATAAGTCTGGTAATATTCCTTGATCTCTGTATGTGTTTTGAAGTGTCTTTTATAGTTGATAGCCACAGACACTTGCACTTAAAAAAAAAAAAAAAAAATCTGTGTTACCTTGAGGGCATGAGGATAGATGGCAAATAGATAAGGCACGTGGGTAAGAAATTTTTTTTCTCCCCCTCGAAAACTAGATCATCTCTTAAAATTTTCATTGAGAAGAACTTTATTCCATGTCAATTGTATACAATAAATTAGTATATATGTAAGGCTGGTTGACCCAAACCAAGATTGGTTTACTCAAATGTAACTTTAACCAAGATTAAGTAATATGTATCAAAACTGATTTTTTAATTGTGCAACTCTTGTTCTGTTTATGTGTTTGTGAGTTTATTAGTAGGAGCATGTATACATAGATGCATGTACATGCACTTAAAGATTTGTACGTGTGTATCTATTTATGCTGAACACATTTGTTTTCTTCTACAACCAAGAACTTAAAAGGTGCTAGCAAAATGTATAATGTTATGGTTGAGAATTTAAACACTCAAAAGTGAGGAAATTAAGAAACAAACAAACATGTGCCTTCACAGAAGTGACGACTTTAAGACATAGTTGTGCTAGACCATGAAGTCTTTAGGGGAGAGGTAATGACAATTTATATGATTATACAGTGCTGAGTGCACTGTTGGTGTTAAATAAGTAAACAGAAAAAGTAAAGGGTATGTTAGTAGAATGGTAAATTTTGCATATTTTTTTAATTTTATGCATTTGGATGATAAAAAAAATGGTAAGGCATGTTTTGTACTCTTCATGAGCTACAGAAAGTCTCAGGATCTTTTGTTTGGTTGCTGTATTTAATAGTTCTATGTTACAAGCAAAACAAAAAAGCCCTAGCAAGCTGATCTGGGAACTTTACCATTTCCCCAAGCTTGCAGGGGTAAAATGGTGTGTAGGTCTGGTCCCCGCACACACTGCTGAATTATGTGTGCGCGCCCTTCGCTTCACAGAATTGCGATGTTTTCATGGCAAACATTGCTGCGTCTGAGTTGATCTCCCCAGAGTTGTTAGTCATAGGGGCTGCAAAATAAAACTTGGGTAATTTTTAGCTTTAATGAGTTCTGTAACTGTTGTCCTGTCATGCCTTAAAGTCTCTGTATGGCTGCCTCACAGAGGCTCTCTGATAGTCACCAGATTTAGTCTTTCTTCTAAAATGGGAGACTGTTGCAGAAATGTATCAAAGGCAATGTAAGAACTGTATGTGGCAGCAGTTTAAGCATGGCTTGTACTGCAGAAATAGAGACCTGCTTTGTTTAGCAAACTTGATAAAGATGTCTTAAAATCGAGGACCCTAAAGAGCAGCTCGTTACCCTCCACATTAAGGCAGGGAGAGAGCAATAGATACCCTCACTTACGAGCTGACCCAGTCTTCGTTTGACTTTCAGGAGAGGATGACTCATGAGCCCGTGCTATGGTGGCCAGGCTCTTCCTTGTCAGTCTGTCCTCTCTCAGCACTAAAGCAGCGTGTGACCTCTGTGAAAAAAAAGCTTTCCCAGATCATCAATTTCCAACACAATCAGTGATGGGTTCTTCAGAGGAGACAGAGAGGTCCCTGTGTAAGGAAGTGACTTTGGCTTTGAGGAGAGTGGAGAAGGACTTCTGTGCACAAGAGGGCTGACCTCACGGCCTTGCAGGCTTCCAGTGAGAAAGGCTGTAGCTTTCATCATGCCTCAGCGAATGAAGTATCCCTGTGCAGAAGAGAAGAAAGTTGTTTCAAACCCTTCCTGGAAGGCTGTGCCAAGATGCTGCAGAGAGTTCTGCTACCTTTTAGAAGAAGGTAAAGGTGAAGTCTCTAATGAAGGGAGAGAGAACATTAAAAAAAGTTCTGCTTTTTATGGATAAAAAGCTCTGTGGAAGATATCTGATCCAAGGAAAGAACTGTGGAGTAAATTGCTAGTGGCTTTTAACTATGACACACTAAAACAAAAATTAAAAGGCTGGGGCATAATGAAATCTGAGGAGAAAAGAAATTAAATATGTCTGAAGATTTTAGAGAATGACATATATTAAAGCTAGATAGAACTAGCGTAACACAGACCATAAATTCAATTTGTAATTTTATCTTCAAGTCCTTAACTTCTGACTGAGCTGCAACACATAAGTCAGAAGAGCATCCAGTCTTCGTGTAACATCTTCAAGTGGTCCATTGCATATCTGAAAAAGTTGTCCACATGGCTAATTCCAGAATTAATTACACTGCTTTTGAGTAAGCTTTCAAATTGCTTAGGCAATGCAGAAATTATACAGTAGAAACTGAAACTAGTTAAATGAGCTATAAAACACTGAATCACATAGGAGCACGCCACCTTTTATTGGGCTTCACACCTCTGAATGCTTAATCAGTTTGGTTTTACTTGCTGTTACTCCAGTGGGGAAGGCAGTGGACTGGCATTGCTTCTATGGCAGTAATTGTCCACTATCCTGCTAACCAGCAATACTGTGCATGAGGCACTCTGTTAGACAAGGTGATATAAAAATAAAAGCTGTTTTGCTGATGAGTTTTCCCTGTCTGACTGCATTTTTGGTGTGAATGAAGAGAAAAATGGTCACTTACGAGATGGTGCTTTGGGAATCCCTTCACACCCATCAGGATATAGGGTAGCTTCTCCAAAGGCAACAGCTCCTTCTCCTGTGACAGGATAAATGGATGCAACCTGTGCAAAAATGTCCATGCAGGTTTTGTGTCCGTAAAGGTACTCTTCCATTAGTCTTGTAAGATAAAAAGCTGTCTGGGCTACAGTTCTGAAACTTTCCATTAACTCTGTGTAATATTGCCTACTAGACAAAACAACTGTATGGCTTGAGAGCTCAGCAGACATCTGCTGAAATACCAATCTGATGCACCAGTTTACTTTTGCACAGCACAAGGCTCAATGAGGTTTGGATCTGGGACCAAATAAAGGATAACAAGCATTAACTACAAGGCAGGAGTTTCTTCTATGAGGCAGCTCAATTTTTTGGCTCAGATTAGTTTTTCTCATTCTAGAATTCCACGCTTTGCTTTTTTTTTGAAAATCTTTATCTTCTGTCCTTCAAACAGTACACTGCCAATTGCAAGATCACAAAGCCTTTTGGTTCGGGTGCTCAAAACTGCAGCTGTCATTTGAAAAGACAATTTTTCTGCATTCAGAGTAAACTATACCCTTCCACATTACTGCTAATGTGCTTCTAAAGGACTATCTTGTATTAACTGAGGTTTTTTCCTTTGCTGTATTTTGGTGCAGTGAACAATTTGGTACATTCAGGTGTCTTACATAACCAGCAACATGATGAGTCATCTTTAGAGAGTGAGTATTGACACGCTTCCCTGGTATGAGTTCAGATGGTGAAGGATGTGTAGTTAGAATGTGTTTTAAAAAAAGACAATCTGAAATCCCTAACCATTTTTTTTAATGCTGTACATTACCATAGGAGTTATTTTTGCTATGGGGCAAAGGCCCAATGGCAGGTGTAGGAGTGATGCTCCATTGTTCTTCAGCCCATAAATGTGACTCCTGTAGAATAAAATTATCACAAAGAAACCAAACTTCTTCATCAGGAAATTCCACTGAGACGCGGCTGCAGTGACTCTCCCCCTGCCCAGACACAGTTCTGGGTCTGTGTGCGGAAACCGCTGGTCATCTGGTCATCTGCACAGGGGGAACAGCTGTGCAGGGGCTGCTGGGGTCAGAGCAAAACTGAAGACTGCTTGTAGTGTGTAACATGCGGGAGATTTGGCAGATCACCGGTTCTTTATGTCCTGTGCTGTACATACTTTGCTTTTTGTACTGAACGTAGTTAGCCCAAATTGAAATAAGAGCACATCTCCCTTCCTAATTTCTCCAACTGGTCCAAATGAAGAAACAGAGCGTTCCTTTTAAAGGACTCATGGTTAACTACTTTAGTAGTCATGGAAAACTTTCTGATACAATATCTCTGTGGTCATCTGAAGTCTGCCAGCTCTAGGTGAAAAAATTGCTCCTGGCCTCTTTTGGAAAGTTACCATCACTGACATGAGAATGTCTAGAAATGAATGGCTTCAGATGGTCACACCTTAACTGATCACTGTGGAATATTTCAATAGCACTAACTGTTTTGAGCTCAAATTTCATAAAGAGCAGTGGCTGTGCACACTGTAAATTAATAGATGCATTATTAAGGCTAAAATAGCTTACTTTTTCTCTCCTTTCTTGGTAATTGAAATTGTATCTAGAAATTTATTCCAATACTTTATTCAAAAAAACCCTTAATTCTGCGGCTCAGTTATAGCCACAGCATCTGCACAACAGCCAATATGCAATGTGTGAGGCAGAAGATCAGCTTGTAGAATGCTAATTCACTGCTGTTCTATTAAGAAAATAAGTTTTACTGTTGTATAAGTAACTAACAATTTTAAGTATTCCTGAGGCTCATGCTTATGATGCTAAAGAACTAGATATTTTGCAGTTTCTTTTATTGAATATAAATGTAGACTTCATCCAGACTAAAGCCCTCCATTACCATGAGTGAAAAGCACTCTGGTCTTCTTATAGTGATTTTCAGCTCTTAGGATGAAGCTTCCACCCCACAGGTTGGGTGGAATGATTTCATAACTGTGGTGAAAGGGTTAGCAGGTAATTTTTGTTACAGTTTTTCCTTGAGACTGTTTCGATTGCCATGGGGAAGTTTGTGATCCAGCTCCCTGGCACTGATAGATGTGGGGTTAAATAGCTTCCAACAATACTGCTGTTAATGCTGCAAGCACTGGAGTCTGCTTGTACTGGGTACTGGCTGCCCAGAGGCTGTTGGGCTGCAGGGTGACTGTTAGGTAACACAGATTGTACACATAAATTCTCAGAGCTTCTCTACTGTCGGTGAACTGTTCCATTTATGCAGCATCTGCTGACAGAAACCTGGGTGGGAGGTGGTATTGTTTGTGTTATATTCCCTGGAAACAGAAGATATTTATGCTGAATAAGAGATAGAGTTATTGAACAGCTTTAAAAAAAAATAATTCTTTTTTAAGCCTTTCTTTCTCATCCTAGATATGTTATTTTTCTTCCCTTCCCTTGCCCCCCTTTGTGGGTAGGGGAGGAAACTTTACAAACTGTGTTTTTGTGCCCATTGGTAAATGTAACGAGTTTTGAGTGTCAACATTAAAATGTTCCGTGTCATCAGCTCTGTGAAACGGCAGTGAAATATGCAAGTGAAGGAGAAAAAACTCCTCCAGTTTCAGCCCGGCTGTGTCCCCTGCTAGGGTGCTGTGGGGAATGTTGATAAACATTGGGAAGGGCTGAGAGGTGGCAGAGGCAGGTGAGGAGCTGGTGGCTTCTGAGGGACCACAGAAAGCTGCCAGTGCATCTCTTCTGGCGTCTGAGTGCCAGAGGCTCCTGGTTAGGGGAAGCCTTTACGACTCTTCTGTTTTTACATTCACTGGATAAAGGAAATAAGCGATGCAATGGAAATTTTTAATAACCATTTCTAGTAGGAATAATATTTTACTTCTCCCTGTGCCTCTGCTGAGTAAGTGCTGTTAGCTCCCATTATTCATTCCTAAGGAAAGTCTTCTAATTCATCTTTATCAGTCCTCCAGCTAGAGGTGATTTGGTTTTTTTGTTACCTGGCATGGCTGTGCTGTCACTGCTGCTGCTGCTTGGGCTAGCAGACATAACTGCTGCTGCGGACGTCGCGCCTAGAATAAAAGCGGGGTCAAGGTGGAGAGGTGAAAAGAATCGTGAGTAACCCGGGCTTTTCCTTCTCTTCTTCTCAGCTCTCTATTTGAAGAAATGTGTTGGGCCTCATTTCGCTGTGTAATTCTTCCTCTCTGGGAGGTTATTCTTTAATAGTAACCTTAAGGCCACATAATTTAGGTATTTAAATATGCATGTAGAAAGCACGGACCACACCTTCTGTATGCTCCACACATCTGCAGTACAGTCCTGTATTTCAGTGCAAGCTTTCTGAACTGCCTGAGCTGATTAACTCCTCTGTTTCCAGAGAGTTGTAAGACTTCCAGGCTACAATCAGCTGTACGTTTTCTATTTATAGTCTTAACATTTTGCACGCTATTTCAAATGTTAGTATTGATAAAGGTAGTGAATTTTACAGGTCTACTGTTTGTGTGAAGAAACCTTGTAACCACGGTGATTATACTGGGTAACTTTGTGGATATAAATGGGTAACTGCAGTTTAAAATCTACAGATTTAGAAAGGGGGATTTAACGCAGCATTGCAGCTTGCGCAGGGTTTATCAACACTGCACTTAAAAAGAGAAAAGAACATTACTATTAGAAAAGGAAAGTAGATGAGTCATGATAATATTTAGGAGTGAGACTTCCTGCTGCACACACAGCTGCTTGACTGAAATAGCCAGATGATTATTTTCATTTAAAGGGCAACTCGGTTCTTGCTGACATTCTTTATTCCTGTCCAGCTATTTATAAATAAGCATGCCCACGATGGGCAACATACTGTTATCATTATGCCTGTGAATTTTTGCTGTTTTGTTTTTTTTTTTAAATACCTAGTTTACAAAAAGGGGAAGGAGTATTGAAAATGGCATGAAGGTTTTCAGTTTAATTCAGCTAAATGTGATGCGGTTGCTTGGAAAATATATGTGATGGAAGTCCCTAAAATAACCAGAACCTGGAGGGGTGGCTGTTGGTATCCTTGGGATGAGTATTGTCTTGACAGTCATGTTATCTGGAAGCTGATCTGCAGCTTGAGTAATATCTGTTTTTCCTAAAGTACGAACATACATATCAATAAATCTGCCACTTCACTTGGTCCCCTTAACCAGCAGCATTAAGGAAAGAGGCACTGGACTGAGTGGAACTGAGAACTGCCTCACACGTAATTTACATCTAAAAAATACACTGCCCAAACTAGCAGGCCATTAAAGTGTGCATAAGTGATGCATAACAATAACACCCTATGGCTTATAAATATTTAAGCATATTAACTAATTATGGCTAAAAGAGCCCTTTAATTTAATTTTAGCCATGATGAGTAAATTACACAAATATTCAGGAGTTTAAGAGCACCACATCTTTTGGAAATTGTTTTGCAACTATAATAGACCATTTAATGTCATCTGTAGTTAACTATTAGACCTTATGGATTCAAATTGCTTTCTTTTTTCTCTCAGGACAGGAGGCTCTCAATCCAGCACATTAGCAAATTGCTAATACTTGGTTAAAGGAAAAACAGGGATGTAAATTAGTTTTCATATCATATTGATATTGTGATACTTAATTGCTTAGAGAGATTAGTTGTGGAATGTGTTAAAAGTTATGGATCTGAATCAACTCTCCTTGAAATTAAGAGAAGGTGTTTGGATCAGACTTTAATGTTCCTTTTATTTAAATATTAGCAGCAGTCTCACTAAGAACAACAAGAGAGATTTTACAGGAATGCCATTCACATCGTATACTATTTGGCTTTGCTATCCATGATGTCAAAATTTCTCTAGTAGTAGAATGCAGATATCATGCACAGCTGGATGCTATAAGAAGCAGACAGCTCCTTTCTGAGAAAGGAGAAAGCCAAAATGTTGTGTAATCATAGTTGATGGATTCTTTATCGATTGCTATTAACATTGTATATTTGCCTGTCAGTTGACATAGTACTTGAAGATGTTCTTTTGCTGGTTTATTTTTGCACATCATAGTTAAAATACTAATAAAGAAATACTCTGAAAAGGCTTGTGGTTGTGTAATATATATGTTCATTTAATTGGGTTACACTTAAATTGCATAACCAAAGCCAAAAAAAATGACTTTAAACGAAAGAGGACATTGCTGGTTTCTGCATCTCTTAACAGGAATTTTCACTAAAGCATTCAGATGTAGCCGTTTAGCAATGCTTTAAAAGTATTTTATATTTACAATACAGAGAGATTTCAAAATACTTTTGCTCCAAGCGGTCTTTTAAAAGATAGAATAACTTTGCATTTCTTTTCATTCTCTGTGGTGCTTCTCCAAACAAGATCATGATATATCAAGAGGCATAATGAGTTGACCAGAAAAGTTGTCGTGATCCAAGTTCTAGCCATGTGTCTCAAGGGCAGGACCAAAGTGGTCCAGCAAGGACCACAACAAAACTCTCTTTATCTGAGCTTACACCTTGGACAAAGCTTTGTTCTTTACTTTTGCATAGAAGGGTCTTGGAGCTGGGAAAGTTGTAGCCTAGTTCTGCTCCACCACAGCTCAAATGAGTGAAATCAGTTTTGGGGAGAGTGGGGAGAAATGATCATTTCTGACAAATATAACAATTGCAACAAAAAAATAGTATGGAAGGAAAATAAGGGGATTTATTCCCATATGCATCTGTACTTTTCATTATAACTGCATCTGGGTGGGGCAGGGAGGGAACAGCACATATCTTGGAGGTAATATTAAACATATAAAATGTTTAAATTTATAAAAAATATCATAGTTTAATTGCTTAGGCAATGATGTATTCTTCTGGCACATGTTATTACTTTTTTGTATTCACTTCATTTTTAAGAAGGCCAGCGATTATTGCTTGAATGCCTGTATTTTACAACTTACATGCTTATGATCATGGGAAATAATACAAAGAAATCTCATTGTTATTTTGATACTGAAATGGCAATGTATTATGACTGTCTTACTATCTCTCAGAAAAACTGTATTATAGAGTAATACCATGGTTATTATTAATTGCTATATACTGCATATAATGTTTACATTGAAGACTGTACAAGCATATTTTTTGACATTTAGAACTTTGTATATTTATTGTTGTACTATATGTAATTTTCTTTTTCAGGAAATTTTAATCAAAATGGTTTGCTTACTCTGTGAATAAAATATATTTTCTCATTTTATAGAGAATAAAATTGTAATTTTCTGGGCAAGTTTTGGGTGTCATATGTAAAGATCAGAATTTAAAGTTGTCACAAAGTGAATTGCTGGAGCAGAAATGTGTCTTTCATATTTTTGGTAGAAATAGAACTATGAAGTTTTAAGGTTTTACAAGACATTAAAACTATTCTTTCTATTGTTCAATTCATTTTGCATTTCAGGCAAAGAGCTTGAGATCAGCATCATTGTCTTATTTACTATAGTTGTCACTAGGAATATCAAATGCCATGGTCTTCGTTTAACCATAGTTAATAGTGATACCTGTTCTTGCTGATTCTTTGTACGTTGAAATGTATATATGTATACACATATGCATACATACATACGTGTATGTAATATACACATACATACACTTTCTAAAAGCTCCATAACTTTGTCACTTGAGCGCTCTGGGACAAAATATACTCTTGCTGAACCTGGATGATTGTAAAAATTTCCTATAGTTTAGTTGGGTTTTGTGAAGAACTGTTTTTAATGGAATTTTAATATTTTTAATAGCAATTGTGCGCTAGGGAAACATCTGACAGAGAAGGTCTTGCAGTAGGACTGACTCTTGAGAAAGGACTGACTTTTACTTCAAAGTTTTACTCCTGAAGCTTAGAATATAAACAGCGTGCATGTATCCCGTGGGCTGACAATATGCATGTGTGCGGGCCTTGTTCCTTTGCAGGAACTTTACGTAGGCAAAAGGATGATCAAGAAGGCAAACCACACGGTTACAGAATTCAGACTGTGATTCTAGAGCAGAATGTGTTGTGCATTTGTGAACATTGAATTTAATGTCCAAAATATTTTACAACTCGAACTGAGAGAAAAAGAGGGTAAAAGTAAAGTACTTATTCGACAATAAAGGTCTCTGAATAGAGCATAGAGCTAATATTAAGGTGGTAAATATTATAAATACTTTGCATAGTAATGATAACTTCTTATAAAGCATTTTTATCCTTATTATTGTCTTATTTTATAATTACTATATTCTTCATATCTTGTTCAAAAGTGCAGTTTCTGAGTTTTGTCCCTAAATTATACACGACCTAAACATAGAATATGCAGGTTCAGGAGAAGAAAGGTAATAAGGTCATCAAGGTTTTCTTAGAAAAAAATCTAGCAATTAGAATGAGCAACCCCCCCCAAAAGTCAGCATATATGTGGTATTCTTCTGGATTTCAAAACTATCAAGCTATTCATAGAATATATTAAATTAGGAAATGTAAGAAAAATTTTGTTGTATTTGTTAATCTAATCTATCAATATGTAAATTACTGTATAAAATAATTTATTTATTATGTTGATAAGAATTTTCACTTTTAAAAAGTAAATGTGTATATACATATATAAAATAGAAAAAAATATTGGTAAATAGTTGTGATATTTTTCTACTGTTGTCTCCCTATAGAAAAAAGCCAACCAAAATAAGCACTTCTTTTTGTCTGGAAAGTGAATATATTTCATTTTTCAGATTTATTTAGAAGTGGACAATAATTAAAACTTTCAATCCATTTGGGGATTTATTGGGACAGAAAGCTTTAAAATTCCTGCAACGTGTGGTTAAAAAGTAATAGAAATAATTTCCTCTAGTTACTTTCAGTATTCACATAAGCTTCCAGTGGCTAAGGAATTTCCTTAAAATGATACTGGTAATCATCATTTACTTTTTGATTTTAAAATATTTTGCTTTCCTCAGGGTTCACAGTGGTACCTGAAGCCTATTTGGTATTTCTATATGACTCAGCTTATGTTGAGTTATCAGTCTAACATTTAATGTAGGTACATACAGAGCTACTTTACTCTGTTAAAAGCTTTAACAATCTGCTGTTACGGTGCTAAAAGCCCATCAGCAACATATTAGTCATTTCTCAGTTAGTCCCAGTCCACAGTTTTGTAGGTAGAGTAAATATGCTGAAATTGTTTACTTATTTTCTGATAAAAATAATGTATTGATGTTCATTGATCAGTTGATAGGTTGTGAATTTATTATGGTATTTGATACTCATAATTTTTACCAGTCTTCCATTGATAAAGAAACACTGTCCTAATTCTGTTAACGCAAAATCTAGCTGTTTTTTTCCAAGTTTCCTCAGACTCATCGCAATTTAGACACGTGGAAGTGTGCATTGGGGTTAAATATTGCAAGTTATTCTATGGTTTATATTTGACTGTCAAATAAATACATCCTTCAAATAGTTTTTGTAAGAAGGAAAAGAAATCTGGCATGTGGCTTTATCTGTGTGGATCCATGAAAAAGATACGGATTTAACATGTTGCTGCCTCAAATATAAATATGCTTGAAAAGGATCAAAGACAGTACTGAAAGAAGTTAGGAGGAATATCTTGTGACTGAAATGCTTTTAAAAGAAAGATCTTTGTTTACAGTGCTAAGAACATGTTAAGCCTATCTGCTGCTCCCATGAAAAAGTCATCTCCAACTTCGAACCAGACCCAGGTCCACAGGTTAGCACTGCGAACCCAGTACATACGTACTGATCACGCCTGGGAAGAGGCGAAATGCCCGCCCTACCTGAGACCCCCCGGCGTGGCCCGTCCCTGCCCGGTGAACCCCGCGCCTCCTGCCGCACCGGGCAGAGAGGAGCATCCTCTGCCGGCACCACGGGTCCGGCACCTGTAGGTGAGAAGCACTGGCTTTGTGGTGGGTGCACAGACCGAAGGCGTGCGTCCAGCCCAACCCACGCACAGCTCTCACACAGTCTGGAGGTGAGGGGGTGGCAGGACAGAGGACAGCAAAGGGCAGCTTGCCGCTGCCCCAGCAATTGGCGTAATGCGGTGGTGTCGCGTGCTGCAGTGATCCCAGACATGCTTTTTCCAGGAGGATTTGTAGAACGAGGTGGGCTATAAGGTTTAGGGCAGATGGATTGCTCTGCAGTCACCGTCTTACCGGGGAGCCATTAGCCCTAACGTGACACTGCCCAGGCATGTCACTGGCCGTGTGCCCGTCTCTCCATGTGGGAGTGACCACTGGGCTCCCCAGACAAATAGCTGCTGGGAGCATGCCATGGACAAGAGATTAATTTCTCTGCCCAGATGAACTCTCCTGGTTTGATGTAAAAAAGTGTAAGGTTGAGTACACCTGCTTTAGATTGCTAAAAATAAGTGTTCTTTTAAAGAAACCAGCAAGTTCCTTATCTTACAGAAAAGAATAAAAAATTTGTTCTTCTTGAACGGCTACAGAGTAGTCTTTGATGTTCAGATTTGCTCTTTTGTTACAATATTTAGCCCTGACATGTGTCAAATAACTTAAATGTGCAAGTTTGCCTATTAATATTATCATCTTGCACTACATGCTTCACTGGAAGCTTTAAACAGAATCCCAAACCAAAACCATTTAGTGATCTTTGGTGTCAAAGTGTAACCAGAGAGGTTTAATACAGCCTTTCCTAACCTTGAAGCCACTTTCAAAGTACTTTTTTTTCTGCTTTCAGGTAGTTGTATTTCTTATAAGAAATCTTGCTTCACACAATACTGTCTTAGAAGATAGCGTTTTATCACAGACATTTTAATGTCAAGTAACTCAGTATCTAAAAAGAACTATGAACAGAAAAAAATAGTTGCCTTTAGATGCTGGAGACTTTTTTTCTCCTTGAGTTGATGTGGTTGATAAGAAACTTAGAAGAATGGTGAAAAGAGAGATTAAGAAAGGAAGGAGAGAGATTTAAAAAGGGAGAAAAAGAAAAGAGAATTGGAAGCAAACAAAAAGGTGACAGTTAAATAGCTGAAGGCTGAAGGAAAGTAAAGAAAAAGGAAAAGAAAGATAAGAAGGAGAAAAGAAGAGAATCTAGAAGGGCATAAAACAAACTATTTCTGCTGTTACTATTTAACTAATCTGCAATTTCTCAATTGTGCTGGTTTTGGCTCCCCGGGAGGGAGTGAGCAAGTGGCTGTGTGGTGCTTAGTCGTCAGCTGGGGTTAAACCACGACAGTCCTGCAAACTACTTAGTCTGTAGTATTAACTTCGGTGTCCCACTTTCATCACTGTCTGTAGGATCTAGGAAATGACCTCTTATGTCGAGAAATAAATTTACTTAGAACTTTAATTTGTCTAAGCTATGAGGATAAAATGAACTGTTTTATTTTAGAATTGCCTCAGTAAGATTTTACAGTAGAAACTGAAGTGAGATGACATTGATTCATAAAAGCATAAGGATTTTGGAGTAATTAAAATTTGGAACATTTGGTGCCCCAGAACTTTTGACCTTTAATAAATTTGAATGGAATTGAACTGAATTTCAATGTACAGTGTACCATATGATAGATAGTCAATGAAGGTGCTGTAAGATTACATTTCTGTAACACTCAAGAGAGCCCTTAAATGATTTTGAAGTACTTATATTAAGAGAAAAAAGCCCAATTTGTGCTCTCTTATTTATTCTGTTTTTGTGTAAAATTATTTAATTATTAATTTTTAGAAAGTTTATTTTTCATTTAGTATTTCTGAATAACAACAACAAAAAATTGTTCTTTTTGTAACAGTTGTATTGAGAGATAAATGCCCATTTCTCTTTGTGGGCCTTCCTGTACCATCTGTTAAAGCCAGCCTGTATATATTCTCCTTTAAATACATTTGATGATAATTTCTTTTTAATCACTCTGTAGTCAAGTCTTAAAACATTATATGTATTTCCTAACACCTACGAGAGTAGCTTTATTTTTTTTTATTTGTAACTCCTTATTTTAGGTGTCATCTAAGGACTATGGAAGAGTTAACACCATTCTCTACATGAACTCTACTGAAATCCTCAGTGACTGCATTCCCTTCTTTTTTCTCCTTATCTTAGATAGTCAGGCTCCCCAATAATTCATCTCCCTCTGCCTCTTTGCTTGGTGATATATGGAATCATTAGGCATAAGTATCCAAACAGGAGCATGAGGACCACCCAGTACCTAGATAAGCAGTTTATGGTGCTCCAAGTCTGCTTTCCTGCCAAGAGCACTGTTATTAACTCCAAACATCTAAAACCATGATTAAAAAATCTCAAGATTTAGAAAGGAACAGTAAAGAACCCTCTCGTTCCTCTTATGGTGATCTTACAGCCTTGCATTTGCACTCAGCTCCTCCATTTTCAGGCTGTTTCCTAACATGAGGAAGATTCAAATAGTCATTGCGTATCTCCAGGGCCTGGAGCTGTAACTGGGACACTGTCTTGTGTCCCACTGCTAATGAAACCGCAAGACGTGGCCAGCTACATGAGGCACAGATGCATTGCTTACTATTAGGGGAAAAATGTCTCTGAATCACAGCACTTTATGTATTTCCTTTTTCTCTTCAAGGAATGCTTTCCTTTTGATGATCTTTCTCCTCTTCTTGTGAATCTGAAATCCCACTCTCAGCCTACTTTCCCACAGCCAGCAAAGGGCAAGGAGACAAGGACTCTCAATTCCTCCCTATGCCTCCAGGGAATAGCAATTGGGACTACAGCAATGCTGTGTTGCCTGGGCATGTACTTTAGAGTATCTTTATCCCTTCATCTCATGTCTTGATTTCACTTGTGCCTTATTCTTGTGCCTTCTTCTTTATCACATACTTTTCTGGTGCCCCAGTTGTGATTTTTTAAGCTTTTTCAAGCTTTTCCAATCTATTGCATCTTTTCCAGTGCCTGTGTGAGTGTTGCCAACCCACGTGGCAGTGAGCCCGGGGCAACCAGCTTTCCCGTGGAAATGAGCAACCTGGTACTGCTGTGATCAATATTCTAGTCTATCCTTGGGATTTTATTTCATACCTCTTGGAGAACTGGGGACTCGACTAGTATTTCCACCATCAGAGTCACTGTATGTGGCTCTCCGAAGTACCTATTGAATTTCAGCAAGATGAAAATTTTGGGTTGCAGGCTGAAGGATCGGAAAATCTGGCTACCACTGCATAAGTTCAAGTTAGAACATGGCAGCATTTCAGGGCTACTTGTATTGGCTGAGAGAGAGATTTTAGCCAAAATAAAAAGCTTTCCTTTTAATTTTGATTTTTTACCAAAGTCT
The DNA here is from genome assembly GCF_018139145.2 of Gymnogyps californianus. Taxonomy (NCBI): domain Eukaryota; kingdom Metazoa; phylum Chordata; class Aves; order Accipitriformes; family Cathartidae; genus Gymnogyps; species Gymnogyps californianus. The sequence goes on along the minus strand of NC_059471.1, from coordinate 112,626,131 downwards.
TGATTTCTGTATCATGAGTTGCACATATGTGGTTCTACAGGGGGCTATTTTGTTTACACAGATGCTGTAGGTGATGATGCTTGGGCATAGCATACCTGTCTCAAAGCTTCAAGAGAGAGCCAGACATGGGAATCCATTGGCACCGTCAGGACTTTCTTAAGTCAAAGTCCTTTGTCTTCGCTTATAAAGAAGGCTTTATGTTTTTCCTATACAACATAGTTTTCCAGAAAACAAGTATAAATTTAGTTGTTAGTTAATTTTATTTTTTATTATTATAACATAGGATGTAAATATTTTTCTGATGTGCCATTTGTTTTGTTTGTTATTTGTACATCCTTAAAAATGAACGGTTGCGTGACTCATTACTGTCCTGCTTCAGGTCTGTCCTCCAGTGAAATTATTGCTTTATAATGGTATGACGCTGGACTACTGATGTTATAAATCTGACCCTCTTGTTACAGCTAAAAAAAAATCCTTGTGGCAATGAATACTCATAGAAATACTTATTTCTGTGTGAGGGATTAATGAATGAAGATACCACAATCAAGTCAAGGTAACGTGTATGTGTTTTTTAGAAACAGAACTCAGTGTCAACCAGGAGGTATTTCTGTATTGTGAAAGAATGCACGTAGGAAAAATAGTGAAATAAAATACTAAACATGAAGCTTGCTCTATATAGAGCACCTCCAGGGTAATATGTACTTTATGTTTCCTGGACATCCTCTGGATTTTTGTATTGGGCTATAAAAACACCAAATCTGAGAAGACTCTTCCAAAAGTGGAAGTGGTTGATAACGCTGCATGTCTTTCTTTCGCTATTCCAAAACTACAAGAGAGCAAACTCAAGACAACCATTGGTACAAATCCCGAAGAAGAGCTTGTAAGCTTGAGTTTATTTTCTAAATTGCTGTTTGTTCAGCGGCCCCATCAGTGATGTGATTTACTTGCTTTTTGCAAACACCCATTTAAACTGGGTTTGTTCACAAATGATTAGGGAATGACTGTTCTTTGTATAATTACCCATATTTGCATTCTTGCAAGTAATAAATAACAAGTGTGTCAACTGTTCTCTTTCTCTTTAAAAGTTTGCAATCCAATTAGGCTCCAAAAACTATAGCGTGTTAATTCAGGAACTAGTCGCATACTACCTGAAGAAACTTTATGCAAATATGAATGAACATAAATTTAACAATGCGTATGCAGAGTTTGTTCTTCAGAAGTGTATTGCCTATATTTACAAGGAATATATTTATAAAAATCAGGATTACTTCTTAGACAATGAAAGAATGCATGAGATCATTTATTTGCCGTAACTAGTTTTACTTGGTACTGTGATACAACTTCATGTTTTTTCTATGATACAAAACAACTAAGGCAAAATGCCATGAAATGTGATTTGTACCCTGCAGAGTGCTTAGAATATCAGTGTGTTTTTACTCAAGATTGAATGTGATATAAACCAAAACCAAAACAAAACAAAAAATCAGGAAATTCACATACAGAAATAACGAAGCCTATAGATGTGTGTCTCACATTGGATGTTTTTAGTATCTTTAAAGGCACATGCATATTTTTAATCCCTTCCTCTCCCTTTCTGTCTATTTGTAGCACAAACCTCTGTCCTTGGCAGCAACTTTTCCTGAAGAAAGGATGCTCATAGGGTCTCTCTTTCCTACGCAACCTCCTGTTTTCATGTAACCTCCTGCTATATGTAACATCTTAGGGTCTCTGAGAGACTCCATGCTGCAGGGCTCAGTAGGAATCTGGGCAAAATAGAACAAAAGCCTTTTTCATTTGTGAACTACATACTTGAGTGGAGGAAGGCACTGACCACTCACAACATACTAAAAGTCTGTATTTGAGTAATTAATATGAAAATTGCATGAATTACAAAAATCTACAAAAATTAAAACCTGGATGTACTGTGTAGTAAATCTTTGTGTGAAAAATCTGTCTGTGATGACTTGAGCTGAAAAACGTAGCTGCTACAGAAAAATACATTTATTTACTATTCTTTTACATATGTTCAGAATCAATCAGTTTGCTACTCTCAATTACACTGCCTTTCATCAAGGTTTTTATATGTTTCAGCCTACCCAATGGACTGAATTGTCAAGCTGGGAAATTACCCCTGTGGAATGTTTCCTCTGATATATGGCAGTCCAGAAAATGGACTTGCTTTTGTTCCCTGCATTTTTATTTGCATTTTCTCCTTAACAGGCTTTGCTGATAGCAGCTACCTTTTGAAGGTCTTACTCTCTTTCGTCCCTTCTTTCTTGCTCTCCCAAAACAATTCTTGGCTGTGACACACTGCGCAGAGAAAGCCCCTTCATGTTTCAGGGCTACCTTGGGTATCTTTCACCAGTGCAGGATGAGGACACACGTGGACATGCCAAGCAGAAAGAGTCAGTGAGGAAGAAATGTGTCCCAGTTGCTGAGCCGCCTTCTTCTTCTGTGCGCTGAATAAGAGCTGAGGAGGCTTTGAGAATTTACCTAAATCCTTAGTTATGAAATCCGTTTTTCTCAGAGAGATTTCTGCAACAGAAACACAATGCACTATAGAAAAAGTAAGGTATTTAATGAGAAACAGATGGGGCCTGTGTATTGTTAGTGGAGAAAGACTACCGTTTTGTGTAAAGAGAAGCCAACACGTAACATTAGGAATAAAACCAGAGTAGGTTACAGGACATTGTAACAAGATGTTAGTTTTACACTTGGTGTTTTAGATATTGCTTAAAATAATGTCTTTTTAACTTACTCTGTCCACTATGCAGTCTGTGTGTATGTCTTCATTAAAAAGAAAAAACACAAAACAAAGCAACAAAACCACAGAAACTAATAAATATATATTCCAATTTTTTTTGTTGTTTCTAGTGCTTTCAATATCATTTTACAGAAATACTCTATTTCTTTCTTAACACTGGTTGTCCCCTTACAACAATATCCAAAGATAATATTTTTCTCACAATCAATTTCTGGTTGCTTTAACATCTGTTGATGTGATTTATTAATGTTCAGGTACCAATAAAGATACTTTTTTATTTTTTGTGTGTGTTCAGCAACATAAAAAGAATCTAACTGCATGTTTCCTTGAAAACAAAGTCTCACTGACTTAGCTTTTCTTTTTTCTTAAAGACCATTGGGAATATTACAGTTTTACATGTCAGCTACTAATGGTTTTATATCCAATATTTGATTTAAAAATCACATGGCCCTGAATAGTAGTGTTTGTTTTTTTTAGCAAAGCCTGCTTAGTTTCGTATAACACTACGACATTAATGTCTTCTTTTTAATGACTGTAAACATTTTAGTTTGCATTTTATATGCAGCACCTTTAAGCTTTAATTGGACATCTGATAGTCTGTGTACATAAGCACCTCCCAGATAATGTGGAAATTGTAGACTGAGAAGCAATGATGCTATTGTGCTGGTGAATGCAGACTTTAGCCTGTTTTGTCAGATTGTCTCCCAGGAGTGTCTGCTGTATTTCAGAAACCCTTTTCATATGAACTGTTAGAGAAATATGAAAATGATGAGGCAGGTGACAAAGCAAATTTTTGACAGGCATTTTATCCCACCCAGATTATAAAGTTCACACCTTTTTTTTTTTTAATCTTAAATATTAAAATCTTAAACTGTGAGTCTGGTAAGGTTACATCTCTGACTTTTGATATATTTTCAATTTATTATCATATGTTGTAAGTACTATCCATCATTCTGCTCCTGTAAGTACTATCCATCATTCTGCTGCTGTAGATGCTTTGGCCTATACTATAGCTTACTTTTGGGGGATCCATGCTGTAGCTGGAGAACAACAAACACTGTTGATTTGTTTTCTGACAGGTTCTTTGAGAAGTTCTCCCCCTTTCCTTCTGCAGCTGCAGCACCTTCTGCTCTGTGAAAATGTGTATCATCAGAATGAATCAATTTTCCCTTTCTAACTCATTGTCACTACTTAATTTGACTACAAGAATCATCAATGGTCACGTAACAGTGCTGCATCAAAAGGCGATTTGAAGTTAGTTCATCCTGCGATTCAACCTTTTGGGACAGTATTTTATCAAAAGCATTTTGTTTCTGAAGTAGCCCCAGTCCAAGAAATATAATCTGGCAACCTTGCAGCAATTGTAGTATCTAAAGACATTAATTGATCCATTTTCTTCACACCACTACCAGGTGCTACAAGTAGTAGTGTTTGCTGTCTTTACTTCATGGATGAAGTCAATGATAGACAAAGTGTGTATGAGAATTTGCAAAAGCCACACAGAAAATTAGTAGTTTTACAGATTCTTGTCTTGTAGTTCTAAGCTCATGAGAACATGGTGTTGCTAAAAAAAAAAGATACATTGATATGTCAGTATATAGTGCAAAGTCTATATATGGGTATTCTCTTGTAGACGTTTTTGGCTCTAGATATGTTTTATGATGGTTACTGACAGTGTTGCCATATGTTATGAGCAGCTAGGGAAATAGGGTCAATCCAGAAATATCTGGGCATGTGTGGTCTTTTGAGGACATTGCAGCAGAGGTAGAAAGCAAATTTAATTCTGGATTAGCTTAAGTATTTCTTTATTGATAAAACTGTTTTGGCACAGATTCTGGCAAAAGTTCCACGTAATCTAGTGCACATATATAGCAGCATGTTCTCTCCTGTGGTGCAAGAGTGCTTTTCAGTACCTTGTCCTTCTCACAAAGACATGTGAGATGTCATGACATGTCTCATGACAACGAAGATAAGCAAGAGAATAAAAATTGAAGTTATAGTTTCAGGACTTAAGCAGCTCTGAAAAATCTACAGCAGCTTTTTCATGATGGAGGAAAATGTGTTTTCTCTGGGCTTTAGCAGAATCAAATGATTTAATGTTTTGTTTGGAGTCCAAGAGACCAGATGTATAAGTCAATTAAGGTAGTAACTAAATAAGGGTGGTATTTCTATAAAGGCTGAGTTTAGCCTAGTTATCCCAAAGCTTCTCAGCAGAGAGTTTCCTTTGAAGGAGCCAGTAAGGGGAGCCTAGGGAAATTAACCTCATTAGGCTGAAGTTTACCTTTGGACCACTCAAAGTGCAACAACATTTTTGGACAACACATCTCCGCTATGAGCTTGGGGTCCTCAATAAAAAAGAAAATGTCTTAGGAGCCAAGAACATATCTAGGGATACATAATTTCAAAGCATCCAGGAAAAGGAGTCTCAGCAACAGAGAAAACATGTAATAAAGCATGTTTCTTAGGGAACTGAATGCTTACAATGAGATCAATCTCATTGACATGTGAAGTTGAAGATCTCAATTACACATAGTGTACTGAGACCACCTTAGAAAATCTGAGTCTCTGTGCTCTTATAAAAAGCCCTGCTTTACATTTAAGTGATATTACTCACTAAGCAAGAATAAGGTATTACCAAACAGTAAATCAGGTTTAAGATTACACACAGCAGTCTCCATCACTTATATAGAGAAGGAAGTATTAAAAAAAGTAGAATCTGATGATAAGTAGTCTGCCAAGTAGAACCTGCTCAATGGTTGAGTAATTACCAAAAGGGATGAATTCTTTTGTGACAGAGCTTGAATAAAATTTATAGTAGGTGTAAAGCATGCACAGCAGCATGTATGTCCCTCACATATACCAGAAGTGTTTATTCAGCACTTGGTTAACTGTTACTTTCTCTGTATAAAAGAAGTCGCGAGCTATAAACTAGTTTCTCATAGTATAATGCAATGAGGCTCTGGAATAAAAAGAAGCAGAAAGAAACCTCTCATTAGTTGGTTACAGAAGACCTGAATACATATATTTCAAAACATCCTATGTTAAATGTTAGCATTAAACCTCTCCAGCTTAGAAAGGATTAGACAAATATAAATAAAATAATAATACATCTGCATGAAATTTGAGATGTGACATCAGCCTGTGCAGCTGTCTGTTTTTCTCAGCAGCTTCCATAGTATACTTGATTTTTTTATTTTTAACTATGAGAGCAATCTAGTTGCATGTTACAGCAACTGACTTTTCCTACGAACAGGAAACAGGCATAACACCTCAGTTTTCACCATTATATCAGCGCAATAGAAAATTGTTTTGTTAGGAGTTGGCAAGGTCATTGTCGCTGTTACCAATGAAACACAGATTCCAGGTTCTTCTGTGACATGTTTCACATCACTCATAGGATTTGCTGGCCTTAGTGGAAGGCAGGATAGAAATATCTCATTCAGCAGAGAAGCGTTACAGCTGCTTTAAGCAATACCTTGTTACAATACCTTTGGTTCTGTTTAGCAAAAATGCCTCCTTAACCTCCCCAGTTTAGCCAGTCTGACCCCAAGTTTACCTGATGCGACACTTAATTCTACTGTTTTCTTGGAGTCAAACTGTTATAGGTACTCACCTGAGTTTTGATCTTATATAGATAAAGGAAAATAGAGCCCAAAGGCCCAAGTCTCCTATACGTATACACAGAGATGGGGAACATAAACAATGCCAGCTGTGTTCAGCCTGACGCTGTGTTGCTGATTGTAGAGCTCTTGGAAGATATGTTGTATTCATACAGGTGTGATATTTCAAATAAAAATGTCACTGCCTTGCAGCTGAGTTATACCTATTTCAGAAGGCTAGCATTTGGATTAAAATTAGAAATTACCAAAGAATACACTGAAGCTGCCATCTACACTGAATGTGATTTCATGCTCAAATAGTCAAAATGCAACTAATGTAATCATTGATGAGCACTCTCAGAAAATGCCAGAATTCAGATTAAAAATCCAGTATTTAGTTTGCATTTGCATTATCCATCTGCCTTTGATCATACAACACTTTTTCTGCTTTGTGCATATTCATAAAGATGCGTTCATGCTCTTTGCTTGCCACTGTGTTGTTACTACAGTACTTCAGTACAGCAGTGACAGACTCAGGCTGCAGTCCTGAAGTGGGGGAGCATTCATAGAATAAGTCATCATTAGATTATTTATTTTTTTAAAATGTACTCTTTTCTCAAACCCTTGTGTCAATGTCAATGCCTGACAAAATCTCTGTGGCTCGTTCCATATCACTTCTGTGTTTTTAAAGCCTTTTGCAAACTTTTTGCACTTCTTCAGCCCTTTCACACCTTGTGCTACAGCATCTGCAATAAGCCTATGGTAACCCAAGTGTTTTTACCCATTCAGAAACATGCAAATATCTATCCTAACATTTCACTTGTGCAGTCTAATTATCTCTGCACCCTCACATAGCACATTCTTAGGATACAATTTCCAAATTCAGGGAAAGACACATATTTTGTGTATTTAGTGCATAATTTCCATGTATTCATACAATAACAGAACCATTACCTTCCAGAGGCAGGTGGGCACAACTACTTACTGAAACATATGCCTATGGTAGATTTTATCTTCCAGACTACACCTGCTCAGTTATTCAAAGGAAACATACTTGTGTGCTTACTAACACAGAAAAATGGTTCTTTCACTCAAAACGGATAGAGGCATTTTTGCTTAATTAAAACCAATCACTTTCATGTGGGATGTCAGCATGGAAAAATACCAGGATCTCGGTGGTGAAAGTTCAAAAAAGTTATTGGTTCTTGGAAAAAAGGCACTAAAAGGGAACAGTTGTTAATTTTCGCCTCTAGACTGCTACTTTTGTTCTTATCAACAGTATTCATACATTTCTGACAACTAAAATTCATTTAAGAGTTAGAAAGTACAGAGATGAGACTGAAAGGAGTATTGCGAAGTATTTAAAGAGTATTTGTTAAGAACTTTAAGATTCTTGGCATAATATACTGTAGAATGCAAGGCACATTTATTTCAATAAGATACTTTCATTACTGTGAGAAAGTTTGTTTTTTCTTTTGCCCTCAGCCTTAGTGGTTTAACTTTGTAGTAAAATGCTTGTATGAAAGTAAAAAAAAAAGTTCTTAATTCTGAAACCGTAAGTGAGAAAACATTTCAACTTGGACCTGAGCCATTCAAGCTACATAACTGTCAACTATTGTTATTCTGGTGATTTGAAATCAACTCTTCATGCTTCACAGGTGACAAGAAATTTCGCTTAATTCGCAAGATGTGCATGCATAGGTTATGAGTTTGAATTTCAGAAGGATGATCAAAATAATGTAGAAAAGCTCCATTCATGCATTAATTCTTTTAATGTAGTTATTCATGTGTAGTATAAAGTTACAGTATAAATCTCACTTTGTACAGAATATTTATTTAGACAGTTGCGTTTTAACATCTAAGACAAAAAGCCTTCCAGAATCCTGCTGCAGAAAACAGCTCACCGTGTTCTCATCTCATGGGAAATACAAGTAGCATATTTAGTGAGATGAGTATCAGTAGGTACTGATCTTAAAATAGTACTTGCACTTTTTAGATGAGTTTTGTATGCAGCAGGATTCATATGATCATCAAGTGCCAAAGCAAGGTGATGGGGAAAGGAACGGTTTGGGAATATTCATGCTTTGGGGTAGTCAGCTGTCTGTACGGGTTCTGGGGTTTAAAGGAGTAGAGAGTTTGTGTACACCTATTTATGAAGGAGAATGAAAGACTGCTATTAAACTGGCCAAATGTTTTGGTTCCCTGCTATGAATCATCTTGAGTCCATCTATGGAGAGAAAGAAGCGTAAGAATACCCTTAGACTGAAGTAATAAACCCCTACTTGTCATCCTCAAAACTTGCATCTGATTTCAATAACTATTGAATATATTGTCACATTCTTTAAATTGTTTTTATTGTCAAGAATTCAACAGGCAAATGTGCAAAGTCAGGTGCCATTTAAAGTAAGGAGAGTAGCTGTCTACCAGAAACATAACCATTTCTGGGCTAGTTCTGCTGCATATGAGATGACAAATGATAGAATCAGTGGAGCATACTCCAAGCCACAGAGTAAAAAGAGGCCCCTTCCTCAGCTGGCAGAAATGAATTTAGTGATGAGATTGATTTGTACCAGCTGTGGATCTGGCCCACCGTTAGAGAAGAGTGGGATCAAAGACAACAGCCCGTTAGCAGCCTGTTCTTGCTGAAATCAAGACTTTGGAGTTATGTAGGAGCTGAAGGTATGTGGTACAGAGTTGTTCTGTAGAACAAGGGGATGTCTTACTTATGTTACAGAAATACTGTGTATTGCTTTTTGGCTTGGTGGCTTTCACTATCAGCTGTCTAGTCTGAGCTTGGCTGGATCTTGAGCAAGTTTTTTCATAAGTCCTGTATCCCCAGTGGTGATGTTTAGCTGGTGAATACTTACAATCCAGTCTGGAGAGGTTACTGCTGAACTGCCCTGGGAAACAAATGAAATAATCTGAGGAGGAGCAAACCTTAATATGTGTTCCCTGGCAGGGAGAGGAAAACACTGAGATGGGAACAGGTTGCCCAAGTAGTTTTCCCTGAGGAAATAATAGTATGCTGGGCTTTGGCCTTGAGTTGGTAACTTAAATTGGTATGGGAAGACAAAGCTAATTTTTTTTTTTTTTTTTAATTTATTGCTGTTCTTTAATCCTCTTTCTCTGTGTTGTTTGAATTTCTCTGGTTAAAGCTTATCTCATGGACTGGTTTTGGTTTTTTTTTTTTTCTTTTTACTGCAGTCTCACATTGGTTGCAGGGTCCTAGGAGTGGTGAGGCTGACAGTTTAACATAACACATGGCATATCACTAGTTCTGATCTTGGCAACCTAGAGTCAAAGCTTTTCTTGTTATTGAGTCTAGAACATTAAAGTGGGTAAACTCATCTATCTTCCAAAGCTTTCCCCACTGGGCTTTAAGGAAGTGGTATCTAACAGAGTTTTGAGTCTTGTTGATCTTACTGAAGTGAGTAAGGTTGCTGAAAAGCAGAGGAACTCTTTTGATTACAAGGGACTGAAGGGTACTTGAGGTTTTTTCTGTCTGAAAGATAAAATTGTGGGCCTGTCATCTGAATAAGCTACGTACAGTTCAGTGAAGAGCAAATTGTATCTTGCCATAAACTGTAAGGTGGGTAAATTGTAATTTTATTTAACTTAATGAGAACTGCCTAATGTAATGTATTCCTGACTATTTTTTTAACATGTTGTATAAATGCAATTAATAAATGTGCTAAAAGTTCTTAAATGATAATGCATGGTGTATTAAGTTGCTAATATTCTGAAGCTATGGGAACAGCAATCCTTACTGTACTGGAAAATCCTCCATTATCTTTCATACAAAAATATTCTTCTAAGAAGTTCAAGGAGGTAGCTTCACAAAACTGCTGTTTCTTCAGGTTTGTTGTTTTCCAGCTAAACGAGGCATGTTGGCAGATAATTGGTTTGGGCATGAAGTTTCTGCATAAAGATGTCTAAGGATGTCTTTAGCAATTATCTCTCCTAACAGCAATTTGGGATTATCTGCTGGTATCTTGTATGCTGGGGTTTTTTTGTTTTGTTTTTAATGTCAACAGTTGCTGTCTCAAAAAGCATCCTAGCATCTCTCTAAATGGTCATTAGAGTCTTGTGAAGTGTGAGATTGCCCCTCAGAAGTATGAGGGGCACTTGCTCAGTGACACAACCTTCGTCCTGAGGAACCATGCTTTTTGCTTGTGATGATACTGAGTCTACTTCAGTCTTACGTTTGGCATCACTGCTGTTCTATGGTGTGTGCGGCACAGTTACCACCTGGATTGCTGTCTTTTTGGGGGCTGTAGTGGTCTTTTTGCATACAAAGTGATGTTTTTGCAGTGCATGTGTTTAGCTAAGGGTTTGGGCACTGAAGTTCAAAATTACAGTTCTGAAATCGTGCTTCTTACCAGCTTGCAAAGCAAATTGCAGTATGCCTACGAGGCATAGTGCCCTTTAATTCTGACTTATCTTTAATGCTGTCAGAATCTTATTCCTGGCTATCTGTATGCCTCTAATAGCTTTAATGTATCAACATTCTCTGTTAAGTATTCACACATGCGAAAAGTCTCTGTTGGAACTAAGTATTTGGCTGTCTTGCGCTATGGAATTAGCTCACCTGTGGGAGCATAGGTTCCTTGGCTTAAAGTAAATAAACAATTAGACTTACTGTTCATAACACTAGCAAATATCACTAGCCTATCTACCAGTTTGCCACAAGTAAAACGGGCAATGAGGGCTGTTTATATGTTCTGCATCATGGTGGTTACTTTTGAATGCTACTTTGTCTTTTGATCCCATTAGCAATGTAATTAACTTTCTTGAAGAGCTTCATTTCGCTGGGGGAGGGAATCTCCTATTGATGACAATTGTCAGCAGCATTTACCTTGTTTTACATTTGAAAGCATATCTATTGAAAACAGTCTGTGAAAAACCTTTATGCAAAGAATGTGTTTAAAGCTGAGGCAGATCTCTTGGCTCTGGCAAACAAACTCTAGGAAGCTGTAAATCAAACATCAAGGCCCAGATCTGTGCCGTAACATGAACATTACCAAGTTTTTCTGTTAGTTTTGTGAAATCTTAAACTAAAGAAACCATATCTTTCTGAAGCAGATAGCATCACTGAGCTAATTCAAAGGGGAAACTGAGAGCTGTGAAGATATGGCTATTGTGGGGGTAGATAAGGACAGAAAGGGTATGAGGACATACCTGAGACTTGATGAGGGAAATGCAGCAATGAAAGTTTCTAGGTGATTGTGGCTTTTAATGCCCTTGGAGAAATAGGCTAGCCTATCCTGAGATGCTACCTGTGGTATGGCTAGGGTGAAAGCGTGTGAAGTAGTACCTGATATCCTTGGAAGTGCTTTAAGAAATGCAAGGCAGTTCAGCTATAACAACACTGGGTTTAATTGTCATTTTACCTATGAGCAGGGTTCACAGTTAAATTCTATCTATAGTTGCTGCAGAAGCAATTAAGAGAATAGAGGCAGCACTTTTTAAGATAACACGATCTTCTGTCGCTGCAGTGTTCTTTCACAAGATTTGATTTTGCTTTCTTTAGTACTGAATGCTAAGTGAATTCTTTGGGTATTAAAGATGCTTTCTGATGAACTGTGATGAAGGGCAAGATCCCTGGTCCTTAGTGCTCCCCTTACACTGTCTGGTTGATATGAGGAGTGGAAATTAAGGATTAGGGCAGGAATATAGGCGCTAGAGGATTGCATTTCATCTAGTGCTTTCAGTCGTTCTAGGTAAGATTATGTATTGGGTTTGCATGGCAAGGTTTTGGTAGTGGGGTGGCTACAAGGGCGGCTTCTGTGAGAAGCTGCTAGAAGCTTCCCCTATGTCTGATAAAGCCAACGCCAGCCGGCTGCAAGATGGACCCATCGCTGGCCAAGGCCGAGCCCATCAGCGACAGTGGTAGCACCTCTGGGATAACATATTTAAGAAAGGGAAGAAAGTTACAGGGCAGTAGCAACTGCAGCTGGAGAGCGGAGTAGAAGATGTGAGAGAAACAACTCTGCAGCCACCAAGGTCAGGGAAGGAGGAGGGGGAGGAGGTGCTCCAGGTGCCAGAGCAGAGATTCCCCTGCAGCCCGTGCTGAAGACCATGGTGAGGCAGGCTGTCCCCCTGCAGCCCATGGAGGTCCATGGTGGAGCAGATATCCACCTGCAGCCTGTGGAGGACCCCACGCCAGAGCAGGTGGATGCCTGAAGGACGCTGTGATCCTGTGGGAAGCCCGCGCTGGAGCAGGCTCCTGGCAGGACCTGTGGACCCGTGAAGAGAGGAGCCCACGCTGAAGCAGGTTTGCTGGCAGGACTTGTGACCCCGGGGGGGACCCACGCTGGAGCAGTCTGTTCCTGAAGGACTGCACCCTGTGGAAGGGACCCATGCTGGAGCAGTTTGTGAAGAACTGCAACCCATGGGAAGGACTCACATTGGAGAAGTTTGTGGAGGACTGTCTCCCATGGGAGGGACCCCATGACTGGAGCAGGGGAAGAGTGTGAGGAGTCCTCCCCCTGAGGAGGAAGGAGCGGCAGAGACAACGTGTGATGAACTGACTGCGACCTCTATTCCCTGTCCCCCTGCGCCGCTGGGAGGGAGGTGGTAGAGAAAATCGGGAGTGAAGTTGAGCCTGGGAAGAAGGGAGGGGTGGGGGGAAGGTGTTTTTAAGATTTGGTTTTATTTCTCATTATCCTACTCTGATTTGACTGGTAATAATTTTTTTTTTTTTCTCCAAGTCGAGTCTGTTTTGCCCATGATGGTAATTGCTGAGTGATCTCCCTGTCCTTATCTCGACCCACGAGCCTTTTGTTATATTTTCTCTCCCCTGTCCTGCTCAGAAGGGAGTGATAGAGCAGCTTTGGTGGGCACCTGGCATCCAGCCAGGGTCAACTCACCACAGATTAATATCTACAAGACAGGTCTGGGGCACACAGTCAAGGAGCTGGTACTTGCTGGGAACTCCTCTGAGTGGCCTGAGCAAGGCGCTGAATGTAAGATATTGCATCCTGTGAGCATGAGTGGTGCATTCTTGCATCTGTAAGAGAGGAGTTATTTTCAGTGAAACTGGAGTAAGCAATACACACATTAGGCTTTGAAGAGTTAAGTTTTAGCTATGATAAAGACAAATTACTTGTTTCCTTATGACTGGATTATAAGATTAAATAGCTTCAGCTAGGCTATAGGTCGTCTTCCTCAACACATCCCCATTTTCTGCAGTTCACTATTTCCTCTGTGATTAAACTTGACTTTTAGTGAAACTACAATGCTGGCAAACACTGGAGAACTGTGGAAGTTGGGCTCCCTGCTCCTTAGTGTTATTGCAGAAAGTCAACCGCTAGAGCATGAGCTCACCACACTACAAATTTTTCAGTTTTTCTTTTGTCTTTTCCAGACGGCTGAGTAATTGCCCGTTCTCTTAGGTATAGAGCCTTGTGAATGATTGTCTTGTTATTTGCCTGACAGATGCTAAACCTGCTATAAATTAAGTTGTCTACTTGTTTTACCAGGCGAGTGGGGCTGCATTAGTCAATAGTTGAGCTAACGGAGAAATAGAAGGAACGTGGAACGTTCACTAGAAGACAAACCAAAAACTTGGTCCTGGGAGCCTTCAGGGGTTGGGTTTGGTTTGGTTTTGTTTGCCCCTGATGATTTTGTGTGGCAGTTGATGCAGCTGAAGTGGTAAAGTCATCCCAGATTTCTCTCCATCACTGCTTACTAGATGGGAAGCCGAAGAATCAGCATGAAGGAGTTGCCTTTTTACAGGTTCCAGCACTACCCTTTGCTGATATATAATGCAGATTATAAGGCAAAGCTGTTGGATAAGCTTGGGGAAACGGGGTAAATATACTGTTCTCTGTACGTATGGCCACATCTGGCAGGTGTTTTTGTGCACGCGTGAACCTGCCTACTTAGCTTTAATAAGATCATTGAGTAGCCATGGTAGTTCCTAATGAGAGCAGAGGCTGGATGCATCTGAATTGATGGTCTTCAACTTGCTTTTGTACGTCTTCAAGTTGCAATACTAAAACCACTGACTAAATACTGTGAAACTTTCTTTTACGTGAATATTATCAAGTCGAGGACTTAATATTCAACGTATAATCATGCCTATAATGTCCTGTTTGTCTACAAAACAGTTGCATTCTGCAGAAGGCATTGATTAAGCTTCATCGTGAAACTATTTCTGTACGTTTGCTGTTTCCTCGGTTATGCTTTTTACCAAGCGCGTCATTATCCCTTCGACAACAGAACCTTCTGGAAAGGACCAAAAGCTTCAGGGGGGGAAAGGAGGGGGGAGCTTTTGTCATTTTAAATTTCTCACAGATTGCTCAGGGTAGCAAAACAATGAATGTTTCATTATTACCACAATAGATTAAAACATCTGCAATAAATAATGCTGATGGCTATTTGTGATGGCACGAAGTATTGTTTTTGTTCTCTTTTATAAAATTACAGCTCATTAACTGTCATAAAGCAAAGATACCATAAATAAAACAACTAGTAGTGTTTCATTTCCCAGAAATGTGAAAGCCTGCTGGTTGGGAACTTTGAAAAGTTTGTTTTCACAGCTGGAACAGTCAAGTATCTGAATATGTTGGGGTCTGTCACTTTTGTGGCCAGAGAAATTATGAGGATTCAAACAATTTTGTTTGTCCTCTTCACAAAGCTAATACTGCTCTTCTAATCACAAAGTGCTTTTTATTTAGGCCACAAGACACCTATATTGATCAGCAAGTATATATATATTTAAGTACAGCAGTAATTATAGAAGGGTTGTTATTTCCAAAAAGTAATTGGAAAACTTAGCTGACTTCTACTACACTACTAACCATGGAGTAGTTGCCCAGATATGCCCACATTGAACTCAATAACTTGTATTTATAGAGGTCTTTCAAGAAAAAGCCTAATCTTAACTGCAAGTTGTTTATAATAATCCAATTGATCCTTCATCAGAGATCACCTCATTTCACCTGAGGTTGCAGCGGTTTTATGTGCTCTCAGTTTTCAAGCTGTGAGAATAGACTTGCAGTGGCTCACTTACCTCACAGATGTGCAATGATATAACTTCAGATTTGTTTCCAATTTATTTGCCATAGACAGGCTTCTGCAGGAAAAAAAGTTCATTTGAAAAGTAAAATAATTAGAAACATACCTCGTCGTCTCAAGTTCTGAATGATAGTTCAAGTTTCCAGTCCCAGATTTTATCCTGCGAGGCTCAGTATTTGTGACAGATATAATCATGTGGTAGTTATGGGATAGCTAGGAATTTTTTCACTGGCCAGGACATGAGCTGGGTTCGTGCTGGAGCCATGGACTGCACACATGCTGCATCTCGTTGTGGGATGCTTGAGCCCACAGCTGTAGACTGCACAATAGGAAATCCTCCTCTGGATTTAACATTTCTCAACATAAAGGCTAAATTTGTATTTTGGCTATAGCCATCTGTATTTTGAAACAACCGAGTGGTGTACAGCACTCTTTGTTCCTGAGGCAATTTAGGATTAGATTAAAAAAACTTGTCTGGCAGTCTGAACCAAAGTGCTTAGTTGCCTGAACATTGTTATCCTCCAGTTCAAGGTCCAGCAGACATCAGGTGACAGGTTTGGGGGGGAGGAGGGGGTGCTTTTTTTTTTTTAGTGCACGAAAGAAGATGCTTCTGTGACCACAAGCAGTCGCATTGTAGAATTCTCTCATGAAGGAGAGTGTGGAGGCTGGAACCCAAACAAGTTCTGAAAAAATATCTTTAGGACTGCACAGAAGGAGGGAAAAAAACCCAAAAACCTAAGCACATTTAATAAAAAATACCTCTGGCTTAGTAAGTGCCTGTAGAGCACATCACCACGTACGGGATACTGATAATTCAGGGGAAGTATCAGTTCGGTGTTTAAGTGCGAACGCTTTCTTGGACACTTCTCTGAGAGGATGCTTGGCTCCTTGGTCTGATTTACCATCTACTGGTTAATCCTCTTGATAATATTTACTCCTCTTTTTGAAACTATACCAATATAGAAAGATTTTCTAAACTAATTTGGAGTTAAGTCCATTTTACAGCTAAGATGCTCAGGTGGGATTGGGAAGTTATAGGTACCATTTTTTTGACAAACTATAAGCCCAAGTGTCTTTAAAGGATGAGGAGGCTTATTGGACAGATGCAGGCTGTCTGCACTTGCTTCTGCTAATGATGGTAATAATCCCTTGCAGTTTCACTTCAGGGTGTGCTGCAAGAATATTGACCCCATTTTCCCTCCTCTGTAGCACTGCTCTGATTTTTGGAAGTGTGGGAAACCTCCTCTTGTGCTCTTTTGAAAATAAGGTGAAGTTCCAGCTTTGCTGCCATCCAAGGCAGAATTGAGCACTCAAGTTAATATCGGTGAAATTAACATTGGTAGGATTTTGATTTGACTTTTGGATAAACTAGTAGT
This sequence comes from Gymnogyps californianus, assembly GCF_018139145.2. NCBI lineage: Eukaryota > Metazoa > Chordata > Aves > Accipitriformes > Cathartidae > Gymnogyps > Gymnogyps californianus. The sequence continues at coordinate 112,609,371 of NC_059471.1, read as the reverse complement.
ATGGCATATCCTTTCTATGCCATGTTTTTAAAAATGCATTTATGGATGAGGAGTTCAATACAGATTTCAGGAAGAAAAGATTATAATATGCTTTTAAGTAAGTGATTTGACTAGGTATTTCACCTTTAAATTGTTGAGAAGAAAGGCTGGGATAACAATGGGGGTCTATATTCTCAGCAGCATACAGCTATGTTTCAGAAAAACCCAATCTATTATATGAAAAGGAGTGATACATGTGGGGATCATAAAGGAGGGTGTCATTTGTTTTGGATTTGTTTGTTGTTTTTTTTTTCCCTCCTTGCTCCTTTGTGATAATTAACTTAACATCTTTCAGACTTAGGCACAAATTCTGGCTGGGCTGACCACATACACTAAACATGCTTTTACTGTCTCTTTGTGCATGTTTACAATATAAAAAAAAAAAAAATCTGCATGTTGAAAATATCAGCTGCTCCAAGTGAATGTGCATACGTCAATGCTGTGCAACACAGCTTTAGGCAGCGGTAGTAGCCAGAGCCCTGGAAGCAGCCTAGTCCCACTGCAACTGGTCTGAGCAGGGACTTCTCAGCTGCTTCTAGGTCTCCAGCTATTTGCTCAGAACTAGTTTAAGATATTTCTGCACACAGATCAATAAGATACGGTGCAGTGCAGATGTTCTTTGCTGTATGAAACTTGGCAAGACCGTGTGGAGTAGATTTCAGTGGTCTGAAAGTTTTTGAACAAAAAGAGCATCTCTGTCACTTCAGCAGTATCAGAGGCTTGTTAAGAATCTCTGATTTCACAGATAGAAACTGAATACAGATTCATATCCATACCTACTTCAGCGCAGGAGCTCTGGTCACTACAAATGCTTCATATCCCTGATGAACAACTCTATATTGCATGAACCTGTTCACTGATTTGTAAACCTACAGTCCTTTGCCTTTCATTCCAGAAAGGCTGTGAAATACGGAAGGAAAGTGTCTTCAAGCAATTTATCCTTAAAGGGCTTGTCACTGCGGTGCAGAACATGTGGATCTAAGGAGAACATGTGTGCGCCTGTGCTGGTGTGACACACAACAATCCCAATGGACCATATTACTAGCACAATTTACATCCTGAAATGTGCTAGACAGCCTGCCCAAATCTGGGAGATCCTGGCACTGAGCCTTCTATCTGTACCTTGTCTCAACTATTCTAGACTTTTTTTATCTTCTCCTATTGTAACAGATAGGAAGGGAGTAATCTCTAAAGGAACATTTGTTCCTACCAAGCAGTCTAAATGATATCTGTGAGCATGACATGCAGACGCAGCAGTTCCTGTTTGCTGCAGAATCTGAGTGCTCACAACTAATTGCAGCTGAGGTTGACTGAGGACATTCAAAACAGAAAGAGTATTTTGCATCTTAAGGCTATTGGATTGCTTTTATTCACGCGGCATCCCTGAAAATCATTGCTTGTGTGACACTTGGAAGAAACCTGCAGAGAAATCGCATGGGATGCAAGAATATGTGTGTGTATGCACGTGTTTTTATATATATATATACACACACATAATAAGGTTACAATACGGCATAGCAGAGATAAGATGCCTAAAGACATAGGGCTGAGAAGCTGGTATTACCCAGCTATAAATGGCCATTCCTGAGGCTCCAGCTTACACCATCATAATCCTGGGATGCCTTTAGAGCTGAGGCTAACAGACCAACTGTGCTTTGTGGATTATGGGGTTTCTTGGGTGGGGAAGTGTTAAGTCTCTAGTGATGATCCCATGTCTGGAATGATGTGCAAATCAGCTGTATATGATGTGTACAGGACACTACTGATGGTAATACTTCTAATTACTGTCTACTCAAAAATGCAGAGTAGTGAACAAAGCAGTCTGAAATGCCAGGAATAAAGAATTTTCTCAGTGACCTACAGATGGCAGACCAATATAACAGATGAGTGATAAGCTTGAAGCATATTTCTCTGAATATTAGAAACATAGTACACCCTATTTACGAAGGTTTTCATGGAGAAAGATGTTTTAACTGGGTCACTATAAAATGTAAGCACTTTTGCAGTTTCTTGCTCTACTTCAGAATATGTTCAAGATCTTTTGCTCTGTGCTATAAATTGTGTTCAAAACTAAATCCAAGAACTCTGAGCTGGAAATGTTTTAAGTGTTATCAGACTTACCTAAAGATGTTGATAATTACGCTCAAATTTTCAAGGATGGACATGTACAGGAGCACGCATAGATTTGCTTGTATGTAGTATATGCCTTCAAATTACTCCATTTTCTTAATAAGAATGCTGCACTTGTTTCCACTGACATCCTACTTATGTTTTGTGTAAATCTAGGTTGGTTTTTTTGCTATGGAAGACACCAATAGATAAAACTTATGGTTGACTTTTTTGATCATTTAATAAAAAGCAAAAATTCTTTAGGAAGCATTTGGTCTGGAAGGAAGGAAGAATCATAGATATGATAAAGCTTTTGTTTTCTTCTTGGGTACTGAACTTTAGTGGATGATTTGATACTCTTCTGCATCTTTAGCTCATAAAAGCTGTAATTCCAGAAGCACAAAAAAATGCAAGCCTTTTGCTTCGCTTGGAGAAAAAGAAATTATTGAGGGGAAAAAAAAAATTAAGAAAATGTGGGTTTTACCAACTTCGTTTTTCAGTGAATATCTAGCAGAAAAGACATCTTAAACTCCATACTCCTTCAAGTGTTTTGTATTTATTGTATAATATCATTAAAAAGGGGTTGGAAGAGAAAAGTTGTTGTAGGTCATACCCTTTCCATATTTTTTTTACGTGGCTAGAAAGACAAACTCACTGTAGTTCAGTGTTTTAGTCTTTTTTTTTTTTAATGACTCTAGGTTGAAATAGGCGTATTTAAAATATTGCGAAGGATGGAAGTGATTACAACCTGCCGCATAAGGCACTACTCAGGAAATTGAAGAACAGGGGCTTAAAAGTAGTCCCCAAACAATGGGCTTAACAGACTCTCTCACAAAATGCTTCAACAACTTTTTTTTTAACTAGAAAATACTCTAGTTTCAACCAAATGACTGGAAAATATTTTGCTGTATTCTTGAACTGTTTTCTATTACGGAAATCAAACAAACTGTCATGACGGATTATCCTTCAGGCAAGGAGAAAGAACGCTGGTTGAGGCCGCGTGCAGGTCTGTGGTCTGTGCTCTGCTGTACTGTGGAAGCTAAGCCTGTCCTAACTGTCTCCTAATCCAAAAGTGTTATTCTGGCTGTTAAAAACCTAGTGAAGCAGTAACTCCTAAACCTAATTCTTTTGGGCAATATATATTGAATACACAAATTGGCAGGAGAATCGTACATGGTCTTTCTGAGTTGCTCTTGTGCTGAGAAACCATGACAGAAGGGAGTCATGGTCTGCTCAGGCTGGTCTGCATTATCTGTCGTGCATATGTTGGAGCAGGAAAAGAATTAATTTCCCAGTATATTAACTTCAAATGTGACAGGGAAGTGTTTGGTTGCATAATATCTGCTACAAAGATGAAACGTGGAAGAGACTGCAAAGGTGGCCCCTTAACTTTGCTATATGTGAAGGTAAGAGCCTTGCTATCTCTGTCATAAGGTAGATATTATTTGAGGAAAACTGCCTTGAAGATCTGCCTGTATCAGAAGTCCAAATAAGAATGCTGAGGGAGGGAGGTGGTGAGAATAATGATGCACCATGATATTAGGAATGGAGTGTCAATCTGGCACATGCCTGCCTGGTGGTTAGGTTGGTTTTTGCCCTTTTTTTTTTTTTTTTTTTTTTTTTTTTTAACTGGGAATTATACGCAATCAGAGCAAAAGAAGGGGGGGAGATAATCTTGCTTTGAAAATGGCTTCTGTCATGACACTAAGCTTTGCTGTCTCCTGAGGTTTCTCAAACACCAAGAAGCAAATAAGACTAAGTAAGTAAATGCAAAAACTGATGAAGTTCTGCAAGTCTTTGCTGGCTCATGGGAAGGGGCTTCTGAATAAATGCTAAGGTGATGAACTGGCATCACACAAAATGAACAGCATACTGAAAAATTATGATTTAATGAGTCTACAGTCTGTGACTTCCAGCCTCAAAACTCAGGATTTGGGTGGCTAAAATGTGACTTGTATTTTCTGACACTGTTTCTCACACTTTTAGAAGAGACAGGGGTTCTAACCCATTTTCTTTCTTCTTCATGCTGCAGAAACTCTGCTTTCTCTCCCGTATGCCAGCATATAGTATTCTTGTAGGAACAACTGTATAGTCCGAGTTACTTTGAAAGGTAATACTTACAATGTGCTTTCCATATAATATGACCTAGCAGTTACGAAACAGGAGGTTAGTGAAGATTATAGGAACAGCTGTCTGCTTTATGCCACTCCCATGCATTCCCTGAGCCAAACTTTGAGGATCTGACAAAGCAAGGCATGTTACAGCCAAAATCTTTTCTTTTTAAGGATCCATGTCTACATAAAGAAGTCAAAATAGATTCAGCAGTACCGAATCATACTTCTTTATAGTTTACTCTGACTAGATTACCATGACTCTGACATCCCTAGTTTGCAAGCAAAAATATGTGCTGCTGCTTTTCCCAAGCTACTCTAGGGAGACGTTTCTCTGGGTAACTATACAGGGAGAAAGAGAAATTGAACCAGGATCAGTTCTGTTGTTTCTCCTCAAAACATTCATTTACTCAGAGTGCAGGGAAAGGGTTGTCTTTGTATGTCTTTGATTTTTTTTTTTTTTTTTTTTTTAATATAATAGTAAGTATAAGCTCTGAGCCTGCAGTTTACTATGTGCATACGGACAGCTGCACCTGCAAGGAGCCACGCTGACTTCAGTGAGGCATCATGTAGGCACAGCAATCTGCCCACCTGTAAGCTGTAAATTTCAGGATGAGGAATTTAATTTGTTTATTTAGTGTTCTTGAAGGAGTAAGGCATTGGAAAGTGCCTGTAGGGTGTCAGCAGGTGCCATATGCATTTTCTCACACAATCTTGCCAATGCACACCATTCCTGACCTGTCACTACCCTCCTTGTGCATATGGTGTTCAAGCTGATGACCATCCGGGACTGTGCTGCTTGCATTGAGGTAAGGGCAAAGCAAGTCTTGCTGTGCTAACTCCAGTTTAATTGGTATTATACTGCTAAAAGGCAAATGAATGGAATGCAACTTCCAAACTTCATTCTGTTTAAAATGGAATACATTGATTTTTGTTGGTATTTTCTTAGTTGTTTTTTTGTTGTTCTTGCTGCAGTTCAGTTTTTGTCTGATGTGAGGTTCTGGGGACAAGTTGTTCTTTACAGCAAGATAACAAGTAAAGATACTGAGCCATAAGGGGAAAGCAGCGCTGCTAATGCACCTTGCAAGAAAACACAAGAAACTGCATCCACCTGTTCTAGCCTGGGTGTACAAACTCATATGCATTTTATCCGTCTTATCTAAGTGTCACAAGTCTGGCTTGCTTGGGTACCACCATCAAAGGAGACTGTGCCCAAACAGCAGCTGCTTCTGGCCCTGGACCAGGCCTCTCGCATGCAGAAGAAGAGTCATGCCTTCTGCCGCACGTCTCTCCGCTGAAGTATCAAGCTTGCATCAAAAAGTTTGCAATATTCTTTCTTGCATGCAGCTTACCCTCATTCTGCCTTCAGCTATCATCATTCTGTCTTGACTGATGCAATTAGTTCCACTTCAAAATAACTATTTTTTTTTAAGGTAGAGGTATTAAAACAATGATGTGCAATGTAACATGGGGCCAAATTCATTGCTGGAAACTGTTTCATGTAACTGAGTTTTCATGTAACTGAGTTGCACTGCTTTCAGGTTTGTCTAGGGTTTGTCTCAGATTTGTTTCATTATTTAATCAAGACTAAAAACTGCTCGCTGTTAATAATCAAGGGTGTCAAAGAGGGCTGTATCAAGTTCTGTGTTTTGAGAAGACTGCAAATAATTATCAGGAGGCGGGTAATCAAATACATAGTCTTCTGTGTCTTTTTCCAACTGAAATTTCAGAAGGCGAGTCTGTTTATCTGAAGATGTGAAGTAGATAAAAGTATCAGTAGTGTATACTAAATAGTCTTTTGGTATACAGAGGCATACTTCTTGTCATGAAAGAGTTAACATCTGTGGGGAAGCCTGTGTTGGGTCCTTTAGTTAAGCAGCCCGAGATAGACCAAACTGCTTTCAAACACTAACAGATCAAGTTTTATCAGAACATAAACTAGACCATTTAACTGTTTAAATAACACAAAACTCGAATGTTCTAGGTAAGACAGAATAAAAACACAAAGGGTTTAACCATGACCGTCTCCCTTCTTGCTGTGTCCATGCAGCATGTGTCTGGTCTTGGTCTTGGCTCTGCAGTAAGCCAGCCGTGCTCTCTGCTCCGGTCCAGCACGATGCTTGGCACACTGCTGCCCACTTCTCTCGGCAGTCATTCAGCCGCTTTGTGCAGCAGCCGGCTGCAAGCTGTATTCTGTGGTTTTGTCTTCCATAGTCACTTTCTGTTATAACTTTTAGGCACTAATTTCTACTGTATTCTCCTTGCAGAGAAATTAAAAGAAACTCTGACGAGTACTGTAATTTCGAAGAACAGGATGTGCATGACTATAGTTGAGCAACTCCTTTGATGCTTCCCAATTATCCTGTAATATGCTTGTGATTTAATTTCCATTAAATGTCGCTAGCAGATTAATCTCTCTTAAAATGCTGAAGAGGCAAACAAATTACTGCCTTATTATCAAGTAATTTTAGCACGGGTTGAACAGAACCTAAAGCAAGCTGATTTTGTTCTAAATCAAGGATACAACCTAGTACACAGATTTATGTAGAAGGGCCTGAGAACTTAAATATTTGTCTTTTCTGTAACTGTGCATTGATCCTTGTCTGAATAAATAATCATCCTGGTATCTGATAGGAGAATAGAAGATCACACATCATGTGAAGGATTACCATGGCATATGCAGTAAGCATTTATTTTTTTAAACAGGCTTTTTGGGAGACTTGTTTGATTTTTAGTTTTTCTCCAAAGCTGTTTTGGATATGCTCAATTACACCCAATTCGGATGGCTGCAGTGTTTTACCATGTGCCCTTGAACGTCTAGATCAGTTTATTCCCACTCTTGAATACCTTGGATATCTTTTTTCCATTGGTTTGTGTGCAGTGTTGTGTTTTGGTTTTGGGGTTTTTTTTTCTGTTATTTTTTGTTTTAGTCAGTACACTGAAGACTTTGTTAGAACAGTGGCATCTGGGGGAACGTAATGATAAACTATCCTGCTATGTATTTTCCAAAGTGCAAGAGTGAACTCCATTAAAACCAATGGTGACATCTTGAAGGAACGTTCCTGCTATATAACAACTGCCATAAAAGGGTGTTTTTCATGGGCATCTGTACAACAAACTGTAATAATGTACACTAATTTTCTTGTTTCTGTTTGTCTCTTGCTGATTTCCACTGCTAGTGCTCTTATGTCTGTCTCAGTAATTCAATTCTGCTTGAACTTTGTATGGTATTTTAAGGTAAATGAAACAGTTATGATCTTTGCCTAAGTAAAATTCCTTCCTATTTTTTTAACATACTCTAAACATCAGTTAATGCTTCTTGAGTTCTTTCATTACTTGTTTCAGACAAATAAGACAGATATAATATAGCATATGTTCAGATAGTATTTGCTTGGACGTGTCTCTTTTCTCAGGAAAGAGCTGAAAACAGCTGTGAATACATACAGTATCTTTCCTTTTCTGCTCTGCAGTTGCCCAGTCTAGCAATAGGGGAGTCTTTGGCTGTCTTTGAAGACAGAATTCAGTTGCCTAAATGTGCATGTTTTTTGCGACTTAAAGTCACCTTAGAGTATCCTTCCTAGTTTCCAACTGCTTCTCTGGATTGTAACTGATGTCCCATAGGTCCTGCCTCATATGTGCCAGCCACACATGGGATGTATGGGATACCATAGGGCAAATGAAATAGCCAGACGGAGACTAGGAGGAATATCATAAACCATACAAATGTCACCAAGCACCTGGGTTTAGGCAACTGGATGCAATAAAACTAAGCAAATCTTTGCGTTATACTCCAACAGTATTATGAGATCTGTAATATTCAACTTTTTCCTTGATGTTGTTCTTTCCAAGGGTAATGTGCTTATCAAAGGGATGTTACGAGAGTGATAAGCATAATATCAGATGTAATGTTTCCTTTGTTTAAAATCAGTGCTCTGGGAAAGAGTAGAAACTGGGATCTGAAAAACCGCTGAACTCCATACCCCAAAAGAAATGAAGGCCCCTTTTATCATAGGGTCAAATCACATTCAGCAGTGGCAGGCTTTGATACTTAAACCACTGAAGTCTTGTTGACAGTCACCTTGCTGCACTTCAGTTAATAACATTTATACTCTAACTTCTGTACCAGATGGAAGTAGTCTATATACACATATTAGAAAAGATGGTAAAATGCGGTCTGTGCTGCCATCGTCCCTCACAGCAATAACTCCAACAGCAAAGAGAGCTAGACTGGGATTTGGGAACCTGTCTTGGAGATGCCATCAGTCCACGATGGCTGATGATGTACAAAATGCAAAAAAGATTTGGAGGAATGGCTCTGATGGTCTTCCATGTGGCACTAGCAATGGGGATTTTTGTATGGCAGGGCAGTAAATCATGTAATGTGTGATTGCATGTTACAACACTGCTTTTCCATTCAAATATTGTGTAATAAAAAAGATATTAATTATGTCACAAAATAGGCTTTAATGCGTTTGAATACCTTGTTCTTAGCACAGAAAGTGATATGCAAGGCTCCTGTAGTATATATTGCACACTGCTGCATTTTATATGCAAACTTTGGTAAACTACCAACAGAGACCTGAGGTGTCCCGACTTCCCCTCATACATCACCCGTGGCTTTAATCACTAACTCCAGCCTTGCTTTTGTTTCTGGAGTAAAGTTAGGCATTTGGTATGTTCTTTATGACCCTCAGTGGTGTAGGTCCTGCAGCTCACAATGGGAGGCCGCGCCGCTCCATGGTTCAGGAGGTCATTCCACTTGAGGAAGTAAGTGCTCTTGCTTAATGGGCACTAAGGGCAGGATTCATCTTTTTCAAAGCAGTTGGAGAGAAGCACTCTGGGAGACTATCGGGGTTGTTTCTCTCCTCTGATTATGGAGGGAACCTAGGAGCACCATCTTCATAAGATTTTGCAAGGAACTCTGATTCATGTCCACAAAAAAAACCCCTTTTCAGCTTGAATCTCAAGTGAATTGGACTTTTTTCACATGTTTGATCTCAAAACATGTATGATGAGTGAAACACAATTTTTCCTGTACCTTGTCAGAATTCTTCAGGATTTTTTACTTTAACTGATCGTTTCCTGTGCTTACAGTTGAGAGGTCTTTGGTATAAGCCTCTGGGTTTAATGATATTTACTGAACAACTCCATGCCTAGTGCCTGGCTTTCTGCTTTATAGACAATGTTGTTTGCGCACATTATGAGAGTTCACTTTTCTTCTCTCTGGAAAATAAAGGGACTAACAATTGCAGAAAGCAATGGGTTCTGCAATGCATTTTATTAATGATTGCTTACTACAACCGAGTCCAGATGAGGGAAGAGCTTAAAACTAACACTACTCTTGTGCTTTCTATTAGAAACACGTTCATGGTATTTTAAGTAACTTGGCTGCACCTACTAATTTTAAACAAAACAGCTGATTCCTGCATCTATCTATCACATGTACAATTAGTTGCTCTTTGGTATAATCAGTTAGCCCTTACAGGGGGAAGTTTCTCAATTTAAAGTTAGTTGCAAGGAATACCTATGTAAGGGCTGCTTCTGTGAGGCTGTACACAAAGGGAAATTTTTGTATTATTTGTGTTTGTCACACATTATTATGTTTCTTTATTAATTTCTTTTCATAGAAATCTCTTAAAGGAACTAAGAAAGTTAAAGCAATGCTGGACCATACTTTCTGAAGCCAAGTTTTCAAGCATAAAATGTAGGCCTATAGCCAATAAGAGATAGCTTAAGACAGCTTCTCATATTCCTCTTTGGAGATGATGAGATATCAGGTCATTAAAATGTCTTGCTTTGCAGGGAAGGATCAGGAAAACTTCTTAGCTACAGGCTGATGCCAAATGACATGGAATGTGTCTGCAGAAAATGGGCTGTAACTGGGCTTAAGAAAGTAGCACAGAGCCCAGCTCATGGCTTGATGTGAAGATCTGTTATAGATTAGGCATTCTGCAAAAACTCTTCGTTTCATTTAGCCTATGTGTGCACAGTTGACCAGAAGAGAAATCGTACTGTCCTGTGAGGAAATGTTCCCAATGTCACTAGAAAAGGCTTATGAGGAGGGGGAATGCTTTTTGGGGCTATGACTGAGGCCAAAGCTTGGAAGAGACCCTTGGAGCATTCCAAGAATGAGTCCCCCATTAAGAAACAAAATAGGACATTGTTTTAGGTATCTGGCCGTTTTGAGCATGTTAACTGGTTAACATGTTAGTTGGCCATAGTTGTTGCTCTTCAGGAAGAGAGATATGTAAGATGCAACTCTTCCTCTATGTATTCAAGCAATTATCTATTGCTTCAGAGGAGATCATGGCCTTTCAACTTCCCCCAGTAGCAGAGGAACCTCCAAGTTTAGATGTCTTGCACAGCCAGACACTGAGAGCTATCTCTTACAGACCCATTCCTCAAAGCATTTGTTTCCCTTGCTGTAGATCCTAGTACGTATTTGCCTGTGCAGTTTCTAATGTGTAGAAAAGTAGTAAAAATAACAGTGATTATAGTAAGCCCCTGTGTCTTGCTTTTCTTGTGCTTGTTTTGTGCTACCTTTCACATTCTCCCCCAAATTTGTAATGACTAGAGGCTGAATATTCCTCCTTCTTGCCAAATGTAGATACACTCCATCCTTATCTCTGCTGGTCTTCTGCTGGTTGTCATCTTCTGTCTGTGATGAAGGACATTTTAAACTTAAGAAAATGAGATTGTTTAGAAACATTGACATTGGTTTTATTTTTCTGTATAGGAAATTGGAACATGAAAATATATATAAAATAACTTTGTATGTCTGTAGGAAAGTGTTACTCCAGGATAAAGGTTGTGCTAAACCTAATCAATATATACATACACCTGTGCATGTGTGCTAAAGGAAACAGACAAAAAGTTCTTGTAAAATGCCAAGTGATTACTTGATTCTTATCAAAAATAACTTTTGAAGGCAAGACCATATTTTGTCTGAAAAAAATCTTCATTACAAAACTTTCCTTCTGATTTTTTTTGAGCAGAATAATTTTTTTAAAAATACACTCTTATCTTAATAAATAAAAAAAATAACATCCAGACTAAAACAGCATTAGAAATACTACAGTAAGAACATCCAAAACCATGTGTTTAGAAAGAACATAAATTATGTTACAGGAACAAACAGGTTACAAGAACAAATTCTTTTTTTTTTTTTTTTTTTCCTTTTATGAGTAAAACATCCAGAAGATGCACCGAGGAAAAATAATTTTTAAATAACTTCACTCTTGGGGCTTAAAGACAGCCCTAAATAATTGTGCACTGTTGTTTAGGTTATACTATCACTGACATTGGAAATACCTCCTATAGTGCACATTTGTGGTTTGGTTTTCCCATGAAACAGATATGAGGTACTGGTGAGAACAATCAAATGAAATTATTTCATTCCTGATTTTTAAATTTTTTTTAAGATGACTTAATGGTTGAAGACTTACTATAATTATTACTTACATATCTAGTTTACATTAAATCAGCCTCAATATGGGGTCAGGACATTAGGAAAAGGAAAATTTTGAGGTTTGGATGTTAATATTGTTTTTTTTGTTTTGGAAGTACTTCAGCAGATAGAGATGGAATCTCTTGAATTCAATAGTGGAAGAAGAGTGGGGAATAGAATACAATTTTCCTTCTTAATTCATTTGTCTATAGGGAAGTAACCTCTGTGAATAAAAATTACTGCTGATCATAAAGTAATCCCATGTATACAAGCAGATGCAAGACTTCTGATGTCTGTTTCTGGTTAAAGCATAGGCATGCTATGTAACTCCTTCAAAGTTTATTAGTGATTGAGGGTTATTTCTTTCTTGAAGGGAAATTCACTTGTATAAAGTATTTTCAATCTTTTAAAACTTAATGGCCAAATGTTTGTCCCAATGCTAGTAAGGAGGATTTAGACTGGAAGAAATGGTACTTGTTTTACAAAGCAGAAGTTTGAAGGAGGCACCAGGAAGTCAGTAATATTAAGAATCCCAAATGCTAATTAAAAGACTTTGAAACATTATGTATGGATGCTTTAAATATATCATATGGTCTATGTGCTAGCAGTAATTTCTCCAGACTTCTATCCACAGGCAAAACATGCTGAAGCTTTCAGATTCTCAGTTTACCCCAAACTTTTCACAGTTGTCCAGGAATTAAGAGATTTAGGAATGCAAAGTTTTGTGACTAACATCTGAATAATTGACAATAGAGCCAATATCCTGTATTGAAAAGAAACTTCACTGAAAACACCTTTAAAAAAAGCTGCTTTCAGTAAAGCATTTTAAATAAAGATTAGTGCTAATGAACAACAAACTATATGAAGTTTGAAATGCAAATGAAGCAGTGTGGTTGTTGTAAGGCATGCTAAACTACGAAGGCCAAGCCTAGGATCCAGTATAACTTGTTTTTTGTTTATGCCAAGAGAGGAGCGTTGCAGAGCTACAGTCCCAACAGCATGTATAGTAAACAGATTTGCATTTCAAATCCATGTATTTATTCCTGATGTATGCTGGCATTTCCCTTCTCTGTGTGTCAAGGAGGTAAATAACTCCCTACCCTGTCAGTTCTGCAATGAAGGACAGATATGTTTCTGGGAGCTCTTGCCCAAACAGAGCTCAGCCTGCAGCAAGGTACTGGCCAGAGCGTGTCTGTGCTGCCCAAGACCTGCTAGGGGGCCAGAAGGCATGCACCTCCAGGTAGCTCCACCTCTGAGGTGGCCAGGTAGTTGTTGTTAATGTAGCTTACTTTTTCTTTGAGAGGACTAAGTCTAAGTCAAGTTTTCATGATGCTTTAGTTTGGGGAGGGGGGGAAACTGGCTGGAACCTGGGAAGAATCTGTACCAGCAGAAGCTGAATGCCTGTGAGGAGGACTAGAAAAAGGTCAAACAGAAAGGCAAAAAGAAAACCTTGTGAAAAAGATCATACACTGTGATGTAAAATCCAAGCATCTCACACAGCTTTGGGTTTTTTTCATGCTCACTCGCTCACCAAGCTTGTTTTAGTTGACTTGTCTCAATACTTGGTCTTGACTTGCATGCCAGACTTGCTGCCTGCTTCTGAAATGCCTGCAGCCCCCAGTGCTTCTCTCCAGGTGCCAGGCACCCAAGATCGGCCGCTCTCATGAGGCCCAAATCCCAGGCCCCTCTGCCTCCCTTCCTTCTTCCTTATAGCTCCTTTTCATACGCCAACTCTAGCTGTGGTTTTTCATACAGCCTGGATTGATGTTTCCTATCTGACGGATATTTGATTGCCATTTTTAGTAATGAAAACCTTAATTTCATTTCACTTTGGTGAAATGATTGCCTTGTCCAGTGTTGGCATTCCCACCCTACCCACCCCCCCCCAAAAGAAAAACAAATTTGTAACTTTGATGTCATTGATAATGAAGCTATGAAAAGAACTGGTTATTCATACTGTGTAAAATAGAAACCCAAAAGTCACTGGGCATGTATTATTGATGACATTACTGTATGCCAGGGGAATGCATAAGTGAATTTTCTCAATGCTCCTTCATTTCTTCAAAGAAATGACTTAATATTGTGCTAGAAGTTGCCAAATTCATGTACAGTGTTTGCAATTGTACTCTGAGCAGTTAATCTGAGGACAAGTAAGGGTGAAAAGATATATTATTACTTTTTTATTTATTGAAATAAAAATAAATGAATAAAACCCAGCTTTCCCATGTGAAATGTTTTTAATTGTGAAATGTCCGCCAATGTTATTCCAGTGCAACCAAATATCGGCCGAAATACAATGTTTGTCAATTTAAAATATTTTAACTGTCTGTCTCTTAATATGTGAGCATTTTTTGTTGGTATTATAACAGCTGATGTATAAATAAGTAATAATTACTCTTAATAAATGATTGGAAAATGCACACTAAAATTATAGCAGGCGTGTAGTGTTGTTTAGAAACTGACCTTCTGAAATAGTGTGTTGCTTTTTTTGTTAAAAATCTCCTGAAATACAATTATGAAAACTGATTCATGTAGTTGAATAGGAAGAATTTGGGAATTACTGCCTATTTCTATTGCCAGCTGTTGCTGAGGTACACAAGTAGAAGGATAGCACAAAGGCAAATTACCTTAATTAGGAGATTCACAGAAAAGTGAGGAGGTGAGGGTGTCAATATGTAAAGGTGAGATTTGAATATCTAACTTTCCTATGACTATCAAGAAGTTGGGAGCACCCAAAGTAAAAAATCTTGTTTTCAACAGCTCTGTTCTGCCTTGTGATTTTTTGTATTCATATAGCTGAGGGATGGGTTCTTGTTTTCTTTGTCTTGAGGGGGCCAAGGGAGAGACAAATGTATCGGTACTCTGTATTCAGGGCAGATTGACCTGTTTGTGGAAAATGGCATCTGCTTTTGAGACAGTTCTGACATGATTTTGTTTTGTTTTTTCTTGCAGAAGTCAGGTACCTTAAAGATCAAGCACCTGTACTTAAGTGTGCCCATCTAAATGCACAAGCTCTAACATGATGTTTGCACATTAATGACATAGCATTGATATATGAGAGGTCAGGAGTGAGGCTTGTGTCAGATTGAGTGCAGGCCTGCTGGTGCATGTTTAATGGAGAAAATACCAGACTCCACTTGGAGCAAGTTGGGAGCTTGTGTATGCTCAGGTATTATTGCTCAGCTAACAAACAATAACTCATTAAACCATGGTAACTCTTTCTTGTGATCACTGCTTTGTACCTAAGTATAGTAGTTGTTGTTTACGCACATAACTAAAATTTTCATCCATGTTCTCACATGCATCTCAGCTGGCACAGCACCTTCCCCGCCACGCCCCCCCCCTCCCCAAGCTTTGACAAATGCTATCTTTCTCTGTTCAGGTGTGGCATGTTGACTGTAGTAAAGATTTGGATGCCCAGTGACAATATAAGTAGCAATAAAAACGAAAGGTTGAAGTGATAACATTAAAAATATTGTAGCTAAATATGAGGGCATATAGGCAGTCTAGTTCACACACTGTGTCCTTAACATCTCCATATTTCAATGTTATCCCTCTGTAGTCAGATGACTGATAGAAATGATTTTGTAAAGCACTGTGGGTTTGTGTTTGGTTTCTCTGTGATTTCCCCTGCCCCCTGTCAGACTATGGCTGAGAAGTGCTGGTTAGTCACTTAAATATGTTCCAACAGTATCATCAAAATAAACTGCCTTTGAGGTCTGTAAAGAAGGAAGCTGCTGTCAAACCTGAAATGACATTATTTCTGTTTTTCCTCCTCCAGTCATCTTGTGTGTGCTCCTAGTCTAACTCTGTTTGCATATAATGTTTTGCTACATCTTAAAC
The DNA here is from genome assembly GCF_018139145.2 of Gymnogyps californianus. Lineage (NCBI taxonomy): Eukaryota > Metazoa > Chordata > Aves > Accipitriformes > Cathartidae > Gymnogyps > Gymnogyps californianus. The sequence continues at coordinate 112,593,822 of NC_059471.1, read as the reverse complement.
TAATCCAGCTTCTCTCCATTTCAGCTAAAAAAAAAAAAATAGAAAATAAAAAAAAAATCAGAGTTTTAATATGTATCCAATATCACCCACCGGACTGTTTCCATCGCCTTTTTTTTTTTTTTTTTAATTCCCCAAGGCAAGAACCCAGAAAGTGTATCCACGCCTTGTAAAAGTTCAAAACTTCATTTCTTTTCACTACAGATGTTTTTTCATTGCCAAAATTTTACTAGCATATTCTTCTATTGAGTAAACATGAGGGCTATTAGCAATTCAAGAGATAAAACAGCTTTTATAGACTGCAAATGAATTTAGAGACATTTCTTGATTATATATGGAGAGGAATCCTGGAACTCCTAAAGGTCACTGCTGGTAACAGCACTGGGCTGAGGCGCTCAGCCCCTGCACAATTTGAAAGTACTGATGACATCGCTCTCCGTTAAGAATTAATCTGCCGTCAGAGCTGCCAGTGGTGGGTCCTGTGAACTACCCCAGTGGAAGGCTGTGACACAGAGACTGATGACATACAGAACCTATGACAAAAGCTATTAGCTCTTACATAGAGTGGAGAGTGATGGACTTGGGGTTTTTTATCTGCTCCTGAAGATGGCCTGTCTTCTTCTTAGGGCAGTAATCAGTCTTACAGGCACTGTGCTTCAGTGTCTGATATTTTGGGGCTTGTTTTTGTTTTCCGTATGGATAATGGTGTTGCATAAGACAAAGACTTGTTCATCTCTTATAAGAAGCCACACAAACCAATCATGGCTAGGTTGTTGCTCTTTGGTTGGATTTTCTTTTTGTCTGTTTCATAACGTGATGCCAGGTGGGTATCTGTCTGGCAGATCTACAAATTAGGAAGAAGGAAAAAAAAAAAAGGAAGACTTTGACAGTCAAAAGTAGGACTACTGTCTACAACCATAAGAAAAATGTTTGCTCTCCCTCCAAATACGTACACCCCCCCCTGCCATAACAGGAGGAGGGTTAGACCTGTTTCCTACCTACCAAAGGAAGTTAATCCCTCACCTCTGTTGCACTCACCACTTCCTGATTTACTTCTCTGAAATACGAAATATCTGTGTTTTCATCATGGGAACTCCTGTGTATGGAGATTGAAGTAAACTCAATAATAAAAAAAAAAAAAACAGATGAAAGTGTTAGTAAGCCATTAAAGCATTATACTTGCTTCTAGTGTTTGTGTTGAAAAATCTTTAAAATGGGACTATAAATTGTGATGTGAACAGTTATTTTTGGAAATGCATTGTGTACATGAAAACTTAATTACACAAGCGTAGTTAATTCTGAGAAAATCATGCAGTTGACGTTGTTTCCTGGTTGCACAGCCATAACAGCATAAAAATTGGTCACATACTTGCAGCAGTCAGAGTGAGAAAGTGTAAGTAATTGAACATCATCTCATTTGCTGTCTTGATCCCCTGTTTTGATGGATTATATTGTTCAGGAGGTGCAGTCTGGAAGTGTTCAAACTTTCTGATGTTCTGCAGAGTTGGTGAGGCACATGGAAGTCAAAGGGCTATGCAAAAGTGCTTGATATTAGAACTTCACTAACATTTGTCACCTCTCTTGAGTTTGGTGCTGTACTGAGATTCATCTTAATGCGTTATAGTACACTAAATATCCTATAGATCTGTCTTTTCTAATAGAACACAAATATATGGAAGAAGAAAACTTGTCAACTACTTGTACATCCTTCAACTAATATGTGGATGCTGTTTACCCAGCCATTTTTATACAGGAGCCCAATAGTAAAACAAATAAAATGGAGACATTCTCACAGAGAGAGAGTTTCATCCCAACAGCCTGTTTCTGCAAATGCTATTAGATGGAATGTAACATCCAGATGTTGTCTCATGAGTTTAGCTCATATGCAAAACATTCCGTTAGTAATATGATTCCACAAGAAACCATAAAACAAGAATAAAATAAAACTCATCAAGAGATGGTAAAAACTTATTTATTTTTAATTGCTGTGATAGTCCCTTCCCCTCCTATTGTCAATTCAAAATTCTTTCCTTTTGTGGTTCAGGTCAGAATATGTTGCTAGCATGGTGGCCCTCTAATTGGGTGATCTTGAATAACGGGGTGTTGACTTGGAAGTCAGTTTAACAGTGTCTTCCAGTTTGACAAATACATTATCCAAGTTTTTACTTTCAGTTGTGTGATAATTTGTCTTTTGGGCATGCGAATTTTAAAATACTAAATGCAAAACATACTGTAAGATCTCAGGGGGTAATGCATGATAATTGTTGTAAGATCATGGTCTGATCAATGATCACCTGTGTCTTGTAACTAGCAGAGTCTCTTTGATTTTGTGGAAATAGTTAATAGCTTAGTATTAATTGGGCTTGGAGGTTTGGCATGGGGGGAACATTTCCCATTCTTCCCAAAACCCTTCATGATTTAGATTTGGAATGCACCTGGTCCATGAGGCATGTGCAAACATCTGTGAAATCTGAAAAAAATGTGACAATGTTGAAGACTGAATGGAACAAACAGAGAAAATGGAAGTTCAAAATATGTCTTTGAGTAAACTGGAAGTCAAGCATAAAGACATAGTTATACTTTTAAGACTTGTATTACAGCAGACTTTTATTCCTGGTTTGAAGTAGCATAGTATAAATTTTTGTCCTTGAAGGCTACATTTGGAAAAAGACAGCAATCTACAATAACAGTAATGTAAGGGTGATACCACAGCGATAAATATCTGAGTTAACCAAGCAGTATGGGGTAATTGTACCCCTGTATTAATTTTTGATGGTGATGCAGAAAAGTACTGTATTGGACTATACCGGGTTACATATGCTGCGTTAGAGATTAACTGCAATACAAATATAACAAAAATTGGTTTCAGCTCATAGTTACTGAGTCTAACAGGTTAACTTTTCATGTGTACTGTGCTGTGTTAGGCCTTTTGGGGGAAGAAGGTTTTGAAGTAATCTCTCTCTCTCTCTCTCTCGCTCCCTCTCTTTTTTAAGGCTTCCTACTTATGATTTGCATATCATGTGAAAGACCAGAGTAAAAATGTAGGGCAATGTCTCCTAAAAGTTCCCTTGAATTTAACAATTACAGTTTTGTAGGCTTTTTTTTTTCCCCCAAACACATATGCGTTCCTCTCCTCCACTCCCATCATCCCCAAAAAAGGAGGAGTCAAAAATGAAGCTATCCATCTCTCCTTTTGGAGGAGTCAACTGAGTTCTGCTCATGTCACAACCTTGCGAGATTAAGATTGTGATATTTGACATAATTAACAAAATGCCTGTATTAGTGCCAGCTGCCAATCCCTAACTTGATGTGTAGAAGCAAACATTCCCATGCTTGTCTGCTGTTCTTCACACAGCAGAAAATTTTTGATTTTCTTTGTATGACCCAGTATTACAAATGGTTACCTAAGCACAATGTATTTTCATTATGTAAGCTGCTGTACAAATACTTCAGTAAATGACGAGAAGCAAATTCATAATGAGGAGAAGACAATTAAGCTTTTATGCAATTCCTGGAAAGATTTACATAACCTTGAAGTACCTTTTCCATGAAGTCATTTGTGCATAAAGTTCTCAAAGAAGTCATGCCACTCCAGAAGTATGAAGTGAAGCCGTATTGCCACGTAGTGTGGAGCAGTCATGGGCCTGTAGGGAGGGGATGTGCTTGTCCTCCTCGGGAAGGCATGGTTAAGAATTTACTACTTTGTCCAACTAATTTCTACTTCCTGAGTGGAAGAAGTTATTAGTATTAATAGTTAGAAATGCAGTTAGTAGTTGGTTAAATAGTAAACGACAGCCTGAGCAGTAAGATATGCAGAAAAATGCACTCTTAAGAAAAGAAGGGATGAAAAAAAACCAAAACACAAAAAAACAAAATCCTCAAGTATTTCCTTGCTTACTGATGAAGGTCAGACTTATTCAAAGCAAGTGCTTCCAGTCTGATGAAATACTGTCATGTTGATACAAGGTATAGTTAAACAAACCTTTTGGTGGTGAATGGAAATAAATCTTTATATAAGGATTAAATGTTGCAGTACTGCTGGGCACAATTGTGTATAGTCTAGTCAGTCAATCTTTTAGACATATTTCTTTTCCCAATTATTAAGAAAGAGTGAAACAAATTATATTGTATGCAAGATAAAATTGTTGATCTAATGTTAATTTCCCTGTGTATTTAATCTCCCATTAAATTTGGATTTACATTTTTATTGGTTTGGAGGTCATTATTTGTGTATGCTGTGGCATTGGTTTTCTAAATTGCAACTTTGTGCTTTCAGGCATAGCCATTTTCATTTGAAAGGGGATATACTGAAAACGTGCTAAAGAGAGCCAACTGTTATACAATGCTTTCCAAAGCTTTTTCCCAGGACTTAATGGCCAGCCCTCTCATTTGACCTGGAGTGAAACAAGTACCTCTCTTATCTAAGTATAGGTCTCCCAAGCAGGAAATCTTATACGGAAAAAGTAGTATTCTGTTTTCTTTTTCTTTTAAACTCATTGTGATTTAACTTGGACTAAAATCACTTAAACTGTTTGGGTTTACTGGGAAGGGATTGTTGCACATTTTAAGTGTGCATCTGGTACGCATGCAACTGTGCCATATGCAGTCCTGGTGTCTTTAGAAGGTGAAAGGCCAGTGTAGTGGTAATTTTGCCCTCTTTGCACCAGATGTTAAAGCTCTGCAATGTCCCTGAGTGACCATTAGATCACAGGCAGCTGGGACTGGTGGTTTATGTTTAATTTATTATCACACTATTAATCTATGACTGTCAGAACTCTCTCTTCCTCACCGTTTCCAGAAGTCCTTATATTTTAAGGACAATTTAATTTCCCTTATGATGGATCACTTTTATTTTGGCTATATATTTACATAGATGAAGCTTGGCATCCATTTGGGGGGATAGTATTGAGAGCGGCAATATATAAATCTAACAACTCATTAAGCTTTAAAAACATGCATGAATTTATTTCATGCAGTATGCTGTGTATTAAAACGCATCTCCTACAATCACCTTTGTGTTTAAAAAAAAAAAAAAACAAACCCCAAACCCAATGTGCCCTCCCCCCAACCCACTGACAACCCCCCTCCACTGTAGGTATTTTTTTCCATTTACAAGTATATTTAGAATTAGCTGGTATGTTTCTTGGACTCTCAGCTGGAGCTGGCTTGTTTAGTTTTACATTTGTGTTTTTATGCGGGCAGGGAAGAAAGGGTGAGGGAATGCTGGGGGAATGGAAGAGATAATGACAGTAATAAGGGAAAGAGGCTTGGAGTTTGCTGTTGGTAATTCTTGGAATATTTTAAGCTAACACTGGGGAGAAATTGACAACGCTGTTCTAATTTATTTTACCATCAAGATGTTTTCTTGCTTCAGTAGTTCATAGACAATTTTAATAGCTTATTGACTTAAATGCTCTGGTCTTGACTTGCCTTTAAGGGAACAAAAGGGGGGAAAAAAAATATTTCCATATGTTTGATTCCTGTATTTCTTCCCCTGCACCACTGCCTACTGCCATGCCAAATATTTGCAATGCTTGCTGGGTGAAAACACTTTTTGTAATTGATATTTTGCTCAATCAAATGAAGCCTTTATCCAAATGGGATGTTCATTACACTGCTAAAAGTGATGGTGGAGTCTGCAGGACTAAATTCTTCTTTGCCACTGTCTTAGTTTCTGACACCATCCCCCCCCATCAGTGCCAAACCTGCAGACCAGCTACTGTAGGAATAGGTGATGAGTGACTGGATGCTCATCACTGGAAGCCACACAGCACTATAAATGGATTATGTCCTCAGCAAGTCTCACCCACTCTTTTAGCCATAAGAAATTCATAGTTCCAAATTCACTTTTTGCTTTGGATTCAGTGTGCGTGTGCCCAGGGTGCTGCCTTCAAAGATAGTTTTGAAAGTTTTTATTGAAAAAGATCTAGTGCTCTTAGCTCTGGCAGACTTGTTCTTTATTGATGTAACTGCTTTTGGGTATTGCCAGCCTTTCTGGGTCAAGAAGACAGAAACTAGTATGCTTTTGTCAGTACCACAGAGCAGGTATTTCCACACTGCTGTTCTTATCTTAATAGGCTTGTGCACTCCTGGCAGGATATGGCACACCAAGAAGTTCTGGAATTGGAGGGAAAACTTACTGGTTCCTTTCAGGAGCCCAAATAATTTAAAAGAAAAGCAAAATTAGGCAAGTTTGGGAAGTCCTCAGAAGTTAGGATTTCAGTTTTCTATATGCTTCTGAAAAGGTGATTCTTTTAAGTTAGCATGTGCATGGATAACTGATAGCAATCATTGATCTCTAGAAATCTATCTTCTGTATGTTGAATATATGGATTTTTTAATACTAATTGAAAACCAGCAATATGCTAAATTCTATGAGGTGACGTCCTTTACTATTAGAGCATGAAGTTCCTGGGCATTGCACTGTCAGCTGATGCAGTGAAATTAGGAATGAATCTAAAACAGTACTGTTGAAATTTCAACAGGACCCAGAGGAATGTAAATATATCAACTAACAAAATACAGCATGAGTTCTGTCTTTTATTACTTGAATATAAACTTGTACTGTATTTTGTTAGTTGATATAAATTCAATAAAATCATTCCCATGATTTGTAATGCTTATTTTTATTTACACTGTTTATTATATAAAACACATTAATCTTTCCATGCAAATATTTTTTCTATGATTAATGGCAATAAGTATTGCATAAAAACTTGGGAAAAGTCTTTTTTTTTTTTTTTTTCCTTTATAAAACTTCATGTAGTGAGGTCACAGTATCTTAAAATAGCGAGTTACTTTTAATTTTTACAGCAATGTTTTGCAAAATTGGTGATCTCATTAGTCAAAATATATTTGGGTTAATTTATAGTAAGTTGCATGCCTGGAATTTTATGATAAATGTTCTTTTTCTGCAAACATTATGACACACTCTTAACAGAGAGCAGAGATCAGGCAGAAATCTGCACAGATGTGCAATGATTCATGTTTATTCACTGGGATAAAGCTGCAAAGATTACCATGGCATTCTGTGTGTTTAATACCTAATAAATATTATGTTTGTGTAATCACTTGCAAAAGAATTTGTAGGGAGTTTAATGATGATCACTTTAATGCAAATGAGATTAAAATTTTCCTGAAATTAGCACTTGCAATGCACTTGGGTCAGTGGCCAAACTGTAATTACTGTTTAATGTATCTACAACCCCTGTAGTTTGCATGCTCCTGTGCAGACATACCAGAAAACAAGGTCTCTGCCCACTAAATCTTAGCAGTTGTATTTGTTCTTATAACTGTATAGATTCCGCTGAAGATAATGGAAATGCTTGTGTTACAATAAGTGGAAGATAAATTTGGCTTACTTAAGTGATAGTGTAGTTTTGAATCCTGTTAGAGTATGCACTATTTGTGGCAGAGGAAACCTGAAGCAAAAGTGGATTCATCCATTGTTAAGGTTTTCATGTGAGCATTAAATTTCTCTGGTCTTTAAAGAAAGATGCTTGTCAGTTACAGCATATGAAAAGAGGAAATAAAATGAACCTAGTTTTAGGTGAGATATGCCTGACCTCAAGTCCATTGCAATAAGATAACCTTTTTTTTTCTTGCATGTAGAGAGCACAACCAGCAGAGGCAGCAGTTGATGTGGCTGGTGTCAGAAACTCAGCCACGGACTGCTCAGGGCTGGTGCTGAGGCTACTGTGCCCAGTCTGCCCTGTGCCAACCCAGCCACGGTCTGGACTCGGGCAGAGCACTGGGGGTGGCTTTCTGCACTCAGCTCTTCAGGACTGGGGTGGTAGCGGGGTCCTCGCCTAGCTGTGGGGTGCGTGCTGCCAGCAGGGCTGTCCCTGCCAGGTTAGGGTGCTGCAGGAGGAGGCGAGCAGACTACACGGCCCCAGGGAAGAGGAAAGAGGGAGCACGAGGATCTTCACAGGGACCCTGTAGAAAGGTGCCAGCACCCCATCTGCACGGAAAGGGGGCAGATGGAGGCTGCTTGATTGAGCCACAAATGGGGACTGCCATCACGACAAAGGCTGGAGGCTTGTGGCTTCTAGTAGCAAGAGGATGGCTCTGTCTGCCCCCGCAGAGCAGCACCTGCAGAATAGGTTTGGTGCCCTGGTGGCGAACAAAGGGCTGGGAGCTCCCTCTGGGGAAGTACCACAGGTGCTGAGTCTGAACCTCATGTCCACCAGGAGAGGAAGTGCCAAGGGATTGTGGTGGGAGACTCCCTGCTGCAGGGGAGAGGGGCCCCATCTGTTGACTTGACCTACTGTCCAGGGAGGCTTGCTGTGGCTCAGAGCTGGGATGTCATGGAGGCTGCCAAAGCTCATCTGGCCCTTGGACGGTTTCTCCTGCTTCTCTTCCATGTGGGCATCTGCAATAACACCAGGGAGACCTGGAGGGTGTATCAGCAGCAACTGTCACACACCCGTCACCTTCATAAAAGGCCAAAAGGACAATCTGGGGAACTACAGACCTCACTTCAATCTCTGGGGAAATCACTGAGTAGAAATTTTGGGCCCATGAAGGCAGTGGCTGGGAACGAATGGTGTTACCAAGGGTAAATCATGTCTGACCAACCTGGTTGTCTTCTATAATAAAATAACTGGATTTGCAGATGAGGAAAAAGCAGTGCATGTCACTTACCTCAACTTTAGTAAAGCTTTCCCCAGTGTCTCCCACAATGTTCCTGTGTCCAAGTTAAGCTGTTACAGTCTGAGTGGACAGGCAACTAGATGAGTAAAATACTGATTGGATGGACTTAGGCTGAAGGAATGGACCAGCAGGAACATTAGGAAGTTCAGCACGAACAAATGCAAAGTCTTGCACTTAGGCAGAAATAGCCCCTGGCAACATAACAAGCTGGGGAGCAGCTCTGCAGAAAAGGACCTGCTTCCTGGTGACAGCAAGCTGAGCATGAGGCAGCAGCCTGCCCTGGCGGCAGAGATGGTCAATGGTATCCTCAGCTGTATTTAAAGGAGCACAGCTGGTAGATGGAAGAAGTAGAGATGGAAGACTGAAAGGATATCCTTCCTCTACGCTACTGAGACTCCTAAAATCAGAAAACTTTTTTCAATGGACAGTAACAGTGTTTATTCAAAAGAAGTTCTAAGATGAAATTTTGGAAGAGGAATATGCAATAGATGGATTTTTTCATTATTATTAATACATACTAAAAAAGGAGAGCTAATATCACATACTTGAGTATACATGGGGTGCCATCTGTTATAACACCTGAAACTTCTGAAGACATAGTTATTTCTTTTATTAGAAGCATTTTGCTTCTAACTTTCTGTTCTTTAATGAAACCTAAGTATTGAGACTCTGGTTTTTTTAGGGCTTTCTATATAATGTAATTTTCAGGTAACCTCTACTTAAACTTGAGAAGCAGGAAGGAACAATAGTAGGTTTGGAGTTATGGTTTGAACTAAGGTTGTTTGTTTTATTTCAATTCTTTTTGCTACACAGTTCAATTCTTTTTGCTACACAGATACTATGGTGATAGTTAAATATACCTGTTCCTTAACTCTTAAGACTTTCATAACTCAAAAAGAAAAAAAAAAAGGCTTCTGGGAGTTATAGTAATGGAAGCTTTGTAACTGAGTATTTTTGTACTTGTTGCAGCATTTATTGTGATATATAGGGGAGGAAAAAAAAGAAACTGTGGATTTTCTTCATTTATTCAGTTTTCTTCAGAAAACTAAACTTTAAAATTCAGACACTTTTTAAAGTGTGGCATTGATAACAAAGCATGCGCTAGTATTTGCTTTTTTAAACAAAGTAGTCTTACTCTGATATTATCTCTTATGTTAACTTGGAGGTAGGTATTGATTAGCTCTGACTTCTGAAAAACATCTTGCCAAAATGCTCAGTCGGTCTTAAACTTTGATTTGAACAGTAAGTTTTCTGATACTGTGCTTTGACAAGTAATGTTGTTCAGATACTCCTAACTTTTATAATCCTTGGGAATTCATCCTAAATTAACTATATTTGGATAGATGCAAGTTACTATTGCTATGATATAGAATACACTTAAAAACAATCTGTTAGCACATAGGACTTCTCCCTTCGTTTGCTAAGAACCAGAGAAGTGCAGAGAGTGAGGTTTAAAAACTATAGCTGTGTAAACACAACCTTCTGTGAGTGGCCTGAGTTGTCCCATTATTTAAATCAAATTCTGCATTTTTGAGAATAGTAGAAGCTCTTGGAAATGCCTTTTCTAGCCAATGCATTTGTAGCCATAGTGTGTACAGTGACAGCATTTAAGTCTATTTATAACGCTGAGTATATTTCAGCTTTCCACTGCAGTTATAGCCAGTACATGAGAATCATTGGGGAATTTAAGAAAGGGGGGTTTGTAGTCAAACAAAGTAGTATAATTTGGATATGGAATAAATTCTAGCAGCACAATTGGAACAGTATTTTTTGTAAACTAAGTTCTTGAGGTTTGGTTGTTTTTGTTTTTAAGTGGTACACATAGTTATGAAAGTTAACTATGGGAACAGGACTTTTAGTATAGAATGCTAACTAATTCTTAGGGAATGTCTGTTATAATTGTTATCTTAATAAGAGGAAAAATCATATTGGCCTTTTAATATCACCCCAAAAGCATGATACAGAAAAAAAATCAATTATTATAACTTAGAAGAGGGAAAGGGTATTAAAATGGATGTGATTTCTTTTCTTTGTGTCAATTATATGTTGCAAAACCCCAAGATTAAATTAAATCATTACAAGTGAAAGGCTTTTATACATTCTAAGATTATTAAAATATGCTCAAAATACTGCAGTGGAGAAATACCCCCAGAACTGTAATGCTGAGAACTTTTACTACCTTTGATGTTAAAAAGAAAAAACACCAAAAACCACCCAACAGCCCCCCAAAGAACAACAACCAACCAAAACACCACACCACTTATTTGTGCACCTTTCTGTCACTCATAGATGACATATGTGATTTTGCATTGTCATGGGTTTTCAATTTCAACATATCTGTGAGGGTTTTTTTACAGAAATCCTTTATTTTTCTCAAAATATGACTTGCTGCTACAAATTTTAAGCCTTATTGCGCTATAATTGACCAGTCTGATACAGTGTGAAATTTGTCCATAAAACAGTTAAGACTTCTCTTTTACCTCTTTCCTTTACTTTCTATAATCTGCCTTACTCTGAAGGCCAAGCAAAAACACTGCATTGAGTCCTAATGTCTCAGGAGAGTCTGAGGAGGACCAAAGCACACCCATGCAGTATGACGAAAAAGGCTCGGCAATACCCGCAGCTGCCAAACAGATGAGCAGTTTTTAACGGAGCTAAGATTCACAATGAAATCTGGGCCCAGAACTAATCAGATCTAATTAAGACAGACACGTTATGGTCCAGTACTGTTGACAGGGTCAGGGTTCCTGTAGCTCTAAATGAGGCATGTTATAATTATGATCTAATTGAAAAGCTGGGAGTGATACAGAACCTGTGCACTGCCGGGTCTGAAAGAAAAGTTGCTCTTCAGGTCCTGTTGTGTACCTTATTAGATTGTTAATGCTCAATTAGACAGCTGTGCATTTAAAGAAAAAGTGCATATGGCAGTTGCACATGGTTCAAAGAAAACCTGTATGAATTTTCAATATCTCTTTGAATTTCATTCATGGAGATCTGCTCAATATACAGAAATAACGTTTTTGTTGTTGTTTGACGTCTGCTTTTCTCCTTGTAGCTTATCTTGATATACAGCAAGGCAAAGGGCTCTTAGATTATTTTATCATGATGCAAAAATACAGTGGAGGTTTTTCAAAGTTCAGTATATGCATGCATCAGTCTGCAGTATGATATATGAAATTTGGAGGCTGTATTTTCTAGCTCTCATCTGTCACTATCAAGCAATCAAAGTGCTGTGGAGTGGCTTTTTCATTCTAGAGACCATGGTGCCTTCGTTTCTGTTGTAAGTATGACTTGACATATGGTCTTATAAATTATCATGCCTTACCACGGATTGTGTAATGCACAGTTCCGATTTCCCTTTTTTCTGGTGCAGAATTTATGGATTTGAATTCATTTCTTTTTATAAGACCATGTCTGCAATGAAAAGCTGTATTAGAAAACAGGAGTTCTCACTCCACCTTGAAAAGTCATTCACGCATACACTAAGTGCATAGAAAACTGCTGCCATTGTGAAGTGGAGAGGTCTGCTTTGATCCAGTGTGTTCTTGCATCTAGCATGCACATGTATGCATGAATAAGAGAAATAATGAGCCTAAATCTGCACTGCTTAGCATGTGTTAGAGATGGAGATCACTGAGTTTTTTTCCATCTACAGGGAATTCCAATGTCACAGAATATTTTTGTGATTATCACAAAAGACGTTTTTCAAAAACATTCCTAAAGAGTTCTCTTATTCTGCTTTTTACCCAAACCAAATTTGAAAAGCCTGCATAAGCTCTGTGAAGGCTTTTCATTCTTCCACATTCAGCAATGTGGCCCTAACATTTATTTGGTAGATTAGCCTTGGCTAACAGCCAAATGCCCACCCAGCTGCTCACTCGCTCCCCCTCGTGAGTGGAACAGGGAGAAAATAGGACGAGAAAGGTTGTGTGTCAAGATAGACAGGAAGATGGCTTACCAGTTATTGTCACAGGCAAAGTAGACTTGACTTGGGGAAAATAAATTAAATGTATTGCTAATTAAAAATAGAGTCAGATGTTGAGAACCAAAGACCAAAGCTAAAACAGCTTCCCTCCATGCCACCCCTTCTTCCCAGGCTCAACATCACTTCTTCACTCCCAACTTCTCTATCCTCTACCCTGAGCAGCAGGGAGTGGGTTGTGGGGAGGGTACAGTCAGCACATAGCGATTTCTCTCGGACTCTTCTTCCCTCTCACGGTTTTCCCCTGCACTGACGTGGGCTCTCCACAGCCCACAGTGAATCTCTGCTTGGGTGCCATGGAGCATCTCCTTCTTCGCTGACCTTGGTGTTTGTTGCCTCTCCTGTTTCTCATGCTTTTCCCCTCACCCCTTGCTGTCTGTACAGCATTTTGCCCTTTCTTACACAGGCGCCGCCATTGTGGCTGTGGGGCTCAGCTGTGCCCTGCGGTGGGTTGGTTGGAGCCGGCTGGAACCGGCAGTGTCCAGCACGGGGCAGCCCCAGCCTCTCCTCACAGATGCTGCCCTGCAGCCCCCTGCCAGTGCCTGGGCACCTGCACCCAGTACACGCTTTAAAAAGAAACACAAAATACTCTGACTTGCTCTTCTAGTAGTAACCAACTAAATACAGAGTTGTACAAACTTCGTGTCAATTAATGGCTGGTTTGTGAAACCATCTCTAGCTGGATGCTTTTTCTCAGGTAGATGGAAAGAATTTTACAGGTTCCTTTGTGCATACCCTACATCTCGTCTGCTGGCTTGTACCTCTCTCAGGTAATCAGCATAGTCAACTAAACGGCCAGCTAAGCAGCGACACAAGAAAAGCATTCACTACCTTAATAAAAGCTCAGGCTGCTTCTGCCTTTTACATATTTCAAGCTGGCAGGGTAACTCTTTGATCTGCTGCCAGAAGGTTCTCTCTTCCTTATCTTCCCAGGGCTGCAAAGCAGGCTTGCCTCCTCACTCAGGGGGGATTAGCCAATCTGGGAGATGGCAAATAATTATGCTGAACTGCTCTTGTGCTAATTTAGCAATAGCCATGGCTGCCTGAAAAAAAAAACCCCAAAACAACAACAACAAACTAACCGAGAATTGCGCACAACTGCATTGATCTCATCCGTCTTTCTGGAGGCTTTGGTTTGAATTTCAAGATCTTGAATGCCTGAGGAGATTTGAGTGTGTGGCCAGAGAACGAGAGCATGGATATTTATAGTTCTGGCTGTCTATCAGTAGCATGGCCATGCCCACCCGTTGCCGGACAGAAGAAGTTGGAGCGAGCTGAAAGCAGGAGGCAGTTGTGTTAGAAATGGCAGCTGTTTGGGTTTAGTCAGTAAACCCTTTGCTCTGATTTGCCATGTTGCCTGGTCTGTGCAAGTGGCTTCTGTCAGCTCCACAGCGGCTACAGGAGGCCGGCAAAGGCAACCTGAGCAAAGCTAAGTTAGCCAGTGGCAGGCAGCTGCATGTGGCTTATCGTATATTTCCTTCCAAGTAGGAGGTATGTCCAGACCTGCAAGACGTGTGCTTGCTTCCGTCTACTTAACGCTCTGCTAGGTCTTTGTGCCAGTCCTGTTTGTGTCTGTCTTTTTTTAATTCTCTTTCAAGCAATCACAGTAAAGGGACTACAAGCTGAGTCTTCTTGAGTAAAGCCTAACTTTTTTTTTAGCAGCAGGTATGAAAAGGATCCCTGACACAGTTGTTATCCCTTTGTGCTGATGACTCAAGATACACTGTAAATAAACATATTTAGAATGAAAGGTGCAGCCTTACTTCTCAGTTGTTGCCAAACAATGTTCAATAACTTTTATTCTTATGAAAGATCTCAAAAAATTTATTCTTTCCCTCTCCTGTCCCAAAATTATAAATCCCATACAGTGATCAGATGCATTGTGGTAATATAACTATTCCAAGAGTATATGGAGAAGGGAACAGGTAATAATGGAAGTCAGTGCTGTATAGTAACTGATGGAAAAGAACGGCTTTTAATTGAGAACAGCTATTTCTAGAAAAAAAAATAGGACTTTTCACAGGAAGTTATTTGTAGAGTCTACATGCTTTTTGAAAGCACAGTGAAAAATATGCAGGCAGATGTTTCCATGTTCTATTTAGACAATCTCTTATAGAGATATGCATAACAGCTTAACTGCTTATTTTACTTAGTATCATAAAGAACATGATTTTTTTATAATATGTATTTGTTCAGACAATATGCATCTTCAGAATTACAGAAATTAAGCTCTTGCCTCCTTTGCACCTCTCCAACTTCCAAAATATTCTAAATTTTGTGCACAACAATTTCAGAAGTATACATTTAATGTGATTTAAAACTGTATTTTCTCTAACTCTTATTTTTTGCAGAACTTGGCATTCTAAAATTATTAGCTAGTCTATGAATTGCTACTATTTCCTAACCCCTCCAGGGGGAGACAGGAGAGGTTAGGAAGGAGGTTAGACAGAAGAGGTTAAGAAGATACTCTTTGATTCCCCAGCTGAATAGATTTTAAGAGATTTTGCCAGTCGCATACATTTTCTTAAAATTCATTCTCATTAGTTTTGAGCTGCAGCCACTGGAACCTTGATCTCTGTGTAAAGGCATTTGCAGTTTTGTAAGTCTTCCTGTTCTTTTTGGTATCCTATGTGAATTGAGTTTCACTGCTCAGAGAAAAAAACTGGATTTTCTTTTAAGTGGGTTTTTGCGTGTGTGGATTATTTTTCTTCTTTTTTTTCTTTTTAATGAGAAATTCACATTAATAACATTTCTTTGTGACTACACCTACACAGATTAAGGCTGCTATGAAACTGACCCTTCCTATTGACACAAAGGTCTGGTCTATCTATCACCTACCATAATTCCTAATTATTCAGAATGTGTCATGTGTCAAGTGCTGATAAACTTCAACATTAAATTCTTTTCCACATGAATTATCATCAATATTTCATGTGGGCTGGCAGGACATAACATTTGCTATCCTGTTTTCCTTCCACTGCACTTTGTTTTACCTCAGTGAATTACAGTGGAAAAAATATTTAATATGTGTTGGAGGACTTCAGCTGATATGCAGACTTATGAATGTTGGTTTTTCACTGGTGTGTTTGTCTTTGTTTTGGGGGACTTGGGTTTTTTATGTGTGTGGTTTTGGTTTTGTTTTGGTTTTTGTTTTTTTTTTTTTAACTAGGACTGTCCAAGTATAGGCTCTATCCCTGGTTTGCCCCGAGCGTCTTCTCTCTACTGAGGACACCCATGCCAAAAAGAATCACTCTGAAAGCAAGACAGTGTGCACGATATTTGATGTTAGCTCTGTGGCTGTAGAGTGGCTACAAGGTTAATGTCTGTTTGAAAGGGAAAAGCTCTGAGGAATGGCTGAATAGCACTGTACGCAAAAACTACAGATCAGGTTAAGGATATACCGTATTTATTTCCCTCACAAGCCAGTACCTGGAATGTTGTTGGATGTACAAGCAATTAGTTATTCGGTGTTCTTAATCCGTAGGAAAAGCGTGTTGGTTTTGGTCAAAGCTCAAGGCCCTGAGAAGCTAACAGAACAATGGATGGATCTAACATATTCCACCTTGAAGTTTCTTTTGCCAGGGCTTGGTTTCTGTGAAAATTACGTTATTGATCTTTCAGACCAGGGTCATCTTCCCCTTTCCCTGTACTTTCTGGACTACTTTCAGTTGGATCCAAGTAGCCCTATTTATGGGGGTACAGTAGAAACAAGAGAAATTATTCTGCTGGGAGCAACTGGATTACAACCACATCATAAACATAATGAATTACAGTAGCCGTACTAGGATGATAGGTCAGGATAAAGTAGAAATATTGATGGGTTAGTTATATACATGCATCTTTCTGTTTCTTTGTGCTCCAGGAAACACTCCTAAGATGTGAAAAATACAGGAAAAAGTGTGGTTAATCATATTTCCTTGGAAGTCTTATCAACTCTCAAGTGAAGATTAGTATAGATTTGCAAAATAAGAAATGGAAGAAAAAAAGAAAAGAGGAGGAGGGAGTTCCTATCTTTCTTGAAGGAAAAGTGAGATCCTGAACTTTGGTTGCACTATTAGATGCTAGTGTGGCTTCCCAGAGGCTTGAGGAAGGTGCGTCTTGGGGAAACAACTGTTCTCCAAGCAGACAGGAGAGAAAGGAGGATAGTGTGTCATACAGGCGTGTGCTCCGCCACCATGGCCATCTCTCGTCTTAACAAACAAAACATCCCTTACACAAAAGGGTCTTGTGAAAAAGCTATTATGTTATCTGTTAAAGCAAAGTAGTGTCTTATCTAAGCTGAAGAAATTAAATTATTTGAAAATAAGTTGAAAAAATAATTTACCTTCTCAGTACTAACCCTAGCCTTAACTACTTAAAAAAAAAAAAAGTCCCAAGAGGTATCAGTAAACAAAAAAACCCCAAACAAAAAAAATCAGTCATGTTCCTAGTAACTGACGTCCCTTGTCACAGATGGAGAACTATTCACAGTTTGAAGGAGAAAATGTTCAGTGTTCAACTACCTTAAGTAATAATCTCTGAAAGCAAGCACAATGGAAGCACACATACCTGTCAATTTGTAATTAAAAAATGCTTGAGTAGTCTAATCACTAGTATTTGTGTATATATACTTTAAATTGTTTTATCAGTATTTTGATCTTAGAATTTGCCCTCAATAGTTAATAAAAAAGCAAACATACACTATTAACTTACTTTTCAGAATTGTTATAGAAAATATGTCCTGTAGAGTATAAATGGGGAAAAAGAGGGAGAGGAGAGCATTTTGTACTGTTGCTGTGTAGTGTTACCCAGATAAGAGTGTCACAATACCTATTGTACAAGAAGGAATATTTAAGGTTATTTCTTTAATTTGACCTTAATGTTTGGTGTAGTGGTGGTGGGTTTTGTTTGGTGGGATTTTTTTGAGTGGTGTTTTTTTTTTCCTTTTCCGATTCCATGGTTGGTTCAGCATCTTGATTGTTGCAAAAGTACCTTCAACTCTGTTAGCTGACAGCCCAAAAATCTGTAACCAGTTTCTGAGTATGAATGCCTTACAATGGCATTATCTGCTATGCACAAGGCTTGCTTTCTCTTGTTCTTTTCATTTTGCTAATCCCTTCTTCTGTTTAGCTAGTCCAGTAGTTCAAGTAAAGCTAGAAAAACTACATGCTAATAGTCTGCTTGACTTTGGCCTAGCGCATCCAGCAACAGGATTTGTCTGCGTCAATATACTTGTAATGGTATGGATACATTGGCCATGAAATAGATGGAGTTTGATATTCCCATTTCTGAACTAGGTTTGACAAGCATGTTATCAATTTATAGACTTAAAATTTTAATGCCTCGTTGTCCTCTGCTCAAAAATAACTGTTTCCCTCATCCATCAGTTCTGGAAACAACAAGAATAAGTACTGACAGAATTCTGCAATGCGATATTTTCTATTGTGCATCACGCAAGACTTGATGAAGCGGTGGTATATTTTGCATAAAACTTGCTTTTTGAGCATTGCCTCTGGAGAAAACAAAGTGCTAGGACACAGAAAAACAAATCCAGTCTTTACTCCTCGGATTTGTAGCTATTGCATTGTTGATGAGCAAAAGCTTGGACTCCTGCTTCCTTAATGAAGACCTCTAGCATAAGCCATAATTGCTGTACTTTCAGACTAGTTGCTGAAGGGAGAATTATTATACTACTTACCAACAAAGTAGATAACTATTAGCTTAACAGGTAATATATGTATAAAGTATCTATCTTCCTTTGCTGCTGACCAGAATGCTTTGTCAACGAGAGGATGCCACATGTGACAGCCAAGAACAAAATGCATTCCCTCAAAATCAGTGCTAACACAAAAGCTCAAAATGAAGCTTCCGGAGAGTTTTATCTCATGGAGTTCCTGAGGAATTCCTCCATGGACAAAAGAGAGCCGTCTCTGCCTGGGAACAGCATTGTGACAGCTGTGAGGTACTTTGACATTTATGTAGTTTATATGTAGATGGCAATTTTTATTTTTTAATTGATGCAGCCAGAAAAAAGAATGAGAACAACTGATACTCATGGCTTAAGAAATATTCCTTTAAGAGTTTTCAAAATGTTGAAGGCAAAACCCTTTCATACAAGTTTTAGAGATTGGAAAGCTGACTTCATGGAGTTTGGAATGTAACTTCAGGGAAACTAGAAAAAGTAGAATGCAGCTAGTGAAACAGAGCTGACTTTGTTTGTATATGTTTCCCCCCCTCCTCTTTCATTTGCTGGAAATTCTGAAGGAAAGCATGTAAATATTAAAGTAAGGCTACGAATTACTATTACGTATTTCAATATTCAAAATAATGCTGTACCCCGTCTGAACCCCATGGTTTTCATCCTGAGATAACCAAGTAGTTGTGTTACATCTTGCCACTCCTATGTTTTTGAGAAAAATTGGGGCACTAAGACATTAAGTGACAGTAGATTCTTCTTCCTTTTAGTTTAGCTTTCTTTCCAGCATGTACTTTCTGTTCCTCATCCTCCTCAGTCAGTGCAGTTGTTTAAAAAAAAAAAAAAAAAACCACACCTAAAAATCCAAATGTCAGTTCTTAGTAATAGCTTCTATTGATAGCAGTTTTCATCTGTTTATTTTATATTTTGCTTTAGTCCAAATCCTAGTTCCAATAAGTCCTATTCCACATTAATTTACCTCTAAACCCTGAAGACTCTAGTAAAGTCTTTAATCTCCTTTAGCACATTGAGGAGGGACACAATTGGATCGGCAATCATTAATGAAACATCCATATGAAGTGCTGTATCTTGCTCCTCTGCCCTTGCTTCAGTCCTTTGTAGGTTTTCTTATTTCTTTGGCAAAAGCCATGCTTTCCTCCTTCCCTTTTCAGAGCTATTTGCACTAATACCACTGCAGATTAGTCAACTACGTTTTCAAATTATACCTTTCAAGAACATATCAAAATTTAAATTCAGGTCACCCTGTGCCTGAAACGAAGTCTCATCTGAAGAGCTGCAGAATGTGGAGGTATTCAGTCAGTCAGTCTTACATGCATATTTTCTTTTGGGGCTTTCTGAAGCATTACACTTTATCAGCACATTGTATGAAGATACCACTGTTGATGCCTGTTTTTTGGCTTCAGTGGCCATTTCCATATTAGCATTTACACACCACAATAAAGTTGTCTGTCACTTTCAAATTTTAGACATAAAAACTAAGAACTTTTTGTGGAGTTCCTTCCTTAAGCAAACAATCTGCAATTTTCTTAAATGTATTAACGTAGGTTTTACCTGTATATCTTATGCCTTTTCAAGCATGAAGCTGACAAATGAAATGAAATCTTGACAACAAAAACCTGGGGGAGGGGGAGGGATTTTTGCCTTTTATTTCTTTTTTTTTTTTTTTTAAAAAACACCAAGTTGACCTTGGCATGTAAAATTCATCAGGAAATGACTAGTAAGAGTATGTTAGTGCTCTGTCCTTTGAAATGGCTCTAGCTGTTGATTCTCTGTAGTTGCAAACATGTTGACCATGCCTTTTTCTTCCCCTGACCTCCTATTACTGTGCCTTTCCAAGCTAGCCTAGCAAAAGACTTAATGTCATGAAGAGATGTTCCTTAAAAAAAATGTAGCTTCTTGTTAAGTAACCCTGCCTGTGCTCTGCTACCTCATGTAACTCAAGCAGCAGAATCTCCGGAGTCAATTATATGCTTAAAGGCTGTCTGTGCTTGTAAGGTAAAACTTAGAGACTCTGCCAATTGATGAGATTTTTTGCTAGAGCTTCAGAAGTAACAAATCCTGAATGATAAAAGGTCATCAAATATAAGACATAACCATTGTTACATATGCATACCTGAGAAGTATCTCAGCTATGCTACTATATGATCCAGTCATATTCTGGTCTCAGAGACAACTAGTTATTCCTTTGCTTATACCAATTTTTGTGACGACACTGAATATTCAGAGGGATTATTCTTCCCATCTACAGGAAAAACTATGAAATCCTCGAGGAGTCATTTCCAGCCGCCTTGGCTTTGGCCTTATGAATACCAGCCTTGATCAGTGGACAGTGTAATGTTGTGTGGAGTGTCCCATGAGAGTCCAGTATGCTAAAAAAGCAGATTTCAAATGTTTGACCTGTCAGGCTGAGCAATCAGAACTAGATAAACTGTAATGGCTTCTAAATTTTGGACAATATGAACTCCTTGACAATTGGATCACTTGAACATATTTCCTATACCTTGTCTTTTTCTACATAAACTTCATTTTTACTCACCTCCCTCGTGCCCCACAACATCATAATATTTCTTCTTCAACTAAAAACAACCCAATAACTGTAGGAAACTAATTGTTCAAATAATGGCAAGATAGGGACAGATAACCTCCTCCTTTGAACAGCCGGATACTCAAGGCTCCATTTTCTATGATACCATTACACAGTATTTGTTTCAGTGTAGCAAGGTGGTAAATAGATCAGTGTGTTCTGAAATAGATTATTTCGTATTTTTTTTCACCACTGAGAGAACTGGTACTTTATTTACAAGTGGTGTTCATTTTTCATGTCATTGTTCCCACGGGAATTAACATAAATCAGACGAGCTCAAATGTTCTAATTTCAGTGTGGGACCAGCAGCTGTTTCCCAGAAGTTCAGACATGCAGGACTCAGTAAGTCACCAGTCAGACAGGCAAAGTCAGCTATATCCAGTTTCATGCCATGATATATTCACGCTACATATGCCCATTAGAGATTATGATAACAAAAGGATTGTGTAGGGCTTCCGAGAAATTACGAGTTTAAGTAAACAGTTATGTAATTGTCCCCCTCGCACTCTGTAAATCATAGTGGCCTAAAAATGCAGTCTCTGAGTGACCAGGTCTTTGGAGGTATGCAGTAGTGAACTGGCGTAAACATGAGTCACTGAGCAGTAGCAAGAGCTAAAACCACTTTTTTTCAATGTTAAGCATGTCTATAGAAGCAGATAAACTAATGCAACGTGTGGTTTTCAATCTGTACTATCTAAAAAACTAAATTATTAGAGCATCTGGGAAGAGGTAAACAACTTCTGCTTTATTCTTCTGGTCTGTGATTGGACTGCTTTCATGGCATAATCCGTGGAAAGGAGAAAAGCCTGCTACAGGGGTATCTTGGGAAGGATGTATAGATTCTTCTTTGTCCCTTCTGGGGGCAGATTTTCCTGGGCGGCCTTTTCTCCGCATTAGCTCTGATATACTGGCCAGCACGTGGCAAGAAAGCAAAGGCAAAGGAAGGAATCTTTATTACCTATTTTACTGATCAAATGTATTGAGGTGATTTGTTTGATTATTTACTGTGTATGTCGTGTGGGAGTGTGCTGTGTTGTGCAAAATCGTGGAGAACAGTAGGTTAAGAAGGATCAGTTGTGTCTTGAGTTGAACCTCTCAGTTTAAGACTCAGTGCCCAGACCCAGGGATGAATTCTCCATTCTTATGAAGTCTGTACAATTTTGGCTCTGATACAGGTAAATCTAGGATTTCTGTCCACCTTTGTGTTACGCATATGAGAATGGAGAAGGAATAGGTGAGAGAGAGTGGTAAGCATCTCTGTCTTCCACCTTCACCATCACTTCAGTACAGATGGGATCAGATCCTACGTTCACATGTGGTAAAGTGTATTCATGATAGTAGTTGTCAAAAATCTACAGCATTTACCTACTGTAATGTAAGCGTCATTTGGTCTCGAATTTTGACATTTTAAAATATCCTGAATTGTAACAGGAAAATTCAGTGTTAGCTTAATATAATGCATACATTTGTTTTGCACAAAGTATTGTTGTAAAAATCTCTCCTCAGTCTCTGTTGAGATAATTTTGATTTATTCATACACTGTTTCACAAAGCAGTAGTACAACATGGCTGTTGATTTCTGTTTCTTTATTTTGTTTTGTTGAAGACTTCCATTTACAACAGTGAGACTTCTGCTCTTGGATACAGAATGTTCTATGGCAGTCAGTGGAAGGGACTGCCAGCTTGAAAGTGGCCATCAAATGGCAGCACTCTCTTGAAGGGCAACATTATGGTTCTGATTTACTGATGTGTGAGTTTTTTAAAAAAAAAAGATATGTATCTTGAAAACAATGAATCAATTAATTATATAGTATGTATAAATGATGAATTTAGCTATCTAATGACCTGGTCCTTGATGGTATCCAAGTTATTAGCATTTTTTTTCTTTAAGTATATGCATTACTTATTGGGAGAAAAATAATTTCCAGACTTATTACTTCAATACTAATTGGAATTTACTGGAGATTTACTACATTAGGCCTGAAGGTTCCATTTGGCTATTTCATTAATATGACTGATCTTTCTTTTACAGAAAGAAAGCATTATCTTACCTTATTTTATTGAATATTTTCTATCTCCTTGGAGATATATCTTTGATATCCTTGAAGTGTATGTTTGTGTAATCATCTCTTTTTTTTTTTTTTTTTCCTCCCTACTCTCTTATTTCTCTTATTTCCTATTCCAAAAGTAAAGTGAAGCAGGATGAGATTGATTAATATAGGAATAAGGAGGTTAGGCAGACTGCACTTCTGTTGACTTTTGACTTTGGCCTAATAGAGATATATTGGGATATTTTAAAATGGCAGGTTGGGTCTAAAGATTAATTTCCTTATACTGTTGCTTAAATCTCTTTCTTTTCCTGGTCACAGAGCACTAGTATAAAACATTTAGTAAATACATTTGAATTATGCATTCATGGAAAGTGGAAATTTAAGTAGTTGTTTTCATATGGGAAAAAAATATGCTTTAAAGCATATACTGGGATACACAGGGATAATTACTATATTGCAAACAAAATTAGAATAAGTGTCGTGCTCAGAATGGGAGAAAATATTTAAAGTTCATAACCAGATTATGTTACCAATCAGTTTAAATAAACAGAACCATAGATAAATTTATGCAAGAATAGAAAGATTATTTACTCATGTCTTTCGCTTTAATACATTTAAATGGTTACTAATGATATTTAACATGTACTTAGTAGTACTACCTTTATGAAAGTATAAAGATGACTTCGTAATAGCAAAAAAGGGAATCTCTCCTCATTAGGTAGTGCTGTGAGCCTCTCCAGCTTTGTCAGGTAAAACAGACTTGCACTACTGGAAAAAATCTCATAATTGAAACATGATCAGATATGGGATGTGGTCAAGCAGATTTTGAAACCTGCCCAGACTGTTTGGGACTAGTAATTGCAAGATTCACTAATCTGTCCCAAATTCTGTATCTGTGTCAACATGAAGGCCAATGAAGGAGGATAGAAAGTATGCTATTGATTCCTACGCATCTGTTTTCCTTGTCAGGGAGTCGGGGGGAAGGGGAAGGGGAGGCAGAGTCAGCAGTCTGTTCTGAGTATCCTTTTATTAATTAAAATAAGAAATTAATCACTATGCACCTCAAATTAAGAAAATGATCTATTTATTTTATTCTGAATTGCATCTGCACATCTGGTTCTCGGTGGCCCATAGGTATGGGCTTCCTGTAATCACATAACAGGCTGTTCTTACTGCATTTAGTCTGATCAATGGTATAAAAAAGTACCAAATATCAGTACCCCTCTTTGTGACATATGCATGAGTGGTGCAGCAATAATTGGTTGAATATTTATGAGTGTCTTGCATCACACCTGTATGTTCAACAGCTATGTTCCTGCTTGAAAGAGAAAAGAGTAACTTCCAAAAAAAAAAAAAAAAAGACAAGAACTGCTGATGTGCACTAAAAGATATAACGTTAATAATCCTTGCAACACCAAGTCAGGCAGAAGGTTGAAGGTCGGGCTCGGGGGGCAGCTGTGAACTTCTAAGGGAGCCGGTTCAATAAAGAAACCCACAGTGCTGGGGGGCAGGGGAGATTTATTACCAGAGCAGTGGATTCTGCATCTGCTCTCTTTGGTTTCATATGGATCCAAAATCGGAGTTTTGGATTGCTTATCAGCACATGACTTATGCTATTGAGGAACAATTCCCATCTGAGCTTGTTTCATTCTTTCTTATGTAGGTAGATAATTTATCTTTTCGTAAGGCACAGACACAGAAAGCATTGGGGGACTGTGATTTCGTCAGTCCAGATAGTGCGTGTTTGCACCAGAAATGTTGATTTCTGTGCTAAGTTGCTGATAGCATATCGGGGAATAACTCCTGATGTAGCTGTAGCTAGAGCTGGATTGAGGGAAGGAAGCTAATGCCACTGAGAAGCTTCCTGCATGTGTCGTCCATCTGCCCTAGCAGCTACTAAGGAAAAAGCTACTGAGAACTGCTCTCTTCTCTTACTGGCAATGGCCTGCAAATAGTACGCAACTGAGCCCCATTTATGTAATTTTGGCACTCCTGGCATATGTAGGAGATTCCTCCTTGCTGATTATAAAGTAGGTACCTTTCAATTAAAAACTTCCCCAGAATAATAAATACATATAATTTCTAAATATAATGCTAGGTAAAAGGTAACATATTTTATGGCTTGTAGTTGTAGAAATTACTGTATGTGTTAAAAAGTAATTTTAAACAGAAAGAGAACTGCATTCAGAGTGCACTACAGATAATCAGAATCTGTTAATGCTTATACACACATTTATTATCGAGATTAGATCTGGTGTTTAAAAAAACCCCACTTATTTCTCTTGTAACCACTTAAAAGAAACTATTTTTTTCCATTGTGATTTTTTTTTTAATAGAGTACACTTCAATGGCACTGCTCAGCTGTAACTTTATGTGATAGAAGCAAAAGTTACTACAGTTGAGCACATCTGATACTTGAAAATATGCTTTGAATTAACTTGCCTTGTTTGTTGCTGGGGGTTTTTGCTTCCTTTTCTTTTCAAAGGCACAGTGCTTCTTGAAGATTTCTAAAATTTCTGGGGAATGTGCTCTAAGGATTTTTTTTTAAGCATTCCCAGAAGATTGTTTTAGAGATATTTCCCTCCAGGGTTAGCAGGTGTGAGGATGAAATATCCATGCCTTTCTGCAATATCAGGTTTAGAATTTCTTAAGGGAATGAGCCTGCAACCAAGATGGTTAAGAGTTTGCTAAACCCTTTAAAGCCTGGAAGTTAACAGGGAAAATGGAGGAGCATCAGTGTGAGATGAAGGCCATTCGGACTTCAGCTTCCCTTTTCTAATTGTAAACTTTGGAAAAGCTTGGATCACGGCATGTTGGGCAGACTCAGTGTTTGGGAAAGGCTGTTCAGTGAAGTAGTCCAACATTTACTCTTCAGCCACTGTGCCTTCATTGAGATATGTTTCTATAAAGCCAGTCGAGGTCTGTCCTGCTCTCATTGCGATGGCATTTGATCACTTGGTTGCAGGGACAGCAGCATGCAGTGGGGTTCCACCAGCCCCCGGAGGCTGACCTTCTGCCTTATGGGGTGTTGCAAGCGTTATTGCAACATATCTTTTAGTGCGTGTCAGCAGTTCTTATACAATTAGATGGACTGTCATTCCAACAGGCAGCTCAAAATAGTATCGTTGATTTGTGTTCCCAGTGTAAATGAAGTAAAAATATGACAGTTCATGTTTGACCTAATGTTACCTTGTAAATTAAACCTCTGCCTTCTTTTAACTCTTCTCACTTATTATCAGAAAAATGACTACAATATCCAAAAGTTCAACAGTCCGAATTCAGATATGTGGGAATGACATGATCTATTTGTGTACTATACTGAATTCTTACGATGATGGGATTATCTCACTTGAACACAGCCATGTTATGGAAAACTCACTAAATTAAAGGAAAACTCTGCAAATGATATTTCAGCTTTTTGACCAAATATTTCAAGCAATTATCAGTTTTTTCCATACAAAACCAACATCCTGCTTATAATTTTAGGAAGGCTTTTTTCTGAAATACTTCAAAATACACTGTTCTAAATTCTGCTTGGTTTTCAAACCAAACAGAGAGCTCTCTAATGATTGTATTAATCATCCCAGTAAACAAACTCCCTCTTTTTCCACTTCTGGTATCTCAGAGATGACAGTGTGGCCAGCTGCCACTACATGTGGGCATAGTTTCTGTGATTTGGACACCTGTCAGCAAGAAACTGAAAACCACACGGAACACAAAACAGCTGCCGTGTGTAATGACTTAACATTAACATATAATAAGGAGTGGGGGCATGTTTCTCTCTTTGTATTGCACTACAAAATAAATGATGTGGGTAAATCACTTGTGATATCCTCCAGCATTTGATATGCACTCTCAAGTGTTTAATAAATAAAATGAAGACTACTTTATGAACTCCTTGTTATATTAGATTTTAAAACTCTTTTACTGTCTGGCATGCTACAGAAGGTAATTTTTCTCTAGTCCTGCATACTCAAAACCAACTGCCTATTTTCCAGGACATGCTGTAATGCATGCCCGTGTGTGTCAGATTGGAACTGAGCCAGCGTCTTATCCATCAGCATTAAAAGCATGACAGGGAGCCGTTCTGTGTGTGTGCGTATCCGTAGACCAGAATGTTATTGCACGGTATTTCAGATCTACTTGTTTTTATACAATTCTGTTGCAAATGTTCTTAGAGTAATTAAAACTGGTATTTCTAGTTTGATAGTAAATCTTTACTAACCCTCCTTACTTGTGTTAATTTCATACACAACTGTCATGTATTTTCCAGGTCTTAGGGCTGTATCCTAGAAGAAGCTGTTCTCACCTGTTTACTTTACTGGTTTATAAACTTTTATATGCAAGATTTTCATACGTCATTGGAAGATGGAAGTTGAAAATATTAAATGATGCTCAGAAATGCAATGTAACATGATAATCATTAAAATATAATTTTCAATTAAAAATAAGAAACAGTAATATTATCTCACAACAGATTATTCTGGGGGTAGTAGAGCATTTCATGTGCCACATTTCTTACATTTTCTATACAGAGGGCAGTGCTTTGCAAAATTATAGGAAAGAAATCGTATTACTTGTTCTCAGTGACACTGCGCTTGCTTCTCCGTCTTCTTGTCTAGCAAATTTTTGGTTGTATCCTTGAGGGTTAAGTCAAGGGTGGAGCATGGCAAACTAATTCACATCTTGTTTTAAAGCTAGCTTCAACAGTTTGACTTTGGGAACATTCCAAAATACATCCATTTGTACAGGTTGCCACAGATGATTTAGTGGTTAGGGAGGGTCATGCTTTATTTTGCTTTCTGTTTAATTTCATTTCTGGTTTTATAATTTACAGTGAAGAAATCTAAGAGGTCTGGTTAAAGCCCTTTTATTTTCTTCTGTGCAAATATTGACTAAAATAATTTTTACAATAAATCTAGTATTTAGACTTGACAGAATAAGCTGTGTATTTCTAATCCCTTCAATAAAGGGAAGGTCTAAAACTGGATTGAGGGAGCAGGAGAGAGGAAAGCAACAACGTCATATAAACTTGGAAATACACCGGTTCTGACCTCACAGGAATGTGAAGTCCAGTGAACTTGATGGTATCTTTCACTGTTGCCTGTGCCATTTTATGAATATTCAGTAGATAATGTATGTTCCAATAGTCCACAAATTTTTTAGTTCAGTTTCTTTGGACTGTGTGAGATGGTGCCATAAAATACATCCGACTACAGGTTTCACTGCTTTACTTCGTCAAGCATACCATCTAAAAAGCAATTGTTTATGGATTGTTAGTCCTCCTTCCTCTGTTCACTAGCTGGAAACAAAGTATAGGAACTACTCAACAGTGAATTTATTTATTTTTAGTAAACTGCTTCAATTCAAAAAGCTATGCTGGAAAACTAGCTTTTAAAAGCCCTTGAGAAGTTGATTTCTTTACTGCTGGGTTGGCTCAAAAAAATAGAGCATGGACTATAAGTTTTGCTAAAATAATGTGGGCAATTTAAGTGATTTGTTGATAAACTGTGCAGGCTCATTCATAAAGAGAGTTTCTATTTATCTGGGTTTAGGATTTTTGCTTGTATTCCCAGGCATGGCTCCTTAGGGAAGAGAAAGTGTTGACTCCTCAGTGATGCCGTTTTTCACATTGAAGGGTTACACATTTTGAGGAGGATAATAAATGTGCCCAAAGTGACAGAGCTGACATCTAGAAATCTGGAAGTGTTTTTGAATAAGCTATTCACAGAGTACAGCTAGGTTTTCATTTGAATCTATAATACGTTAGTTTTAGACTGAGTCAGTTCTAATTCACTTTTATACAGATTATACC
Source organism: Gymnogyps californianus (assembly GCF_018139145.2). Lineage (NCBI taxonomy): Eukaryota > Metazoa > Chordata > Aves > Accipitriformes > Cathartidae > Gymnogyps > Gymnogyps californianus. The sequence continues at coordinate 112,565,047 of NC_059471.1, read as the reverse complement.
TTCCTAAGCTTAATTACTATTCTTTTCCTAATATGTCCCTGAAGAGCAGCTATTTTACTGCAATTACTGAAGATGAAAAGGAGAATAAAATTCAGCAACAGTAAACTAGGCTCCTCAACCGTACATACACATTTTGGGGATCTGTTTTTTGCTGTTTTTCTTTTTCCTCTGCCGAATGAAAGACAGCTCCTGTGTCATTATGAATTTAACAATCAAGCTCTTAAGAGCCATAGAACCAAATTCTTTCCTGTTAATATCTTATTGACATAATTAGAGATGGATACTGTTGAATTCAACTCATTTATTTTTTGTTACAGTAGGCTTAGGATACTTTTCAAATACCAAACATTAAACAGTGTTTTTGATGTAGATGCAATCATTGGTTGTATCTCTTGAGGATCTTTAGAAACAATCAGGAATAGAATTATTAGATGAAATTCTTAATGGTGCATTCATTAAAGCAATTATTTTAAATATCTTCAATTAGTAGTAAGTATCTGCGTGGAATGGACATCTAGAATTTAATTAGTAAATGAAATTGGGGCTATACTGCATGACTACAGATTTTAATAGAAATATTTACGTGATACTATCTAAGCTCCCAAGGCAAAATCAAAGTGGTAAGATTTGAACTCCTGACCACAGGTAATGAGAAAGCTGATGAACTTCCAGCAAAAATAGTCTTAACCTTAAAGTTGGGTCCGTCAGACTTGAGATATCAGTAGAACATAGGTGGTCCTTTAGGCTTCAAAAGAAAAATAGAAAACATCTTTTTTTTTTTTTTTTTTTTTTTTATATGTGTACGTATATTATTTCAAATAGCTGTAGCAGGGAAGTGATGCTCTAGTCAGGCTCTAGCTTTGTTCTTTTTCCATCCATGATTGAGAGTAAGCAGGGTTTCTGAATGAGCTGCACCTCTACCATGGGGGGCGGGGGGGTGGGGAGAGGAAGAGAGGTACAAAAAAAAAAAATCAAACACAACTGTGCAAAATGTCCCCTTCCCTTCCAGTTCTGCAACTTCTTTCTCCTGACACCAAACTTCAAAATAGCTGGTTTTGAATTTTTACTTCTTGGTATCAAATAACAGTTTTGTATAGTGCCTATCTATATTAGCCCTGTAAGTGGAAAGGAGCCATAGTTGTTTCAGTCTTTGTCTAGCAGGCTTTCTGATTAGTAGATTTTGCCTTCCATATGTTTTCATTCACTTGGTGTGGTGTCCTCAAAGGTACTTGAAGGTGGTGGTTAGGAGAACTGCTAGAATATCCTCTTGTGAAGGTTCCACTTGTAATAGGAAAATTCTCAGATAGGAGAAATCATTTGGTACAATTTACTGTACAAAACAGGTTTTGAAGAAGGATATTACTTTTATTCAAAAATCTTCTCTTCTGGAGTATGAGATGCCCAAGTTTAATTTCCCGCGAAACTATTAACTAAACTGCATTAGTCTAGGTGATTTTGTAATTGCTTAAATGATAGAAATAGCTGATAAAATACGTCTGGTCAGGCAATTCTGCATTTTTAAAAGTCTATACTTTTTTCTTGTGAGATTTTATTATTAGCCTAGAAACACTGGAGAATTCATTTAGAGTAAAATTAGGAGTTTAATTTCATGAAGCTTAGATTGGCAGGCACTCTGGGACACAGCTCTTTTAGTGATTGGTGGAGTCTTGAATATTTGAGTCTTGATGGAAGCTAAAAGGCCACAGTGTGGTGAGCCTTAGTGAGGGGACAGCACTCGCTTCCCGTGTCCAGAGACAAGGTTTGTCTTCTGGCATCTAAAGGAGTGGGACCCAAGCCTGGCTTCTTAAGAGATATGGAAATAGCCGAGTGCGTGTATTGGATGAAAGGAAGAGGGAAGACCTTCTCACCCGGACCAGTAAGACACACTCTTCCCCTCAGGGTTTTCAGTTTGGTGCAGGTTCAGAGGGGAGAGAGAAAAAAAGCCACAAATGTGCAAAGATCATATTCAGTGTTCACCCCAAATCAGATCAGATTTGAGAAACTTAAGGTGATTTTTATAGTCTCGTTTCTCAATATTACCACATAGCAGGCAATGAAACAGAGCATTTTGTTTAGGTTTGGGATGATTTCATTCTGCCATTCATGAATGTTTAGGTTCTCATGTCCAATTTTTTAAGACACGTATATGGCTTATGCTGAGGGACCAAAGTTCAAAGCTGTAAACATTGCAGTTGAGAAGTCCCAGCTGATTTCAGAATCAGTGGGGAGGAGTTACTGCAAAGCACATCGGATAAGAATTGGTCATTCACTGATACGTCCTCCTCGTTGCTGTCTCGTCATGTGCTACCTTACGGGCCCATTCACTTCTGAAAATCATCTTCCTTAACTGCACTCTGATAATGCTCTCAAGCTGCAATTAATATCAGAATAGTATGCTCTTTGTAATTCCCGTCCAATCTCACTTTCAGTTTCTGCCTCACAAAGACAACCCTATCACATTACATTTTTAAGGTGTTCAAGAGCTTAGCATCTAATAATTTGATGTGATTTAAATGCCAAAGTTATTTATGTATTTTCAAAAACGTTGCCCTATCTTATGCTCACCAAAACATAGTTGTGGCGTTAATGGCAGAACTCAGGTCATCGTGTCTTGGTGTCTGTAGAGAGTAGGACTTGAGCTTTGCATTCTGTGGAGTGCAGCCTTTCACTGTGGCTGCAGTATGCTTGTGTCCTGGTTTCGGCTGGGACAGAGTTAATTTTCTTCTTAGTAGCTGCTACAGTGCTGTGTTTTGGATTTAGAGTGAGAATGATGTTGATAACACTCCGATGTTTTAGTTGTTGCTAAGTAGCACTTATCTTCAGCCAAGGACTTTCCAGTTTCCCGTGCTCTGCCAGTAAGCAGGTGTGCAAGAAGCTGGGAGGCAGCAAAGCCGGGGCAGCTGACTTGAACTAGCCAAAGGGGTATTCCATACCATGGAACGTCATGCCCAGTATATAAACAGGGGGGAGTTGGCCGGGAGGGGCGGATCGCGGCTCGGGAACTAACTGGGCATCGGTCAACGAGTGGTGAGCAATTGAATTGTGCACCACTTGCTTTGTATAGTTTAATTCTTTTAGTATTGCTATTGTCATATTATTATTATTATCATTATCATTGTTTTTCATTCCTTTCTGTCCTATTAAACTGTCTTTATCTCAACTCACGAGTTTTTTTTCCTGATTCTCTCCCCCATCCCAGGGGTGGGGGGGGCAGTGAGCGAGCGGCTGCGTGGTGTTTAGCTGCCGGCTGGGGTTAAACCACGACAGTCCTTTTTGGCGCCCAACGTGGGGCTCGACGGGTTGAGATAACGACAAATCTGACTGGAATGTGTTAGAACAAATTTGTTATAAACATACATTGTATTAGTTCAATAGTTGCTGGTCACAATGTTGATGTATTTGCTCTCAAAGTTGGTGCACTTGTTCTTAAAGGTGCGTTATGTAATACCTTACTTGCAGTATATGCTCCCTGTTGTGCTGTTTATCACCCGTGGGAACTGGGCCAGAGGTATCATGTTGTTGTACTTTGTAACACTGGCTTATGATACAATAGAATTGCTGGTTGTGGAACTAATCTGGTATTTGTACTCAGCATTGCCGTCACCTCCGTACTTCGGGAGCCGTCTATCAGAAACTATTAATAATTACACCTTGTACCTTTTCTCATCGGAGAGCCAAGCCACAGGGGAGACACATTTCTTTACCTTCCCCTTCTCCTCCAGGCAAATTACAGTGGCTCTTGAGAATTTTGAATATCCTTGGGATGTTCAAACCAGCATGTTCCTATTGTTATGTCTCCTGAATGTGTTCCAGGCCTTGTTTAAGGTTAAACAACTGTTTAAGAATACCTTTCGGAAATCTGCCCCGAGGCTTAATAACCATGGGTGGCATGGCATGTGGGAGAAAATGGGCAGGTATCTAGAGAACTTCTCACCTCCAATGGTTTGGAACTTCACTCCTGAACAACTACAGGACCCTGATAAAATGATAGATTATCTGAAAGGAAAATGCTGTGGCGATTCCAAAGAGGCACAACTTATCGCACTGTGCTGGGCCCTGGCTAGCATCTACCAAACACTGCTCAATACTATGCAGCACCCTCAGGGGGAAGGGAGGGAAAACAGACCGACAGATACTGCGGCTACTCCAACCCCTGCAACAGACACAGCAGCTACTGCAACCCTGGCAACAGGCAAGGCGGCTACTCCAGCCCCCACAACAGACACTGCGGCTACTCCGACCCCTGCGACAGGTGCTGCGGCTACTCCGACCCCTGCGACAGGTGCTGCGGCTACTCCGACCCCTGCGACAGGTGCTGCGGCTACTCCGACCCCTGCGACAGGCGCTGCAGCTACTCCGACCCCTGCGACAGGCGCTGCAGCTACTCCGACCCCTGCGACAGGCGCTGCGGCTGAACCAGAGAACCAATCTGTGCCAGTATCAGTCGCCCCTATACAGAAGAAGAAATATACAAAAAAATCAGCTCGTGTAGCGAAGGATGAAGATGAACCAGGGCCATCACGAGAACAGGAGGAAGAGGCAGAACCAGAAGTAATCACCCGATCTCTATCCCTGAGTGAGCTGCGGGATATGCGAAAAGACTTCAGCCGTCGTCCAGGTGAGCACATTATCACCTGGCTGCTCCGATGCTGGGACAATGGGGCTAGTAGCCTGGAATTAGAGGGTAAGGAAGCCAAGCAGCTGGGATCACTTGCTAGGGAAGGTGGCATTGATAAGGCGATTGGAAAAGGGACACAAGCCCTCAGCCTCTGGAGGCGACTCCTGTCAAGTGTGAAGGAAAGGTATCCCTTCAAGGAAGACGTTATATGTCAACCAGGCAAGTGGACCTCCATGGAAAGAGGTATTCAGTACCTGAGGGAATTAGCCGTGCTAGAGATGATTTATTATGACCCGGACAGTTTACAATTACCCAAAGATCCAGATGAAGTTCAATGCACACGACCCATGTGGCGGAAGTTTGTACGGAGCGCACCATCATCGTATGCCAACCCATTGGCAGTACTAACTTGGAAAGACGAAGAGGCACCGACAGTGGATGAAATGGCTCGCCAACTCCGGCAATATGAAGAAAATCTCTCTTCATCCCTACGAGCCTGTGTCTCGGCTGTGGAAAAACTGTCCGAAAAGTCCGAAGAACTGATCGAACTGATCAAAACCTCCTACTCCCCACCTGTACAGACCAATATCTCAGCTATTAGGAGTGAGCGTTCCTCTGATCAAGAGAGAGAATATAGAAGGTATACACCACGGGGTACCCTGTGGTTTTACCTGCGTGACCATGGAGAGGACATGAGGAAGTGGGATAGAAAACCCACCTCGGTCCTAGATGCACGGGTACGTGAATTGAAAGGAAAAACAACCAGAAAAGGGGATTCTTCCAGGAAAGATGCCGCTCCGGTTTCCAGACAAAGTAGAAGGGCTTCTGACCCTCTTGAAGGGACCTCTAAGTCATTTTTACAAGAAGTGAGTAACAAATACTCTGACCAGGATTAGAGGGGCCCTGCCTCCAGCCAGGTGGAGGAAAGGGACAACCGGGTTTATTGGACTGTGTGGATTCGATGGCCTGGCACATCACACCCACAGGAGTATAAGGCTCTAGTGGATACCGGTGCACAGTGTACTCTAATGCCATCAAGTTATAAAGGGGCAGAACCCATCTGTATCTCTGGTGTGACAGGGGGATCTCAACAGCTAACTGTATTGGAGGCTGAAATAAGCCTAACTGGGAATGAGTGGCAGAAACACCCCATTGTGACTGGCCCAGAGGCCCCATGCATCCTTGGCATAGACTATCTCAGGAGAGGGTATTTTAAAGACCCAAAGGGGTATCGGTGGGCTTTTGGTATAGCTGCCTTGGAGACAGAGGGAATTGAACAGTTGTCCACCTTACCCGGTCTCTCTGAGGACCCTTCGGTTGTGGGGTTGCTGAGGGTTGAAGAACAACAGGTGCCGATCGCTACCACAACGGTGCACCGGCGGCAATATCGCACCAACCGAGACTCCCTGATTCCCATCCATACGCTGATTCGTCAACTGGAGAGCCAAGGAGTAATCAGCAGGACTCGCTCACCCTTTAACAGCCCCATTTGGCCAGTGCGAAAGTCTAATGGAGAATGGAGACTAACAGTGGACTATCGTGGCCTGAATGAAGTCACGCCACCGCTGAGTGCTGCTGTGCCAGACATGCTAGAACTTCAATATGAACTGGAGTCAAAAGCAGCCAAGTGGTACGCCACAATTGATATTGCCAATGCATTTTTCTCAATCCCTTTGGCAGCAGAGTGCCGGCCACAGTTTGCTTTCACTTGGAGGGGCGTCCAGTACACCTGGAATCGACTGCCCCAGGGGTGGAAACATAGCCCCACCATTTGCCATGGACTAATCCAGAATGCACTGGAAAAAGGTGGAGCTCCAGAACACCTGCAGTACATTGATGACATCATCGTATGGGGCAACACAGCAGAAGAAGTTTTTGAGAAAGGGGAGAAAATAATCCAAATTCTTCTGAAAGCCGGTTTTGCCATAAAACGGAGTAAGGTGAAGGGACCTGCACAGGAGATTCAATTTCTAGGAATAAAATGGCAAGATGGACGTCGTCACATCCCACTGGATGTGATTAACAAAATAGCAGCTATGTCTCCACCAACTAGTAAACAGGAAACACAAGCTTTCTTAGGTGTTGTAGGGTTTTGGAGAATGCATATTCCAAATTATAGTATGATTGTAAGCCCTCTCTACCAAGTGACCCGGAAGAAGAACGATTTTAGATGGGGCCCTGAACAACAACAAGCCTTTGAACAGATTAAACGGGAGATAGTTCATGCAGTAGCCCTTGGGCCGGTCCGGGCAGGACCAGATGTTAAAAATGTGCTCTACACCGCAGCCGGGGAGAATGGCCCTACCTGGAGTCTCTGGCAGAAAGCACCTGGGGAGACCCGAGGTCGACCTCTAGGGTTTTGGAGTCGGGGATATCGAGGATCTGAGGCCCGTTATACTCCAACTGAAAAGGAGATATTAGCAGCATATGAAGGAGTTCGAGCTGCTTCAGAAGTGGTTGGTACTGAAACACAGCTCCTGTTGGCACCCCGACTGCCAGTGCTAGGCTGGATGTTCAAAGGGAAGGTCCCTTCTACACATCATGCAACTGATGCTACGTGGAGTAAGTGGGTTGCACTGATCACACAACGAAGTCGAATAGGAAACCTTAGTCACCCAGGAATTCTGGAAGTGATCACAGACTGGCCAGAAGGCAAAGATTTTGGAATATCACCAGAGGAGGAGGTAACGCGTGCTGAAGAGGCCCCAATGTATAATAAACTGCCAGAAAATGAGAGGCAATATGCCCTGTTCACTGATGGGTCCTGTCGTATTGTAGGAAAGCATCGGAGGTGGAAGGCGGCTGTATGGAGTCCTATACGACAAGTTGCAGAAACTGCAGAAGGAGAAGGTGAATCGAGTCAGTTTGCAGAGGTGAAAGCCATCCAGCTGGCTTTAGATATTGCTGAACGAGAAAAATGGCCAATACTTTATCTCTATACTGATTCATGGATGGTGGCAAATGCTCTGTGGGGGTGGTTGCAGCAATGGAAGCGGAGTAATTGGCAACGCAGAGGTAAACCCATTTGGGCTGCTGCATTGTGGCAAGATATTGCTGCCCGGCTAGAGAACCTGGTTGTGAAAGTACGTCACGTAGATGCCCATGTACCTAAGAGCCGGGCCACTGAAGAACATCAAAACAATCAACAGGTAGACAAGGCTGCTAGAATTGAAGTAGCTCAGGTAGATCTGGATTGGCAGCATAAGGGTGAATTATTCATGGCTCAGTGGGCCCACAACACCTCAGGCCATCAGGGAAGAGATGCAACATATAGATGGGCTCGCGATCGAGGGGTGGACCTGACCATGGACACTATCGCACAGGTCATCCATGAATGTGAAACATGCGCTGCAATTAAGCAAGCCAAGCGGTTAAAGCCTCTTTGGTATGGAGGACGATGGCTGAAATACAAATATGGAGAGGCCTGGCAGATTGACTATATCACACTCCCACAAACCCGTCAAGGCAAGCGTTATGTGCTTACGATGGTGGAAGCAACCACTGGCTGGCTGGAAACATATCCCGTACCCCATGCCACTGCCCGGAACACTATCCTGGGCCTTGAAAAGCACATCTTATGGCGACACGGTACCCCAGAAAGAATTGAGTCAGACAACGGGACTCACTTCCGGAACAATCTTATAGACACCTGGGCCAAAGAGCACGGCATTGAGTGGGTGTATCACATCCCCTATCATGCACCAGCCTCTGGGAAAATCGAGCGATACAATGGATTGTTAAAGACTACATTGAAAGCAATGGGTGGTGGGACTTTCAAACATTGGGATACACATCTAGCAAAGGCCACCTGGTTAGTCAACACTAGAGGATCTGCCAATCGAGCTGGCCCTGCCCAATCAGAACTTTTACGTACTGTAGAAGGGGATAAGGTCCCTGTAGTGCACATAAAAAATATGCTAGGAAAAACAGTTTGGGTTACTCCTGCCTCAGGCAAAGGCAAACCCGTTCAGGGGATTGCTTTTGCTCAAGGGCCTGGGTGCACTTGGTGGGTGATGCGGAAGGATGGGGAAGTCCGATGTGTGCCTCAAGGGGATTTGATTTTAGGTGAGAACAGCTAATAGATTAAATTGTATGCTATATAATCCTGCCACTGTCTGTCATCATTATTATAACTGTTATGTGCTATATTAATGGTATTACAGTAAGAATTACTTAGATTAATGAAGAATGAACTTTGATAAAACTGAGTGAAGTGCAATAGTGATGGAACCAGGACTGACTTCAGCATGCAACAATCCGACACCACACACCATCCTCCTGCTGCGCCCAATGTCACCTGCCTGCCACATCACACCGAAGCCCAATCCTGTTCTGCCGACTGAGCGGACTTTGCATCATCCCTCCTGCCCAGACAGACTGTTACAATAGATGGAGCTCAAAGTCATGGACTGAATGAACTCAACAGACATTTGATAGAGACGGCCCATAGACTACGGGAATGATATCTATACGTATATATTAAAAGACAGGAAAGGTGATGGTGATTAATTGGAAATGTATTGGAAAGTGTGGGATCTGGGCATAACGTAAATGGTATAGAATAAGGGGTGGATATTGTCCTGGTTTCGGCTGGGACAGAGTTAATTTTCTTCTTAGTAGCTGCTACAGTGCTGTGTTTTGGATTTAGAGTGAGAATGATGTTGATAACACTCCGATGTTTTAGTTGTTGCTAAGTAGCACTTATCTTCAGCCAAGGACTTTCCAGTTTCCCGTGCTCTGCCAGTAAGCAGGTGTGCAAGAAGCTGGGAGGCAGCAAAGCCGGGGCAGCTGACTTGAACTAGCCAAAGGGGTATTCCATACCATGGAACGTCATGCCCAGTATATAAACAGGGGGAGTTGGCCGGGAGGGGCGGATCGCGGCTCGGGAACTAACTGGGCATCGGTCAACGAGTGGTGAGCAATTGAATTGTGCACCACTTGCTTTGTATAGTTTAATTCTTTTAGTATTGCTATTGTCATATTATTATTATTATCATTATCATTGTTTTTCATTCCTTTCTGTCCTATTAAACTGTCTTTATCTCAACTCACGAGTTTTTTTTCCTGATTCTCTCCCCCATCCCAGGGGTGGGGGGGCAGTGAGCGAGCGGCTGCGTGGTGTTTAGCTGCCGGCTGGGGTTAAACCACGACAGCTTGGTACAGCTGTGGAGGTGTAGAAGGACACCTAGGGTAGGCTGTTGCTGCCCAGATTGTAGGATAGTCTAAAGTCGTATTTATGCACAATGAATACTGTGCAAAGGGCAGCTGCCCAGACCATAAAGGAGCCTTTTTTATCAGATAACCATGGAGGTTACTGAGGGAAACCTTGAGAGAAATTACCCTTTTAATTAAATAAGTTGACTGTATTTGTGGATACTGTTCCTATCAAGCTACAATTTTTAAAATACTTGGTGTTTATATGTGGCTAGCTTCACCATTATATTCTAAAGTGTCTCAATGGAATATTTAAACAGTAAAAAAGAATGCAGTTTGAAACTATTTACATTTGTATAAAGGCACTTATAATTTGTTTAACTTATGTTGTTATTTCATATAACCTGAATGTTGTATGAAACCACTGTTTTCATATATGAGAAGCTAAGTATAATTTATCGAATTAGACTGCCTCCAGCTATGACAGATTAATTCATGTGACATAAGTACCTTGAAAAGGAAAATAAAAAAGATGAAAACAATTGTATAGTTAATAGGAATAAAAATCAATATATAATAAAGGAAGAGGTATGTAGTATAAAAAGCACAATGTCAGCACAAATCAAGGAAGATGCTGAAAACCTAGGAATAGCTTTAGTACATGGAATCAGCAATTCTGTGACAGATAAGTAGCTCAGACCGTGGTCATACAACTCTTACACATGTTTGCAAAGGACTGTGTAAATCTATGGTATTTTATTAATAAGTTCTAATCTTAGACAAACAATGAATGGCTCAGTAGAAATTTATCATTATTATATCAGTGAATTTAAGCTTAATTTTCCTTTTAGGAAAACTAACATTAGGTAGGCAGTGAATAAGGTTACTGTTATCTATGATCACAGATGAGGCTCCTGACTTGCATGTGCTGATGAGACCTAGACGCATGACAGAAACATTAGTAGCTGCAGTTTCCATGGAGGTTAGGCAGGTATGAGCCACCAGAGATACTGTGACATGAGATCTGACATGAACTCAAAGCCATTCAATCCAAAGGGATACAACGCCTTATCCATTAGCTCAGGGCGACGTGGCCACCAGGCACCACGCATGAAGACTGAGATAGGAAACAGCAGAATTGCTACTCCTTTGGTCAAACCTCCTGGTTGAATTTTGACTTTGAGTAAGTTTCCTTGAAGTAAACACTTGGGGTTTTTAGGTACTGGGATTATGAGTGCTGTGTGCACAGATCATTTCAGTGTGTGGACTGGATCTGGTGCTTGGTTTGACATTTTTGCAGGAAGGGAGGAAGGGAGCTAGAGGTGAAGCTGAGTGTGGGAGTTAGCTTAACTGGACAGCTCTCCCTTCCCACAGGTAAATGCATGTTTTAAGTAACAGACTAAGCAACTAAGTGGAGTATCAATGAAACACAAAAACAGGATGAAGCACTCTGCAGGGCAATGAATGCTTCCCAGTTTCTAACTCCTCGGTATGTGATGACTCTTCAGCTGTTTTCAACTGTGTAGCTCAGGTTTGGTTTTCTTCTCTGCAGTTTTTAGGGCTTTCAATCCCAACAGCCCTGTCAAATAACCCCAAGATGATTCTTTAGTTGCAGCTTTCCCTGCCAAAATAGCCATCACACCAAAATCATACTGATTTAGAAAAGTGTATCTAACAAAGAATAAATAATAAATTAGGGAGGAAAATCCTGAAAAACTGCTCTAGATCATGAAAGTAACAGATGACAGTATTGTGCAGACAATCTTTGTGAAATGGTGTCCCCAGATGAATAGATCTAGGGTTTCTGGAGATGAAGAAATACAATATGATACTCTCAATAAATGAAGGACAGTACAAGAACCTTCCAAAAGTGAAACCATCTTGTGTTTAAGGTACTAGTAAGCTTAGCCTGTCAATAACATTTTTGTCTGTTGATCAATCATCATGTAAGTTGTGAGAAATTCTTTAAGAGGTTTTTTTCATGCCTAAGATGAAAAGTAAAAAGACTTTCCACTCTTTACAATGCAGTCTCTCAACTCTGTCATGGAAGTCTCCATTTGACTAATATTGAGTGTGGTTCTCCTATGATTAATAAAAATCTGTAAAGAAGTATCCACTATCCAAAAGTATAGGGAAAACATGTGCAACAGAGTCTTCTCTGTTTAACTACAGAAATAAAAGTTCCTTTTAAAAAGTCTACTTTGATCAACTTCTAAACTTGGATTAATAATGCTTATGTTTAAAAACAAATAAAGAAATTATAATTACTTTGTTGTAAGCATTTCTCAAAAACAAGGCCCATTAAAAAGATCTGTCTGAAATTAATGAACAGGAATTATTTCTGGAATTTGGAAAAAAGAAATCTGCATTTTTGTATAATCTATTTGCATTTATCATTATACTTGCCTTTTCTTATTACTTGTTTATGATCTCCTATTGCACATCTAGATCTAAAACATACACTTTAAATTACACGAGTAATGGTAGTTGTCACGCAACTATATTTCATATGAAGTTTACTTTAAAACCTGAAACGTGCTGATACCAATAGAGTGGGAGTAAGAATTGATAAATAAGTGATATTTGAGAACTTACTTCATTAGGAACTTTATCTTAAATTAATTCCAGGAACACTGCATGCTTCATTCTTTCCATCTCCTCTTCGGGACTGTATTGGGTTTGCGTGGCAAGGTTTTGGTAGCGGGGGGGGGGGGGGGGGGGGGGGGGGGGGGGGGGGGGGTGGCTACAGGGGTGGCTTCTGTGAGAAGCTGCTAGAAGCTTCCCCTGTGTCCAATAAAGTTAATGCCAGCGGGTTCCAAGACAGACCTGCCGCTGGCCAAGGCCGAGCCCATCAGCAACAGTGGTAGCGCCTCTGGGATAACATATTTAAGAAAGGGAAAAGAAGTTTCAGGGGAGTTGCAGTTGCAGCCAGAGAGAGCGGAGTGAGAAGATGTGAGAGGAACAACTCCACAGCCACCAAGGTCAGTGAAGAAGGAGGGGGAGGAGGTGCTCCAGGCGCCGGAGCAGAGAGATTCCCCTGCAGCCCGTGGTGAAGACCATGGTGAGGCAGGCTGTCCCCCTGCAGCCCATGGAGGTCCATGGCGGAGCAGATATCCACCTGCAGCCCGTGAAGGACCCCACTCCGGAGCAGGTGGATGCCTGAAGGAGGCTGTGACCCTGTGGGAAGCCCGTGCTGGAGCAGGCTCCTGGCAGGACCTGCGGACCTATGGACCCGTGGAGAGAGGAGCCCACGCTGAAGCAGGTTTGCTGGCAGGACTTGTGACCCCACGGGGGACCCACGCTGGAGCAGTCTGTTCCTGAAGGACTGCACCCCGTGGAAGGGACCCATGCTGGAGCAGTTAGTGAAGAACTGTAGCCCGTGGGAAGGACTCATGTTGGAGAAGTTCGTGAAGGACTGTCTCCCGTGGAAGGGACCCCACGCTGGAGCAGGGGAAGAGTGTGAGTCCTCCTCCCCCTGACGAGGAAGGAGCGGCAGAAACAACGTGTGATGAACTGACCCAAACCCCCATTCCCCGTCCCCCTGCGCCACTCGGGAGGGAGGAGGTAGAGAATATCGGGATTAAAGTTAAGCCTGGGAAGAAGGGAGGGGTGGGGGGAAGGTGTTTTAAGATTTGGTTTTATTTCTCATTATCCTGCTCTGATTTGACTAGTAATAAATTAAACTAATTTTTCCCCAAGTTGAGTCTGTTTTGCCCGTGAAGGTAATTGGTGAGTGATCTCCCTGTCCTTATCTCGACCCACGAGCCTTTCGTTTTATTTTTCTCTCCCCTGTCCAGCTGAGGAGTGGGAGTGATAGAGCGGCTTTGGTGGGCACCTGGCATCCAGCCAGGGTCAACCCACCACAGGGATGCATGACTTCTACTTGCATCTTGAGTTATGATGGGGAGGCAGTATCTTCAAGATTTCTAGAAGCTGTCATTCCGATGCAGTGTTGAATTTGGGATTATAATCTTGTTCTGTGCTGATTTGGGGAAATGAGTATATCAATTTTAACTTATAAAAAAAGATGTTCTTTATACATTGATCGTCTTTTCCCCATACTGTTTCTGAAATGCAAGGGGAGGTATCACCAATTTGAAGAAGCTTTCAGCACTGTTTCCACACGGCTTTTGGGATAGGATTAGTTGCACTAGCGGTGCTTATCAGACCTGTGTGCAGCTGAGAGGAAACCACATGTATGTGCTGTGGGGGTGGGAGGGAAGCCATGAAGACGAAGTCCCGTTCCACTCCCAACCCTTGACCTGTCCCTGAAGAATCAAAAAGGAAGCCACAGCTCTGGGTCAGGGTTTCTAATGTTGTTTACGGCAAGGCAAACCAGCAGCTATATAGCTGTAGTAAGAGAGATATGTAAACTGTACAGTATGAAAGTAATCTGCAGTGCACAGCAAAAGTTTGTGACCCTTCAACCACACAGCTTTACATGTTCTTTATGTAGTTCATCGCCAAACATGCAGGTAGAATTCTATGTGTCACGCTCACAGTGTCTTTTTTGTTACGTTTTCAGCTCAGGTTTTATATTGTGAATCCTCATAATGAACAGCAGTGTGTTGAAACAGAAAATACAATTTAAAGGTGATTTCTGTCTTCTGCCTGGGACTGGGTGATTTGCACGGCTCTTTCCTTTTGGAGCACTTGCACAATTTGCTTTTCAGTAGGAACAAGTTCCATTTGTGCCTTTACAAACTAAGGGCATAAGGGAAAGGAATGCACATCAGGTGTTTGTATCAAGGTGAGGTGGTTTTTTTTTTAATATCAGTACTCAGCAATTAACAGCGAAGCATTTAAGGAATTATGAAGCACAGCAGTTTCAGGAGCAAGCACATCCTTAAAAATGAAGGAGCTGTGGCAAGTCAGCTAGAGAGAGATCCTAAAGGCAATTGTGAATGGAGGTCCACAAAGAAAAACTTTTAAATGATGGAAATAATTATTGCACTTAAATTACCTTATGTACTTTTTTTGCTGGCATGAAATAAAATCTTCCTCCACAACTGGTGGATTTATTTTAATTAAGACATGTACAAACCTAGTAGCATTTTAGCGTATTAAGACAGATTAATACAGATATCTGAAAGTATGCTGGGTTTTTGCTGGTTGTTTTTTTTTTTTTTTTTGTGGCCTAAAATATTGTCTACAGGCTTTTTCTTACTATGGTAAAAGCTTTGCAACTGTTATAAATTTTTTGATCAAAAGTATTTAAATAGAAATTTCAGCAACCCTTTGACTAGCATAATAATATTATCTTTTACTCAATTATTGTAATATAAAGGAAGATTGATATTGCAGTAATTGAAAAAATAATACACAAGCAGTGGAACTTGTTCTAACATCAGATGATAAGAGTCTGCTCTGTTCTGGAATTCTGAATATCATTAAGAAGTGCTGAGAATGGAATTTCCAAAGTGCATTTGAAGTAATACAATATTTATGATGATAAAGAATGTACCATTGGCTTCCCACATAATCCCTTCAGGCTTGTTGGCTGCATAATTAACGCAGGTATAAATTAGATTTCAGTAAAATCAGATGACGATTTCATTTTTTTTACCAAAATGACAAAGACTCTATCAAAAGGTAAGTATCAGAAAATCGAGTAACATGACTGCCTCTTTTTTAGCTATATGTAAATGGAACACTATCTTGTGTCACAGAGGCAAAAATGGCAGTGGACTAAAGCCGCTTTTGTGTGGGTGATGGCTAAAAGCAGGAGATTGCTGACTGTGTGATAAAGAGCGATTGCTGCAGTCATCGATGAAGAGGTTTGAGTATTGGACTGATTGATTGTTTGCCCCCTTGAACATGTGGCATCCCATTAGAAAGCTTAATCATCAAAGTCAAAAGTCACTAACTTATACGGAATCTAACTTCAAAAGCAGAATTACCAGTTAAAGTTAATTGTGCAGTAAGCTTTGTGTACAGACTACATATGGGCTTAAAAATTCCTTTTTAGGACTGGAGTTAGAGGAACAAAACCATCAATATGTCAAGTCATTATGTATTGCCTTCTATCTGCATGACCTGTTATCATGACACCACCATCCCATTAAACATGTTTGTTCACTGGTGCCGGCCAGAAGTGACACTGGTAGAGCAGGCACAGTTTTTAGAGGCAAAACTAGGATACTTTGAAATTAAATACAGTTATTAACTATTGGCCATTTTAGCCTTTTGGCTGCTTTCCCAATATTACTGACAGTCATCTTCATTTCCCTAAGGAGAGACCCTGTCCCAGTTGAAATCAATGGGAATTTTGGCACTGCCTTAAGTAGAGTCAGGAGCTCCCTTTTGATGCCTGACGCCTAAGTGAACGTAAGGGAATGAAATCTTGAAAAGAAATGTTTAGCCTAAAAATTTAAGAATGGTGTTCAGTTGTGAGGTCTGTCTACTAAATAGTTTCTCCATGAGAAGCTGTTTGGGATATGTGTCTATCAATTGTCCGTATGGAATAATCTCCTTGCAAAATAACAGGTATTAAATGAGGTGGTACTTTGTGGCTCATTGAGAAAAAACTCAAATTTTCTGTGGTGTTCAAATCAACCATGGCTGCCTAGAAATTTTTAAGTTGTTTTTACGTGGTGGAGCCTGACACAGATGCTTTTATAAACTTTAATACTGGCTGATAATTGCTGCGTGTGAAATGAATAAGAATGCAAGATTATATTTTCCTTTCTCACTATAATAAGCAATTATTGACTCCCCTGTCCTTGGCATAGTGTAAAGATTTATTAGCATCAGAAATTAATATTGATCAAAACTAAGATGGTGGGTCAATGAATGTTAAATTAAGGTATTTTCCTCTTCCCAAGGTTAAACTAAGATTTCGCTCTGTGAATTCTGTCATCAAGATTTTGCTTCTGGTTTCAGATATGCTGAAAATGTAATTGCAGATGCAGGACTCTAACTAATGCTTTCATATGATCTTTCATATGATGCTTTCATATGCATCATTATGTTTCAAGCAGTTTTAAGACAGATGGAAATGATTATCAAAATCATGCAAGCTGTTTAAAAAAAGGGGGGGGGGTGGAGACTGAAGTCTTACTGTACATAAAATATTTGCCTACACTGCTATATCATTTCCTAGCCCTGACTGACATGATGGCAGATGCCCTGATGGTGGCTTATCTAATCACAATACTTGCATACCGATTGCTTTTGTGTACCATGGCTCTACAGACCCTGTTGAGTCTGCATCACCTTCAGGAGACAGGGAAGTCTTTTGCTGAGCTGGGAAGCTGTAAGTTGCCATTGACTCCGCAGATCATGATTTCTCCTATTTGTCTCTTCTTAAGGCTGCCTCTGCCCATCTTCTTTTTTATTCTCTGGCACTAGCCTATTTCCCTACAAATCATAACCAAGACTGCTATCACTGATCATTGTCCCTGACCTAAATCCTTCGCTTTAGTGTAGATGAACAAAACATCCTTCTGAAATACAGAACTTTTTTTTTTTTTAGATAGTTTTTTTAAGATAGTTTGTGTTTTAATTTGAAAGCAATAGTTTGAAAATTTTACTAGTATAAAATACCTTCATAGGGATACACACTAGGATCTGTTTGGCTTGACATTTTGAAGTGTTAGTTGTGCACTTTGGCAAATGCTTTCAAGACTTACCTCTTACAACCCTTTGTTTACAGCTTCTCCTCCATTACTGAATTTTGTGACTAAAGAAGACAATACAAAAATTTTTTTGAGTGTCAAAAAAATAAACAAAAATCTGCTGCTTAATATGGTGATCTTGAATGAAAATTCAACTCGGCGCTTAGACCTAAAGAATGTCTTTAAAGTGTCTTTGCATTGTTGTTATATGAACAAAGAACTATTTTAATTTCTGCTTTCTAAAAATAAGTTCTTTCAGCCTTATGATTAACTACAAAGCTAGACAATCAGTGACCTGCAGCCAGTCCATGGACCAAGATAGCCATTTAAATATTTCCTACCAAAACTGTGGTGGAGGCAAAATAAAATTGTAAGGTTGATCAAGATACAATATTCCAAAAAGATAGAACAGGGCAGGGGCCACGGACTCACATCACTGTGCTGGCAGTTAAAAGACAGGATGTATCTCCCACTTCTGCTGTCAATAGAAGGATGAGCAGGTTTTGTTTTCGTTCTTACCTTTCTGTGTCTGTTTCTCTTGTATTTCTTTATCTTAACTGCCTAGATTTAGAGATGGGACCATCTCTTGCAGAGTCCTCAGTACTGAGAAATATGTAACATTACAAGCAAAGGAAAAATATGTCTGTATTTAGATGAGTATATATTCATTAGAGCAGATAGCTTCAGACTGAGGCCTGAGAGCTGAGAGTTAAAGATGACCTCCAAAGGCCAATGAATTAGGCTGCTGCCCTACATACCGCTTTGCAGTGGGTGCTGGATACACATAAAGGACGAGGCCCAGAAGTTGTAGTGAACGTTTCATGGTGGGAATGGGAAAAGAAGTATTAGGAGTGGGCATGTACAGAGAGAGCTACAGAGTGTTTTACAATATCAGTAATGCCATGTCCCATTCTAGTTTCCTTGGATCTATTGTAGCTCACGTGAGGCCTGGGCTGGTAAGAGCAAGGTGAGAGGAAAGGAGCATGGAGTCTGTCCTTCCCCCCCACTTCTCCACTGCTCCTATGGCCCTTCTCCAGACCTCCGGTACCTGCAATAGGACCAGCCCATTAAGAAGAGGTAAGGCTAGGAGAAGATGATGTCCCTTGACCAGGAAGTTTATTCCATCTCTTTCTGGTTACATTACATCTTCTTATGCACGGCGCTCTCCTGATCTATGCCCAGGCTGCCATCTCTGAGCAAATAGAAAGATCCCTGACTCCACAGAGGTGCCTTTCTGTGGTCCCTTTTTTAGCGTCCCCTGAAGTTAGGAGAAGGGAGTAGGCTTTCCCTGGCTGGCACTGCTCGCTTATTTCTCCTGGTGCTCAAGAAACTGTTGAAGAAAACTGGGGACACTAGGCAATGCATTTATTCTGCTCCATTGCAGGCTAAGGCTGTCTGAATTTGTGTGTTCCTACAAAAAGAAATGCACTGATAAAAATTCTGGTTTTTAATAGCCAATGGTAGTACCTTGCCCTGCATGCCAACTAGAAAATAGGAAAGGCTTATATGGCTGAGCCAGCCTCCTGTTCTTGGACTGATTTTTGAAGCAATGCAATTACATGCTGTCACATGTATTAGGTTAATTTAAAACACAATTTTGCCTGTGTAACATGATGACTTAAGAGATGTATTTTGCTCAAAGTTACTAATTCAATGAGAATTCTCTATTTCAATGTCATGTCTGAAAATTGAAGTACCAAAACTGAGTGCAAACACATGGGTTTGAGATGATAGATTTGCCTTTAACGCTCAACTTTGTTCTGTCAAGAAAGTCTCTGATTTGTATTCATTTCCTGTTTCCTTTCTTCATTCTGCATTTGGGTGAAAGCTTGAAAAGTCCCTTATTCTCACTGACTTTCTTATCTTAATTTCTCTTTGATCCTTTTTTTTAGTTCCTTTTTCCACTTTAACCTTTCGTAGCTGTACGTGTTGTCTAAAGCTGTTATTCTCTCCAAAAATCCCTTCCCTTTCCTCAGGATAATTTCTGTCCTTGAATAAAACTTCCAAAGTAGTTCAAGTCCCATATTCAGAAGATATAATTACTTAGAAGCCTTTTCTCTTTGAGAATCATTGAACTAAATTTTAAGCTAATCACTTCAAGTGATTTATGTTCCAAACTCACTTCTGTAATCTTTAAAATTTTGCCTTTTAATATTTCCCAGTTGTATTTAGTTCTTTCCTTCTCTCCCTTCTTATTTTCTTTTCTTTACTACATAGTCTTCTGGGTTTTTTTCATGTCAGTTGTCTTCATTTGTCTCTCATGTTAATTCCTAGGTTTTTTTGTACCTGTATTCTCTATTTTTTTTTTTTACCTTCTGGCATATTCAACCTTCTTCCCCCCCCCCCCCCCCCCTTCCCTTTTACAGTCCAATCATATGTCCTACATCACTTTTTCCTAACTTTCATCTGGTCTTTTTTTTCAAGTCTGTGCAAGAGCAACGGTGGTATCTTAACAAAGCAAGGGAAGAAAACAAATCTGTGTAGCAGCCAAATCTAGTGTTTTATTCAGCTCCTTGTATTCTATTCATGAAACATCCTATTCATATCCATCTTTCAGCTCATTTTTTTGAAATGCATGCTATACAAATGTCTCTTAAGGGAGAATTTGTGAACCTCAGCAAGGTAAGTTGACAGCCTCAGAAGAGAAAAATTTAATACCTTCATTAAGCATGGCTACAAGGCAAAGATACTTTTCCATTTCTAGTAAATTCCCCAAGCGCTTTTTTCCCTAAGTTATTCTTTCTACAAAATGATATGAAGTTATGAGTCTTTTTTGCATTCACGGTAGCCTACTACACTATAAATTACAGTCTGAGTTTTTTAACCTCTCGGTTCCTTCTACAGATTCTTTCTTTAACAACTTTTATAATTGAAAAGCTTACTAAGAATTACACAGTGAAATCTGACACTCCATAAAATTGCATCAGTCTACAAAATTCATGATATGGGTGTTTCCTGTGGAAAGCAAATGTTGTATTTATCTAAACCAAAACATTGCAGGGAAGTAGTATAAATACAAATTTGGTTAAGAGATTATTCAGCCTAAATTAACTATTGCTTTTAACTCCCAAAAGAATTGAAAATGAAGCTTATGCATATTTTTTCTTCATATGACTATACAGTATGTTATATTAATATATGTTTGTATGAGATATTGATTTCAATTTAAAAAAGAAGTTACACCTCTTCTAGTATTTTACAGATTTATTGGTTCCACCTTGCCATTTCCAATGAGCACCCATATTTCTTAAATTAGGCCAAGATAGTTAGTAGTTTTGTTAGAAAAGTGATAAAATTGACCTGATTAAGTTATAAATTGTGGAATATTAGTGGGTGAAAGGTCTGAGTCTGAGAAGCCTCCTGGGGAGACTTTGAACATAAAAGGTTACGTGTATCCTAGCAAAGTTATGCTCCAATGGAAGAAGTTTTTCAGATGAAGGCTGAGTAGACCTGGATCCCAGCTATAAGTCTTTGATCATCTGTTATAGTAGCTGGTTAGTTGGATAAAGCAAGAATGATGCTTCTTGGAAATTAACTAAAGTACAGATAGCTGTAAAGATTGTTTCCTTATATGTGTATGCCTTTCTGTAGACCTGCTCCTACTTGTTTTAAGTATAATGAATAAATTGCTTCATTACTGCTACCTTAACATGTCTTGGGTGTCAAAACTGGTTTCAGGTTAACTGACAAGCTAGAGGTATGATGACAAGTCTTAAAATCAGCGACGTGGACAATTCTATTCTGGTATCGGCAGCATAAGATGCAAGCCTACATTGGGAGCAGGCTGCCTCCTCATGTGGTTTTAAGAGAGTTTTAAGCTGGTAAGGCAAACCACTGGTGTGGAAGAGGACTTTTTCTAGCTTATCAGCTTGCTCTTCACACATGACTGCAAAAGCAGGGACAGCCTCCAGATCCTCTTTCAAGGATGTAGCTACTAAATTGGAATGCATTACTCCTGAGTTAGTTATTGATACTTATTGAGGAGTTAGTTATTTATCATTTAAGATCTCATCAATTACTGAATTGATAAGATGCATTGCTATATGTCAAAGTTTTATTTCTAAAGCACTGCAGTCAGATAGGATTTTGGTAAGCCTCTTAATATACAACTTTATATGCATAAATCTAAAAGTTGATTTAATAACTCTTAATGCAGTTGCTGCTGTTAGAAATCATGTTTGTCACTATTTTAATTTCCCCTCAGAATTAAAGGAGATTACATTTTCCATAAAAAGGAAACGATAGAAAAGAGAGTTAAAAAATGTTACTGAAAAAAATTTTTAGATGTTTTTTAGATTTTTGAAATAACATTTTACTCTACACATGTGAAATTTTTATTTCTTTATGTATCACTACATGATAGTAGTAGTAATAGCACACTTTTATTGCTATCATGTCAGAATATCACAAAATGTTCTCTTCTATTTTTATTTTAGTACATTTTTGAAATTGTTGTGGACAGCTGCTGCTAAGTAAAATATCCATTCTTTTTTCTCCAAGATGTCTTTTGGTCTGAAAACAACTTGACAGAAGTTTCTCATGTAGATACATTTCAAGTGTAAACGTACCCAGCATGATCAGAAATAAATGTAAGGTAATATATTTTTAACTGTAAAAAAGGTAAAATGCAGTACAAAATTGTGAAATCCTTAATTTCCTAAAGCAAAACCTTAAAATTAAGACATACTTCCCCATGGGAATTTTCTTCAAAAGTAAGCTGTTTTCCTACAAGTCTTGCTTTAAACAAAATAAATTCCATCCCTCTTCCTTCCTTCCTTCCTCTATCTTTCTCCCTTCACCTCCCACAAAAATGAATAACTTTGTAGTAGCTCAGCACATAAAAATACCTCTAAATCAAAGATCCCAGATGGTAATTAGAAACCCATCTCCTAACGAAAAAAAAAGGTCATCGTGGAACTGCATCAACGTGCTGCTACAGCGTTATGCTGTATGGCATAATAGGTATTGTGGCTATTCTGAACTAGAGAAGAACCTTGAGCATAGTTTATCTGTGACACAGCTTTATTTCAAGTTTTACTTAAAATTCAGAGCTACTTCTCAGATGTTACACATCACAGCAAATGCTCTATGAACTATTGCATTTCTGTACATGTTACAGCCATGGTCCCAGGTTCTTCGAGTGCTGCAGCTGTTCAGTCAATACAAAGCACTACAATTACAGTCAGTTTTATTTCTCCTGTATTTAGTTTCTAGAAAAAAGTCATCATGTACTGCCCTCCCTAGCTTCCCCAGAGAACATACACACTTTGAAGCAGTGGTTCTTTTAACATCACAATTTTCGCATTTCTTCTGTGCTGTGTTTGTGGCTGTTGGGCCTTTACCTTTTTTTCTACCTTCCAGGCTCTTCAGGCTAATTATAGATTATATCCTAGAATCCGTATTCATATGAACAGAATATTATTCATTTCATTTCATTCCTATTTGCAAAACATTTGTTTTGGAATAAAAGTTAGGAATAAATGTATCTAGACATAGTCAGTATACAGCTTTTAATTTTTGTGAAAATTAAGCTGACAGAAGTCTCCTTCACCCTATTCTGGTTCTTCCTCAGAGCATAGAATGCCATCGGTAATCAGTGATTCATTTAAGTGTTAGGAGTGATTTGAGGGAAAGTTGTGGGAGGTTTTTTGTTAAGGTTTGGCTTTTAAGGAAAGAAACTGAAAACAAAATCAAAAAATCTTAAATTCCAGGATGTAGAATCACATTGACACTCTTTGAGGTTATTATGAACCTGCAAAGCTTTCATTCTGCAGCTATATCCAGCATGAAAAATCTTTTGCCTGAATATGAAAGGTATGAGCAATTGCAAGCTGGGCCTCAGGAAAAGAATTGGCTGCAGCATCACACAACATTAGCAATGGACGTGATCATCTTCACCAACTATTAGAAAAAATAGAAAAATGTATGTCTGAGTCTCCTAAGTGCACTCTCAGTTGTGCCTTTTGACAGTGATTTCCATGGTCTCTTTGCGTGGTAAGTTCTTCTCTTTCAACTGTTCTCAGCTTCCTACTTCTTAAGCACTTTGTTCTCTTGTTCCTGTATTGTGGGGTACGATGAACTGAAAAGCGCGGGATTTTTTTGCCTGTACTGTTTTTCATTGTGGAGTTGTATGACTCTTTTTATTAATCTCTTCTGAAGATGAGCACACTCTTCATCCTTGGCCCTACTTCTTACTCTAATTTCTTTGCTAGACGCTTTTTAAAGATAAAAGTTTTACTTACATTTTCTACATGCCTTTCTGATGTCTGGCCAGTGAAACCAGTTTCACTGTACTTAAAAGCTTAAACTAGGGTTGAAAAACAAAATATGCTGCAGAAGTACATGTCTTCTAGTATGAAACTGTTGTTCCAGATCACAGAACCAGATGCTATTGAGATTGTTATTCGATTATAGCAATAAGAGAACAAACTCATGTATACCACATTGCTATAACTCAGTTGGGTACTCCAACTGATTCTGCTGACTCCTGTGTGTGATGCCTCCAAAGAGAACTCAGCAGATGAAGAAAGTGGCTTTTGTACAGCGCACACTTCTTTTAGGGATGGAAATATGATTTCATCTAATTTCCTAGGAGGAGTTGCATTTGAAGCCTCATTATCTTAATAAAGCAACTTGCAAAAAGACAATTTTGTTTAAAACTGGCATTTTGGAATTCTCTGTTTCTGGTGACTTAGTAAAATGTCAGATTATTTTAATCTCTTCTAAAAAGAAAGGCTACTGAAACAGAAAAAGAGTCTGTTTTTTTTTCTTCTTTCTTTTTTTCTTTTAATTATTATTCCAAAGACAGTATATGCATTATTTGTGTCTGGCTCTAGTAGCAGCTTGAGATCAAAATAGCATCATAACTGTTTACTATTAGAAGAAAATGCAGGGTTTCATTTTGTAAGTCCCACTGGGGTAAAAGGATCATGTAAAGATTTCCAGCAGGGCAACACATTCCCAAATTCACTGTGTACTCTTGAGTGTACGTATGTAGTGTTAAGAGAAGCTGATTTATTCGGTGAACATAGCTTTCCAGTCAAAATACAGTCTTTATGCCCTATTACTGTTTTTACTTGCATCTGGTGTACAAATTATGTTCTTCTTTTATCAATTTTGTGTTTTTACCTTTTACTTGAGGAGCATGTCATAAGGCTTACAGAAGATCCAGGGTGACTTGTGAGCATTGTAGTACAAAGGACTGAAAGCTTTTTCTTTCCTTCCTTATGGAATTCAGTGTTGAAACTGAGGCATTTAAGTACAGTTGTTGAAAAGCTTCTGTTGTGAGCAGAACTTGAAAAGAAAACAATACCATAGCGAGTCACTTGTTCTTTTATTGCTTCTCCCTGTACAACCTGCTTTTAGCTGTTTATTTTATGCTGATTAAACAGACTCCTTTCATTAACTGCACTTCCTTAGATATTGTTTCTTCTGCAAACACGGCAAGTGCCAAAAATAAAGTCATCTTTTGAGCTTTGTTCAACCTGAACTTTTGTTAAGCCATTCCCATGTACTCTGTAAATAATAAACAGAATGTGATTCCATTAGCCTAATCATCTTAGCACAGAAGGAGGATATTTGACCAAGTCAAATGCACATTTGATAATACATCCTGGAGAAGTATAAGCAGCTGGTTAGTGCAAGAAAGAAAAATAAAAAATACTAACTTAAAAAAAAAAAAGGTGTATAGTTTTCAGACCACTTTTTTCTATTCATCCTTCGCATTACCTTCCACCCTTTCCTGAAGTTTATAAAATATTTCTAGGTTTTTTTTCAGGAGAGAGTTTTCCAGCATTCAAGGTAATGTTATTTGTGCGTTCCGTTATTCAGGATAATAGAATACTATGGCATGTGCTATGTAGGGCTGGGCAGAAGCCCAATTGCCCCCAGTGGGAGTTATTTCAGGTCTGACAGGGAAACTTAGCCTAGCCATGAGTTGTGTCTTGCAGAGCCTTTTTGGTACTTCTGCACTACGCTTCTCCTTGTGTCAGGTTTACTCACAGCGGCACAATGCCTCCCTGGCCCTGCGCTGATGCAGTACAGGACCACAGTGCCAGGCGTCCCCTTGTCCCACCTGGTGCGAACCTGCCCTTCCTGCTGAGTTTGGTCAAGCCAGGCTCTGTCCACCCGATGCCAGGGGCCAAGATGGCTCCTGAATCGATTCAGAGTGTTTGGTACTGGTGCTGCCACGCAGCTGCCTGCTGCCACAGGCTTGTCCTGCGAGCTCGGCTTCGTGTACCAGGTGAGGGTGGCTGTCACACGCAGCTGGGCTCAGGATGTATAAGGATGACATGAGGCAGGCATAAGTGTCTGAAACCATAGTATGGTTGTCTAAAGACCATGTAAATCACCACTGGGTCAGAATCAGCTACCACTCTAATCAGTAATAAGGGGTAAATGGCCAAGCTGTTATATATTCATTCTTGTTCAATATTACATTGCCTTGTGTGCTCCTAGCACTGTGGCTATAGATTTCAGGAGAGTATAATTTAGGAAGGAAAATAGTGTTATTTAGTATCTGAATTCCTTTCAGTCCTGACAAATGCTGAGAACGCTGACCTTGATCTAGCTAATTGTTTAAATACATGCTGGTCTGGTGGTTCTCCTTTCCTGCTCGTTAGAGACATTCCCAAGCTCAAAATTAAAGAAAACAATGCAGTTCGTTATTTCATTGTTGCCTGCCTCACCCTAACTGTTTAATTTTTATCACTGGCAAAAAAACCCCCAGACTTGGACCCCTTTTACTCTGTATGTTTTCACTACCGAAGACCTGACTTCACATCTTTTTGTAGCGAATCAAAGCATGGAAAATTTTGTTCCACATTGACTCTTGAATGCTTATGCAAGAATAGCTATAAGGTTTATTAGATTAGATGTGGATCAGTTCGTACATACCTTTTCAATTTATATCTAACTAATCACTCTGGGATTTTTACAGCAAAAGTACAAGTTTATATAAGGACAAATCTAGAGCTTGAGTTAGCATTCTTCATTCTTCAGATCCAAGTTAGTTGTATGTCTTGTTTATATTAACTAGGCCTGCCAGAAACCAGGTATTACGTGGTCCAGAAAAACAGCTTAAGGATAGCTCGCCAACCTTAAGCATTTTAAACATGCATTTCACACCTTATTTTCCTATTTTATATATTTATAAAATAGAAACTCTTAAACTGTGTCTGGATATAAAATTACATGCACTTCCTGCCATGTTTCTGTTGTTGTTATTGTAATTTAATCTCACACTTCATTACCACCTATACCTATTCTAGATAACCCCATGTATTCTAATATATATATAGATATTAAAATCTAGCAATAGTAACATACCTCTACTTTCCTATTTATACAAAAAAAGTATTTTGTAACTAGTCTTTGGGATAAAAGGGCTCTATACTGTGACACCTACAGCTTACCTGATTTATTTCAAAGCCAATGAGATTTATTTTAGGCTTTTCAGGTCTGAATTTTCCAAAAATCCCTATATTTCAGTTTCTTCAGCGCTTAAAAAAAATAAAACAAAGCTGAGTCAACATGTGATTAAATCAAAGTGAAACTGTCCCCTATAATAATACATTTCATGTCAGAGAATTTTTGGGCTTGTGTTAGTTGGGCAAACCCAAAATTAGTGTCTATAGGTCAATGTATTCTTGAAGTCATGCTGAAATGCATCCAACAGAAACTCAAACATGTCCAAGAACCATTGAACCATTGTTTTATCTATTGTCCTGGCTCCATACTACAGTAAACAAGAGCTGCTCAACTGTTTTGTATTTCCAGTAGTTTTTAGAGCAAGAAATACTGGATTCTTAAAACTGTATGCAAGAAACTTTGCAAGTAACAGGTCTGTCAGATAAGCTGGCTGAAATCAATAGGTAGACTGCATAGCTTTACTTTTTTATTTAGCCATTCAGTCAAACACAGAGATATAGTTGAGAAAAAATAAGGTAAGAGTTTGAGAAGTGAATAAAATGCTTAGTTGGCTTAAAACTCCTGTCAAGATCAGTAACAGATTTACTTTAGCTTTTACAGAAACAATGTTTAGGATAATCTGGAATTATTTAAAACTAGTAGTACATTTTATTATCAAGCTATCTAGGGGAGAATAAATATTACTATTAAGACATTAATGGTAATGAATAAAACAGTTAATAAAAACTTGACTGCATATGTTTTCTACAGCCCCTTTATTTATATATTTTCAAAAATGGCCTTAGTTGCACTAGTCCTGGCTGAGGGTAAATTGCATTTTAGAAATACCTCTTATTTGCATGAATAAGGAAGTTGACATATAACTTGTAATCAGTGCATCACCAGTACTTAAAAGCAAACTGCAAGGCTTCTGCCCTCCTTTTTCACTTTCTTCCCACTCTCTGTTGTCTTCCTCATCACAGTTTTTCTTTGCCTGCCTCTGGCTCATTGGAGAAGCTCAAGGCTGTGCGTATGGAACAAAGGTTGTCCGTGCTGAAGTGTCAGTCCAAGTGGTTATCTAGTACTAGCATTATCAAAAGTCATAAAAATCTATCAGTAGAGCGGGCTGCGGGAGCAGCAACAGTAGGAATAATATGCGGGTGATCCTGTGAAGGCTGGGATGCTTTGGGAATGGAGCAGGGGGTGAGAAGAAGACGTGGTGCCCAGGGCTGGGATGTGGCGCATCTTAGGTGTGAGGCGTGGCAGAGCTCAGCAGAGAGGAGAGGTGGTTTGTGGCTCCCTTGCTCTGGTTATTTTGGTCCATCTGTTCAGTCTAACTATGGAGTTGCTATGGGACCAGGGTAAATCTCGTCTGTTCCTTGTCTGCAACATGAGGAACAACAGCATTTTTGTGATGAGTGAATATATCCCAGACATAAAACACCATAAAAGAGGCAAGCAATATTATTTTGTCTGGGGGTTTAAGATGGAAAGAAGGAACTTCTGAACAGATCTGAGGAAGGTTAGCCACAAAGACCAAAATTAGGAGGGGCCTCACTCATTCACCAACCTCTTAACCCTATGATACTCAAAAAGTGTTCTGTAGTTCTGTACAAAATATATTCCTATTGTTGAAGAAGTATGCTTGATGATTGAAATGAAATTCATTGAGAATTATGCTGACATTCTAGATCAAGATGAGCACGCCTTGCTGACATTTTCAACAAAGCTGGTTGGGAGATGTAGTTTGTTTCGAATTTTGATAGTTTAACAAAACCTTAGAGGACACTGAAAAATTGAAAAGAAATATTTAGTTCTGTGATTTTGTATTTTTCTGTAAATTCTGGAGATCCCTTATTTAATCTGTTTAGTGTAAAGCAAAATGTAGTATTTCCATTCTAATTAAAATGTTTTTCTAGCACTGTACAAAAGTATATAAACAGACGTGCTCTTATTCTAAAAAGCTCTGAACAGACTGTTGAAGGTTCCCCTCCCATTTTACTTGTCTGATTTATAGCTAGAGTTGACAGCAATGTCTATAGCTAAAGTTTCTTAACACTTTCTGTTACCACGTCTGTTTTCAATTGCTTATAATTTTGCCAGCTTCAGCTGCTTCCCAGTGTTTTTAGACCTTTTGGCTTGGCCAGTGGTTTTGAGCTTTTATGATACTGGTGAGTTACTTCAGAAGTTTTATGGACCTCATCCTGAGCTGATCTAAATTTGTGTAACTTGAACGCTGGGCTTAGCTATACTTTCCTGGATATAATGCTACAGAAAGAAGCCCAGCTGGTTTTATTTATTTTTTAGAGAGTTGTGATGTGAATGAGACAGACAGTAAGGAAAATGGGAGGAAGTTGGGCTGGAAACTCTACAGTCATGACATGTAGTAACTTCTTTCTATTATTCTGCCTTTTCATGTTGCACAAGCATGTGGATTCCATTTGACTGTAGCCAGCTCTGCCCTTCATCAAGCTCAAATTTCTTGCTATTGCAAAAGCAAGCTTGAGGGGGTTATCCTAAAGGAGGAAAACTTCAATGAGTAACCTAGTGCATTTTTCACTGAATTCCTACATGGAAGAGGTAGTAGAAATAGTTGCCTCCTTTATTCAAGCAGTCCTGCATTTGTGACCCCCAAGACTGAGCTCCCCTGTTTGCTGTAGGAGTGGATCCTCAGGGATACCTGAATTTCTGCCGGTTATGTGCCATAACACAATGTCTGTAGTAGGAGGTTCCCCTTCAGCACAGGTGCCGGAGAATGGCGGCGCACTTGGTGGCAGATGCTACAGTCAGAACAAGTCTGATCCAGCAAAGTGTGTTGCTCCACTTCCAGTGGCTGCAGTAAAACTGCACGCATAAAGAGGTTCACATGCTTAGTGCCTTAATGGCTATCGCGGGATTTTTCTTAATTTTATGAATAGAGAATGATAATTTCACCTGAAGAATTTTGAGTCCTGCAGTGATGTTTTAGCCTAACGAAGCGTACTTAATCCGCATATGTATTGCTAGTTCCTCTCAGATACACCACTTCTGCTGAGCTGACCCTTTTTTTGAGGAGCTGACCCAATTTATAGCTAAACCGTCCATGGTTAAAAACAAAGTCAAGTATCTTGCACAAAGATAAAGTCAGGTCTAGCTTGTTCAAGAGCATGAGACTCTTCTGAGCCAACATCTTCCTTTTAATGCTGGTTTCCATATTGCCTGTGCCTTTATTAGAATTTTTCATCAAGAAATCAAAAGTTCTGAAAAATAAATGATTTTCAATAAAAGTATGCTTGCCTTCAACATGTTCATTTTTTCTTCTTGATAAGTTTAATTCTTTTTTGGGGGAGTAAGCCATTTAAATATCTAATAGAAAGTAGATGAGTGGTGTCAGGGAAAAAACATTTTAACAAAATTCTTTTTTTTTCAGTGAAAAATTACTTAAGAGGAATATCTTACTGTATTTTTGCAAATTGATCAATCTTTACCTCCTCAGGCTCTCAGTGCTTAGGACATGTTTTGGTTTCTGTGACTCAGTTTCACTATCTAGACATTTGCTTGATAATTAAGCATGCACCTTAATATAAGGATGCCTTTACTATTCAGTTTTTAACCCTTTATTGCAAATATGTGTGTTTGCACTGAATATTACTCTGAATTGTTTTTAGTATGGCATTCAAAAGCATCGTGCATTTTTTAAACAATTTTACTGCCCAACACCTATCTCCATTCATTTTCTCTTGTGATTTCAGCTTTTGGACTTTATCCTGCTTTATTTTACTTATCTCAAAACAGTAGTCTTTGCTATTCTGAATCTGTGCTTACTCTATTTCAGGCACATATGGGTTAAAGCAGAGAAAGTCTCTGTGTAGTATACTGTATTTATTTAATTTCCAGTACTTCACTGAAGGTGTCAGTGTTTTCAAGGAGACTCCAGTGTTGCTGAAAATGTGTCAGTCTTATGTAGTCAGTACTATGGCTAAAATACACATGCAACAAGTTGAAGAGGATACTTAAATCCTTAACTAAGGTTCAGTTTACTTATCTGAGCACTTAGTAAGGCACATACAGTTAGTAATGCAGTAATGAAACTCAATTGTTGCATTTTTCTTTAAAAAAGGGCTGGGGGTAAGGGTTGGGAGGGGACTGAACCAGCAGCTTTTTATTCATGTCAGAAAAATCTGGTTTAGTTTGACTGTATTAGAGACATTATGTTCTGTTGGATTAAGTAGCTTATTAAGAAAATTGATCCCAAGAGAGAAAAAAGACATGCACAAACCCCCCAAGCAGATTATTTTGAGCCTGAGTCCATTCTCGAGTATGGTCGTCTTCATGATGTCAGCACTGCTGTCCTGGCCTGACCAAGGGCATGTGGTGCTGGGAGGAGAGGTGCTGTTTCAGTCAGCGCTGCTGCTGCTGCTTGGCAAACTGAAATTTGAACCTAGTGATCGGGCAGAATTCTGGCTCATGAAACTGCTGCACGAAAGGTATTGCCAGATAGTGAGTTTGTTTAGACCAACAAATCAATACTTTGATATTATCAGTGCATTCAGCTGTTCCCACTCTGCTCCCCAGGAGAGCCAGTACCAGAGTAATCTTCACAAGTCATGCAACGTTGTAGAGGAAAAATGTTCAAATTACCTGGGAGAGCAGCAGAGTTGCTGCTCAGGAGTCTCACTTCTTACTCAATTTATAACAAATAGGATGCTTAGATCTAAGATCTCCTGGATGTATTTGAGTTTTTACCTAGCTGGTTTTTTGAACAGACCACATCTTCAGTTCAGTCTGCCAAAGACTGTTGTAATTTTTCCAGACACTTATCTTGCTCTCTTGCCCTTCACCATTAAGGATTATGATTCTTTTCTTTCCCCTTCCCTCGCCCCCTGATAAATTCCTGGTACTGGTTAATGAATGCATCTTTCAGTAATGTAATCAATGCCTTTTACTATGTGTGAATGCAGAACTCCACACTTTTGGGTTCAGATAAGCTGAGCTAGTAGGATGCAAGCTGGAGCAGCTTTATCGTCCCTTGATCTCTAGGTGTTAAGGCCTACTTTCAGACTAAATTTCAAAGTTTTGAATGCTATTCTAGATTTTTTTTTCCTGATAATTAGTTTAAAAGGAACTTCAGAGCACAGTAATGCTCTGACTGCACCCAGCAATGTGCTCTAGAGAGCTGAGTGGTACGCAGGCTCCTCTTGCCAGTATATTCCATTTGCTGGTTCTCGGCTACTGAAATTAGGTGAATTAGGATGTAACCGGACAACAAGGGCGTAGCTGATCGCAGGGTTCACTGTCACTGAAACGGATGGTCCCATGTTCTCCTCCCTCTGCTCCTTATTCTGTCCTGATGCTTAGTTGACCCCTTGGTAAACCAAAGCAGTTCAGAGGGGAACAGAAAAGTAATAAAGGGTGGAGGGGGAGGGAACTAGACTTTCTGCTACCGTGGTGAGCCACATCAGCTTGCTGTTAAGTCAGATTAGTACCACAGTCAGTGCAAGAGAGGCACAAGAGCATGTGTCTGGGAGCAAAAGAGAAAAGAGGTAGAATCAGGAGACAGCGAAGGAGTAGGTGAACTGCCACTTACAGTAGCCTTTTAGGTCAGCTGAGCTGTCTTGCCTGCCATCGCTCTGAATTTTATAGCCTTTTTATGCCAACACAGACATGCAATGTGGATAGAGTGTGACCTGAAATCTGGCCCTTCGTATTCTTGAGGAAAGTCTCCCAGAAGGAATAGTATTTGAAGGAGAACGCAAGACGACTTTCTTAATGGACCATGAAGTGCTGACAGGTTGCTTTTAAAACAAACAAAAGTCCAAACTATCCAAAATCCACACTTGTTTTTGTATATTTTTGGATTTCAACTCCTCCAACATGTGTAGATGTCATACATAATATTACACGCTGAGAATGTTTTAGGTCATCAGTCTGTTACTTGCAGGATTAAAAATTTGTCTTAAAAGATATTATGATCTGTCTGGAAGGCCGGTGAAAATG
This sequence comes from Gymnogyps californianus, assembly GCF_018139145.2. Lineage (NCBI taxonomy): Eukaryota > Metazoa > Chordata > Aves > Accipitriformes > Cathartidae > Gymnogyps > Gymnogyps californianus. The sequence continues at coordinate 112,532,275 of NC_059471.1, read as the reverse complement.
TATCCTTCTCATAGTTGTTAATCTCCACATCTGCCCCTCTAGAATGCTTTCATGTGATCATGCCCCTGTTGTTTTTTAAGCTTATGTGACTGATGCTAGATAAAGATTATATAGATCAAATGGGAAAGAAGTATGATTATTTTACATACAATATAAAATTCAAAAAGCATGCTTTCATCTACCCACTCTTTAAAAAAAAAAAAAAAAAAAAGGAAAGGGGAAGAAAGGTGTCAGACCTTACTCAGGGGATAATTATCTTCTGCACAGTGAGTTATATAAGAAACATTGAACTCATCAATATGAGAATATCCCCCCAAGTTATAAAGGGAAAAAAGTAAAGGGTTGAAACTAAGAACAAAGGCTTGTCAGACTAAAATGGATACAGCTGTGCGTACAGTTTTAATACTGTTCATAAGGAATTAGTCTAAGACTTCTACAAAAGGAATCGTGTGATCACCAAAGCGGACATTTCTGGAATTTAGAGATACAGCAATAACGGGGTTTTTGTTCAGTGAATTTGAACGCGTCGTCCTTGTTTAGGTATGTTACACTACTACTTCTTGCATTTTGAACACTGACACTCAGTTGGCCAGGGCTTTCTGTGAGCCTAATGTCTGAGAGCAGCTGTTGGGATGTTAGAAGGTGCACAGTCACTGCAAGCAGCCCTGCCCTAAAACCTTGGAGGACCATGGTAGCTATTATTTGATGCAACCAAGGTTTTAAAAGAAAAACTTCTTTATCTCTACTGTTTTTCCTATGTTTTGATAATATTAAGTGATTTCCTGAGCTGCTGCTATGGTAAGAATACTTAGTAATTCAACACATGCAAAGCATAGGCGGGATTCTACTTGAGAAAATCACTTGCAAATTCCTGTTAATTTTGCACGCAATTAACATGGTGTTGGCCTTTCTTAGTGCTAGTCAATATGATTGATGGCTTTCTTTCAGGGCAGTCGATTTAGTATATTAAGGACTTCTAGACAGTGACTGATAGCTCTGTAAGTCAAAGAAAGAGTAGTTTAAAGGACTGCCAGAAAAAGTACTGAATGTAAAATAACATTTTTTTGAGATTAGAAGTTGAACTAAAAAGTTTCATGAAAACAGTAAATCGTTGCACCTTTCTGAGAAAGAAAGTTTTAAGTCTTACTGACAACACATTGAGATTTTTTTCGTTTGATATCTGTTAGGATATAAATAGCTTTGGTTTTTTATTCTTAATCTATCAGACAACATGTTGTACCAGTATGCAAAATAAAGTCAAAATGCCCTTGAAATATAGTGATACGTTTACCTGTCAGAAAACAAAATATATAATTCCTGAGAACTTTTCTAAAGGCATTTACTTTATGTGGGGCAGAAGGTATTTTTAAAAGTGAGAGTGATAGGAAAACCCAAACTTCTATGGTTGTGGGATGAGGATTTCCAACCCCCGTACAGCCTCCTAAAGGTGTCTCAGTGGCGTGAATTTCACTGACAGTCACAGACTAGTCAAGGCAGGAAGGCACCTTTGGAGATTGCCTGGTCCAACCCCCTGCTCAGAGCAGGGTCTGCCAAAGCAGGCTGTTCAGGGCTGTGTCCAGTTGGGTTTTGATTATCTCCAGGGATGGAGATAACTTCTTCAGGATTTCCTATTACTTACTTAAAATATATTCTCTTCTTGCTGCTGGTTGTTGTAAATGTTATTGTGAGGAGCTTGGTTTTCCCCAGGTATTGTAGATTGAATTCAGGTGACAAAATTGAAGATGAACAGTTCTGCCTGGGAGCTACACACACAGATTCACAAGATTTATGTTCCTCTGTACCTTTTCAAAATTGTACCTGGCATCTTTTTCTGGGGCTGCGATTTCACAGGCAGCTGGGGTCTTTTTAAAGGCAGAATGGACCACTAGAGGAAATGATCCAACTCTTCTTTCTTTCAACTTTGGCCCGCAAATTTGGTTCTTACCAATTACCCAGTACCAGACTTAGTACTGTGTAGGCACATCTTCAGCCACATAAGGGATCTGATCCAGCTGAAAACAAACTTCTAGGTTTTGTGGGGTTTTATGGTTTGGTTTTTTTTAAGGAATAGAGATTAGTTTTCAGCTGGATCTGTTGAAAGATTGAAGAGAAGCAGCCAAGCTGCCTTTGGTGGGCTGAAGCTTCTCAAGAAAATTTAGCCTAAAAATGAAGACTAGTAGGCCTTTCACTCCTATGTCCTGAGCTTTTTTTAATTATATAATTTTGCCCTTTTTACTTTGCCAGTCTTGGTGTCCTTACAGTAATCTTCCCTGTGAAATAAATATGTAACTGGATGAACCTATTTTCTTATACTTTAGATCCCTTAGGCTTTTATTTCATTCTGTTTTAAATCCTAGGGTTAGTGTTTGTTCATAGTGGTAGTTCTTTGCTCTGGAAACTGAGATGCACATTTTTCCACAGATAAATTCTACCTTAGGACAGACTACGGCTGGGACACCATTTCAATAATAGAAATCAGCAGTAGGTTGCTTATCTTGGCAAAGTCATCTGCTATAATGCCCTGATACAGCTGGTGTCTCTGTGGCAAATGTACGCATACTTCCTTCATGGTCTGCATGTAATGAAAGCAGTTTGGTACTATTACTGTTCAACTTAAGGGTTTTTTTAGGTGACATTAGTAAGAATAAGGAGGACTTGATAGTGTTTGTAAAATTATTTTCCTATCTTCAGTGACATTTATTTCATCAGCGTTGGTAATATGCTGTTATCATGCAGTAGCAGAAGTAGCTTTTGTAAAGATGTCAACAGTAGTTGCTACTTCCCTCAGGAAGTTAAACAACATTCTGAGGCGTTGTATCATTTCAGTTTGACTTCTTGCAGCCCAGGAGTCAGACTTGGAATATGTAGGTTTGAGTTTTGCTGCAATGGAAATAATCTGTGATGTTAGGGGAGTCAAGCAATCTGTAAGCATCAATTCTCTGTAAATAAATAAATTAGGGATGACAAGATGGTTCTTACCTCATGGGATAGTAATATTTTACTAAATATGTAGCTGAAATTCTGTAGTGTCGAGGTTCATACAAGATCTTGGGTCTGGACAGATACGCTGTTCATGGAAGCATCATCTGGAGGAAAAGTGTGGTGAGTTAACCTTGGCTAAGGGCCAAATGCCCACCCAGCTGCTCACTCACTCCCCTTCCTCAACAGGACAGAAGGAGTAAATAGGATGGAAAAAGCTCATGGGTCAAGATAAAGACAGGGAGATCGTTTACCGATTACTGTCACAGGCAAAACAGACTTGACTTGGAGAAAACTAAATTCATGCCAATTAATACAGTGAGAAACAAGGTAGTTGTTTCATATCGTATTTCTTTTTAAAAGTAATGTTAGGACGTTATTTTTTTGTATCGAAAGACAGCTAGCATGCCTGCAGCAAATTAAAATATTTTCCTTTATTTTATTTCCTTAGTAAGAAACAAATAGTTTTCTGCTTTGTTCAAGATGGGCCACGTCATTCCCTGTGGCCTTTCTTGGCTTGTGTTTTTGTGACTCTTGGGATGGAGACAGTGATGGACTTTGTGGAAATTTTGCGGCAGGCTTTTTGGTCATCTGCCTTAGGACAGGTAAAAAGCCTACAGGAGTAGTCGTATAGTATTTCATATGCATGTAGGATTTCCAAATAGTAAATGTCATTTTTCATCTTATTTGTACCTATATTAAATAAATGTACAAATCTGATAGTAAACAGAATATATGTCAATTATGTTGGCATTTGTACCTGCTAGCAATAATTTCAGACAGGGAGAAGAAGCTGCTTGGATAGGTAGGCATTAGGAAATGTTATTATTCCCTTTCCTACAATTTTGGCAGAATATGTGGCTCATTTGTCAGAGTTCCTGCTTGTCCTTCTTTGTGTGACATTGCATTGCTAAAACAGTTGATCAGTGACCTGTACAAATCAATGGACTATCTTCTCAATATTTGACACATAGGTATGGATGAGTTGCATGCCGTTAGTCAGTTTGTCTGTGTTACTAATGAGTATTCTTGACCACAAGATGCCCAAGATCAGAGAACAGGAGGCAGCCCAAGGCTGCTTTTCTGTCTTACACCTTCTTTGTGGCTGTCTCAACTCAGTCAGGCTCGCATGCTAAAAGGAGTGGGAGTGGCAGTGGCAGTCTGATAATTTCTGATCTCCTCTGACATCAGTAGGTCCTGTGGTTAAGTATATGTGAACAAAGAGAGGTGGAGGAGGAAAAAAATCAGACTTCTGAGAAAAAGGCTTTGTGTTTGGAGGTGTTGCTTCTCTTACCTCCTTCAAATGGGCTTACTCATATAGAAAACTGCTTTACTATACAGGAACCTTCCTGCCTTTTGCTGCCCTGTGTTGTTTACATGTTCCTAGTATAGTTCCCTGGGATCTTGACGTGTCTGTGTTTCCATGAGAATTTAACCGTGGAAGAGCTACTCTTCCAGATAATTAATCTGCTAGTTTCAAAGCATCAGAGTGTGTTAAGGGCTCCACTTTCAGAAATAATGTATATTTATAAATCAGTTTGAATTGGGCGAGAGTTTTGGCTCGGGGGACAAGGCTCGTTGGGGATTCTTACATTACTTTATTAGACTAGGTGACACAGTTGGAAAATACGGATTCAGGCACCAAGGTCAGAAACAGCAAACTTCAAGCTAATCACAGAAGAGAAGACTTGCTTCAAGCTTAACTTAATTATATTAGGGAATTAAAGAGAAAACTCGTGTTGGTACTTTTTAGAGCAGAGGTGAACGTGAGCAAGTGGAGACTTGATAAGGTCATAGAAAACCTTTAACACTTTGTAAATGAAAAGTACTGAGAAGAGTGAAATGTTTTTAATAGCAAATCTCTTGCTGTCAGGAAGAATAGTTTTGAGACCAAAAGAGGACAAGAGCTGGCTTCCTCCATCTCTAAAGACTTATACACTCCTATTCTTCCCTGCAGCTTAACTCTCCACCCAATTTCTACTATATTTCTGTTTAAAGTCACTGTGTTACTTGCCCTAGCCTCATATATTCCTTAGTAAACTCTTAAGCCATCCTGAAAATGTTATACTTTCACCAACTGTTAAAAGCAACAGGTTTTGCAACACATTGATGCCATTTGATCAAAGAGAAATCATTTAGACTAAAAAGTTAGTGTTAGAAGAAATTATTATTACTAGAGGCTTCTTGTGAGTGTTCTGTTATTTATACAGTTCTATAAATATACACATTTTTGCAAAGAAAGGAAAAAACTATTTCATCAGTTACATCTAAATTATACAAAGATGTGGTTATTTAAAAAAACAGGGGAAAAAAGTGTAGCCTGTTCTAAATGACTAAATCAAACAAAATACAGATGGATCTCTGCTTTGCCTTTTGGGAGAATTAGGGAAGGGAAGGGAACATCAAGCAGCCATAATTTTTGATTTGCTTAGCTTGGTTGTGTAAAGACATTAGTTTTCTTATTGTTTAAATACTATTTCACTTATGTTATATTTATAATGGGCTTCATATAGGTGGTATGAACTAATAATTTTGTGTGTTTATTGATTGGGGATGGGGAGAAAGAACAGCGATACAACAGTATAGTCCAAGAAGAATTAAATACTATTTCACTTATATTTATAATGGGCTTCATACAGGTGGTATGAACTAATAATTTTATATGTTTATTGATTGGGGGTGGGGAGAAAGAACAGCAATACAACAGTATAGTCCAAGAAGAATTAAGAGAAATGCAGGAAATTAAAAAGCAGTTGTTGGTGACTCTACTCCTTTTTTTAAATGAATTTGACCAAAAAACTACATACAATTAATATGAAATCTGGCAAAGAGTTAATATGTATACTATAGGGATGCTAGAACTTTCGACATAACTATAGAGACCCCAAGGCAAAATTTTGATTAATAAAAACTTTAGCTTCTTAATAGCACAGAACCACTTCTGTAGATCTTCCCAGCTCTATGAGTAAACCAGATTTTCAGGATGATTTTCCTTAAGTCATAGCATCATAGAATGATTTGCATTGGAAGGGACCTTTACAGGTCATCTCGTCCAGCCCCCCTGCAATGAGCAGGGACATCTTCAACTAGATCAGGTTGCTCAAAGCCCTGTCCAGCCTGACCGTGAATGTTCCCAAGGATGGGGCATCTGCCACCTCTCTGGGCAACCTGTTCCAGTGTTTCTCCACTCTCATCATAAAAAATTTCTTCCTTATATCTAGCCTTAATCTACCCTCTTTTAGTTTAAAACCATTACTACTTGTCCTGTTACTACAGACCTTGCTAAAAAGTCTGTCCCCATCTTTCTTATAAGCCCCCTTTAAGTATTGAAAGGCCTCAATAAGGTCTCCCCAGAGCCTTCTCTTCTACAGGCTGAACACCACCAACTCTTTCAGCCTTTCTTCATAGAAGAGGTGTTCCATACCTCTGATCATTTTTGTGGCCCTGCTCTGGACCCACTCCAACAGGTCCATGTCTTTCTTGTACTGAGGACTCCAGAGCTGGACACAGTACTCCAGGTGGGATCTCACCAGAGCAGAGTAGAGGGGCAAAGTCCTCTAAGAATTCTTGAATACACTGATAAAACGCACACCAGCTTGGTTGCCAAAGTGAAAATCATAAGAGCCCAGTAAAGCAGGTCTTCTGTTTGTGAACACACTGCATGAACAGTTATAGACAAGAAACAGTCATTTTCCATAAGCAGAAGTTTTTTCTTATGTGTCATGGCCATCATTTTAAAAGTTACTGTTTAAAATTATTAAAGCATATGTGCTTCCTTGCGCATGCTGTAAGTTAAAGAATAGATTTTCAAATGCATTTTCTGCCACTAATCCGAAGAAAGCATGTTTTTACTTCTAAGCAGATACCATCTTAAAGGAATAATTTGACACTTGTGTGTATCTATAGAAGGAAAAGATAAAAATCCATCTATTTACTTACGTGGGGAGAAAGAGAATTGGTTCTTGTTCTGACTTGCAGGCTCTAGACTATACAGATGTTAGCATAGAGTATATTTTATGTAGTCCAAAAGCAACAGAAACTATTTTTACAACAGAATTAATTGGGTATTTCATGCCTTGCTTAATAAAGGATTTTAAAATCTCTTTATTTTTTAGTTTATTTTTCTACTTATTATCAAGGAGACAAAAAAATATGGACCCTCTGTAAGACCCAGAACTACTTCTAGTAGTATTAGTGTTGCTTCATACTTACAGCAATATTAAGTTGCATAAATATATATATGTATATTTCACATGAGCAGAGTTGATGGGAGAGATTGAGGGCAATGTGAAATGCAGTCCTGATTCATCACCAGGCAATTTAATGTATAATTTATTTGATCGTCTCCATAAAAACTGGTAGCAGTATATTATCATACACTTATGAGAAAATGAGCAGCATGGCTCAAAAAAGCTGAGCAATTAATTAAATGATATGCTTGTTCATCTTGCAGGTCAAGCAGTTAATTGTGCCAAGAATTGCTTTGAAATCATGCATGCCTCAACTTAGACCTTTTGCCTCCCAAGAGAATTCCTCAGGTCTTACTGCGTATCACGCTTCCTGTGGATGCCGGTCTAATGCTAGCTAATCCTGTTAGCATGTATAATAGATACAGTGATATCTGGAAATCTGAATCTGTATTCAGCAGTTCTGCACACCAGCCTAGGAGAAAATTGAAATCTTTGTGGCTTCTTGAACATGAGAGTAAAATATGAGTCATAGTTAAAATTAGTGTCATGTGCTTTGATAATTCATACTTCACAGGGCAGAGGAATAACTGCAAGCTAGGATTAAAGATTTTTCAGCTACTTTTTGTACATTTTAGCCGTACAGTGAAATTGTGTCTGAATGAAGTCCACGCTTTTCAGCTTCCCATGCTCCCGTATGTATAGGAGTCTACTCTTCTGGTGCAATTTTCCTTTTGGATTTGATGTTTTCATACATATCTCTATCAGAATGGTGTAACTGATAAGGATTGGTTTGAATTTTTAATTTGTTTTATAAGGTGGAAAAAGATTCCTTCAGTTTAAGAATGCTGAATCGTGAGTCTTCAGAAAATGTCCAGACAGTGCAAAAGCAATCTATAGTCAATGGTATCTGATCCTTTGTAGGCTTTGGTCCTTCTCTGAAATATAGAAGGTCTAACCATAACCCCAGTCAGTGTAAATACCAATCATCACTAGTGTGGCAGTAAAGTAATGCAAAGATCAGGTCCAGTTGAGTTGTAGGGTTTGTTTTGGAGAAGTTCATAGTTCTAGTGACTATTCAGAAAGATTCAAATGGAATTGTAATATAAGTATTCTGTTGCAAATGTATTAATATTGCTTATTACTGGTAGTCCAGCATATTGCACTCCAAGCATATATTTTATTAATAACTATATGTGTTTTTTTCCTGAAGTCCTGAAGAACTTCAAGTTGGTTGACATACATCATTTCAAGAAGTTTGAAAATATTGCTATTAAACAAAAACAAGTGGTTTTTTTTTTTTAAATCTGGGTTTTTTTCTAGAAATACTCTTATCAGAAGATGAGGCTGATTAAAAATTTATATATCTCTCTATATATGTATTTCCTGAGATGATTGCACAAAATCAGGCTTTACAGTTTTGTAAATATTTGTAAGTGATATCAGAGTTTCCTCAGCTGCAAGTAAGCCAGTTGGTAAGTATGTGAATCATTAAGAGTCCCCAAAACAATGGCAAATGGACTTGTGCCTGTAACAACAAAACAACTATGTATTAGATGAAGAATGTACAGGGCAAAGTACCTTCTTGGCTATATCCCAGCTGTGGCAAAGATTTTTCCTCTCTCTTCAAAGCAAGAAAAAGATGTTTTTCAATTTCCTGTTAGCATTCCTTCTAGAAACTGGGATCTTTCCTTCTTTACTGGATCAACATCTTTTCAGAGATGAAAATTATGATCATACATAAAGATCCAGCAGGATCAGGAGATCTGCTACAACAAATTCAAATAATACAATAAAATATATTAATGTAATGTATACATCTAATTTATAGGAGAATAGAAGGCTTTCTTCCCTTTAAGCCTGCTGTAAGAGAAAAAAATCTGCATACTTTTAAACAAAATTAACCTTATTTAAAAGGAATGAACTTTGTTCTTCTATCTGGAAGGAGGACTAGGTCACATTGTTAAAGCAACAGTCTTTAAATAGTGTAAAGGCTAAAAATAATAAATATAGATGCAGAAATGTCTATCCCATAAGTGAGTGTTACATAGGATTTATTTTACCATCTCTGTAAAAGTGAAAAGTATTTCCTCTGTCTTTGTAATGCTTTTCAACCTCCACATTCAACAGATAGGGAAAGAGAATTGGTTTTCCAAGGATGTTCTGTAGAAAGTTATTCTTTCTTGGTGTCATGTCTCACTAATTATTAGTACAATACCACAAACATCTCCAAGGTTTTGTAAGCCCTGTGGTACAGGCTGTACATGTAGTAACCATTTCTATATAAAGCCTTCGCATTATAAAGGCATAAAAAAATGGAAGGAATGGAAAAGGAAGCAACTTAAGAAAAGGCCAAAAAATTCCATTTGTAAATCACTGACACTTACTGACAATGTTGTTGAAGGTCTTCCATGATAATATTTTAATGACAAAGTTTGTCTATTTCAAGGCTAGCCTTGTTTAAGGTGTCAGTGAGAACTTCCACTATTCCTTTACATCTTCAAGAAGAAAACTTGAAACTTACAGTTTCACTTTTTTCATGACCAGATCATTTTGTATAAGGCAGCACAGGCCTAATAAGGATCCCCATTTCATGTTAAGAGGAAGCTAATGAAGATCAGTGGATATTTATTCCAGGTGATTTTCAGAAAAGTTCTCATACCCGACTCCTTTTAGACTTGATATTCACTGACACGCCAGTCTTCAGGAGCTCTCCAGCCACTGTCCCATTCTTCATAGCTTCTGTAAATGGACATGAATTCAGTCAAAAGTTCATTGTCTTTGTACAGTTTCTGACCTTTAGCAATTCTCTTCTCAGCTTTTTGTTCCATCTGTCTCATTAGGTTGGAGAATGTTTGTAGGTACCTTGAAATACATTAATATCTCTGAGATCATCTGACATAAGTGATACTTACGTATTCCTCAGGAAACGCTTATGTATCTATCCTTCATGACAAAACAGAATAGTGTCCTCACACCGATAGTGCTTTCTCTTTGTGTTCAGTATTTTCAGTAGGGTTGATTGCTGAAAAGATAGAAAGATGAACTATTCATTAAAAACTGATCTGCTCATTCAGATCTCAAGGTATTACAGGTTATCCTTCTACAGCATGTCCTGGGAATACAAAGTTCCCTCTTTTGGCTCACTCATTTATTGTTGATTCAATGAATTCAAGCTGCCTGTCTGCAACCTTCATCCATTTCTGACCTGTGTGCTTCTAGCCATTCGATAAGAACAATTGTAAGTCTGAACCATGAAAAAGATGTGCTTGACAGCTGCAGTGGTGACTGATACCGTAGTGGGTCTTTTTGTTCTTTGCTAAAGTCTATCTTATGTGTAATCAAGGAATTTGTTTGAGAGGAATCCCAGGCTCCAAGTCAAGAAACAATTTTAAAGTATTTTTAAAGTTGTGTTGAATACAGTGCTGCTTAGAATGAAAATAAGTATGTGCTTAAAGAGTTAGCTTTACAGGGGTGCTTTCCTGGATTGGGACCTCTATTGAATCACAGTCCTATTTAGTCTACGTTTTTAAATTCTTGCTCATTTCTCTTGTGAATACTTTGCTGTCTTAGTTGTTATGAATAAAGCTCTTTGTTTTCTGTATCTGGAATTTAGTCTAAATAATGACCTCCAATGAAGTACTTCTGTAAGGTCACAAATGCCTCTCAGAGCCAAGCTAAAGTAAACATCCTAAATAATGATATTTTATTTTTTATGGACCTAATATATCACTGACAAATATTGAAAGTTCTCCAGTAAGGGAATGGCAAGTCACCACCTCAGTTTCATTGACCTGCAGGCTGCTTTTTCTTCTGAAGAGTTTGTTTAATTGCAAAGGACTAAACTCTTGAGTACTCAGATACAGCACATATGACTAATTTAAAGCCAGGAAGTTTGGTTCAGAAGAAGGTGATTAAAAGAGGCTGATTCTGTATCGGTGAAAGTCCCTCAGCCAGGCAGTGTAGAGACATTTCATTTTGAAGCACTCGCTTCTGATCCAGAGTATGATGGTCCTTATGTAGTCTCACATTGAGATGCCTGAACAGACGACCTGCTTTTTCCTTTAAGGAAAAATGATAAACCGAAATCCTGAACAGTGTGTTATCTGATCCCATTATTAGGGAAGTCTGCAGCTGTTCATATTTTCTCTCCGCAGCACGTGTCACTGTGGCAAATGGAAAATATTTTCATCCTCTAGGATTACAGAGCCGCTGAAAAGCCATAAACAAAACATAACTAGAATTGTGCATGTAAGTGACAGTTAATGCGATCTCTCAGAAAAAGGTTAAGGTAGAGAGGAAAAAAAAATACAGGAGAGAATTCATACTTGCATTTGCAACAATACACTTCAGAGAGAGTTTCAGAAGAAATTATTACATTTATCCATGGAAATGTTTTGCTTCCATTGTTCTCAAACTAAACACAAACACATAAACCTGAGGAAAGTACTTTTTATAAAGAGATGTACGTGTGTACATGTCTGTATTTAAAAGTAAAGCCCTAATGTGTAAAGTGGGGATCCATTTAAAGTCATCCATATCAGAAAAGTTGCACTGATGTTAATGCACTTTAATGGTTTCTGTTCCCAGGGTATCTGACAGGCTTGCAGGTCTTATTGATAATGAAGGAGAATGTGTCAATACTCCCACTTTAAGATCTGATTCAGAAGGAAAGTGATTTTTTCAAGGTCAGACAGAAAGTCTGTGTCTTAATTCTTGATTTCATCAGGGTAAGGCCCTAATCCTTGTGGTCTTACTCTTTTCTTGTGACGAGAAGGTGGCCTTAGCATTTTTCTCAGTGTTGCTGATCCTTTCCACATTCTATCCCTAATTTATCCCAGCAGTATAGATGTGCTCAATGAAAAAACAATTACTAACAAAATAGTTTGGAAACTTTCAGTTTGTCTATTGTGGCTCGTTAAAGTGTCTTGAAACAGGACTGGTGGTTCACACCACAGCAAAAGGTGAAGAGTGGGGTGGTGCTCTTTATTCAGACTCAGAGGAGAAGACACAGCATGTCCTCTGCTTTTCATACTAAAGATGCTGGCAGTGATTATTGAATTTTATCCAAACCACCTCCTGTGTATCTAGAGGTCCCCCATCTCCCTCTTTTCCCCACAGTCATAGCTCTTATTGGAGTGACATGGCAAAGCAGAAGCATGCTACCAGTGCTTCCCAAACCTCACCTTCCTGCAATCCTGCTTTCTGTCCCACACCTGCTGAGCAGGGCTGCTGGCAGATCCCAGTATTACAGGCTTTCTTTTGTTGGACATCATTTTGACACTCCTGCAAAACAGTGACACAGGCATTCCTGAATGAACTGCACCACACATCACTCGAGTGGGTGCTGTTCCTGCTGAAAAATAAATTCTTCATAACTTAAATAGAAAAGTGGTAGTTGCAGCATGTGTGTAGGAGGATCGATTCACTGGGGTGATGTCCTAAATGTAAAAAAGATACAGCAGTGCCAGAAACTGCTCATGTAGCTAGTCAGAGGTGACCTGATAATCCATTTTCTTCATTTGCAGCGTGTTTGAACAGGGAAAAACAGAGGCATTTAAAAAAAGGGGAGGGAGAGGGGGGGCTTTAGAAACCTGCTTTTAGTCTTGGCATCTATAGCTACTCAGCTCCAGTGGGCAGCTGCCTGCAGACCAGCCTAGCAGGGCTCTGCTGCCAGCCAGCCCTTCTCAAGGCAGAAGGAGCCGTATCAAAGTTCCCAGCCATACCACTATACATGAAAGTGCATGTGACGTTTGTTACAAGTACAAATGAACCGAACCCCAAAACAGCATGATCTTACGTCTTTTTACAGTAGTGATAAGGCCTACGAGTAGGCTCAAAATAGGAAGAACTTTATAGAAGGCATTACATGGTGGCTAAATATGGTCTGCTAATTCACCTCTGTTGCTTTTTCAAGTATCCAGACTAGTGTTTAGAAATAAACCCAGACATCTAGGCACTGAAACAAAAACAGTATTTTAGGGTTTAAAAAGTTAATTCTGAAGATATAAACTGTCTACTGTTTAATTTAAAAAAAAGTGACATTGTTACTACTTAAAAAATAATCTGATGAATGTGGTTTGGTAACCAGCTGGGACTAAGTGTTCACCTCCTTACCAAGAGCACACAATAAAAATAACGAAAGCGGAAAAAAAGATTTTAAATGCTCTTTTCCTGTTTAGGTGACAGGAAGGCCACAGTCAGCAGAGTTGGAAATGTATATTTCACATCATGGACATCAAAAAGTATGACATACTTGTAGCATCAAATCTATCTATTGCATCAGATCCCATTTTCAAAGATGTACTGTTGAATTCATAGCTTTGATTTACTAAGTGTGTTTTGGTGAACAAAAGCTACGAAACTGATTTTTCCTTCCCATCTTTTTTAATTCCACCACTTAGAAAGAAATGTCATATGAGTACAAAATACCTGGTCATTCTTCATGAAGAGATCTTTACTCTCTTGCTTTCCCTTTTGTTTGGGATAAACTCCTAGGAACATATCCTGCAAGCTGAACAGTGATTTTACAATGTTAATTTTAGGGTATCAGAGGAGTATAAATGTGCAGAAACTGGACAGAAAGGGGCATTCATATCTTTGAGAGTCTGGATGAAGTAAGGGAACAGTTTTGTATTTACAGTGGGGCCTTGGTTAAGATTCTGTTTTATTGGGTTTGGCTATCATGTAATTATGAATTTCACTTTAATTTGACTGGTGACACAAAGTCATGATCTTTCTTCACACACTGGCGTTGAAGTGCTGTTGGTACCTCCACAGCGCAGAGAGCCAATGCCAGGACTTGGCACTCGCAGGCCCAGCAATGTTTCCAGCTCCTGTGGTGCATTTGGGACTGGTTGGAAGTGCTAGATTTCACTTTTGGCCCACAATCCCAGAAGGATCCCGCAGGAGACAAGGATTGCCATTGTAGATATGGACTACACCTTATCCTGCTAGTTTGTTCTTCATGCTTTCCCCTACCATAATGTAGATGTGTACTGCATGCTAACTGTAGTATGTAGTCAGAAAATTCCCACTTAAAATTCCCAGCTTATTTCTGACATCTATTACATATCCAGAAGGGGGCAAAACTCAAGGTATAACTTACGCAATTAACCTGTTTCAAGTGTGCTTTTCTTCTCCACTTTGGAATACAACTTTGGCACTATGAGAGGAGCCATGTGGTTCAGCATGGAGACAGCTGAAGTCTGCATGCAAAGTGACCTCACAATGTCCGATGGAAACAACTGGTTGTGTCTCAAGGCGGTTTGATGATGTCATTCCCTAGAGGAAAAAAATGCCAAGCTTTTTCTCTGGAGTTGTTGATCTGTCTGGAATAGATAGCATGAAAGCATGAAAATTCATGACTGTCGTGGCTGCTGGATATTCTCATGGCTTCAAAGGCCATGAGATGACCGTGTAGGTTGGATATGGGCTGTTACGTGATGTGTAGTTCAAAAAAATGTGAACAATTACAAAATCTGTCACTATAATACCCTTTTATCTTGCATACTTCTGTCTTGCAGTTTGAGTGCTTTAATTGTACCATCTAAGAGGGATGCCATTTGAATGACGTGTTATCGCTTATTATTTTGAAGTATAGGAACATACGTAATTTTTGCAATGGAATGGCTGCGTGAATGACTGGCTAGCTTAATGAATTTCTCATTCAGAAGTTAGTACGGAGCTAACATCCATTTTACAAATGGAACAAATGGCTTGTAGGAGCAGGTGGCTGTTCACAGGAATTACTCCAGCAGGTCTGAGTTTATAAGGGAAGAATATCTTGTGCTCTGTTTTAGTTATGCCTATACAGTTTCACTACAGATGGCAGTAGCAGTTTCCCCAGCAAGGCCATCTAACGACTTCACTGATTGACCATAAAGCAATTGTTTTATGTCTTCCCCAAGGCACAAAAATCAGAACTGTACCTAAGGAATTCTGGAATTCCTTTATAGTCGCAAGAACACTGAGGCTGCACCGTAACGTGTGTAAAATACCACTTTCCTGTAACTCAAGCTTAATTGGAAATTATCATCTGACAGTATATATAGTACATAGTGTTTGGTGCCAAATCTACTAAAATATGATCTTTAAACTTATTTCATTTCAGTTGTAATCTTTATGATTTATTATGACAATTATTTCTGTGGCTTAGTTTGGAAAGCTATTGTACTCCTTGTCTAGAGACAACAAGAATTTAAAAAAAAAAAAATGTATTTTCTGTTATTGTAGTTGGTAAGGAAAGATTAAGAAAAAGAGAATCTTAAAAAGGAGCTGCCAACTAAAATGTTGCCTTCTTAATAAGTTTTTGAAACACACATTTGTTGCTTTACTTTTTAAATATTCAAGCCACTTCTTATATAGTTAAAGATTGTTTCAGAAGTTTAAATTTTGTCATTTAGTTTTCAAACCAATGGCCATATGCCTTTGTAAATCTTGAATGCCTTGGTATAGTTTTATACTATGGACAAAATAAGGAGAAACTGAGCAAGGAAGAGATTTAAAAATCACTCTAGGATGAGAAATAAATGCCAGTTAAGATTTTTTTTTTTTTTTGCAGTACTTGGTAGAACGTCATTGCCTCTGTGAGGTTTCTCTCTGTTCCCTCATCCCAGACTGCCCAGCAAGACGGCTGTTGTTGGTATAATTTGTATAGAGGGAATTGTGACTATTTCTTGGAAATACATGTACATATAATTCTTCAGACAATTAATCACATCTATTCTGTGTCATATCTGGCACACTTACAAAACCATGACAGATCTGGCCAGATTTTGGCTCTCCCTTTGGGAAAATACGACTACTGTATGTCAAATCTTGCCAAATTACTGCATGTAAAATCCCTACTCTTGCTATAGTGGTAATAAGTCATATTCAAATACTTTTTTGCTACCATTTTAATATGAATATTTAGTTAATAAACTAGTTACTTTGTTATTTTAAATTGGACAGTGCCTGCAATTATTGGTGGAAAAATGCTAATTTATACATGATAATACTCTGGACCTGTATTTCTAATGAATAGAAGTATATTATTTAGAGGGACTAACAACATAGTTTACAATTACCTGAAATCAGATGTTTTGTTTTGTATGAACATTGTGGACAAGAGTTACCTGTGTCTGTATAGGTCCCAAGTGATGACTTGATGTCAGTTAGTTTCTTTAGTCTGTGGAGTCACAAATCACCACCAAGATCTGAACATTAAATTAGTGGGCAAAAAAAAAATTAAACTATTTATTTTCTTTAAAATTCAATTCTATCTTACTTATATGACATTCAAAGAAAAAAATGCTTTGTAGTTCAGTGACATCTTGATTGTTTGCAAACTACAGCCCATCATCCGTAATAGCTCCAGCTTTGGAAGACAAATCCCTGTACATGGGAAGGGATACATTGCCTTGCATCCCTCTGATACTTTCCAGAACTGAAAACTGTAGCCGACATTAAAGGCATTCTGTGGTGATTTTCTTGTAAATTTGACACCAGTGATAAAAAGCAGCCCTGCAGCACCCACAGTTAACCACTAAATTTCAGGCGCCAGTGGCATGATGTTGTTCCGTGTCCATGAAATTACCTGTGGCATGTATTTCCCCCTCCGAAAATCCTCGTGTTCAGGGTATCTGTAGGAAAGTGGCCGCCCCCATCAGTATCTCAGAAAAATGAAATTAATTGAAAGTGGATGCAATGGTTAAGAACAAAATGCCATATAAGAGTACTGTACCATCCAGAAAATTGATATGCTTATTGCGAAGTGAAAAAGAGAAGCCAGTCTAACAACCATTACAGAAGAGAGCTGATGGGTTTAAACTGAAGCATGTGGGGGACATTTTATTCCAAGTTCTTCTTGGAATCCTTATTCTGAAATAACATATGTAGGCAGTATGTCATTTCCCTCTATATCTACCACCTCATTAATATAGGCTGGCAGCAGGCAAAAAAAAAAAAAGAATGTGCAAGGCTTGCTACATGTAGTAAAAGGGGCTTTTGCATACTGTAAAAATAGGTTTCCTTTGGGTGTCTATTCTGTGTTATCGCTACTGATCAGTGAAAACAGTGTTTTCCTAAATAGGTATCACAATCTAATGGCGCATATCTGAGCTGCCACAAAACCTACCAATCAACCTGTGAAAGCCTGGACTTCATCTAAATACCAATTCTAGTTTCAAAATGCTAGTGAAGTGAAAACCAAAGGGTTTTGTCTTTGTTTTAGGGGGAAAGTGTGTAGTGTATATGCATACCCTTGCATTTCATGTACAAATACAGACTTTGGATAGAGGGTATAACAACAGATGGTTATTGGGGGGAAGATTTAATAATACAGTGCTCACACATAATATTTCCACACTAACAGCTGTGCAGCAAAGTTACGCTACTTTGGGCTTCATCCCCATGAGATGTGTGGAGATCTTTCTGAGGACTGGGAGTTGTCAAACGTGGACTATGGGGACCTCATTTGCACAGACTTCATTACTTGTAGCTGGAGACCTGGGGATTTTGGTCTGTGTCAGGACATCTGCAGCAGGTTTACTTTTCATCTGCAAAGTAGCTGGCTTAGTTCACAGCTAGGGTCAGGAGTCTCTCAGGGGCTGCAAGGCTCACAAGGCCACGGAGGTTGTGAAGGTCTGTCTTTTGCTTTGCCAATATCATTGTTTTGGACCTGTTGAGCTCCGGCATGGTTATTTTTCTTCTTCTCTTGCCTATACCTCTATGGATGAAACACACGAATTCTCCTGAATTCAGAGCAAGACTGAATTTGGTGTCCATCTGCTTCTTTGGTACTGACCCTGTGTTTTATCCAGTATGAGTCAAAATGGGAACTGTCAGAAGTGAGTAAATGATGGCACATTTAATGCTAAGTGGTGGTAAGATGACTCAAGAAGGTTACAGGAACATTACAGAGTGTTATATAGGAAAGGGAGTGCCTCTCTTACACCTTCGCATTAATTATTTTTACGTTGCAGTCGCAACTGACTTCCCCACTTGATTTGTAAGGTGTATGCCAACGGAATGTAGCTTTTTAGTTTTTAATTAGTCCCTCTTTGCAGCTTGTGTATGGCAATATTCATAATACTCTCTATTTGATCAAAGGCTTTGAAATGATCTTGCATCATCCATTTGTATAAAGTATGTTCTCTGTATTTTTAGCACATTAGAGTGACTGTAACTGCTTGTAAGTTAATTTCAGGATTTTAGAGAGAAGGAAAAGTGTTACAGTTTCTATTTCTTCTAGGTCTTTTATGACCTAAACTGTTTTTCATCATGGAATCTATTGCTAAAACAGTTTTCTGGAAAGAAAATAGTGTTTACAAAGTAAACATTTTTTCTGGCTGCAGGATTGTTTGCTGTCCAGGAAGCAAACACATTCTAGTTCATTACATATATTTTGAGTGTATGAAAGGAAAATAAGTTTATACATTTTAAACATGCAGCTCACAGACTTTCCGGCTGGAACCCACTTGGGAGTCATAACACATTTCCAGGACCTCCCCTAGTGAGACTCCTCAGATATCAGAGTAGTAGTGACTCATCGACCGCAGGAGAGGCAATTGAATTAAAACTTAAATATTTATGTGTCTGACTCACTCAAATTGCAAAACAAATACAGCCCGATTTCTGGGTGAGATATCTGTGTTTCTCAAGAAAAGTCGGAGCTGGTATTTCAAGAGCTGCAATGGCCTGAATTTGGCTGTTGGTCCTTGTTTTCATACCACCTTTTTTTTTTTTTTTTTTTAAGTGGTTTTCCCAGCTTTAGAACTATAGAAGTAGGGCTGTTATAGCGTAGTTATTAAATGTGTCTGGAGTACTTGATAGTAGTGACAGAAATGGAATTTCTATCAGATGGTTCAGCGTGCTTTTTTGCACTCGTAACTATTGCTTTTGGATGTACTGAGGGTCCAAGGTAAAGGTGGCCGTAAACTTTATTGAATTAGAACAATGTCATCCTCCCATCACTTCCCAGATAGATAAATGACTGTCCGAGATGAAGTACAATGACAAACTGAGCAAAGGAAGAGATGCTGTAACTACTGCTGCCAAGCTGTGTTTTTGCCAAGTCCAGAGATTGACAGTAACAGCCACCAGGTCAAATGTCTTGCCCTCCTCAGCACAGCATCAAGATGTTTGCAAAAAAGTTGAGCTTGATCCTCTGAATTTGTTTCTGAAGCTGGTCTTGCTAACGAAATACGGCGCAGATGTTGCTACCCACCCTCCACTGCCCCTTCCCCCCACAGTCAGGTGCTGGGTCTGAGGCTGTTTCGTTCTTCCAGGTCAGTCTGTTTGGAGAAGGCTATAATATATACCTAATTACCTTACAGCTAAGAAAGCCTTAGCAGATCCTATGTATTGAAAACTGAGCATGTGCTTGCTACAGTCATAATTTGAACCTAACTATTTTATTACACATTTTCTGGTCCAAAATCCTGATTTCCAGCTTGCCTTTGAACAAGAAGTACAGGCACTTGTCTGTCATCAGCAAGATATGAGGTATTTCATGAGACCACAAATAAAGCTGTTGTTCGGCAAACCCAAGTACAGCAAGTGTTTGTTTTTCTTAAGACAGCTTTCTGAACAACACAAAAGTGTGATCTGAAAATATAACCAAATGTTCTATTCAACGTTCTTTATTTAAAGAATGTCTGATGTGCTACTGCCAATAATTATCAGCTCTTCATGGCCCATGGAAAAATTATACGACTTGTTCCAGTTGTCTTTTTTTTTTTTTAATGTTCTTATTTAGCCTCGGATCAGAAATATCTTCTGCCACTCCTATTTCCAGGTCTTAAACAAATTTATAGATTTAGCTTGAAACATGGCATCAATATGTTCAAGTTTAAATTCTACATGTATAGATGAATTATCCAGATGTAAGTCATAATACTGTCTCATTAGGCTCTTTCTCTGATGCTGAATCGCTCTGCTATGCAATGTGTGTTGTTTATCCTTTTTCTTCTGGTTGCAGTAGGGATGATTCCACGCATTAGATAAAATCAAATTAAGCTGGATTTTTGGCAAATCTTGTATTCTTTGATCAACTTCAGCTTCAGAAATGCTTTGAATTAAATTTAGATGATCGGTCCCATCCCTAGTTGTAGTTGTAACTGCAACTTGGTATGGCACAGTTGTTTAGCATAAAATAGAATTAACATTTCAATATGATTTTGTGACTACAGGTGTGTGTTTTTTATAATTTAAAAGAAATTTTAGGATAGCATGGTATTAGATTTTTTTCATTACACAAAAGTATTTGGCTAACTTTGAGACAGCTATTTTTTAATACATTGGGTACTTTTTTTCTTAAATTCTGTTGTGCTTGTTGCAGGGGGGCTAAGTCTTTGGCTATAATAAAAGCTAGGAAGAGTTCATCCAGTGTAAAACAAAATAAATATACCTTGCTGCTGCCATCTCTGAAGGTCATAAAAATATTATGGATTTGAGGGAGCTTGATCAGTTTACATAAGGGATTACAAAATGTGGTTGCCTGTAATACCAAGGGACTTAAGTCTTGATGACCTAAGAATTTTCTTCTGGTTTTTCATTATTAAAATCCAGTCATAAGAGAGAAAACAAAACCATAATCACTGATGTATTATATTAGATGCTCAGTACATAGTCTGCTGCTTAGCCAATAAATGTCGTGTTGCTGAAGTCCACCAGCTGAATTGCATGAAACTGAGTGAAGGACATGGCTGAGCATCAGATGCTGCCCAAGCTGAGAATCGTACAGAGCAACGTTTCACAGATTTCCACTTGCGTATTTGCACATTGTAAACAGTACATAACAGGTTACGCCAGGAGGACCTAAACTCTAATCCGTGTAAGAAGGTGAAAAAATGCCAACTTTTCCTTTGGGGCCTCTGACATCAATAACCTGAAAGAGCATTCTGTCTGGTTTGCTAAAATTCGCAGGCAAATCAACAGCATGTTTTAGTCATAGTATCAGAAGCTGCTTATAATACTAATAAAAAAAATCACTTGAGGGCAGCCTTCCCTGGGCCGTTATGTTGGTACAGTTTCAGTTCCATTTCCACATCATTTCAGCCTGTTAAGAATAAATAGCAAATATTATGGCATCCAGTTGTTCCTGGAGCTGCCTCATTACCACTTCCTTAATAACTCTTTACAGTCTGGCAGCTATTTCACTGCTTAGGTTAACGATACTGACAAATTTTACTGTTTTCAGTAAAAAATCTACCCAAATTTTGTTGTAACTGTCCTCTCAAAGGAAAGCATTAACAAGTATTGCCAACTGCCTGATATTTCTATGTTAGCTTCGTATTTGTATCAGCTCCATGTATATCTGATGAAAGCTACATTTGTTGAAAGCAAAATAAACCAGCAGAAATTGGGGGGGGAGGGGGGAGGGGCGGGCTGACAGGTTTTCTTTAAAGGCCAAAAAATTAAATTAAAATAATATATTTTTAGTATGCTTTTCAGGAACATATTCGTGGCTTGGGTGCTTTCAAAGTGCTGTAGTGAAGCTTCTAAAGATCGCCTAAAAGGTTTAATTATATTATTTTACAGCCATTTTAATCACATCATTATTATTCTTTAGGAGAACTGAAAACTAAGGTATGTGCTGTGAATTACTATATTCAGAATTAATCTGAAGAAATCTCTGAATAAGGAAGAATACTTGTAATGCACCACGTTTTAAAAGCAGCATAACTTATATACAGTCAGTGAAGAGAAAGGTAAACTATAAGCCTTGTATTTTCTGGGATGACTCGTGACTATAATAACTTTTATTCTTTTGGCCGACTTGGCACTTTGAAAAGATAAGAACTCATTCTTTGCTGAATATAGGCAGACAAATTGAGCCAAATCTTTTGAAATGCCCTACTGATTTTTGTCTGTGAAAAACCAAAAACCCTGGCTTCCCCTGTGTAGAGCTCTAGCACAGTCACCTAATTTTAGACTTCTAAATGTGGTGGGATTCTTGTCTTCTGTAAAACTGTTTCAAGAAATTATAATACAAAATAAAATACTGTGTGCTACTAGTGTTATCCACACAAATATGTGTATGCATAATCCACTCTTGGCAAAACTTATGCTTGTAGAGTCTCACTTAGCATGATTATTTAACTGTCTGTCATTCTTTAGCTCATCTTATTTTTTCAGTTGATTTTTAACACACCTCGTGTGAAACCTTTTCTAAGATTTCAAATGAGACAAGTGTTTTCACAGAGAATATTTCTTGTTTCAGGAACACAGATATGATGAACAAAAATTACTTACTTTTGTTGACAGATTGTTATTCTCTTAAGGAAAAAGAAGTTTTACAAATGCGGGTGAATGGCAGGAAAAGGAAAAGCAGATAATCACAGCAAAGATACAACTGGGAGCTCATGTAAAAAATTTTTTAAAAATCAGTTACAGCCAATGGTGGGGATAGAAATAACCTCCCAGGATCACCACAGACCAGTCAGAGTTGCTCTAATCAAAAAGTCTCTCAGTGAGTGAAACAAAGGGCTAAGGCAAATATGCCAAGGCAAAGAGAGCAGTGGGAATTGTGTGTGGCTTTTTACATTACTTTTCTGTACGTGAAGTTTTCTTTCTTTTAGAAGTTAAGTACTGAAGGTTTTATTTGAATAAAACCTGTTTTTTTGATCCTCTGGTCTACTTTGGGTACTCAGCATAAGAGAAGGGTGTAGGCATATTCACCCTAAAGATCTGGCCAGTTCAACGTCCCATCTCACTGTGCAAGAAGTGGAAAAAAGCCCAAGTGATGGAACACCACAGCTTCAAGTTTATTGGTTTTTCATCTTTCCACAAAACAAAGTTGTTTGAGTTTCTGTAAGACAGCCCGGAATGTCTACTCAGCAGCGATATTAAAGCAGTTGTCCAGTATTGCTTATTTCATGTATGGAATTGAGTTAATTTTCATTTATTTATTTATTTATTTACCTTTATGTTGCGATTTGGTTCAAGTTGTTAGGGAATTGCAGTGAATTATAAGAGCGTTCAATTATCTTCGAATGTCACAGTTGATAACACAGTACTGAATGATATTTTAGAGAAGAAATATTTTTAGCTTTGTCTGCTACTTTTCTTTTTCTGTTGCTTGATACAGATGCTAGTATTGTTTCCAGAGAGATGAAGGTGCCAGAGAGCAGCTGTGAGCAGTGGGAGCCTCTTCCCTAACAAAGGCTCTGAATTTGACACTGGATTTCAGTGTTACTTCAGCTCCCAAACTCATGTAACATGCTGTGGGAAACAGGCTAATGCTTAGGCGCTCAGGTGAAAGGACTGAAGAGTTTCTGAATAGCAAAGAGCTTATTTAGTGTGCAAGGATCCAGCAGATCATCAGCCTTCCCCCAGGCACAGCAGGGGCAGATCCACAGCCAGCTCTTCCAGGCACTGAATGACTCCAAAGCCAGCCAGCTGCCATGAGACTGTCCACAACACAGGCTGTCATTTACTGTCAGCAATCACTGCTGCTATATGTATTTTAGCTCATTTTGTTTTAAAATAAGCCTGATCCAAGATGAATATGGGGTTCCAAAACCCAGCTGGAATCAGCTAGATTCCAAACTGACTGATTTTTGCAACCGGCATCCAGTCTCTGAAGAAGCCCAGTGGAAAACCACTGGCAGAGCTTTCCATCAGAGATGTAATCAGCCACATCAGCGAGAAGGCCAGACAACATGAAAAGGGACACACTGAAGCGTTTTAGAGGAATGTTGTAGTTAACCTGCACAGGGTGCCTTTGTATGAATGCTAGAGTGCAGTAATCACACATCACTTTTTAAACACGCTTCATAGACGTCTCACTACAGATGTGAGACAGAGAAGTTCCCTGAGAAGAAAAATATTTTAGGTGTACCCTTCTCATTCTCAGTTTATTGCAATATTTAATATTAGGTGCAAACTTTGCTTTCGAGATTTCTTCACACTGAAAGCATGGAGAGTTGCAGATGCCCAGATAGTGAGGAACAGGCATGCTGTGGCTGGCTCTGGCTGTGCTGAAGTCCCTGTGTCTCAGCTCAGTTTGCTGTGCTAAGCTAGGCCCTTCAGGAGGTGAAAGCTGGACACATGATACCTGTGCACATATAAATATTTTTGGTATAAATAATGGATCCCGGGGCATTTAGTGGTCCCTCCAGAAATACAAACCTCCACTATTGTGATCCTAATCATCGTGTAACTCTCACTTGTGAACAGGCTATTGTGTTTGACATCTGTGAAAGTCTGCTTCCTACTTGGGCATACTGCCGTCTCAGTGAAGTGTACTAAATCTTCTCAGCGGGGAAAATAACCTTAACTGATAGAGATACCATGGCCTTGAGTCCATAGAGATTTATTATCATCAGTGCAACTAAACATTGAAGTCCTTGTATCGTGAATCAACTCCGGCATGCATGTTGTTCTGCTGATTCTGGCAGTCTGTGACCAGATCCTATAGAAGTTCAAAAGTAGGAAATGCATGCATGTAAACATACAGGGAATTAAACAGTATACAGAAATGAATGTTAAAATGCCAGCTGTGTTCTGAACACTGAGTAATGTAAGAATAACACAGTTTGAGAAGGTACTTAGGTTCGGTACAGTTGCAGAATAACAACCAGTCCCCACCTGCAGCAATTCCTACTGCTTGCCGAGGCGCCACCGAGGAGGTATGGCAGTCGGTAAGCCAGCATTGCTGATCCATGAGTTGCAGGCTGGGATAGCTTTCCTTGATTGCTATCATTGAGCATCCTCTTGGGCAATCTCTCTCGAAGTTGGAGATAGAAATCCTCCACTGCCTTACACTTATACTCTGGGCACAAAAAGTTTGCTTGTTGCTCTGCAACGTGACTGCTACAGATTTTTTGCTTTTTGACTTAGCCCATCTGAATTCAAAACCAAGAATTTTCGAATAGTCAGTGAAGATGCTCAATCCATCTTGCCTTGTTTTTGGTTTGTTTTTTTTTTTTTAAAGAAAATCTTCCTTTAGTGACTCCTGCTCCATTTTGCAGCGGCACAGTCCTAAGAGGTGGAAAGATCTAAGAATCAGTTAATCTGAGAAAATAGTCGCTGAAGGAAATTAGTAAATAGATTGTACCATGTGCCAGGGAATTACTTCAGCTGGAAAGTGCCACGTAAATGTTTTATTTTGGAAATTAATATTTTATAGACTTGCTTCTCACTGTCAAGATTCACTTAGTTAATGACATACAAACCTATTCTCATAAAAGAAACGTTCATCTAAATGTTACAGGAAATGTGCTTGTAAAGGACTTTAAACTGTCTCACAGGGTACTGTAATGTTTTCCCCTATGAGCTCCTCCTATGTATAATACCTAATCTTGCTATCAAAGCAGTCCTGTAACAGAAAGAGTAACCCAAGCATAATTACCTCCTGATTAATCAGCTCATTTGCATGTTTGCCACTCCGGTGCCTGTGGCGATATTATGCTAAACACAGATGGGTTCTCTGATTCTCCTCACATTTAGGTTTTGGTGCAGCTGCACGTGAAACCGGTGGTGGGAATAGCAACACAGATGTAGCTACAGCTAGTCTGGAGAAACCTGAGCAGAGCAGTTTCACCTTTATTATGTGGAACTGGAATTCCTTAGGGGTTATCTCCTTCCCTGCACATATTTGGAATTTTTGTACTAATCTTGCCCTTCTGCATCACATCCTAAATATATTTAACATGTGGCAGTGATTTCCACTCCAAGTGTGTTGTTTGGGACTCCTGTTAGCACAGTTGCTGAAACATTCGGTGTGTCTCTCTGATGTGCAGTATATTTTGTTTCTATATAACTTCTTTTCTTTTTAGTCTTTTCTTTTTAAAAAAATAAGCTAACTCATTCTTCTAACCATAAATGTATTATAAGTAGTCTTCCCCCATCTCTAACGCTGTCTGATAGGTCAGGTATATTTTAGTTCCCTGAACATCCAGCATGGACAGCCCTATCTGTCTGGGCTTGATAGAACCAGTTATCAGATTTACTACTGGTCCTGTATTTCATCAGTCTCTAGCCACATTATAAAAAGATGCCAGGAAATAATATTGTGCTCCATGATTTATCACTTGCTTACACACGAACAGACATTTGTATCCTTTTCACCTCTCTCCATCTCTTCTATCCCTCCCTAGATTAACTTGGTTTGTAATTTGATGGTTTAGTTCCAGTACTTGTCTGTCAAAAGCAGCCATATTCATCCAGTAGGCTGTAAAAGCAGGTGTTTAATATTATTGTCCAATATTGGAGAATAGTAGCCAGCCCTGCTACAGATGTCTGCAATTTTGCGTGGTTTGAAAAGAGGTTTTGCTAAGTACGTGCACTCTGAATTCACAGGGTATTACAAATTAGGTTGTCCTTTTCCACAAAACAAAGTGTTTGTGGAGGGGGGGGTTGTTCGATTTTGTTGTTGTTGGTTTGGGGTTTTTTTTTGGAGAGTGTTATTAAATATTTCAAGTATTTCACATTATTATTTTAAATGCATTGCAAATACTCCTCAGCTCCTTGAAAGCATTCTTCCTATACTATAACCAGGATAAAACTACTTAGCCTCTCTTCATAGCACAGAAAGTTGTATGGGTAAAACTGCAGCTCAACCACAGGGGAAAAAGTTATCTGTGACGAAAGTACAGCAGAGATTTATTTCTAGATTTGTCTTCAAACTAATGAAAAATAAAGATTGCGGAAGAGGTAGGTACTTTAGTTAGAAGAAGCTAGATCTACTGAAAATGAGTTGAGTAACTTAGAGTAAAAATCCAAGGATTTTCACTGTGTTGATAACTGAGGTTCTTTTAAAACTGCACAGAATGAAAGTTAGTGAAAAGTTTTGCTATATTAGCCATATGATTGAGGTTCTGAAATAGACAGCATTTTATAAAAATCTGAGAGAAATTAAAAGTAAAAATATGGAATGAAGAGGACAGTGATGTGTGCAGTACGAATAAAAGCATTGATAATATCACTCTAGTATTTTCTAGATTGTTTTTTATTCTGTAACCTATTAATTTTATTTAATTTGGGAGCCACTTAAATCTGTTCCAAAAACATGTCCTTTAAATTCTGATGACTTAAAATAATTTAACTTTTTAACTATGCCTGCCAGATGGTATTAGCAGAATCCTTTGCATTATCTACAGTGTAGGTGGTAAAGAGCTGGCTTTTCTATTTTCTCAAAAACTCTGGCCAGTGTGGGAAATTAAATTTAGAAAGCAGCTTGATTTACTGCAGCAGTGAATTTGCTTCCTGGACATATTCCCCGCAGCTCTGGCTACACTAGCACCAAAAAGTTGCACTTTGGAGTTCCTGGCAGTTAAACTAACTTGTAACTTATCACTCATTGAAATATACTGGAAATTAAACTCTAGAATGAAAAATCTTAAATTACAATCAGAAAATTACTGCTAATAATCAGCTTTTCTTAAAAAAGAGTCAGAATGTCAACTAGCATCTTCCTGCCTTTTCTTTGCTCCCTTTTTCTAAACTTCTTTTAAAAAAAACTTCTTAAAAACTTAACTTCTTAAAGTTTTAAGTTTTTAAAAACCCTATTAGTACCATCTAATAAAAAACTCTAATAGTATTATCTTTATATTGTATTTATATTAAGTAATATAATAATACTCAGTCATCTAACACCACTATAGCCTTTTCGAATTATCATTTTCATTTATTGCTTTGCAAGAAAGAGCATTGGCGAATACCATTTATTGAAGTGCATATTTTTATGAAGTGAACGCATTTCCCTGGGCAGCAAAAGTGATCTCTGCAGAAATGTTTCTGCAGAGTTCTGGAATATGGTGCCTAGTGACATTGATTTTATGTATGTGTTCATGCCACATTAACAACATTCGAAGGCAAATGTATCTTTTGAATCTACAGCGCAAATGATGTGCAGCCTGTGCTTCCAAGTGCATACTTTCATTATATGAGTCTTTATTAGAGAGGAGCTCAGTTTGGCTATTTTGCTACAACTACCAGCTGTTCCTCATCAGGAATGATACAGTACCAGGATCTGCTCTTGGACCACTTACCTGATTCACATGTAGTTCATGAAACAGCCATTGCCTTGTATTGACTTTCTGTCACTATTCATCTGACAGAATTTGAACCAGTAACCTACAGGTGATAGGCAATATATTCCTTAATTCTCTGAGTATTTGTATCCTGCCACTATTTTCTTCATATTTCAAGATTCAGAATAAATGAAATTTCAGCATATTTATAGTCCATAGTTCAATATAAAGAAATGTTCTTTTCCAAACTCTACAGGTCAGCCTGGGGGTATTTCCCAAATTTTTCCCTCTGAAGATCATTACAGATATCTTTTAGATCACATCTACGCATTTTCATACTAAAGGCTCAAGGTGACTTGAGTGACTTTTTTTCTATTCTATATCGGGAAGTACTTTAAAAATAAGAAAGATTTTTAAAACCCTTATGTCTGTGCTCTACTGCACTGACATATTAACATCCAAGCATGCAATTCTATAGTATGCTTCTCAGAAGACTTCCAGAACCTCATCAGCATGAGCTGATAAAATTACTGCATTCCTTCTAGGCTGGCACAAGAATGAGAGTTTTTAAGGAAGGCATCTTTTGGGTTCTTTTAGGCCCCTGAAGGGTCAGGGGTTGGTTCTTCAGCATCTCTATTCCTAACACCAGAGCAAGGCTTTAAGATTTTAGCCCACTGTCACAGAACAGAAATATATGTAAAGAAAGCTTAAGGAAATCCTGAGTGATTTAGAAATAACAGACGTGTTATAAACCATAATAAAAACTACTCTCGAGTAATAATATACCAGTTTCTAAAGTTCCTTAATGTTTTGTTAAGCTGGTGAAACATCAATGGTTTAGGACTCCACCTTGTTTCTGTTTTTTTTTACTTTGCAGTCTCTAAAAACATTTACATATAGCTTTATTTTCTTTCTAGAAATGCAAAATATAGAAAAATTATTTGGATGAAATTATTTTAATAATGTAGTTTCATTAATACACAACACTTGTACTTCTTACTAATTTTAAATATTTTGAAGACATTTGTTTTCTACATGTAATAAATTACAGAGCTGTAGCTTTTCTTTCCTGTGCCTCTTCCCCAAGATTTTAGGTTAGATTGAGGTATTTTAAGTGGTTTTGTTAGTTTGTTTAAACAAGAAAAAAACAGGCAAATGAAAGGGAACAGACGATGTGAAATCTTGAATCATTAACTGAACATTCATTCACTCAAAACTCAAATATTTAGAATTTATCTTTCCTGTTCTTATCTGAGGGATAAACAATAGGGAGTACCAAAAGTAGGGCATCTTGCATAGCATAGGCACCTTACACAATTGTGCTTGACCTGCTTTAGGTTGTGGGTATTCTTGTTGGAATGGCTGTAAATATCAAGTAATACATGTTTTAAGAGCTTGTTTACAAACCTATGAATAAAAAGATTTTTCCTTGTCCTTAAAGTGAGGGCAAGGAAAAATTTTCTGAGAAACCACAGAGATTGTTCTATTAAGTAGCACGTTATCTATATGAAGTTCATTCTAGCCACAAGTACTCAAGGAATGGTCCACCAAACAAAAGATCAGGTGAAGCATGGACATCTTAAGTGCTGGCATTTTTCACCCAAGGTGTTGAACTGTGAATGGCGATTTTGAGTTCAGTCAGCAAGTGTCTTACTGTAGGAATAATGAAATAATATATTTTTGTTTGTCTTTAGATGCCACTTACCTCTTTATTCTGCTGTGGAGAAAACTCTCATGCCAGCTGAATGCTTAAAAGCAGGGCTTGGACATTTCAGTGGTTTGCCTGCCGCAAGCTGCCTGTGCAGTTTCTGGTCACAGAGCTTTCCATTGGGTACAGGACTGTTGGGAAAAAAGAGAAAATGGAGTCTCTGATAACAGATTGATATAAAAAGAATCTGACATAATCACATTAGGACTGTTTATAGTGCGGCTTATTCTATTGCTATTTCATCCAGCAACAGCTGCATGTGTTTCCAGAATAGCTCCATACAAGAACAAGAAAAGATTCTTAAAATGAGGTAAAAAGAGAAAAGGATAATCTTCCCTATTACATTTCGTTAATAATGAATGTGTGTGTTTGCTTTTTTCAGTGATGAGCGTAAGAAAGAGTGAAAGTGGTGTAAATCTGGGATTGTCTTCTTCCTTTACTACTTGCACCTCTGCTATGTCTGATGGACATTTCCAACTTATATGAGGAGACTGATGCATTCCCATATACAAAACTAGTAACAGACAAAATGGCTCACATACATACATCTTCAGCATAATCGCTTACATATCCCAATCCTAGAAATTCCTCATGACGAGAGGGTCTCCACAACTTGTATTTCTTTCTTCTGCCACCACACAAAGTAACACAAGCTTAATTTTG
Source organism: Gymnogyps californianus (assembly GCF_018139145.2). NCBI lineage: Eukaryota > Metazoa > Chordata > Aves > Accipitriformes > Cathartidae > Gymnogyps > Gymnogyps californianus. Next base: position 112,501,775 of record NC_059471.1, on the reverse strand, counting down.
AGCATATGAAGTGAATGCCTTCTGATTATTCAGAATGCAGAGTAGTGTTTCTGCCAGGATGGTTAGTTTGCATAGTGGGGAATTTCAGCTGATGGCTATCTCGGAATTGGTTGTGTTAGCAGCCATATAAAAGAGGGAAAGTCATGACATGCATTGATGGAAGATTTTTGTAAAAGTACCTATGATCTGTTGGTTTAATATAATTTCTGTTGATTCCTCGGGGAGTAAATGCGGTAGTACTTTCTGTGTCTTAGTTGTTATAGGAGATTAGACTTTCATCAAAGCAGATATGTATGGTTTGTATAAATGAGATGAGTAATATCACATTAAAAATTTGAATCAGTCTTGATGGATGCAAATACTGGACTAGAATTAGCTGGTAGTTTCTTCTCTCTTACACGCTTACATATGAATATGTTCTTTTATAATGTTAGTAAATCTTTAATAAAGATGTACTCCAGAAAATTCAGGTGGTTCTTAAAAGCATGTAAGCTGATAGATAAATATCACTACATTCTTCTCCCTCTTCTTTTGTGTCACATATCTCAATTCTAGTCATTTACATTTTGAAATTGTTCCTGGTTTCTCTTTGCAGAGTTCTGTTCTGATGGCCCCGTGATTCTTCTAAAGTAGCTGAATAAGATAATGTTTAAACATTAAGATCTTTTTATTTTTGCCTGTTTTTCTTTCACATGCTTACTTAGGCTTTTAGTTCACATTTATTTTTTACAAGTATTTACAGCATGCCCATAATGGTAGATCTGTTATCGCTGTCCTGAGTTCTACGGTGAATGAAATGCAGGTCTGTTTAATTTGCTTTGGGGTTTTTTATGCATTTAGAGTTTATTCTCTAGAAATGAACCTGTACATACATTTTTTTCGGGACCATTTTGTTCAAGGCATTCTGCAAAGAGACCTGAAAATCTATAGACATCATCACAGAAGCTAAAGTTAGATAAATGCAAACAAAACTGAAGTAACTGATGGGCAAAAAGTCAGAATCACATTATATGTGGGAGGATTAATACTTCCCCAGTATCTCAGTGTTCTCCTTTGCATCATGTCTCTGTGTACATATAGTCTCATACATATGTGACTTAAAAGCCTAGGTGAGCTTAAGGAAGACCTTCATATTATGTTTTCTTCCTAAATTGGGATAGGAAAGGAAATACAGTAAGACATTTTTGTCTATCCCATAATAAAGTTTTCACAGCTATGCTTTTATTGTTCGCAGACTAAGCATTCCCTGAGGAAAAGATCCAAATCCCTTTTGAGATTAGTGGGAGTCTTTGGATCCAGCTCAAAGTCATAGAATAACATGTAATCTTTATCTTAAATTGTGGTAGCTGTTATCTCATCCTTCAAGATAACTTCTCTGCATCGGCATGAGTGGGCAAACCGCAGACACATATAGCAGCAGGAGAGTCCAGCAGATCAAACACTATCCAGTGTCCTCTCCAGGAAACTGATGAAGCACAGTTACAGGAATTATATGTGGCTTCAGGTTATAAAAGACATGTGACTTTGCATTACCCCCTGATTCAGACTTTATATTTGAAAAATAGAACATATTTTGCTGTACTAGTTTGTAGGGGAGGGTTTACGATAAATTCCAAAACTGGATCCCTAAACTATGCATTTTTTCTGATTTTCAAGCAAAAGTATTTCTATGCTGTCATTCTGATTATTTTTTTCACAACTGCTTTTGAAACACCACTTAGGGGGGAAAAAAAGGGGAAAAAAAAGGCCAAACCATCTGATGTACTTTGCGTTCTTTGTTGAAGTTCCACTGAGTCATTCTGAGATAAATGGAATTTTCTTCTTCAATCCAAAGCTTAATTATGGTAATTAGCCTGTGCAATTTGTAAAGTTTGGCAGTCAATTCAGCTCCTAATATGCATAAGCCTCTTTCTGTTACAAATTGAGTAGGTTTAATCAGTTTTAAAAAGGCAGTGTCTCACTATGTCTGCATGGCACACTCTTAGATTTTCAGACTGGTTGTTATTCCAAACTCTGCTACATCATTAGCAGTTTTGATATTTTTTAATATTCATGAAGCTTTCATTTTAGCATTAATCCCCAGCATCTGTGATTATGATGGGTACTTTTGGGATCTGTCTATTGTGTGTCTACTGAGAATGAAAAGCCCAGCAGTTCCTGGCAGTAAATTAACCCTCACAATGCCAGTTGGTGCTGAACTCCTTTTGAAATGTTGCCTTCTGCTATGTTCCTTTCTATTCAGATTTCACACTAAGGTCTTATTCCCTCAGCAGACACAAGCTTCATTTCATCCTGACAGCCATCTGTGACACTAAGAATTTTTCCTTTTTTCATTCAAAGAATGTATCTTTCACTGTGTGCTTTTTCCCCCCAGGTTCAGAATGGTAATCAAATGGTAGAAAAATAGAGTTCAGAATGCAGATTTATATCTTAAGTGAGAAGATAAAGGCATTAAAGAATTTTATTTTTCTCAGATTCAAGGAAGGGAGAAGGATTTTTTTTTTTCCTAATATTCATGGTAGAATGTCTTTAGCGGGAGATTTTTTGCTTACCTTCTAAACGTGGTCATACAAAGGTCTTTGGCTGTGCAAATGAAGTCTAGTGAATGGAGAATGGACTTTGGGTACTGTTTCCCTCCCTGCTGCTAACTTGTGGCATATAGCAAATTAAGCCTCTGTCCATTTTCCTTCTTTTTTTTATTTAGAACTGTAAGCATTTTGGGGCAGAAACCCCCTAGTATTATTTACAGTGCAGTATCATATCACCTATTTTAGGCATGCAATTTTAGCTTCTTATCTCCAGTTGACAAGCACTTAATGAATGAGGACAGACTCTTCCAGCCATAGTTATAGTTCAGGTGCTTTAAATCACTGTGGAGGAGCTTCCTACAATGGAGGGTTCCTCAGGGGTGTGGATGGCATCGAACTTAGGATAGCAGGAACAGATAGTGTAAAATACGTACACTCTTCCTTCTCCTGCTGTGCAAAGCATGAAAATATCAGCATCAGCAGGGCATAAAAGTCCGATACAAAAAAATAACACTACATAAATAATGTTTTTACGCACTGCCATGATTATAGTAAGAAGTCTTCACAGCTCGTCATACTTTGTGCCAGACATGGGGCTCAGTTCATATCCTGAAGAAGTTCTGAGCAGTTAGGGCAGCCTTGAATTCCTCTGTAGGCTCTGTCGAAGCCCCTCTAACACGGATTGCCTAAAGATTGAAGTCTCTCTTGGCAAGCGTCACCTGCTCCTAATTGCCTTACCAGGCTCCCCTTGTGGGCTCTGCTACCTGATCACAAGTGCGGGGTTGTCAGGGTTTGCTCTTTCATCCATTGTTCCAAGCCCTCTTTGTCTCAGGCTGCTTAAAGGCTCTGCCTGCCTGCTCAGATTGAAATGAAATTTCTGTCTTAAAAATGTGTGCAAGTAGGTGGCTTTTAGCACATTGTAAATAAAGGTGGAGGATTCTTTTGTCTTTATTCATCAAGCTTTTTCTCCAAGACTGCTTTGTTATTTACTGAAGCCGTGCAGGTTTAATTACATAGTTTTGGAGAAATACAATTGTGGGTAAGTTGCTACCCTCAAAGATAATTGGCCTGTCATTAGAAGCCACGGATTGCCCTAGCCACTAAAGCAACTGTACTAACTGTACTGGGACTTGCCAGCACATACTTCCAGCAATACGGGGAGCACAGAAAGAGCTGCATCAGCAGTAAATGCAGTGAGAAAGCTAGGCGTGTAGTGTGGAATTAATATCACGGGCCAGAAATGAGCTGCAGAGAAAGAAGAATGAGGCTGTGGTGTCTTGATGATGACAAGCTTTTCTGATGTCCTAATGGGACAGTCCTGAATGCTGTTTGTAATGCTGGAGCATTAATGGGGACCAAGGCTGGGCACACACCGGTATGTTTAGTGCCAGATTGCGTGGCACTGCTTCAAAGCTAGTCCAGGCAGCCTGATAGCTCAAAAAAACCCCCCACTCTCACCGACTTTTCCGTACTAACTCTTTCAATGTTTCTAGCAATTTCCACAGCAGGAGCATGCTGGCATTTGGGTGGAAGAGCGTGCATCAGCAGGTGTGCAGTAGATGATATGTCCATAGTCATGTTCTTGTGTCACAGATTTTAGATTCCATCTTCTTCTCCCTTGTTGCATCACGGAATTGCAGAGGGCAGACCTTCTCTTGGCACTGCTTGTTTTTATATTCCTCCCAGCTGTGCAGCCTTTTCAGAACAAAGATCTGAACTCAGGTCGTCTTAGTTTTTTAAGCTGGACGTATTTACCTAGGTTTCTTAGTGGTTGTGCTGTTTGTAATATCCTGGGAACAGTTTATAGGTAGATGTGAATGCAAGAAAGCCCAAAACCTTGTCTTTTTTCTTCAGCTTACTAGTTGCATTGTGTTGCGCGTATACAGTTTCTCTGGTGCTTTCTGGGAAATACTGGATATTCTGCTCATGTTTATGGGTGTGCCCAGGCTCCCTGGTGTCTGGGAATACAGGGCAAGTGTACAAAATCTTTGCTCACTGTCTGGACAGCGTTTTGAGAAAGAAAAAGTGAACATGCTGGGAAAGCTGCAGAGATATTTCTTAAGCCCTATGTACCCAATTCCATGCCTTAACCAGGAGGCATTCTGCATGTTAGCATTATCCGTCCTGATGATGAGAGCTGAACGGGCCTCCTTCAAGCAGTACCCGTCTCCCAGCTTGGGTACTCCCTTCTGCCACGCCAGCGGCCGCTCTGTGCTTCCGCTGCTGTAGTCTTCATGGGGCACGGCTTGTAGCCCGTCTCTTAAAAGTAAGAATACTCTGCTACTCCCTGCCTCTTCACCAAGTTAAGTGGCACCTTTTCACTCCTTTGGTAGGATACCTGTCACGAACTGTATTCTCCCAGCGTAGACTCAGATTCTGTAGTTATCTGATCCTAAGCACAGCAATCATGAATAACTTCAAGTACTAAGGATGGAATTTAACAAAGGTTCAGTTTTTATTACAAAAGGAACAAGAGCTTTGCAGTCTAATAAATGAAAGAAAGGTGACAGGGCTGGAATTTAATTTAAGGAAGCAGGACTCTAAAACATAATTCCTTCTGTGTAATTTAATAGCCATTGAGGAAGTACTGGAATCTACAGTATGTGGTCTGTTAATCTAATTAATCTACCCTAAAGGTTAAGTCACACAACCGACAAGTACAAGTGGATTTTGGTCAAGTTTTACTGGACCTATAAAATATCGACTATATGAGGATGTCCAGATTTACTTGTGTTTGCATTGGAAATAACTCAACTTTGTAAAGTTGTGTACTGATATACACGCACACACAGAGGGGCATTTTTATTTAACTTTCTGTTTCCAAACATAACATGCTGTGGATTTAAGAACTGTTTTTTTATGATGCTGAATGTCATTGAAAAAGTATGGCAAAAAAGGAAGGAGAAAACCGCTGTTCTTTGCCATTAAAGGTGGGGGTTAAAATGAGCATTGAATTCTAAAGCCTATTATTTTTAAGGATGTAAAAGAGGCCCCCATTTAGTTCTGTGTCGCACTTGGTGCTCCACAGATCGGTGTCCTTGGTTTGCATGCACCCCATCGTCCTGAGAAGCACTGAAAGCAAAGACCAATCTTTCTGTTCTTAATTTCTCTTCAGCTGCAACCAGATTCCTGTGACAATGACTCTTCATGAGGAAGATTGGGCAAAATTAACCTTTCTCCCAGGATTTCAGATGAGACTAGCTCACTGTTTCTTGCAGTAATCTAAATCCTGGTCTGACCTACAAGAAAACTACTCAGGATCTTAACAATACCAGCTCCAGCTACTCAAGTGAACCTGAATCTATGCAAATTGGTAGAGGAATTTGGTTGACAGAGACTTTCCCATTTGTTTACTTTCAATCCATATTCTCTGTTCTATCAAAACTCAAATTCTGCTTCTGTGTCCATGGTTTTCAATAGGTCTTCTGCCTTCCTGCAAACAGCATAAAAATACAACATAAATATAATATATGTATCAATGCACTTCTCATTGAAGGTTCTCATTCGACAGTACATCTGCTACTGTTACTGTTATCATGGTGACAAACCTCAAAGAAACCTACACATGAAAGAGAAGTTCAGAAGAAGAGGCAGACTGCTGCATGCTTTTGGGGATCTCCAAGAGTTTTTGTTGCCTTCTTCTTCCCCCAAAGTTTTTTGTTATCTGTATTCTTAATTCAAAAAGACTTTTTTCAAATTGAATTCGAGCTCCCCCGAATCAGCACGCCTTGTCACAGGTGTGGCCAGGCCAGATCTATTGAGCGCAGCAGTGGGGAAGCAGGAGGAGCTACTGGTGAGGCTGGTGCTCAAGTTTGTCGCAGGGGTCATTTGTGAGTGTGAGTACATTGGCAGACATGCTCTCCGGGAACCTCTCATATGTATCATCATAGTTGTGTTCATTTCAAAATGCAAATTAATTGCTTACCATAGGAGAAAATTATGTAATGAGGCTCTAGAGAACATAAATATTTAAACAAGTTTTTAAATACATTCAAATATGTGTGTATGGAGAGGGGAGGGGTTAGTGGAGGTAATATATTCAAATAAACATGTTCGATATTCTATTGTATAATATATCAACCCTGCAAATTCATACTAATTAGTATTTTGAGCTCTCATGGTGTTACTGAATCATTGGCACCAGATGAATAAAATGTTTAGAAAACTTTTTTATGATCTTATTGGTGCATTCACCCATATCAATGACCGAAATTTATCTTGCTTTAGCAAATCAACAGATTTCTTTCTTGTGCTAAATGTTTGTGGCAACACAGATGGAGAACACAGCAGTCAGGGCCCTACTCAAAGGCGCCAGATAACTGAATGGGTTACTTGCTACATTAAAACCAGCTTGTTGACTTGGCAAAGAGCCCTGGTCAAGTAATACAACCAATGCTGCTGCCATTTGTTAATTCTGCATAATTAAACACCAATTATACGTAGTATTGTTTTCTAGCAGGCTCCTCAGCTGGCTTTTCTTTATTACGATTCTGTGCCAGTTTCCTTCCTTATTACTAAAAAGGACTTTATTTGTTATTGTAATTAGGAGGTTTAAAAGATATCAAATTTTTCTAAAGAGAGAATAGCAAATTATTATGGAAGTTGGCATACCATTTTACAGGAAAGACATTGCATATAATAGGTATTTTGATTTTTTGGTATAATCTGAGAAATCTGCACTGTACTATTATGGGACTCCCTAGCACAAATCTGTTAGTGAATATGCAATAATAAATGAACATACTTACAAACCACTTTCAAAGTCTGTCTTAAAAAGACACTGGGAAATTCAAATGTAGAACCAATATTCATTTCATAGCACTTTTATCCTCATTCGGCAAGGCATATAACTGCTGCTAACCACATGCTTAAGTCCTATTGAAATGAATGTAGCTTAAACGGAGTATATGCTTAACTGCTGTTTAAGGGATAAACCTAAATAATCTGTTCAATGTTCTGCAGAAGTTGGAACAATTTATGCATCCTATCATACTACTAAGTATTTGGAGACTGTGTAACAAAGGAGGGCATTGACTGTCTTGGTGCTTTAAACTGTGTTGTTGTTGTCAGTGATGCAGCTCTATTAGTAACGATGATGGAGAAATTTCAAGAAAGGTTTTGCCTGTGTTGCTGTCTTAAATGGAAACTGTGGAATGAGAGGAGCAGAAAATTGGAGGCAGGTTTTATGCTTGTTTAGAGTTTATATCTTTCCCTCAGTCTGATGAAGGTATTTGTTATGTAGACTCAATATTTATTTTTCAGCTACTTAAGTTCACAAAAATAGTCTAGAAAATGTTTTTTCCCCTTTCTTTATGATTGATTACGTAGTAATATCACCAAAGGGTACCGCACAGCCAAAATAGGTATAGGAACTCTCTAGAGACTTTAAGTGCATATTATACAACCCATAAACTTTATTGGAGGAAAAAAAAAGATAAACTTTCAGGCTTGATAGTCATTAGACTTTAAAAGCTCAGGAGGGATGTCAACTGTGTCTCTGGCTCTTAATCCATGGACTATTCAGCAGTCACACACGCATACTGAATCCGTATGCAACATCCTCACGAACTTTTTTGAGAAATGTTTCTATGAGTCAGCAGCTGGAGCTCATTTCTCAACCAAACTTTTTTCTTCCATCTTCCATCCTTGTGACTTTACTCTTGCTATCTATCATTCCCTTCCTTTGAGTCCACATAATTTTTGGCCTCCCACATAAAAATGCTTAGTTTTAACCTTGGCAGTTCTTAGTTTTTCATTTGCTAGACCACAAGTCAACTAAACTACAAAGAGGAGAAGACATAGTTGCATGCTTAACCTTCCAAGCCGTGAGGTCAATGGGACTTCCCACAGCATATAATAGAAAGCACAAAAGTCTTTGCAAGATGAGGCTTTTGGTTCGTGTTACAGTTATGTCAATGGTGCCATTTTAAGTTGTAATTGTCAGTAAAGTAATTTCTTAACTCTTTGTAAGGAAAGGTCAGCTGTTTTGAGTCATGTTGTGTTATGTGTGAAACACATATATTTCAAATTCCATGAACTCAGTAAAACAATACTGCTTTGTCTTACTTGCTTTAAGGAACATGTTATTTTGGCATCTTCTTTGGACCTCCTATTGTCATAGCCCTTATTCTTCCTGTCTTAGGCATACACTTTCATTTTAATTATGATTCAAATAGAGAAAAAAATGAATGATTTAAGGATTGTTTTCAAATATTGTATCTAGATACAACATTACTACCTCAGGTATGCTTTTGTTTTACAACTACATCAGACGCAGCAGAATTTAACTAGAGATACATTTTCACCATAGAAAGCTTCCTTCTGGCCTTTTATCCTGAAAGAAATCTTTTAGAGGACACCAATGAGGAATGCAACAGAGAATCTTGAAGACAAGAACTGGTGGGAATTACAGTGAAAAAGAGGGAGAAAAAAATTTTTACTCCGCACTGGCAATTGTTCTAAACAGCTCCAAGCTCTGGGATGTTATTTATTATTGATATTACAATAATGCCTCAAACATGGCAGGTGTTGAATTGTTTACCTGACATGTAGTCAAACCTATCCCAAGTTTTGAAATGTTAGTTTGTAGTCTAAAGAGCTGGGATAGACCCCAATTCAACAAAAGCTGCCGAAACACATAGATAATTTCTCTAGTAGTTTGTGTCATTGATTTCCATAGCTTTGTTTAAACAACACTCCCCAGCCATGACACTAAGATTTTGCTTGAAGCAAAGTACCTGCATAAATCCTATTTTGGATTGGGATAAGTGAGGAATACATGTATAGAAGGGGGTCACAGCAGCATAATGGATGCAGCTTGACTTATCTCCACTAAATGCCAATTTTTATTTATATGCACATGTATTTATTTATATTTATATATATGCATTCTGAGTGTATTGTGATATCCCATTGATTAATTGTAGAATGATGTGATAAGTTGCATTTATAATGCACCTGGGAATGCTCCCCTACAGCAGTGCTATTGAGGCAAATCTCCTGGAGTCACCGCTAATAGTCTTTCCAGGATCAAAGGTTGAAGGTCACCTGGCTAACAAACCATGAAGGTTAGAAACAGGAGCATCAAACCATGAGAAAGGATGGATCCTCAGCTTCGCTTGGGGAGAGCATTAGCCTCAAGCCATGGAAAGTCCCACAACACTAGGCCTTAATAATGTGCAGTTTTTATGCCTGGAAAAGCCATTTCAGACTATAGCTGCAGTTTTTTAAGCTAATTATTTTTCTCTGCTTCTGGACTCAAAAATAATTTAACTCTCCTCCTCCTAGATTTGGAAGAAAAAAACCTGGCAAAAATGTCAATATATTATAAATAACTTGGGGAAAAAAAAAAAAAGGGAGATAATTTTGTCGTACAACAATGACACATGGAAACTCCATATGGCATTTGTAGATGCCAAGATTTTTTTTGTCTGGACCTCTTTGTCTTGAGAATAACCTGGGCATGCTGCAGCTAGCCCAGCTTCATCAAGCAAAATATTTAGACCACATCATTATTTACTCTTTCCAAATTAGACTTTTTAATATAGTTAAAATTCCTTAAACTACAAAAGAGCAAGCTGTTGTGGCTTCTTGACCTAGACATGATCCCAGAAATCAGTTTGGTGACAAGGGGTGCTTCTAGGTAATAGAGAATAAAAAACCCACTCATTTTGCAGTTCATTTTATAATACAAATTAGCAGAAACTGAGTCAACAGTCTTAGGAGCTGCTAATTAGGTTTCTGCAAATGTGGGGTTTGCATTCAGCGAGACACTGGGAAGAAGGAAAGTATTTCCAGCTTGTGTCATTTCAGGATTGCACTGAGTGGTGTTGCAAAATGTCATGTTTAAATGCTGCTAGGGACTTCTGTAGTACCACAGAAATACCAGACACAATTTTGACACTAGTTTATAGTAATGACAAAAACTAATCTGTTAAGATGTGGTGTTCATATTTGGTAGGCATAGTTAGATTTTGCAGCTTAGGGGTCTCATGCTAAGAAAGTTGAGTTTGTAAGACTAAGTTGTCACTTGACCATTTAAGAGACTTGCAGAAAGAACATTTTTAATACTTAACATATTAGTATTTCTCTTTGTGTTGAAGAAAATCCCTGTTGTTGCCTCTAAAATGTGAATGGTGTTAGTGAGATAAATTATTATTTTACAAAATACTGAATACCTATACACACTCAGCAAAGTGTCAGCTTTCAGGAATAGTGGCGAATTTAGGCTTAATAAAACTATTTCTTTTACAGGGTGCAGCAGTTGACATTTCTGAAGATGTAATTACAATGCAAATACAACGTTCTCTTCAAAGTATAGGATTAGTAAGATAAGAGTTTTACTTACACAATTCTTAAACTTTCAGTGGTTAAGAAGGTTAAGTGGTTAAGAAATGTCTTAGATAAATTTATGCCTCATAACTTGTCAAACCCTCTGAGATTATTACTGAAACATTTTTGATAGTGTAATTTATAGTAATAACAAAGACATTAAGACATTTCAATTTGATACGGACATGCATATTTTATAATTCAGGAATCTTTTATTCCCATTTTATAAACTGGATAAAGAGAGACTTGGGAATAGATCTACAGAGGTGTTTGGCATCTTAGTACCTGTCTGGATTTGAGTACTATTGATCTGATTGTGGTAACTCAGCAAAAAAGTGACAGATAAAGATATTTTATTTCAGAAGTTAGCAGCTGAGATGGTTTCCAGGCTAGCAGTCTTTCTTTCAAAATGTGTATCTCTCCTTAAGATTTCCTTTTCTTTAAGCTGTCTTGATTCCAGGAGCCAAAACATTCTCTAAAATAACTTTTCCTTTGTTTTCTTCCCAAGCAATCAGTCACAAACTGTTTCCTCTAAATAAAATGAACCTTTGTCAGCATGACCTTATTTTCTGCAGCACATATAGAACTTTGCCTCAGCAATCAATTTTCTTCCACATGCATACTTACAAATGGCAACAGGGCTTACATTGTTGCTTTGTTGGGAGAGGGACTGGGAAGAATAAAGAGAGAAAACTAGAAGACAGCTATCAAAGTCTGTATTTTATATTTGATTTCATATTAGCCATACAAACATAAACCCAGATTTTTAAAGACTGAATATAACATTTAAATGTATTTTGCAAAAGCAGACATTAAATATGAGTCTTATTCAGAATATTATAGATTAACTATTATATCATTTAAATACATCCGGTGGAAGCGAAAAATGTATTTCATGCTTACTAACCCTTTCCTAAGAATTGGAAATGCTCCTTTGTAGGTTAATCAACTAATTATTTATTGGTCTAGTAATGTTCATGAAGGCAGGAGATGTCCCCATTTGGGCTTTATAACATTTTTGGCTTGCTTGGTCCCTCGGGCTAGCTAGGCTAAAACTTCGAAACTAGTCAACCTTGTACTATCAGACAGCAGACTAAAAGCTCTAAAACACAGAGATCATCAGGGTATTGGGACATCGTTGGTGTCCTTTTCCCCCTGTACTAGCTCCAGCATGACAGGCTTTTAAACATGGAGCTAGAAGCCTTGGTGGTGGAAGTCTGAAGAGTAACTTTCTTCAGAGAACTTGACTCTAACCACAACGGCATCTCAGATCTCCAACTTTAAAATGGAGATGATAACAGTACCTCCTCCAGCTTGCAGGCTTTTGGGGAAAATGTATTACTTCACATTTGCAGAACATTCAGCAGTGGTGTCTGCGAGTTTGCTGGTTTTGAAGTCTGATTCCTAATCAGCGTTTGGTGTCTACATACCTCAAACACTTTGGACTTCAATTACTATAGGGCAAAGTCACTTAGCAAAATGAAACTATCATGAGAGTGATGTTTGGAATATGTATTAACAATAAGGAGAAATCAAACATTGCATAGTTGCTTGTTGACTGCACATCATCTGTTCTCTGCACTGGGAGAATACTTTGATACGGTCATGGAATTAATGACTAAGACGTGTCTGGGGAAGCTGTAGTAGGATCAGTCATGCAGCTTCACTTCTGCAATTTCTAAAGTTTCAAGTTTGTGTCTTTGTGACCATAAGACTGTACAAGAGTCTTTTCACTTGCAAGGATTTTTGGTTGGGGGGTGGGTGTGTGTGTGTGTCATGTTGTAACTGCCTATTATTTGATGGTATTGACTAAAATAACTGGTCACAATGTTTGTTGAAGGAACGTGTATCTGGCTGCACTCATTTCATTGGGATTCAGGCAACAGTCTGTACTGTTTTCAGTGCTTGTTCATTATCACTTTATTTCTACTCTCTGTAGATGCCCACAAAGCATAAAGACAGAGGAATCAGACTGTCAAGGGATGGCTTTCATCCCCCTAAAGCAATTTCTGAGAATATTAGAGCGATGAAAGTGAAACTGTGGTGTTTTCATCCCTTCAGACGTTCTGCTTTTCTCCCCTCCCTGCCTCCCCCCTCCACAGTATAATTTCATCTCCTCCCCTTCCCGCAGCAGCAGCAGCAGCTGTAACTCGGCTCTGTCGGGCCCTTGGAAGCTCTCCCCGGAGGCACCGCCGCACCTCCCTGACCTTCGCGGGGCTCCAGCCCCAGCTGCAGCAGTCGGGACTCTTCTCAAGCCCAGGTTTTCCCTGTGGTTGAGCACTGCATGAGACACCGGCTGGATTTTACTGAGCGTCCTTGCAATGGGAGATCTGGTTCTGTTTTCCTCAGATATCTGTTTTCAGTTTTTCTAGTAATAAAAATACAAAAGAAATCAATTGTTTCCTTGAAGGAGCCACAGACTGGACTAAATGTGTGCTCTCTTGCCTCTCTCTCTTTTTCTTTTCTCCAAAGATCTTAAATAAAATTGTAAGATAAACTTACCTACCACCTTGTAGCTTCCTTTAGCATGGTGACCTTTCAGCAGCTAACGGAAGCCTGTGCGAACGCAGTTTTCCCAAAGATGCATCTCCAACTTTGTTTTGTTTTCTGTTAACTAAACCTGAAACACTGAACAACCTGAAACATTGAAAAAAACACCAGGAGACTTTAGGCTTGATCAGGAAAAAGTTTGCTGTTGACAAAGAGGTTTTTAAATGAAGAATATACCAAAACTATCCTTGCAAAGATTAAACTTTATAAATATGCAAATAATAAAATAATAACTGGTTGAATTGGTCTAGGAATCAAGGACTGATCATTAGTTGAGCTGTTTAGTTGGAAAACCAAAACCAGCTGTACAAGAAAGAATGAACAATAGTCACGTTTTGTGAAAGGGAGGTCAAAGAAAAAACTGACACTGCTTCCAGTATTTTTAAAAGACATATTGTGTTGATAGGGTAGTATTAGATATGTTGTGCTGCGTTTTAGTCGCATACTAGGTCAGTCTGCTCTATACCTTTCTTCACAGATTGAAGCCAATTGTACAAAGTGCAGAGCATCCTTTCTCCCTGTGGAAGAAAGATCGTTTCCATTTCTCTCATTGATCAACTTTTCTTCAAAACAGACAAACATTAGGGTGGGAGTCATGTGCTCTGCTCTTTACATTCCAGTGAGAGCAAAAAACCAAACTCCGTAAGATGCTTGTGAAATCAGATGTGCATGGAAATGGAATATTTTTCCCTCTTCTCATATTCAGATACTGGTAGGCTAGAAAAACTGTGGTCTCAGGTACCTATTTCACATTCTTCTCTGAATGATCAAAGGTTCCCAAGCAATCCAGTACTCTTGAGTTTAGTGTAAAAGTGGCGCTTAACATGTATCAGATCCTCAGCTGATACAATTCTGTTGAAGTCCATTTTAGTTACTAGCAATGCACTACTTCCAGGGATCACCTAGTGCATATTATCTGATATTTCCCACTGCAATTATATGTCCTATAATTTCAGTACAGCAAATCTATTGTATAATAATCATTCTTAACTGCAACTTCAAACATTTATCATTGAAATATTTTTCTCTAAAATTAATATCTTATGGTTACTTTCACCTTGGTTGGATGATGTATGTAAGAATGAACACAAAAGAGAATCAATATCGTCATTATCTGACTCGCCCACAGGATATGATAAATGAGGGGTCAGCTTAAATTTAACTAAATTTTCTTTGATACTATATCATCAGAAAAATCTTCATGTGCCTATAACATTTTTCATCAAGTGGTTTTTTTTCTTCTTACAAATGGCCTTTATTTTCAATTGTAAGAATCTTAATAATTGTTCAAATAGTGGAATTGGAGTCCGTCATTCAGATTTATGAAATATGTAATTTGTATTCACGTTACTAATTCAGATTATGAAATATATATTGATAAATTCAGCTGAGTGGGATGGGGAAGGGCTTGGAAGTGTTTTACTTTAGTCTGATTTTCTACAGAATAGGGTTTCTCTTATCACATAGTCTGCATCTGTTGGGTATCCTCCTCTAGTGCCTTCTGAATTCACTTGCTAATCTTAACCAAAATCTTAAATAAAGATGGAAGGAGTCTCAAGCCTATGTTTGAACCAGTGGACATGAGATGTAGTTACATTTTGTCTGCATATTAGGACAAGATTTCGCTATACACCAACTTCTGTCTTTTGGTTGTCTTGAGAAAGATACTTGTGGTGGGAGGCTGCAAGGAAACCAGGGAAAGTTTTGTCTAGGACTTTGATTGGGATGACTGGGGGGAGCAGGACCCTGAGACACACTCAGCCTGAATCTAGTCAAACATAATTATGTTCAAGTTTCAAGCTGATGAGAAAAGCTTAAATAGGAGCTTACCTAGGGAGTCTTCTTAGGCATGAGTGCCAATCAGCGTAAAACTAGTTAACATTCAGTCAGTGCTTATGGGAGATTTTATTTATTTATTTATTTATTTCAATTTTTTACCCAGTTTACCTTTCATCACTGAACATAACTTTTTTTATGTTGTATGGGTCAGTGCATTCTTTTCTGAGACTAAATGCATTTTCAAAAACACAGCCGTTTGCTATAGCCATTTAGAAAAATAAAATCTATAGGGAAAACATCTTAGATTATTTTTAAGTATATTATTTCTAGTGACAAATGTTTCTGTTCTCATTGCTCAGTCTTTTGTAGCTAAGAAAAAGTTCTAAAATGTTTAACAATTTTAGAAGCTTTTGCTGAAGTGCGCTTGAAACAGTCTTCATCTCAGATGTAAGCTCTTTTTCACTGACTTGCTTAATGCTTCAGTTGTATTCAGTTTTGAGCACTTACATACACTTGCAGCTTATTTATCTCCAGTGTTATACTTTCAAGATCATATCACATCTCCTTGGTCACTCTCCAGTTGTAGAACAACAACACAAGTTGCAGTAGAGTTAGATAAACTGTAAACTTGAGTAATGAGAATGATGTGGTAAACTCAGTGCTGTTTCTTTTGTTTTAAAGTTTAAATTTCCTCACTACCTTTTGAGGTAATTTCTTTCTATTTGAAATATTAAATTGGTGTAATAAAACAATACCATTCTGCTTTGTGTTGTTTTACTTTCTAACTAGTGTTCAATGTCAGAGCAGTCTCTAGCTGGATATGTTATTTGATCCAATGTGTTAGTCTCTTTTTTTCATATCTAGCACCTTCTGAAATTACAGTGTTTTTCCAGGAATTTTCTGTAGTCTGGCCTCCTAAAATGAAAGATGATTAATTGCCTTTAATATGCTAAATATGCTTTTCTTTCTCTAGATTCTTGTGTTTTTGTTTTGTTCTCTTGTCTCCTTTTTCCACAATCTTTCATACCTACATTCCCACCAAAATCAATAAAATAAATTTGAAGTCTGTAAAAATATTAAATGTTTTTCCATTTTGGTCTATTGTATGGTAGAAGTTTAGTATACCAGTTGAAATAATCTTGGACATAGGTAGAAGTATTTCATATCATAATATGATGAAGTTCCAAAATAACAAACCTTTAGAACAGCATGCAGTCTTTTAAATTCAGTAGTAGTAATGACGTATCACTGAATTGCGAGCCACTGGTTGTTTGCAATTGATTGGTTATGTGTACAGATCTGGTTCAACAGCTCCGTGTTTATCAGTGGCTTGATCTTCTGATACACTCTGTTATGTGGTGTACTTATATTCTGCTCCGTGTATTTAGTTTTAAAGGTTCATTGCAGTGAGCTAAAGTTTTCAACTTGAGACCCAACCTGATTATAAGCTTCCCGTTGACTAGGTAGTAAAAATGTTGCTGAAGGACATTTGATTAGTCTATTGACACATCTGCTGAGCTCCAATAGCCTGTTGCCCACCTGTGGCACCCAGCAAGGGCTGGGGGCTGCTGGCCCCACTGCCACTGAGCTGGGGCACCCCTGGGCTGAGGTCTCGATCACGAACAGTCAGAGAGGAACCCCAAGGGCACCAGGGCGTGCAGTAGTTTGGAGAGGGCTGCTGGTGGCCACCTCAGGACTCAGGCCACATGCTCTTTTCAGCAGCCCGTGGGAGCATGCTGTGCTCAGATGGAAGCCAGGACATCATCTTCCCTGTTGGAGTTTCTGTGCCGGATAGCAGTTGTCCTAGCCTGTAGGGATAAAGCATCTACTTCTGACTTTTATCCAGTTTGACATGTTAAAATTTGCTGAGGAACTCTGCTAGAGGCGCTTGAGGGCCCCAACAATATGGAACCAATCACACTAGAAACATATGATATGTATAATGTTGCTTCAGAAGTATTTTTTATTTCCTGCCCAAAGCAGCTGCACCAACACATTTAATGAAGTTAGGACAAACAAACAATTGGCGTTTGCTAAAGAAATTCTTCTTTTTTCAAGCTGTCACTCTTACAATGTTGTACTTTAGTTCAGAGATATTAAAGCTGTGACCAAGTCAGCAATGATATACTTGGGAAACTTTCTACAAGCAAATCTGACACAATGCATTCTTAGTCACCTGTGCTTCCATTTTCAATTCATTGCTGTGATGATAAATGAGTCCCTTACTACGAGAAGCCTAATTTCCTGATCTCTAGCACTATGGGTTTTCTGGTTTTGCTTTTTAAGGGTGGCATAACTGTTTCCTTCCATTTGCTATTTAGATGTTGTTCTGCATCTACCAACACACAAACAGAAGTTTCTGATAAGGTTATGTCTTATTGGGCAGTTTATCTCAAAGGTCTGGTTGGTTTTTGAACATAGATAGGTGATTTGGTTCGTCTTTGCCATCTTGATAGTCTTATCCATCAAAATTTTGATGTGGTTGCTTTTGTTATTTACACTGGCATTGTTCTCATCATGTTTGTGTAGTTTAAAACATATCATTTTTCAGTGTTTGTACTTTATTGCTTTGGGCTCTGGGCTTCCAGTTACAGCTCTAATTATTTCAGAGGTTCCCATGGATCTATTGAAGGTCCTATTTTGTTTCAAAATTACTGCCTCTAGCTAGTAATTCCCATGCTCAATGTACACAATATTACAAATTGACAATACCTAGAGAAATCTGTAGATCCTTGTAAACCCAAGTACCCCTTGCTGTGTTGTATGATTTCTTATGTGGTATTAATTTTGCAGAGCTGAATTCTGACAAGATAGAAGAGTTATTGATTGTTCTCCTCCTCGGCTATTTCATTTTGTCGTCGTTCTATTTTGTCTGGAGTTTGAGTTCATAAACTTGGAGTAATTTTTGACCCTGTGCTTTCTTTTGAGGCTGACATTAATCACACTGAGAAATGAGATTCCCAGCTGGAAGATGCTAAAGAACCACTAGGAACTATTAAATTAACTTACAACTATTTTATGAATCTTTCCTGGTTTAGACTAAGAATTATTAAGTTGATTGGGACATATGTGTATGTTTCATTATGAGCTAGATAGTAATTGCTAATTCCTATTTGTGGCTCTTTCTCCTATTTCCCTGAAGTATTCACAGCTGTGCTAACAGAACCCTGCATACAGTCAATGGGAGCATTTTGCTGCTTTAACAAGAAAGGACTTCAGCCTAATATCAAATTTTCCAGGCAAATGCTTACATGCTCCATCATTTGTTTTCTTAAGGATATGATTTTGAGCAGCAAGTAGTCAGTTCAGGTAAACAAAGAAAGGAGGAACACCTGTTGTACGGCTTCTCTTCTCTCCAAGGGACAAACTTAAAAACCTCCTTTGTAGAATGCATTTCATTACGCTGCACAAAAGCAGTAGCTCTTAGGAAGAGCTTTACAGAAAGAATCCCTGTGATTCTAATAAAAGACAAAAACTTCCCTGAAGTACTTACCTCTACTTAGTATGAATAAAAGAAAACATTCTTTGGATTAAAAAAAAAAAAAAGTTGTGTTGCAAGTAAGTATCATTTGATATCTGCGGATAATTCACTGTCTTGGAAGGTGAATAGGAAGGGAAATTCTGGACAGACTCGATTTTCTACTACTTTGTATGGATATGTATTTGTGATTTGATGACGCTTGTAGCTTGCTGTAAATTTATTTTTGTAGAGCTATACTGATTGACATGGTATGTTTTTCAACTCCATGCCTTTTTACAAGTCAGTGCGAATATTTGTTTACCTTGCAATTCACTTTTTTGTTCCACTTCAAAATCATCCCTGTACATTACTTACTAAATTACTTTCCTGCTAGGCCACAAAGATTTTAATTGTAAACTATGACAGGGTTAAAACCTCATTTTTTTTAATCCTTGAATCACCCCACAGTATATACCATCATCAGGTTTTTGCTTTGTGCAGAAGACAGGTTAAATAGAATGTGAGTGGCTTTCAGTATGAAAGGAAGAGGACCTTCAGAGCCTGTCCTTGTCTGCTGGCTTCTCTGTCATAGCCAAAGGGCTGGGATTGTGGAAGGCAAAAAGGGAAAGCACAGAAGAGCAACAACCAGACACATTTCCTCTGAGAAATCTATATGCTAAGGGTATCAGTAATCACGATGTGGCTGCAGTCACTATTGGGAGGTAGAGAACATGTGTTGGCAACAGCAAAATGGTTCAAAATGCTGTCCTTCTAAAAGCAGCGGGGGAAAACCAAACCAGGACAGCTAGAAATGTAGCTAGGAGTGTCTCTTGAAGAAAAGGACCTGGGATTCTTACGATATCAAAGAGACTTTGTTGCTTATATAGCAGTTTTAATAGGCTTACTTGGTGTGCCAGTGTATTCCCTCGCTGGAGAGTGTATAAGTGCAAGTGTGTCCATTCTTTCTATAAACAAGCATTGACATACATTGATTTAATATTATTCTTCGTGCTGAGCTCTGCAGATAGACTAGTAAAATGTAAGTGACACAGCTGTGTTGCAGATATATCTTTGACAACTCAGAAGATGACTTTGCATATACAGAAAAGCAAGGGAATAAGAAAGGGCTTTCTCAGCTCTTGAATTGTGTACGTGCCCTTCAATGTTCATTTTTATGGTAGTTTTAATTTCAAATCATGTCACTGCAAGGCTGTTGGGGTTGGCGTGTTGAATTAGTTCCTGCGTTTTCGTTGTTCGTCTGTAATAGTCATTACTGAGGGAAATTCACCACCTTTCCGAAGTTCACCACTCAGCTGAATAAAATAAGGGGTAATTAAGCATGGTGGGTTTCTTGCTGTGTTCCAGTTCTACAGTAAAGAGAAAATGAACCCAGTTCTTTGCTACTATTTTGGGGGCAGCTACTTGTAAATCAGCTGCATAATTCAGCCTCAAAACAACCTTACAGGGCTAAAGCCACAGAAGCAGCAGCTCCAGGGGTTAATGCCTGGAGGACTGAGTGTAGTCTCACAGAGTTGATTACAATGGTTGGGGGATTATTGCAAGAAGTCCAGTGGAGTTGGAGGATTGCATGGGAAGCTTGCATAACCAGTTCTTCCACTGTACATGGTGCTAGTTGCTATTATTTAAATGTCTTGATAGTAGTTCCCACAGTAATCAGAACTCTCTTGAGAAACATGTAAGTTTACTTGGAAGAAAACAAAATAAGAGAGCCTTTAAGGGAGAGGAAATTTCCTAAAGTAAAGTCAAATTCAAAGCTTGCAGGAAAAAGAAAACGTAAAATATTGGTATGAAGAAACCTATGCCAAATAGGTCTTATGCATATGCCATATTGAACATAGTCAAGGTGACTGGTGAGCAATTCAGAATAAGTAATTTATTTCTGTATTTTCTGCAGAAAGTTTGCTTGTTGCCTTAGAGAAGAAAATTCTGTTATAAACCTGGTTGTCCCTCCTTAGAAAATGGTTTCTTGTCCTAATTAATCACAGTGCCTTATACAGGCTAGTGATGGGTCTCTTATCTACCCCTGCAACTAAAGCAGCTGGGGCCACCACCTGTTAACTCACTTCCAGCACCATTTAATTAGCCTGAATGGCTATTACCTTCGTGTTTATCTGGCAGGGAAAGAAATAGGAGCAGATGCAAAGCAGGAGAGAGCTACGAGGGATGGCCCAAGAAGTGCAAGGAAGAGCTAGGAGGTCAAGGTGTGGGGGAAGTGGAAAGAGGACAATAGACAGGTTTGGGAGCATTGAAGTCTTACAGTGTATGTTTACATGCTCTCTGCTAAATATGAAGTTTTGAGAATTTAAGTGTTCAGTCAGAAATGTTGTTATGTAATTATATTCATATGGTTTCCTGCATGACTGATCCCACATAAGACTTCAGCTTTAGAATTCAAAAGCAAGTGATGCAGATTTAAAAAAAACCAAACCAACAAACCCAACAATCATAGTTATGCTACTCTGTAAAATATATTTGCTGGATCTGTGTTGAAGTTGCTAACACCTATGTTTACTAACTACTTCCAAAATAAATACATAAATAAGATGCAAAGAGATTGTTTACCAGCAGCACAAAGATGCAAAGAGGCTGTTTACTGCTTTTGCATAACTAGAAGTCCTCATTTACTTTTTACTGAGTTAAAGGCTGTTATTGAATGAATCATGAAAATGAAGGGAAGGAAAGGTGTTTAAATAGCATCCACTACTGAGGTTTTGTCAGGATTTCAGTCATATGCACTGTTCTTTGAACACAACCAAAAAAAAGATACTCAAACCATTAAATAAAAGCTGTATTCTTCCTTATTTTAGAAAAATCTGTTTCTAAGGGTTTTTTTATACCACAAAGTATTCTGTTCTCATCAGAAAATTGTCTCTTGTGCGTAATGAATAACATTTCTGTACCTATGCATAAGTGTACATTTTATTTTTAGAACCACATATTGAGTTGCTAGAACATATTTGTACAGGCTATTAATAAAAAGCACCCTTATGGATTTATTCATAATTTACTTGTGCCAGATCCTCAGATTAAAGCCATTATGTAAGAACAAATTCTTGCCTTTTCCCCTTAGCTTAAACTTTTCTTAACTTTCAAGATAAGGCAGCTGAGCAGTGTAAACTTTTAATGAAGAACTTCTTAATTACTTGTGGAGACTCTTAGCTGATGAAAATGGTCATAACTCCCTAAAGTTATCCAATTTAAACAAGTTAGCTGGCTGAATGTGAACGTATCTAGAAAGTTGCTCTGTTAAGTCTTATGAAAAATAATAGCATATTTCCTTTCAGCTAATATGAAATATCAGTAAGGGTATTCTCCAGATTAATCAGCCATATGCTATACAGGCTACTGATATAGACCTCTAAGTGTTTACCAAGCTGTGATAGTTTAAGGGTGGCCTAATTATTCCCAATTCTGCACATAGCTTGAAGTTTTTCCTTTTTGTTCCAGACCTGAAGAATAGGTCTACATTCTTGAAAGCTTGTCTGTATTTTTCTAAGTAAACATATAATTTTAGATAGTACTTCCCTCTACAAAAGCCGGTTCTCACAGATATATTAATTAAACTTTAACAGTAGTTCTCCCTTCGGTACTATCCTTACTTACCTATACTCTGATAGCATAAAGTGTTTTGTCATTATGAATAATCAAATGAAGAAAGAGAATTAAATCACATATCCCTTAAGATATATTATAGTGTATTTCTACTGTAACTCCAATGGAAACCTAGAATAAATCATACTGAAAAAAATAGGCTACTAATTTAGTTCCTCATCTTAGGTTGTGGTTTGATGCGGTCACAGTTGGGGTTTTTTTTCTGATGTCTTTTCCTGAATTCCTCTAGATCACTAGAAAGGAATCAATGGGAATTGATCCAATTTGTAGAACACAATTCTACTATTGATAGTAGTTTATATTCATTTGCTTCACCCTAATCTTTTATTAATGGTCTTTTGCAAAATGCTGTTCATGCTGTTTCTTCCCAATTTTGTAACCCCAAGCTGAGGATGATAAATTTAGAGAAACATAACAAGAAATAATGAAGTTATATATTTTGGGATTAAATATGGCAACAGTTACTATTTTTGTAGTCAGACATTTTTCAGTAGATGGCTTTAATTTCAGATAAACAATGACCAGTGTAGAAACTCAGATACACGAGATTCCTACAGTAGTAAGAAGTTGTGTCTGTTTAGGTCTTGTCAATTTTTCTTTATGTCCTCCAGGAGGATGGGCCGGGGCATCAATACTGAATCATTTGGGGACTTTTAAGGATGCATCGTCAATAAAACGTGTCATACAGACATATCTCCCTGGTACAAAAGAAGCAATAACTGATGGCATCATTTTCTGTTACCGGGGGGGGGTGGGGGTGGGGGGTGGCGCGGGGAATCATTGGTGACTTTTCTATGAATAGCAGAGCCATGGTTAAAAGCATGTTTAATATAATTTTTGAGGTTAGGATTGCACAAAGCGCTTCAATGTAAGTAGCTGCGAAAATAAATGTGTCTGTCTGGTTTGAGGTGTCGTAGGAGCCAAGAGAATGAATAACAATAGTAAATATTTAGTATTTGGATTTTCTGATAATTTTGAAGAGTTAAAGATATATAAATTAAAGCATGACTGGTCTTTAGTAGTTCCTGCTGCAGTTCAATAACATGGAGTAACTTCCAGATTTCAGTGGAAATTTCATTGGAAAAGGTTCCCCATATTCACATAAATCTTTGGTGCTATCCGACTGCCATTGGACCACCTAAACTTGTTCTGAACTTGTATGATTAAGCTAAATCCTCTTGCTGCTTTGAATGTGTCATCTGTGCTTGGGCTGCACTGACTAAACCTGAAACCATTCCACCAACGAGCTAGACGACTCAGTGCTGGTAAACTTAGCACTCTCCTATCAAGTCAAAATAGATGTTTTTAAATGCCATAAGGTACTTGCCCAACTTAATGAATGGTGGCTCTGGAAATGGGTGTGGAAAGAGGGAATGAGATATTTCTCATCATGATAAGGAGGTTCCCCCTCTCAAATGAGGCCTCTCTCAAATGCTCCTGTGAAAGAAAAGTGTAGTAGCAATTGATAAGGGGCGCCTTGCTCCTTTTTTTCTCTTTGGTAGTCAAGGCTTCACTTCTCATCTTCCTCTTCCAAAATAAACCTGTTTGGGTCTATAAAAAAATAAAGTGGGGGGTAGAACTCCTTTTATCTTATTCCTGAAGTTTTGCATGCTTACAGGTAAAAGTAATTTTCTGTTGAATTAAATGTTGGGTGGGGTTCTTTCTGGTTTTTGGGTTTGGTTTTTTTTTACATAATGAATCAACCAATTACTGCTTAGGCGTTTTTTAAAGTGTAAATTTTATTTCACTGAAAACAGGCTTTTCTGAGCAGCTAGGATATCAGAGACCTTGGTTTAAATTCCTCCTGTCTGATACTGAAATTCAACCAAGACGTTCGGCCGTACTGGAGAATTGTTTTGAGGGACATCTCTCTTCGTCAGTTCTGTGAAATCTCTTATAGAGTGATTATAGCATTTCTCTGAGGAATGAAGCACTGAGTTCAGCCTCTGCTTTGACTCAGACTGAGCTGCACATTTTTCATACATCAGGTGAATTGTTCAAAGTTATATAATACATTCCCTTCACTTTTTTTTGGCTCGGCAACTAGTTAAAAAAGTGTAACAATGTAAAATTGTTCATTATGTTTAGCAAAGCCAAGGGGAAGATTGCCTGATCCTACAGCACAGTAGTCATAAGAAATATATCACGTCTTAACATTCAGGCCCTTTACCACCCATTCAACAGACTGCCTTCACAGCGGTCTCATGATGAAATGTGCTGTTTAAGTCAATAGTACTTATGTCTGTTAAGTTTTAACAGGGATTCCCAAGAAAAGGCAAAGCTGGATCTTGTGACAGAGCTGAAATTAAATTCAGCCCAGTGCAGGGGGATACAGCCCAAAATGTAGGACTTGGGCGCAGACTTATCGTTCAGTGAAATGGGTAGAATTCACCCACAGCAAGAACCGAACTTCAGCAATCATCATTAGTGAAAGTAATTTCCAGCCAGAGACCATAATTTAACATTAGTTGAATATCATGTTCAATATCAGGTGGAAAAGTAGCATTTCTCAAAGAATGAGAGAGTAAATAATGTCTGTGTGGTTTTGGATTGTGAATAACAAGTGCATTGTCACTAACAGATATCACGTAAACACCAGTAGTGTTAAAAAGAGACTAATCTCCTCATTTCCATCAGTGGAGGGATTGAAGCCAAGATTTTCATGCCTAAATGGCTGCAAGTAGTTGCAGCCTAGTTTTTAAAGCTGCTGCTCTCATGTCCTGTTGGCTTTATTGAATGCACAGTGTTTCGGAAATGGAGACTGCTCCTATTTAAACTCCTAAGTGAGCCTTGCTAAAGGGCATTAGCATCGGTTGTTTTGTAAGGTGTTATGAGGAGGGTGGCCCATTGCTGGGAATGCCATGTCTGAGTGAGTATCTTGGGTAAAAAAGATCAATTCATTATGCAATTATATTTTGCACATGATGCCAGACGTTACACTGACACGTAGAACACTCCAGTAGCTTTCAGTCCATCTTCTTCCTTTTTCATCATTTTGAGTAATGTGTGGTTAAATCTCCTAGAAGGCAATCGGTCTTTCAAAATGACGATCAGCAGGTTTGTTGCTTGAAACCTCAGTCTAAGCTTTCTGTAGTCGACTATAAACACTTGCCCTAAAAAAAGTAGGCACAGCCTCTGCCACTTAATTTAATAAAAAGTCCCATCCTTCTGCCCTTTACTGCTGTAATTTAAAACTCTGACTCAATCAACGCTTGAATGCAAATAAGTGAGCAATCTGGAGAAGCAGAATGTTGATCCAGTCACTCTACAGCCATTTTCAGAGCAGATTTTAAAGATGTACATGACATTGGCCATTAGTGAGCCAGTAAAGATGAATGGACCAATAAATGACCGTATTTCACTTTTTTCATCTGCCAAGATGAAACACCACCTTGATGTTTGGTTGGTTTTTGTTGTTTGGTCTTTTATTTTCTTAATTTGCACAACAGTATTTTAAAAGGCATGCTATCAATTATTTAATTGACTTTTATAAATAAATATTTTTTTCCAGTTAGTCCCCTTAAGTGGATTGGTCTTGAGGATTTTGGTTTTCTTCTTGGTTTTGGGGTGGTTTTTTTTGTAATTCTTTAAAAAGATTTCGATTTGTAAGGATGCTGTCTCTATAATATTGTTTAAAAAACAAATGGAGAATATGAATGTTTGGCATCACATTTTAAAAATTAGATTGACTGAGCTAGTAAAATTAAGCATCCAGAAAAAAAATCCGCTTATGTTTTTTTCTAGTTTAATTTCATACATAGTTGCTTTAGGTGTTTTGTGAAACTTCAGAATGATTTTTAGCAGCATGTGCATTTTATTGAAAAGGAACAGTTACTTTCAGTCATTATAGAAGTCCAGACTATGTCTGTGTGTGACAGCACAAAACATATCTTTCCTATTCAGGGTCTTTACAATAATTAATAAATTATCTGACACCTGTCAAGAGGAAAAAGAAATAAGCAGCCTATTGTTGTGGTAGTGATATTCTTGCAAAGAGATTTGCTTCTTGCAGTTTTTTTTAAACAAAACACAGATGTTTCTTTTTAGGTGTTATCTATTGGACAGTGCACTATCAAAAGTAAATTAAAAATAGAATTTAAGTTTAATAAACAGTTTTACATTAAGCTGTATAGACAAGAGTAAAAAGATCTAGTGATATCGACAACAAATTCCTTTGGGTTGTGCTGTTTTGTTTTCAGAGCCACTGGGATTTTTATTTTATTTTTTGCTTTGAATTATTTAGTTCATTATTATGAGTTATCTTCGTGATGCTTTGTGGTGTTTTGATCAGCAATTTATCTTGGGGTCTTAAAACACGTGTTCATTTCTGTGTTTAGCTGACCAGCTGCCTTCCCTTTTATTTTTTTTCATGTGACATTAAAATTGAGTGTTTCCTTGCAAGCATCTTTCAACTCAGAAAATGCATCTTACTCCTTATGCTACTAAACTGTTGCCTTTTCATAGAGGGGCTCTACCCCTTTCCCCTGCCCTATCTTCCAGAAGAGGTAGAGCAGCCCCCCCCTCCCCCCCATGCTTGCCAAGACACAGTCGTCGTCCCCCCCCCGCCTCCTCCCCACAAAGAGGTGAAGTCCCTTGAGTCTGTAATTGCCAGGAGATGAAGCGATGATGGGGAGTGATCACAGTCAATAGCTTTGATTAACAATAAGGTGGAAAATTAGCAATGCTAGCATTCAGCTCCCCTGCCTTCCCGTCCCCATATGCTCACCACAGCCTGCGCTAGCTGGTTGGCAGGGTGGCCACCGTGCCTGGCGGGCTGCAGAGCAAGACTTGGAGCGGGCAGAGAGGGACAGTGGGCAGCATTTTGGGGACCCTGGGCAATGTTCCCAGCCACCTTTCGCTGGGCACCACCACACAGGCGGGGGAAGGATGAAGTGTGCCGTGCGCTGGCACTGTGGCTCTTGCTGTCATGTGTGGATTTAATTGTGTCTGGACGTGTTGTGATCGAAATGGCAACTACTGTTACTCCTGTGACCCCATCAGCAGCTCTGGTGTTGTTTCCGACAGACTCCGACGACCTAGAGAGGGGGAACGACAGCGGGACACCACTCCCCACCTCTGATAATGGTGACAATTCGCTGGGCTACACAGGTAGAGTGCATCTTTCCAAAATATTCCTGACTGCCTACTTCTGACACTTTCCACCTACATCTGCCATTACCACCTGTACACGGTTTCTTAATCATCTTCGCTAGCTGGCTATCTTTCACCATCACCCTAGAAGTTAAACATTGTTAGTACTGTTGGGAAATATTATTGTGCCTTTTAACTAACCAAGATGACTGTCCATTTGTGTTAGTACATTTCAATTATTTAAATGTTTAAAGTAATTTTCTGTTGTTGAAACAATGCACCCATTATTTTCCTTCAAACTGTGTATATTAGTGCATGAGGCAATATATCATCTCAGAGAAATTTTTCCAAAGACCAAAGGCGGGGATTTGTCCATATGTTTATTCTGGGGTTTTTTTTGCTTTTTTTCTGTTACACACAAAAGTAAAATATATTGTAGCAGGGAAAAAAAATGCAAGTGAAACTAAAATGTGATTGGAGAAGAATCTGCTTCATTGACTTCTGCTTTGCATAAACTAGAGAAACATGTCTCTAGGCCAAATAAGAAAAGCCACAGAGAAGCAGCACCATACGGTGTGTTGCAGCAGTGATCTCTGAAGGACCCAATTCTGTAAATCCTCTGCACACTGAAATGATACCCAGCTCCAGGTCCCTGAGTCTAGGGTTTTCATGAACTACTAGTGGTCCAGTACAGCGGCAGACTAGATCTCGATAACTTTTAGGTTGTGAAGGTAAGCATTAATTCTTCTGGTGGTAGCAACTTTTGGAAAGGGAAGGAGGGAGAATGAGTTGGACATTTAACTGGAAGATGTTCTTTAAATACTTTATTGGTGGCTTACTAGTGCTACTTACTGCTCACACTGTGTAAAATTGCGTAGTCAAGTTATTAACAAAACTGTGTGAATCAGATATTTATAACTAAGATAGTCTTACAGGACACAAGAAGAGGATAGGCAGGTATAAGAGAGAGGGAGTAATTTCTTGTCCACTCATAAAACTTCAGGTGTGTTATACACCACTTACAATGATTACAGCTTTCATCGCCTACCCCTCGCAATCATCCCTGCATGTGGTTTAAAACCTTGACACATAATTTTATTCCAGTTTGAAATGCTTTTTTTCTAAAAAGGTAAAAAAGCAAAGTAATACAAATTTCCCCTCAGTCAAGATGACAGATGCCTTCTTAGAAAAACATAGCATGAACCCTGCTGCATGTGGATTATTTAGACTTTTCTACCTTCTGAACATTCCTATTAATTTTTTTCTAAATTTCTCCCCCCCACTCTCCAAATTTGGCACATCTGTGCTCCCTGATGCACATGGGGTCATCATATGGACAAAATGAAAATTAATGTAGCTTGAAGAATGCTTTTTTTAACTTACTGTAAGTTAGACTTTTGCCTTCAGAAAACAGGACTGGGAATGGTGATCTCTGGGTCTTGTGTTTAAACAGCCACTAATTTACTTGGGACCACGAGTCAGACTCTATTATTAATAAAGTTGCTTAGTTTTACCTAGAGAGGAGCAATCGGTTCCCCTCCAGGCCCTGCAGCCCTCCCTGGCCTGGGACTGGTGCCCGACAGGCAGATTCCCGTGCCTGGCAGCCTCACATCTGCCTACGGAGGTGGGAGAGGGGCCCCTGCATGCGCCCTCCACAAGCCCCCTTAGCCACAAGAACAGCAGGGGTAAGAATTCAGGGGGAGACACCATCACCTTTTCCCACTGGTGTGTTTCGGAGAGGGGATGGAGGCTTGGCACGGGACCCCCCATGGCAAGCATGCCGGGTGGGTAATGGGCAGGCAGAGGGTGCAAGGGCTGCAGGCGGTGCTGCTCTGCAGCGGAGACTTTGTCCCCCCCTTGCAGGGTAGTATTTAAGGCATATTAAGACAGTAGCTCCCCTCTGAGTGTGGGGACGTGGGGCGACGTCCCGAGCGGAGCACAGACCCTTCTGCGTTGTCCACCCATGAGGATCCTTCATGCGTATCAAGGTGCGCACGTGCATCTGGGCGCTGCGTCCGAGGACAAGCCTCTGTGGGGTATTGCAACTGTTTAACCTGCCTCTCGGAGACTAATGGGGTCATTTGGGAGGACTGACAAAATCAAACTCTGGTCTACTAGTTCCCCAGAGGCTCCGGATCTTAACTCTAGGCCGTATTTTAATAGGCATTTTCCAAGCAAGCATAAAAGTCAGGATTAAGTTAGAAAAAAACGCAAGCTGAATAAAAATGAAAACCGAGAGGATGGCTGGTTTTGTTTAATTGGAGTTTTTGTGCCTCTATTTGAATGAGCACTGAATGAAGGAAAGACCAAGTTTTTCAAGTTTAAAGATTTAATGATCCAGTATTTTTTCTCCACTATGTAACAGTAACCAGTAGCACTATGTGTATATACCTTGGTTTACATGGAAAAGCCCGGAGGTATTTATCAAAATTAGTCCAACAGGTTTCTATAGTAATAAGTAAGGATTTTTAAAAATAACATTAACTGTAATACAATCTTATAGGTAAAGTTACATTTTTTTCTAATTTATGGGCCCATTTATGTGGGCCTAATATGGAGTTCCTGAATTTTACAGGAGTATTCTTAGATCATTTTTTGTTCTCTCTTACATATAGAATTCCATTCTCCAAAAGGAAAACCATTCCAGAAGCTTGTTTGTACTGAAAATTCTCTGACTCATTCCTAAAATCACTCAGATAAAGTCCCGGATATCTGGACCCGTGGGCAAAAAAAGCAGCGGTTTATTTTTTTAATCTTGTATTTATCTTCAGGTGGTGTCTGAATGGACAAAAACCAAACAAGCTAATAACTGCTGTCATACAGTAGGATCATAACTTTTTACTCATACTAAGAGCAGTGATACATCTGTAGGGCACATCTTCCTTCCAGTTCTGTATAAGTTTAGCTGTGAGGTAAATAAGCAAAGCATTCACTAGTATGGGAAGTTTCAGGGTTAAAGATTATAATTTTTTCCTACATATTTTTCTTTCCATATATATTTTTCAGGATGAATATATGCAGCTGTTTCATATTGTTCTTAAGTGGAGGTACATGACTCCTAGAGAGTGTTTCAGTGTGTTCTCCTAAAGTCCGCTTTAAATTGGGAGATTTTTGGCTATCCCATTAGGTTCTGTTGTCTCCACTGTGGATGTGAGCACTTGCCTTGAGAAGTAACCTCGTACCAAACAGGAAACACATTGGTCTCAGGAGGGAGAGAGGAGTTGTTAACCCAAGCTATTTCAGATAAAGATTGAAGTTGTTGATAAATTTCAAGACTGTTTTTATGGGAAAATGATGAACTTGTATTTGACTTTTCATGATTCTTAGTATGTTACAGGACCAAACTCTAGATTTTTTAGCTCCCTAATCCATACAGTAATGTGGTATCCAATAGATTCTTGCACTTTTTATATAGATCATCAGGTTTTTATTATCAAAATAATTATTATTAGTTATTAACTGTAGACCCAAATGGAGAGGCTGTATACACATCTATATCAAAGACAAACACTTCTGGAAAGTATTTGTGATGTAAATAAATAGGGGCTGAATACATAACAAATCAAGAAAGGAAGTTCAGTCATTGAGGCTTGTTCCGTATACATGACACTGAAGTTAGACTGAAGGAGCTTATAGGAAGGTTTTCTCTTGCATATTTGATATGAGAGAAATGCTAAGAATAAAAAAACATCTAAAAGCAGATGTGACCACATAGGTAGCATAGTAAAGATGCTACACATATCTGGATTGATTCAGCAAAGGATTTAGGTTTAAAAACAAAAACTTTAAACTGCAACTCTGTCAGTTTAAACAAATAAGCCAGGAAGATTACCTTGTCTACATCTCCACAAAAGACCAATTCTACTCTGTCAAGGCCAGATTGGAAAATAATTGCGTAGTTAAGATGTGTAATAGTAAAAATCTAAATTACTATTTTAACTATGTGCATAAAGAACAGGCCAGATCACAGTGACATTCAATAAGATAAAAGAATATGATTTAGATACTTTGTGTTGTATTTAATTTTCCCTAAGGAAGACATCCAAAGTAGTTTTCTGAAATGCTCTATAACTATGTCTGTTTCTCTTTCTACAGACTTTAAGGGAACTTTAGGTGACTAGCAGTGATGTAGATACCTAAAAATGATTGCAAGTAATCCCACGTCTCCATCAGTTTGGATCTAGGTTCTGAAAGGAGAACCAGGTGATAGGAGTGTGCACTAGAGAATATAATGAAATCTTTTCTGATCACCAAAGGAAGGCAGGGGAAAGGAAGATGCAAGTAGGAATTCAGTTCTTTGTCAAGTTTAGGCTGTGGAGATGTCAGACAAACACTATTGTTTGGACAGTTATTTTAGAGTGAAAGAAACCCTTAAGTTACCCATTGTTATTTTTTTCATTAAAGTCCTGGAGATAAGTACAGGAACAAACAGAAAAGGAAAGGAAGCAAGGAAAAAGATCTGGGAGAGTTCCCGCTGTATATCAGAGGAGAAATATGGAAAATCATGCAAATAAGATACTGGAGGAACTCGGGAGATGGAGAATTTGGAAAAAAGCTCATAGAAGGAAGGGCCTTAAATATCATCAGGATTTCCAAGAGAAGAGCTTGTGGTTAGTGGTCAAATGGAGCTGATGATGTGCTGAATGATGTCCCCTAGTGCCCGAGGAGCTTTGAGAGCCACAACCCTGCAGCAGGGAGCAGCGAGTGAGGAAACCTGAAGAAGAGCATAGGATAAAACTGTCTTGACTAAAACTACTAAACATACTTTTCTGTTTGGTATTTACCTGTTAAAGCAGATTTTCAAGAAAAGAATAAAGTAATTAATATTTCCACATCAGATTTCACATGTGGTTTGCCAGCCTGATTAGTAAAGTAACCATTCACTCTTAGCTCACGGGCTTCTTTTTTCCTCCCCAAAATAGTGTAAGGGCAGTAAGCATCAAG
Source organism: Gymnogyps californianus (assembly GCF_018139145.2). NCBI lineage: Eukaryota > Metazoa > Chordata > Aves > Accipitriformes > Cathartidae > Gymnogyps > Gymnogyps californianus. The sequence continues at coordinate 112,469,459 of NC_059471.1, read as the reverse complement.
TATGAGCTTCAGTTATTTTCAACATAATCAATGGCTGCAGAGTAATCTCTAAGATTGCATTGTGCTATGCTATTGAAGTGTGCGCATGCATTATATTCCAGGAAGTAGCACATTTCCTGTTAAATCAACTGTGACATAAATATCGGGGATCATTTAACAGATCACAGAGTATTGCTTGTGTTACAGAGACCAGAATGATGGCTTGTTAAATTAACACTATATAGTCAGACATTTGCAGACAAGGATCACCACTCCTCATTAGGTAGATTCATGGCTTTTTAAAGGAATCCTTCCAAATAAACTTTTTTATTCATAGTTTTCTCAAAAGACTCTTCCAGTATGCAAAGAAATCCTGTGGTTCCCACTTGTGACCCAAAGTTAGCCTTCAATTTTTCTTCCCCCCTGATTTTAATTATGAAATCATTGTGGTGGTGTTCTTTTGTATGACAAGGGATCCCATCCCTTTTTCTCGCATTACCTTTCTTTTTTACTACTATTTTGTTATGTGATCAGGAGAATTGTTCATAGTGGATCACTGCTTGTCCCATGTCAAATAAGACAGGTTGCCCTTGGTGAGCATTTCACGAAATGAAGGGGAAATCTCTCTTCATTACATGGCCATTTCTGAGACATTTCTTCTTCTATTCTGGTAACTTTACATAGGTTATCCTATGTGTTATAGAGTGCTTGTTTTGAAAAGTGGTAGATCTAAAAACACATTCAAGAAAACACTTCTAAGACTTCTTTAACATCAAAGGTGGAAATCTACAGTAATACTTATCCTGTGAGAAACGGAGTATTTTTCAGCCATTTATTTTCTAACAGATTAATAGATGTAGTAAATGCACATACAGATTTTGTGGCTGAGAGGAATAGGTGAGAGGAGAAAAAGCTATGGTATGCAACAGGATGACAAATAAGAATGTTGTAAAGAAATAGTTGCTATTTGGTTTGACATTCCTTCTAAATTATCATCTTTAGTTTAAGGATTAGTTGGAAAGAATGAGCAATATTGGGAAAAAACACATGAAACAAAAGCAGAGTTTGGCTAATGGGATGCAAAAAGTGGTGAATGAAGATGTAGGTTGTAGAGTTTGGTTACTTTGGGTTGGGAGCAGGTTGTAATTTCAGATGTGAAGTAGGTAGGTAGCGATGTCTGAACAAAACAAAGATCTTGTTTCCGTACAAGTATTCCAAGTAAGCTATCAGCATGTCTCATTGCATTGATTTCATCTTGTCCAACAACCTGAAGAGAAAAACAAACACTTGTTTGCACTGCAGAACCAATAGACATCTGACAGAGCTGAATGAATCACTAGATTAGATAGCAGCAACATTAATTTAATTGCAGTTACAGAATCCTTATTGCTAGCGGTAATACACACTAGACTTCTGCTTGACTTTTACATCTCAGAATACGTGCAAAGCTAGCAGTTAAGACCTTTTTCATAGTCTTTCTCTTTTTTAAAACTTGCCAACTGAGCAAGTGTGCTCTTGAGTCATTGGGAGAATGAACACAAAGCCCCATGATACCAATTTTACAAAGTTACTTCTTAGAGTACATCTGCACTCTAAATCCAGGAACAGATGGATAATGTTATGGTTATTTTAAAAAAAAGAAAGAAAGAAAGAAAAAAATCCCCTGCTCTTGTCTATCAGCAATCTCTCTGTTCCCTGTGTCAATCTAAACTGCTAGAAAGGTCCTTTCAGTTTTGTGCTTCTCTTTGCAAGCATTCTTCTGATACAGATACTGAGGATTTTTTTTTAATATGTATTAAAATGTAGATGTAAATATAACATCAGTCGATAGAATTGCCTGCCAATGATAGTGATGTTCAGGCAATAATAATTTAATTAAAACATATAGTAGCAATATTGGAGCACAGATACTCCCACTTACGTAAATCTTGCACTGCCAGTTTTTATGAAAACGTTTATAGAAAATCTTCTCCTCCAGTTATTGTGTTATACTTCAAGGCAGAGCTTTGATTAGAACAGGAAACAATGGTAACATCCCATGTTTCTCAACCAGTTAGTGAGTTTTCTGGTAGCCATCAGACCAATTTAAAATGACACCCACACCCACAAACCCAACATCCCCCCTCCCCCCCCCCAAAAAAAAAAAAAGATAGCAAAACATTGTGTGAAGAATTTGTCTAATAATGACATTAGTAGCAGTATATGCCCCTATATAGCTGAGATACTAGGGATTGTTCTAAACAACCATATCTCAGGAAGATGAATTTGAGCTAGAGAAGGTGCAGGAAAGGGCTATTAAAATAATCAGTGAATAGAAATCTTATTTTGACAGAGGCCTTAATGAAAGGGGGATATGATTGGCATTTGTTGCCAGCCTTATGTTCATAGAGAACACACAGAAAAAAAAAAATTAGCTACAGAGCATGTTGACTATACAACTTGAAGAAATCCAGCTATTGGTAAATAGACTATCTTCAAACAGTGCTCAAAATGTGTGCTCTTATAATGGGTGATTCTAAGCTTTTACTCATATGTTACTACTTGACAAACGAATAAGCAGGCATAAAATGAGCTCTAGTTAATTTAGGATAGAAATTTAGGATGTTTTACAGTAGCAGATTCTAGAGCAGTTTTCAGGCAGGAGTTTGAAATCTCCTTTCCAAAGATTTAAATTTGTGATAGGCTGTGATAAGCTATGCATGCTAGATTTGATTCCCCAGGATGAGCATTTTCATCTTGAGTTCGTGTGTTCCTAATTAATCATGAGACAAGTAAAATCAAAACAAAAGGCGTTCACAGCGTATCTTTTCCATTTGGACTGTCACAGACAGGAACCCCTGGAGTTGATGAGAGGCTTTCTGCTGAGAGCCTCCTAGCAAGAGTAAAGACAGAGCAAATTACCCTCAGACACTGCTGTCTGTTCAGTGAATTAAGTATGCAAAGCAATTTGTGAAGATGTTCAGAAGTGCAAATTTCTGCCAGTAGGTCAAAAGAGTATGAATTATCACGGGATGAGAAAGGTAAGAGGAGATCACACTCCATCCTCATCAGGGTGTGTTATACAAGTTAGTCTTTTCTTTTAGCCAGGCAATTTGTTTTATTTAAAGAAGTAGGAAGTTAGTAACACACATGGTCTCATTAAATGCATAGCAGTGAAATGCACTGTATAGATGACAACATTCATTTATTTTGTCTAAAATAATGCACTTTCTTGAGTATTATAGGAAAAGAAAAACGTTGAAAGGTAATTTCTTATAATTCAGATATTAGCATTGTTAGTCATTTTTCATAATAATTACTATATAGGATCATGGATTTACAGGATAATTCAGGTTGGAAGCAACCATTGCAGGCCTCTAGTCCAACCTTCTGCACAAGCAGGTCAGCTATGAGGTCAGACCAGGCTGCTCAGGGCTTGATCCAGTCAGGTCTTGTAAACTTCCAAGGATGGAGCTCACACAGCCTCTCTGGGCAACCCGCTCCACTGCCTGCCTGTCCTCATAGGGAAAAAATTTCTCCTTATATTCATAGTCTGAACCTGTTTTGTTTTGACTTATGCCTGTTGTCTCTCACCCTGCCACGGACCACTGTGAAGAGCGTGTCTCCATCTCCTCAGTGACCTCCCTGTCGGTATGGGCAGGTGGCTGTTCGATCTCCCTATAACTGCCTCTTCCCCAGGCTGAACAAGCCCCGGTCCCTCAGCCTCCCAAGGCAAGTGCTCCAGCCCTGACCATCCTGGTGACCCTCTGTTGAACTCATCCTAGTTTATCAATGTCTTTCTTGTACTGGGAGGCCCCAAACTGGATGCAGTACTCCAGATGAGTGCTGAGGAGAAGGGGATAATCCCTTTCCACCACCTGTGCACTCATACAGCCCAGGATGCTGCTGGCCATCTCTGCTGCCAGGGCAGGCGGCTGGCTCATGCTCAGCTTGCAGCCAGCCCAGAGCCCCAGGGCCTTCCCGGCAGAGCTGCTCCCTAGCCTGGCAGTCCCCAGCCTGTGTGGATGCAGGGGGTTCTTCCTTCCTTCCCACAGCAGGACTTTGCATTTGTCCTTGTTAAATTTCATTAGGTTCCTGTTGGCCCATTCCTCCAGCCAGTCTGGCTCCCTCCCGGTGGCAGCCCTGCTGTTGGGCGTGTGGACTAGTTCCCCCAGTTTGGTTTTGCCTGCAAACGTGAGGAGCATGCCTTCCCTCACCTCCTCCAGGTCACTGATAAAGATCTTAAGCAGGCCAAGTCCCAGGACAGACCTGGCGGTCCCTCTTCTTGTTACTGTCCTCCAGGCAAGCTGCAGCCCATTAACCATTACCTGCTGAGATGATGAATCATCAAGTTTTTACTCATCTGGTGGTTCACCCATCCAGACCATAATGTCCCTGCTTGGATACAGGAATATTGTGGGAGATGGTGTTGAACCCAATACATGGGAGTCTAAAAAAGCAAAGAATCTGTCAAATTAGGATTTTCCATCGAAACTGATCTCTCCTTTCAGCACTGTTTATAATTGCAACTCTTGTCCCAGAATCACAGCTTCATACATCAACACTGAATCAGAAAATAAAAATCAACCTCTATCAGAAGATCCAGAGTTATTTTTATCAGATCCTTCTGGAAGTACTACCAGACATTTATTTCAGTGCTTTATGTGTCTGTGTGATTCTTGTACATTACTTATCCATAAACCGTAACAAGTTGAACCATCACCTACAAGCGTTAAAACATTGTAGAGAGCTTTTTAGAAGGAACTGTATTGATTTTCAGTGACCCTTGTATAAGAAAGGAGACATTTTTCTGTGGTACAATTTACAATTTACTGGACAATATATTATTTATAGGGTTTCTGTCTGATACTTCCTAAAAGGCAGTGAAAAATTATGACTAAAACTCACTGCTGCTTTCTTTATTGCAGAAAATCCTAAATTATTTTGCACTCCTAAATATAGGCAGAACCCTAATTTTATTTTTTTTCAAACTATGAATATTACGAAATAATCTCTTCCAAATCTGCAATAGCTTTTTGACTAGATTCTCTGGCTCTTCTTAGACTCTTCCCTTTATTCCCATCAGAAGGTTCTTGTGAGGTAATAAACTCCAGTTGCTTTATTCTCCTGTTTTCTCCCCCCCACCCTCCCACCCCCCCCTAATTTCATGGTTAATTTCTGAATATCCAACAGGAAAACAAGGGTTGCTGTTTCGCTAAACTTGGAATGGAGTAACCAGCCCACTCAAACACTCATAACTTACCCAGGCAAAAACCACTGAAAAACTATTTTCAGTATTTATTTCTGTCTAATCTTTAGCAGAATAAAGTTCTCTGTCTGGTTTCTGGATTAGTGCAAAGCCAAGTATAAGATTTTGCTCTTTCTGTCAGGAGTAAGTATTGTCCAAGGGAAACTGAATTGCTTTTCAGTAGATTTAAAGTTTTGGATAGCAAAGTATCATTTGCTTCACGTTCAGTAAGATTGTTTACTTGTACTTTGATGTGTAATGAGGCCTTTCATCATTTCATATGTGCATTATTTTTCTTTACTTTTTTGCTTAAAAACAAATGGATAATATTGCGGTCTTCACATCAATGGAAATGGTAAACTTTGACAGGAAGCACAAAAGAAAGGAAAAGGAAGGTGAAAGGATCATGAACTTACTGATCAAGTGATTACAAAGTTAGTGTTCTGGATTTCTTACAAAACCTCAAATGGCAAATTTAGCATAAAAGTCTGGTGGGGGAGGAAGATGGCTGTTTCTCTGGAAAAAACTACTGTGCAACGTTCAGGTATTACATGGAGTTTAGAGACCATTTTTAACGAAGAGTAAGTACATCACAAGAGGCTGAAAATGGCTTGAGGGTTATTTTTTCTTCCAAAATTGTAGCTGTTTAATTATACCTTCCAGACCACTGTCAAATGGATAAAATAGAAAGAAAGCTTATTTGGAAAAGATACTGTAGGAATTTGTGGGAATAGTGTGAATACTGTTGCATAATATGCACACAAATTGTTGTCAACATGATTTGCAGTTCTTGAGCATACAATATCACCCATAGGATAACTGGATTTTTACGCAAAATTTATATGCATAAATATAAATACTTCTACTTCTGGGTTTATTAAGAATTACTTAATAAAATCATATCCATAACATAATGAAAACAATCAGATAGTATGCAATGAGAAATTAAATACACCCTCTCTAAAAAAAAAAAAAAATAGAAATAGAGCTGACATAGGTATCACACTTGACATTTGATTTCTAATTTTTTTCTCCACATTTTGGGGGCTTTCAAGAATGTATTGAAGATTTGGAGGGAAAAAAAAAAGATTTCCATAATCACAATGTTTTGATTCCAGACAGCCCCTCAAGGAAATTCTTCAAAATTCAAGATCTTTTAAGGGTATACAAGCCAGGTAAACAGCATAATCATCCCAAAGGGAAGGCTTTATAATGAAGCAAAGAACTTTCAGAGGAAATGTTTGTTTAGGTGAAGGAGGTGTACATTTTTCTTAACAAGCAAGATTACTTGTAACACATTGCTAACAGCTGGGCAGTCATCATCGAGGCTTCACTTCAGAACATCAGCATAGTGAGCCATTTTTTAGCTTATTAAGAATAGACAATATTGAGCTAAAAGTTCACTAAAGTTTGTAATAACAGGCAGGGATCTCATCAACGTACATAAATACCTGAAGGGAGGGTGCAAAGAGGATGGAGCCAGGCTCTTTTCAGTGGTGCCCAGTGACAGGACAAGAGGTGATGGGCACAAACTGAAACACAGGCGTTTCCCTCTGAACATCAGGAAACACTTTTTCACTGTGAGGATGACTGAGCACTGGCACAAGTTGCCCAGAAAGGTTGTGGAGTCTCCATCGTTGGAGATATTCAAAAGCTGTCTGGCAACCAGCTATATGTGGCCCTCCTTGAGCAGGCGGACTGGACAAGATGACCTCCAGAGGTCCCTACCAACCTCAACCAGTCTGTGATTCTGTAATGTAAGAACTTTAACAAAAAAAAAAAAAGCTTTGTTGATTTTAACCTACCTGAAGCTGACTATTTTCTTGGCCAAAAATGTTCCTTGAAAAACTAATAAGATGTGAGGAACAGCAAGATTATTTGGCTGCCCTTAAGCTCCAGAATGCAGAGGCTTTATCTTTCCAGAAAAAGACAAAACCCACCACTGAGATTAGGAGCTGTTTGCTCTTTCTTCTAGGAGCACAACCTAGAGTTGTAGAGCCCTATTGTTATTGACAGGAATGTGCTTTTGCCATACAAATGTGTTAGAATATACTTCTACTGTTCAAGTGCTTTATAAATTAATTAATTTATATATAAATTCAATATAAGTTAATTATAAGCTTATTCACATGTATACACACAAGTGTGTCAGGCTAGCTTGTCTCTGTGTTTCTGTGCTTGCCAACATGCTGAATATCGATCCAAACCAAGACAGCTACAAATATTATTAAGAGAGTAGGGACTCAGAGGAGAACAGAATAGAGAGGATAAGTGACTTTTTTTTTTTTAAACCCACGTGACTGTAAATATAATACCTAGAAAGAATATACTTGGTGAGATCTCTTTCTTAATAGGTCTATAAAAGTTCTCTGAAGAGTGGATGCAGCTAGTTTTAAAATCTGAATAATTAGTTCTTTTGTAATACCCAGATGGCATCTTTATGAGTTTTCTACTTATATGGTTGGAAAATGTCCTTGTATTAAGGTTAAGGTCTTTTTGTAGCTGCAGATGCTCTTAAAATCTGCTGTCCAGAAGCTGAACTGAGATAAAGAAAAAGCGTCATGACACATTTATTTTGGCAGCCTGATCAAAGTGGGACGGCTGTATTTAGGCAGACAAGTGTATCAAAGTGATGCAGTTTGAAATGGCTGAGTTAGCATTCCTAAAACTGTGTCCCTGTGACAGGCTCTGCAGTGGTGCTGGCGGGGTAGCGCAGTGTTAGAAAGTGGTGTACATCCATCAGGACACAGCTTGAACTGAATATAGTGAGAAATTATGATTCACTACAATCTTTTGCTGCCTATATTAATTTCCCTCTAGCCATAACACATCTGTTCATGGTAAAACTGATCCAATGCTCATTCAACTACAGTCCATTTACTTCAGCAAGCAATAGATCCAATAAATATTATTCATGGGAAGATTTCAAAAAATGACTAAAAACTGAGTTAAGGGCATGAGTCCAACTAGAACAACATAGGATCCTAAGTCTTCTAGCAGCTTTTGAAATTTAGTTTCCTTCTTTTTTCTACCAAGATAGTGGAGAGTCCAGTCCTGCGAGGTATGGAGCATTTCTTAATTATATTTTTTTGCTTGCTTATTTGTTTGTATTTTCCAGTAGGGGTAAAGAACATACTTTCATGACGACGTTAGAGCACTCAAATAATAGAAAAAATGGATTTTAAATCTGTCATTTATCAGTATGGTTAAAGTTAAATTTGAAGTCTTTCTCTTGCAAGAAGTTTTTTAAATAAATAGATAAAAGCCTCTTGTGAATTTGCTTTTCAGTATCTCAGAATCAGTGGGTTTTGTTTATCCTTTTACTAGATGAGATCAATGGAATAAAAATTTACTCTGGATTCTTCTGAAACCATCCGATTCCAACATATGCACACAGAGTACATAGTCAGGTCTGGGACTTGGATTATAATGAGCCTCTCTTGTGAAATAACCTCTAGTTTGGAATAAAGTGGAATATTCCACGTAAGTGGAATATTTTGAGATAAGTGTTACATAGAAGTCAGTGGGTGAAGCACTGCAAATACCCACTGGCCACTTGTCTCTTCTACTGTAATGGAGCAACAGCGGAGAGTTACGAGGGCCTAAGTGATTAGCCTGCCTTTTCCCTGCAAAAGGGCTCCTTATAAACGATTTGGTATTTCCTGCTGAGTCAGTGAGCTTGGCTTCTTAGTGGCATTACAAGCAGGCAAGGAAGAAAATAGTATGGATAGAAGGAAAATGAGTCTGGGGATGAAAATGAGAAAGACTTGGAACAGTTTGAATGTTTCGTACACTTTTCTGTGTTCAACTAGAAGTCCAATTAGAGAGTTGGTTATAAAATACTGAGAGTCATGACATGACACTTATTGTGTGCAGTCTTCTGATTTACAGGTATTGATATGTGTTTCTTTAAAAATAACACTGCAGATTTCTTGGTTAAAGAATTTCTTAACCCATAGGCTAGATTACTGTCTATCCTCAACTTTCACCTTGAGGCATAAAATGACATAATCAATTTTCATATTCTCCTGTGCCCCCTTACCATGTGTACTACTCTGGTCATAGAAAAGGTCTTCTCTACATGTCCCCATGTACCTAGAGCAGAAGAGGTGGGAAGGAGTGATGAGCTGATAAAGCACTGGGGTTGTTTCCTCCTCCTCCTCCTCAAGCACACACTAATACACATGCATCGCAACACCAGAGGCTCTAAGCTGAGAGATTCTGTATTTTGGGGTAGAGACCCAGAAATGCTGCAGATAAGTGCATAAGTCCTGGGCCTGTACTCTTTCTCTCAGTCAAGGGTCTTTGTCCAATGTAAGGTAATGGGGGAGGGCTGGCACGCCACAGAGTTATCCTCTTGCTTTTCCTGCTGTTGGGCTGTATGGCACCTGCTTCTTCTGGCCTTCCCCCAAGGTCCCCGCCAGCCCTCATCCCTCATTCCTCTCTTTTCCCTTCTGCACTTTTCCTGGCTATACTCATCAAACGCAGATTCAGAAGCAGCTCTGTTGGTAGCAGATACAAGAGAGAGGAGAAGAAGATGTGCAGAAAATATACTGCAGCAGATAAAGGAGGTAGCTGGTCTCAGCTGAAGTGAGAGCTCCCAGACACTAGCTGCCACTGAGTCACTACCTGTTTCCTGGGCTACTTAGGTCAGTATTAAGAACACACTGTCCTATAACAAACAGGTTGCCCAGAGAAGTTGTGGACGGCCCCTCCCTTGAAGTGTTCAAGGCCAGGTTGGATGAGGCTTTGAGCAACCTGATCTAGTGAAAGGTATTCCTGCCCATGGCAGGGGGGTTGGAACTAGATGATCTTTAAGGTCCCTTCCAACCCAAACCATTCTATGATTCTATAAATCAGACTGATGGACAAGTCACAGCTTGACGTGCATGATTTGTAAGGTTCAGTGCACACTGCTCAAAACAAGGCCCAGAGGAACTTTCTTTTTATTTAGTCAGAGATGTCTACTTCTTTACAGTATACAGAAAACCTACCAAAACTCAAATATTTTAACAGTATGCGAGCATCTTCTATTCCTGACAGAGTTAAATAACAACTACCTTTCACAGAATCAAAGCCCCATCCAACCTGGCCTTGAACACTTCCAGGGAGAGGGCATCCACAACTTCTCTGGGCAACCTGTTTCAGTGTCTCACCACCCTCACAGTAAAGAATTTCTTCCTAATATCTAATCTAAACCTACCCTCTTTCAGTTTAAAACCATTACCCCTCGTCCTATCACTACACTCCCTGATAAAGAGTCCCTCCGCATCTTTCCTGTAGGCCCCCTTTAAGTACTGGAAGGCTGCTATAAGGTCTCCCTGGAGCCTTCTCTTCTCCAGGCTGAACAACCCCAACTCTCTCAGCCTGTCTTCGTAGGAGAGGTGCTCCAGCTGTATGATTATATTCGTGGCCCTCCTCTGGACCCACTCCAACAGGTCCATGTCTTTCTTACGCTGGGGACCCCAGAGCTGAACACAGTACTCCAGGTGGGGTGTCACAAGAGTGGAGTAGAGGGGGAGAATCACTTCCCTCGACCTGCTAGCCACACTTCTTTTGATGCAACCCAGGATGTGATTGGCCCTCTGGGCTGCGAGCGCACATTGCTGGCTCATATTCAGTTTTTTATCCACTAATACCCCCAAGTCCTTCTCCGCAGGGCTGCTTTTAATCCACTCATCGCCCAGCGTGTATTTGTGCTTGGGATTGCCCCGACCCATGTGTAGGACCTTGCATTTGGCCTTGTTGAACTTCATGAGGTTCGCACGGGCCCACCTCTCAAGCCTGTCAGGGTCCCTCTGGATGGCATCACTTCACTCCAGCGCGTTGACCGCACCACACAGCTTGGTGTCATCGGCAAACTTGCCAAGGGTGCACTCAATCCCACTGTCCATGTTGCCGACAAAGATGTTAAACAGCGCCAGTCCCAATACCAACCCCTGAGGAACGCCACTCGTCACTGGTCTCCACTTGGACATCGAGCCCTTGACCACAACTCTTTGAGTGCGACCATCCAGCCAATTCCTTATCCACTGAGTGGTCCATCTGTCAAATCCATGTCTCTCCAATGTAGAGACAAGGATGTCGTGCGGGACAGTGTTAAATGCTTTGCACAAGTCCAGGTAGATGACGTCAGTTGCTCTTCCCTAATCTACCAATGTTGTAACCCCATCGTAGAAGGCCACCAAATTTGTCAGGCACAATTTGGCCTTAGTGAAGCCATGTTGGCTGTCACCAGTCACCTCCTTATTTTCCATGTGCCCTAGCATAGTTTCCAGGAGGATCCGCTCCATGATCTTGCCGGGCACCGAGGTGAGACTGACTGGCCTGTAGTTCCCCAGGTCTTCCTTTTTTCCCTTTTTAAAAATGGGGGTTACGCTTCCCCTTCTCCAGTCAGTGGGAACTTCACTGGAGTGCCACAACTTCTCAAATAATATGATGGATAGTGGCTTAGCCACTTCATCCGCCAGTTCCCTCAGGACCCGCAGATGCACCTTATCAGGTCCCATGGACTTGTGCGCCTTCAGGTTAGTTAGATGGTCTCGAACCTGATCTTCTCCTACAGTGGGTTGTTCTTCATTCTCCCAGTCCCTGCCTTTGCCTTCTGCGACTTGGGCGGTGTGGCTGGAGCACTTGCCGGTGAAGACTGAGACAAAAAAGTTGTTGAGTGCCTCAGCCTTCTCCACGTCCCTGGTAACCAGGTCTCCCGTTTCCTTCCAGAGAGGGCCCACATTTTCCCTAGTCTTCCTTTTATCACCGACGTACCTATAGAAGCTTTTCTTGTTGCCCTTGACATCTGTGGCCAGATTGAATTCTATCAGGGCTTTGGCTTTCCTAACCTGATCCCTGGCTGCTTGGACAATTTCTCTGTATTCCTCCCAGGCTACCTGTCCTTGCTTCCACCCTCTGTAGGCTTCCTTTTTGTGTTTGAGTTTGTCCAGGAGCTCCTTGTTCATCCACGCAGGCCTCCTGGCTTTTTTGCCTGACTTTCTCTTTGTTGGGATGCATCGCTCCTGAGCTTGGATGAGGTGATCCTTGAATATTAACCAGCTTTCTTGGGCCCCTCTTCCCTCCAGGGCTTTATCCCACAGTACTCTACCAAGCAGATCCCTGAAGAGGCCAAAGTCTGCTCTCCTGAAGTCCAGGGTAGCAAGCTTGCTGTGTGCCCTCCTTGCTGCCCTAAGGATCTTGAACTCCACTGCAGCCAAGGCTGCCCTTGAGCTTCACATTCCCCACCAGCCCCTCCTTGTTGGTGAGAACAAGGTCCAGCATAGCACCTCTCCTCGTTGGCTCCTCTATGATTTGAAGAAGGAAGTTATCATCAATGCATTCAAGGAACCTCCTGGATTGCTTATGCCCTGCTGTGTTGCCCCTCCAACAAATATCAGGGTGGTTGAAGTCCCCCATGAGGACTTTGAAAAAGTACTGACACTTACAACTTCTCGTGTCCTTCCTTTGCACTATTATTAACATCCAACTCTACTCCCATTCTCCACAATTTCTTTTATTGATAAACTTCAATATTTTTTAAGAAAACCTGCAGAAAAGTTAAATAGGAAAGTAGTCCTATAAGGTATATTAAAGGCTCCCAGGGTTGCACTGATGATTGTTGATTCCGTCTGAAGAGACATGAAGCGTGTGAGTTTCCATATGAATGGCTTCTTGCCTTTTCAAGCTCTAAATAGCTTAAGGCTCACTAATTATACTGGTTCTGGGACTACCTCAACAACAGTATGCATCAGAACATATTTTAGATGGTCAGCACAGAAGAACTAGGTCAGAGACCTCTGGGGTTTTAATCAAAAGGTTAGCAAACTAGCAGCACACCTTGAGCACCAACCACTGAGGCTCATGAGACCTCATTTAAATAGTTTTTCAGAGAAATACAAAAGATTACCTTCTTTTGGGAAATGAAATCTTACTCTGATGTTTTTATTATACATCTAGTAGTAGGCCCTTTCCTCTATTTTATTTTCTTTACAAATTTTCTTCTTTATTCTGGCAAGGATATTAGATTAATAGATTTATCTAAAATATGCTGCCATTAGCACAGTAAATACTACTTTCCTGGGACATTAATGAAAAGAATTTCTCCACAGCTGATACTTTTTCTTTAAAATGCAGTCTATTAATCTATCGTATTATATTAGCTACTAAATGAAAACAATAACTTACCTTATTTTCTTTTCCAAAACAATGAATTCCTTGATTAAGAGCATTCAGAGAATAATCTGAGTAAAGACTGAGTAAAGTATATTATCTGTGATGTTAAGATGATAACATTTTATACATTTCATTATCAAGGTTGTTATATGAAAGAACTAAATACTATTCATCACAATACAAAAATGTACGTGGAACAACATTAAATGTATTAAGTTAATATCATTTAGTAAATAAAATATTAACATATTAAGTATTTATTGGTCTTCTTTTTAAATACCATAAACGGACCTACCACATAAATGTTCTTTGAAATAGTCCCACTGAAGCTGATCCTTCAGTGCTTTAGCGCTGAAAGGTCTTTCAGCAAAACCTAAGGATGCAAAAAAATTAGGCCAGCGTGCCTTTTATACTTATATAATCTGAGAATGATTTCCTATATGTGTTCTTTCTAATTTAAAGTACCTATCTTCAACACAAGTACCAATTTTAAATGTACTTTAATTCAACCTCCTCTGGCATAAGAAAGAAATGGCAGAGAAACTAAATAGTTAAATACACAATATTCAAATAAGAAGCCAAAAAAATGCCACAGAATAAAAGCAGTAAGCAGTAGCTTCCTGCACAGACTTTGTGTCATTCCGAAATTGTTTTTATTTGCAATGTGTCCTTTCACGTACAGGCAAGAATCAGAAGGGATTTGAAACAAATAAATTTCCTTTAAAGAATGATCATCTAATGAAAGCCTGGGAATATAATACTAAAATAGTAGAAATTAACTGTACCGCTACACTCTAACTACATTTCACAGCTTTACGTTCCCCAAAGGTACCTGGTATACTTGTTGTATTCAGTCAATTTCTGATTTATAGATAGAAATTCCTCTTGAGTACCAAATCAAGCATAATACTTTTCTGTTCCACTTTGTATGGTGCTCAGTGTGATATGATGGAAAATTCTAATTCACTAAAGAGATTTTATTGTAACACCTGATATATATTAAAAAGCTCTTTCAAAAAACCCATTCAGGATATTCTGAATTTTATGTGGTAGCTCTATATCATTCATTTTCTTAAATGATCTCCCTAGAGATTTTTATTGTATTCAAGTGAGTGGAGTATTGAAGGGATTGTATTATTAGCTACCACTTAAAAATAAGAATACAGGATTTTTCAAGAAAATTCTTGGGGCTTTCTTTTCTTTTTCAAGCAGTTGAAAAACTATAGTGCTGAATATGGGGGTATAATTTTTACGTCTTTGGGAAATCATTATGATTTTTATGAAATGCCAGCAGATGAAGCATTATTTTGGCAAAAGTTAATTACACGGGATCCAAATCTCATTAAAGACCCCCTTTGGCATAGGTAAACTTAGTTAGATTGGGCCTGTTGATCTTTGCCAAGTCCTGTCTTGAATTATTCCATACTAAAATGTTGCATGCATGTTACTAAATGCTGTGGTCCCATTTATATTGATTATTCTAACCTATAGAGTTACAAATGAATTCACAATTGTTTATGAAGATGTGGTTCAGTTCACAGTGGCCAGCAATTCAGGGGGTATTGCTTTTGATTACCAGTCCTTTACTCAGTACTGCTCAAAGCAAGGATTAAGCCTTATGAAGATTTATATGGATCTATGCCTAGAATTCTGTCTAGCTGTGGATCTGACCTCTGCCTAACTCCACCCCTCTTCTTCAAATATATTCTATAGGGAAACTAGTGGAAATAGGTCTACTTGGATTTAAATCAGTAGGAATTCTACCAAGATAGATGTGCAAATGTAAGACTAACTAGTTGTCTGATTCAAGCAGTGAACATCTCATTTACTCTGTAGCTACCGGTTCTCTACACCTCTAACAACCTCTACGAGTAGAGAGGAATGAATGCCTAGCAATCTGTTTAACTGGTATAGTAAACTGTAATGTTTTTGTCTTAGATTAAATAAGGTTTCTTTCTCCTAAAATACAGGCTTTTGTTAGGAAAAAGAATAAAAATATGGAAGGCAAATTATAAATACCTAGATAAATAACCTCTATGTAAGATGAATAAGGTTTTACAGTAGTTAATTTTCACACATCCTCTTTATTACAAGACAGGTACACACATTATTGGTCCAAAACACTAAACAAATGAAGTTGTGGATTAAAACATGTTGAATTTCACAGATGACTGCATTACAGAAATACATTTCCATTGATGAACTGTAAACATAAACAGAAATCAATGATGAAACAAATGCTGTTTCTTCATATGTCAGAATGAATGGATTTACATTTTGTTTCAGCATTGAAACTGTTACAGTGGATGGAGAATGCCTGGCTATTTATATTAAAAATATGAGACATGCTTTTCATAGATAATCACATAAAATGGTAAGACAAATAAATGAGGTTTCCCAAATAACCTTTGTTTGGAACTCAGAGACTAGAACATTTCATGATATTGCTATCATACATCAAAACAAATCAATACAAACCAAGAATAAGTTTCTCAAGTGAAACAAACATCAGAAAACATCTTCTGTCCTTATTGACTTCAACAAGCTACCAGCAACCTAATGATGTTATAAGTTTTATACAATATCATGTTCCACAGCAAGGTATACAGTAAGGAGCTTTTCATTCTATCTCTAGAATACTGTCTCTTGGGTTCTAGTTAAATAAGACTGAGCTCCGCAAGCAATGAACTACAAGGGTTCATAAGAAGGTTGTGTTTCACAATTTAATTCGATCACAGTTGTTTCCATTTTTTCTTGAATTTATGATCTATATAATTCCAGCTGAATAGGAAAGAGCCTCTCATATTCATACTCCTGAAAGAAAACCCTATTTTAAATGATGGTTGCAAATATTGCATATTGGAGTAAATATAATCAAAATGAAAGGATAATATTTATTAAAGGTACATTACATTTTGATAAATGACAGTTACTTTAGAAAGCACTGTTTAGTAACAAAAACAGAATAAATGCTCAGAAGCATGATATACTGGAAATTATGAGGCCTTCCTAACATTGTTATGCACTTCAGCCTTTACTAGTAAATCTCTGTTGAAAAGCGAAGGAAGAGGGTCAGGGGGTGCTTCTGTACAGAACATAAACCATAATAATCAGACATTTTGGAGTCAATAAAATGTTAACATGACATGTTAAGTAGCAAAGAAAAAAAAGTGAATGCAGTACTTGCTTCAAAGGCAGGATAATGCATAAAAATAATATGAATATTTTAGATTTAAGGGCAAAAGCAGTCTTTATTTGTCTGCACTTCTACATGAACAAAACGTCTGTGATCGCAGCCCTGCTTTTAGCATTTGAATATCAACTAAATTTGACAGAGGAGAAAGATGCTATTTTTTCTCCAAAAGGCAGGTCCCATTCTGTTTGGACTGCTTGACAAATTAACAGATATGTAGCTGCAGACTGCCTAAAAGCATGGGCTAACTCCTGGCCAGCCAACATCTCCAAAATGGTAAATAGAAGACACAGGAGAGAGCTGAGATATTATGGTGTGCAAGGAAGACTGTGGGAGAACTGATGACAGTGCATTACACTGCGGACAATGTAGAGATCATGAGAAGAGCGAGCACCAAATTGTGGCAACCTGAATGCTGGGAGAGGAGGCAAGAAACAAATCCTTACGAAACCAGGCTTCATTGAGCTGGCTGTTCAGAAAACCATTTGTTCTCATGCCACGTGCTGTACTAGTCATGTATCATTCATTGCTGATGACACTGCACAATTACTGCATAATTTGAAACAAAGCTAAAATTGTCATCGTTCTAAGGAAAATAACTTTCCCATTCTCAACTTCAGGGACTTAAAAATATTTTTTTTTCCAGGAGCATTATGTTACCCTCTGCTGTGAAGCAGGTAAATAGACAAAATGTCAAGAATTGACCTCATGATAAAACAGTTGGCTTGCTGTCATTTAAGAAATGCTTTCAGTAAAATACTGTTTCTTACTGAGAAGTAAGTATATCTAGCTAAAATACCTCCAGTGTATAAAACTACTTTGACACAGTACAGCAGCAGTTACACAGAAAGCTCTCTCACTTGAAAGCACTAGAGATTCAGTTCTCCACACGTGCATTTCATTCAAGCACAGGGACTATCACAGAGTTTCCTTCCCTTGTTGACATATTTAGAAACATTGGCAGGCCTACCAAAAAATTTTTGGCTCATACCACTGGATTCTTCTAGCTGAAGGATGAAAGGTCGTGATGGGATTGTCATTACTGTTACCCTTCTTACCTCTCAAGCTCTCTGCAAAGTCCAGGAATACTGAAAATCTCTGTATGAGCAGATTTTTAAAACGCATTGACTTCAGAACTGAGTCAGTAATGGCAGTGTGTAAAATCAAGGTAAGGCAGATGCTTCACTTGTCCTAAGTGAGCATCATTGCCCTAACATATTGCATACAACACACATGCTTTACCCACAACAGAACCCATCTGTCAGGATGGCTTAGTGCCTGCACACAGTCGATAAGATCTTTGTCCCTACAGTATGGGTGTCAACAACAATAGACTTGCTTTGGGAACCAATGCAACCCTGTGAATAACCTCTCATCATGTAGGAAGCCCTTCTCTCTGTTGGCATTGAAGCATTGGTACCACATGCATCTTTTCAGTTGTTAATAGCTGCTAATTAGCAATAGTCATATTCTGAACCTCATTCGTCACTTTGCATCTTGGCTAAGCGCTCAGCACGCTCAGAAATAGAACTGTTAGAAGTAATATAAAATTGTAAGGCCTCTGGAGCAGAAACTGTCTTTTTAAAAGCATCATTGCAGTTGGCTCAAAGTAAGCTTTTGGGTGTTACTGTAACATAAACTAAATGTGATTTTCTTTTCCTGTGAGAAGAAACCTTTGAATATGAAGTTCAAAAACTATGAAAAATATATTAGTAATGAAAAATTGTCAGTTTCAATTTTTATATTGCCTTAGTCTGAGAGGGAGCAAGAGCCAATAAAGGAAATAAGCCCTGACAGAAGGACCCTAGACTTCAAAGCTTCAGTTTCAGATAAAAGTCTGATGCAAAAAAAAGAAGTCAGTTGCACAGTAAGGAAGCTGCATCCCTTATACGAAGACAGAAAATCCTATTCTTGAGCACCCTTCTTCAAAGGGATGTGGAGAATTGTCAATTAACTACCTCTGCTAAGCAATAGACAACCTACTTGATTGCCTTGAGTGCATGCCTGTCTTGATGAGTAGCAGTAATGCCGGATTTCTGTGATAGATTTCCTTTTAGAGCCTCTTTGAAGGTCCCAGCATCACATGTACATATGTGATCGTCATTTGTAGTCCTATTTGCATTTCAGCACCTTGCTTCTCACTTCATACGTCAGAGATGAGGACTAGATGAGCAAGGTCAAAGAAGAGTCAGTCAGTCTGCAACCTGACTTAAGTAAAAGGGCTTGTTTTACACAAAGTACATGAAGGAAATTTTCTGTCTTCTTTCAGTATAAGTACAGAGCTCAGTCATGCTCCCTGTTCTTCAGTGTTCATGTTTTTTTCCATTTCTTTTTTAATGGTCATGCTTGGGTCCTACTCTCCTCTCTATTGGGGTAAAGCTTATATTCAGAGGGTCTAAAAGTGTTAAAATTCTTCCCAAACTCTCTCTTGTAAGTATGTATTTCTCCTTTTGTGTTATTTATCAGTATAGTAGTGATGGCTTATTAACTGTATTCTATGGCATTTTAAAAACTAGTTTTGATCATTAAGATGTCACAGTGAAACGTATTTTGCTTGCCATTACTTACTGTTATTCATTTAGATTAAAAAATCTACTCTAACTGCCCAATTAGTCCACATAACACTAGAGACCTAACTTGAAGAATGCATTTGAACAATGTATGAGGTTCTAGGCCATGTCTATAGCTCTTCCTTGCTTGTATAACATTAGAGGCAGTAATGAAATCAGATTTTAGCTGGTCAATCAACCTTGTTCCCAAATGCAGCAGCAGGAAGAAATTAAGTATCACATCTTAAAACAGTTCTATATATTCTTCATAGAAACTGATATGATAGTGTCTCTCTCCTTGTCTATCTGATTTTTCCTCTTCGCACAAGAGAGCAAAGGAAATAGAGTAACAGATGCCAGAAAGACAGTGAGCAAGATTATGCTAGGATGAAGATCTTGAACCAGTCCTTTCCTATCTGACATCTGGCATTTCTGCTCCTAGCTGAGGTAGCCAGCACGCTTTTGGGCCAGGAGAATTTTAGAGTTTATAATGAAACAGCTAACCACGAGGAGAAGTACGTTACACCATGATCACTTTATAGCAGTCTGGAGTTTCATTATGTGATGAAGTAGCTGTTCAAGTCTGACTCCCATAAGACAAAGGAACTGGAAGTCTAGGTTTAACACAAAATGCATTAAATAATGTTATTCCTAATGAGTGGGGAAAATAGAGCTTATATAGGTGTTTAGTAAACTCAGGACTATATATATCAAAATCTGTTTTTCCATACACATAAATCAATTTTAGCAAAGTGGCTAATCATCCCTTGCCGAGTTAATTTCCCTTCTGTTCAATATTGTAGATAATATGAATCAAATAGAAACTTCCTAATTCATGTCTGGCACGTGGAGAGACTTTCATTCTTACAATTAAATCAGCTGTATATTCATCACACCCTTTCACTGCAAAATAGATATGGACTTGAAGAGTAAAACTAGAATCCTAGCATATTTGAGAAGCTTGGGCTTTTGGATGTGCAGTATAGAGATTAGAGCTCAACTGAAACACTCCACTCTACATAGAAGGTAAGAGCTGCATAATAAATACATTTAGGGGCCTTTGAAAAAGAAGGAATGAAATCAGATTCCTATTTAACAGTAGACTCTCCCAAGAGCTCTGAGCACTACTCCATTACTCATTTACAAAAGCAATGAAAACATTAATTGACCTCTTGATTAGTATTTAAATAATAAATACCACAGTGGATTAATGCACTGGCCTTTTACCTCAAAGACATAGTTTAAAACTGACTTGACAAAAAAATCAATTTAATTACATGATACTAAAATTGCAAGTGCCAATAGGTGAGAGTTTCCATGCACACAAGGCCACACATCACATAATCATGCCAAATTGGAATTTATTCAGTGCTTTCTCTTTTTTTTTTTTTTTTTTTTTAATGAATGCATGCATGGTGTGTGTTGAAAGAAAGCAGGCTGCCACCTGCCACAGAAATATCCCACAGAGCAGCTCCCATCCTTGTGAACTAAAATATTTGGTTTAAATGCTAGAAACCTGAAAACTGACACAGTTCCATTATCACATTCAGCTAATTAAAACAGATGCATTCTGGAAAGAAATGTGAAATGTTTTCTGTAAAACGTATATTGTGTAGAATCATTGCACACATAGACTTGTGGAAAATAAGCTCAGATTTTGGTTTTTTGCAACATCTTTAAATGCAAGCTTGATGTTGGCCAAGTCAATGGAGTCTGGGGGTACTTGTTTATATTATATTAAATTAGTTAATGCAAGGCTTTCCTTATGACTTTGACAGCTGGGAAATATCATAAACTGCTCTTAGTAGGCTTCTACCATAAGGAGTGGAAATTTCATGAGGTCACCTATTCCTTTGAGTTTTCTTTTATCTTAGTCTGAAACTCTGTGAAAACAGCTGGCCAAAACAGATCAGGAGAAGAGTCTGTGTCACATTTGGGTAGGTCCCAGAAGAAAAGTCCTTAGGGCAGGCTCTGATATTTAACATTTCTGATACATCTAGATGCACACTATGTTTCAGGGAAATTAGATCTGAACCCCCATACTGTGACTGTGATCCTATTTTTGGCTTGTAACAGTTAATAAAAAGTAGTTTCCCCAAAACCATTCACTAAATGTGTGAGATACATAGTTCTGGTTATACTGATCTGAGTGCTTCAGTGTAAGTGAGCTTGCTGTAGAATTTAATAGAAAACCCTAAATTTCTGAAAAACATTTGTTAAACTTTGGTTGTTAGATTTGTCCAAAACCAGATTATTTTCTGAACAGACATGCTCTGCTTTCATTTATGCATATCTATTTTTGATGAGTACGATTATGCTATTATTCTGTCTGGCTGAAATTTTCTTGCAACTTTGTTTTAAAGAAGATTGTGTTTTCAGCTATTTTTGATAGAAACTATCTGTGTCTTGAAGAAATCTTTGACTTCTTATTGAAAACATGAAAATTTCAGTCAAAAAATGTATTTTGACTGTGTTTAAGCTAATTTTCAATGATACTCTAGTATATGTAGTTTTTACTTGTTTTTATGTTGGAATGATAGGAGCAAACCAGGTTTAAGTGTGCAGTTTAACTATGTACACAAATGAAAATTTGTTTTCATAAATGTATTTACAGAAAACATGAATTTTAGAATTACACTAATACAATAGAGAGATAAAAGAGCCTACTAAATAATCTGCATATCCAATGCAAATACTCTGAATAAAATTCTAAGTGGCTGAAGTTTGTCATTAATTTTAGCAAGCACAGTATTTCACCACCCCAATTTTTTATTTTAATTCAGTGATTTGTTGCAAGTCTATAATGCTAAATGAAGAATGATTCTGAGAACTGTACCTATTGTCCAAGAAACTTCATAAAGAAGAATAATTTAACAAATTATTTGGTGTGACTAAAGCTGTTTGCATAAGTGATGGACAGTAACTAAGATCTACAGAAGAACTGTAGACTAATCAAAGTAATCACAAGAACTTGAAGTTGAATTTGTAAGATACTTCTTAGAAATGGCTATAATCCATTATTACTTTTCATTTTGGATATCTTCAGGATTAGGGATCCTGAGGCATCAGTTGGAATTGAAGTGTAATGGCAGGTTGCAGGAAAATGGAGATACATACAAAAGACAAATGTAAAAACTTGTTTTCTTATTATTTTTTCCCATTTTTCAACAACTGAAGGTTCAATGCTGCCTACTAAAGGTCACTCCCATTGAGGAAATCTATGTAGGAGAACAAATATTTTATGAAAAAAACAATTTAAATGCCTGACTCGTTTCTATTTCAAAACAACTGTGCAAAGTTTGCATTTGCAGGAATTTCTCTGGTACATGTTTTGGTGTGTTTTTTGTTTGTCTCTGCATATGTTCTGAACTTTTGATTCATACAAAAATGGCAGTGAGATTCTGTTAAAATTTAAGAGCCACCTAACTGCAGTAGGAAAAAATGAGATTACTTCAATTTGATCAATCTCTGCTAAGTTGTTTTGCTTTACCAGCTTTGCGTGATGAACATGCAAATTTTGGCTCTTATTAAAAACCCTGTTGAAAAATATAAGTGTTACAGATTTTCACAGATTACAACAACGTGGTTCAGTCAGCTAGAAACAAATTGTGGCAAAGAGACCACATGGTAATTCTCTTTGTAATCTTCATTTTCTCTTCCCCCATTGCTATTCACACTTAGTTGTCTCAAAGATTAGAAACTCTGTAGGGTAAGAATCATAACTTTGTCCATTTTGTAAAACACCTAAGACAGCTTTTTATGGCACCATTTCACTATACTTATGGCACCATTTTATAATGTCTTCTTCACACTTTGAAAGTCTTGCTAAGAATCTTGGACAACTTTGGACTACTGAGAAACTACGTGGTTTTTCTATCCTGTTTCATACTATAAAATGTGCATTCAGAAAAAGCTTTCATAAGTCCATGGAAGCAATGCATTTTTGTAAGATTTTTTTTTTATTTAAAAGTAAACAAAGGAAGGTCTGTTTTGAAAAGATGGATCTCATTGTTTCATAAGGTTGCCTGTTTTGCATAAAGTGCTTTTAGATGGAAAACCTCAGCTACTGAATTGTTTATTAAATTTTGTAACTAACCTATTTTTTGCTTCATCACAAATCCTTCCTGGTGCTCTGTATGTCATAGCAATTTGTTCACTGACATATTCTTTGCTTTGACCCAAAAGACATATTCTAACCATGAAAGCTACATCTGCTTTATAATAAGATTCACTTAACTCTACTCATGAAAATGACTTAGAGCTACAATGTATAAATTAGTGTTGAAATGCTGTATTTTGATTTTATTCAGTTGACACTTCTTAGTATTAAGCCTTTAGTCAAGAAGCAGATGCCCTGTAATTTGGGAGGGTGATGGGCAGATTCCACCCTAACAAGTCCAAAAAATCATAGGCGTACTGTAATTGCAAGTTATGTAGGTGCATAGCTATGAATGTCTGAATAATCTTAATTTATGTATAGGTAAATGGATTTTGTGCTAAAGTTCTGAAAATGTGACTAGTCAGAAAATTTGACAGCTGAAGGCCCAGTTCATCAAAAGACCAATTCCTATGTACAACTTCAATCATACAAATAAAATGGATCCATTCACGTGCATAAGTATCTTGCTTGTTTGGAAAGAGTTTTCTGGGCTTGATGAAAATGCACTGATAAATTATCTGTTGATGTCCGTCATAGTTGTCTCAGACCCAGAGTCTTTTAGAAAACTAGAAAATTACATCGTCAACACCTGCCCAGATGCCATTTAGATTAAGCTTACTAGATCTTATACCAACAAAAACTACCACTTAAATAATATCACTCATATTTTTGACAAACTTTGTAAGCCCCTTTAGGTGTTTCAGAACCTATGAGAGAGAGTATTAACAATGCAAGTGTTCATTTTCGACAGAGGCGATGAAGCAGAGCTCATCACCTGTAGAAATGCAATCTTCTTTGGAAGTGGTAATCAGCACGACACTTTTTAAAAGCAGTATAATGTGTTTTGGCAGCACACAAATGAATAGCAAATGAAAACAATGCTGTTCTGTTTGATGTCTTGCCAAATGATTCAGTGTTGTGGCTTAAAAGTCGTACAGGTGTTCTTTTTTCTTGTTGATGTGGGAACAAGAGACACATCATATTATTAGTGGTCTAGAATTTTCACAGCTTCATATGAAATGTTGTGTGTACTTAAGAGATTAAAACAGGACTATACCTTTATTAAAGGAAAAGAAAATATTTGGGTCAATTGGCTTATGGGATAAAAATTGACTTATTGGAAAAAATTCTGATGTATTTCTGGAGCTCCGTTCAGAATCGAATGGCAACAACTTAATTATAAACAGCCTTTATGGCTCAGCTGATTCATTTTGCAAATTAGTACATATTATCAAATCACTTTATATGGGATAATCTGGTAGGAATGACAGTCTCCATTTTAAAGAGCTAAGAAGAGAAATGCTATGCTGAATTAATTTTACCATAAATAAAAGCAGAGGTCATAACAGGATAAATTACACAAAATTCCCAATGCTGCAGCCTGCATAGCACCTCTGTGGCAAAACCAGTATTCTATATTAGTAATGCCTATCATTTCAAATTGTCTACAAAAGGTCTGCAGGTAAAATGATACGGTTTTGTAAGTGTATGGTGAGTTTCCTTCATCAGTATTCAATGTCTATTTTTTTTGACAAATCTGTGAACATTCTTACATTCTTATGTAGCACAACAAGGACAAAAAAACCCTGAAAAAATTAATTATTTTGCTGTTAACCCTTCTCTAGGAAATTAGAAATGCTAAGTATTCAGTCCACTGAAGTCAACAGGATTTTTCCATTGATTTCAATGAGCCTAGGATCCCAGTCTTCATTCTAAATGGCACTTCTGTGTTCAAACTGCAGAATGATCCACCCCATATGCTTGATTATTATAATTTTATATTAAACAATATAATTATGCATCCATAAAATGCTTATCACTATAGCTTATATATGACCCAGTCTCCCAGTCGTAGCTTTAGAAGGTAGATGAGTGGAAAAAATGTCTCCAGTTTAAAAGCTTATTTCAGAATCTGAAACAGAAAGCCTGATAAACTGTCTTTTTGTGGCCATTCACTCTGCCTGTGATATACTTTCTGTAGATTGGGATTTTAGATGCAAACCTACAGGATGGAAGTAGTCCTATATTTTGCTTTTTTAATGTTTGTTATATCAGAAGATATTGAAAAAATGGATGCAGAAGAGTGTCAAACAGGCTGTTCTGTGTTTCTCACTGGAAGACTAATAATCTTAGTTTGTTTAGCTTAATTATTAAAAATAAGATCAAGGAGAAATTTGATCACAGTGTGTTACCATCCTCACTAAATGGCTTCTTGATGTGGAAGGTGGCAGCAGATAGAAGAACAGTGAATGGCAGTTAAAACCAGACATTTGATTGAGAAAGAAGCAACACATTTTAACATAACAGCCAAATAAGCACTGACTTCTTCATTGTTCCATGTCATCAAATGCTTGAAACATGAGGCCATGACAATGCAGTTCATTCAGTGATGCCGGTTATTAAGCACAGGTTGCAGAAAAAGGCATAAAATTATATGTCTGTTTTATTTTAAGTAACCTAGATGGCTTCATGGTCTTCATGGCTTAAAATCCAGTCAGTGTTCCTGTACTCATGTTAAGTTTTAGTGACCTAGACTGTGCCAGGATGTTCCACAGCCAGCCTACACCTGACTTGTACTTTCCTGCAGAATGCCATGCAGACATACAGCTGAAGAGGCAGGGATAGTCACTGAGGTACCTATTCCTAAACCTTTACGTTAGTCTCATAGTCTGCTGGTGGTGACAACTGAATCTACCTGAACTGGTCGGACTTGTTCATACATCTTCTTCAGCTAGTACCTTTGGTCTTCCCTCTCTTTTTCTTGCTTCACCTTGTTGGAGGGTATGGAGGGTTTGGCCCCTAGCAAGCTGCCGGCTCAGCTGCTCCTGCAAACGCGCCTGAATCATTGAGTGACAGAGATGCACAAGTCACTGCTTCAGCTCACATCAGTCATTTTCACTGAACAGGTCAGAAAGCACTGGTATAGGAACCTGACTTCCAGCGGGGAGGTGTTAGGCAGTGACTCGTTGTTGTGGTTTAACCCCAGTCAGCAACTCAGCACCACGCAGCCGCTTCCCCCTCCTCCCTCCCAGTGGGGTGAGGAGGAGGAAAGGAAAAAAGAGTAAAACTCGTGGGTTGAGATAAGAACAGTTTAATAACTAAAGTAAAATATAATACTAACAATAGTAATAATGAAATATAATATGTCCCAGCCGAAACCAGGACACCCGTGGATAAATCTTCTTCAGTTGACATAGCTTCAGCTGAAAGAAGATTTGTGAATAAGCACCTAGTGCAAGCTGGATGAAAACCACTATGTAAGTTAAACTAACTTACTACCCCTCCTAAAGCAAATTATTGAAACTTTTACTCTGTCCTTCTATATGTTGCAGTGGCCTGTTGTAGACATTTTGTGCGCTCTGAAGTTATTTAAGCTACAGTATAGTACCATATGCAATAATCCAAAATAATGAGACACCTCTGCAAGTGTACAGTAACATCAATACACCATATTTATGAATAAATATGTTCAGGAATCAACCGAGTGGAGAACATGTGCATTTCATGCTTCTAAAGACAGCAGTTCCCAAGGGACAGAAAAAAATATCTGTGCACCTTCATAGCCAGGTAGCACAAGAACTACACCTTTTTTCAGCTGTATTTTGGTTATTTTCATCTCAACTTTCCCAACATACCTGGCAGAATGAAAATGCTTGATGAATCATCTATCTGAATGTAAATGTAAATGCATGTGAACGTAAATAGATGTAAAAATGAATTTGCATTGTATATATGCATGCTAATTTTTCCAGGCTACAACTGCCACCTTTTAGATGGATAAATGATTTAATTTCTCTCCTTGGCATTCTTTTTAAAGCTTGCCTTTTGTACCCTGGAAAACAGTATTTCATATGATATAAGAAATTGTCTTTAAGATTTATTTTTTGTTTAAACTTACAGCCAGCTTAGTATTTCTGAATTCTAAGGAAGTTCTAAGAAGTTTCTAATTCTGAACCCATAAAATAAAATTTGAAACTGAAAACACAGAAAATTTTTCAAAATAGATTTTTTAAATAAGAGCTATTAAGAAACAAGAGCTTATACTTTCAGAAATCAACATCTAGGATACCACTTGAATATCAACTTTCTCAGATATAAGTAGCATAAACATTAGCAAAATCTACTGCTAGCCAAATGTATGTTATTGCTTGATTGAGACAAGGAAAGACAGCCAGACAGAGATGTCAACTTTTGAAAAATACACCAGTAAGCGAGCCCGATGGATATCACATAGCTTTGTTTAACAAAACTTTAGCCGCTTGCCTTCCAGAATGTATTGCCCCTGGTGATAAAACTCCAGTACACTTCAATATAAATTGTGAATTTTCTCTAGTTAACTCAGTTGCTGTACTCTTCTGAAGAATTTACAATAAAGTGCATTGCCCTTCACGCAGCTGTAGCTGCTCTGAGGCACAGGAGGAGGGGTGAACCCTCTGAATGTGGCATCATTAGTGCCCTAATGTTATTAGTGGCACTAATGTTTGATGCCTAGGACAGGCTGGAGTCACTGCCTTGCACAGGAGGAAGTTGGACTCTTGCACCTCTGAGAGAGAAGGGCAGCCACCGGGTTCCAAAGTTGTTTTGAGGAGGAAAGCCGATATCACCATGGACACAAGGTGCCATTAATCACCTGATTGACAGTACTTTGAGGCAGTGGGCGTGCCAAGTTTGGAATTTTACACCCTCACAAAACAAACTCTTTTTTTTCTCAGTACTTTATTACTTATTAGAAAAAGAATGGTGCGTCTACCAAGCATCTTGGAAGGAGAGTAATAAGGATTTGGAGATGTTGGGAAAGGTGTAGTCCACAGTGCAGGGAAGTGAGTCCCTAATCTCTACTGGAACTCGTAGAAGTGTGAGGAACAAAACAGTTTGCTGATGATACCAAACTGAGAGGTGCTGTTGACTCTCTTGAGGGACAAGAAGCCTTGCGGAGGGATCTAGATAGACTGGAGTGCTGGGCAATGATTAATGGGATGAAATTTAACAAGTCCATATGCTGAATTCTTCACCTATGATGGAGTAACGTCGGGCACAAGTATAAATTGGGAGAGGAGTGGCTGAAGAGCAGCCCTGCAGAAAGGCATCTGGGGGTGCTGGTCGACAGCAGGCTCAATATGAGTCAGCAGTGTGCCCTGGCCACCAAGAGGGCAAACCGCATCCTGGGGTGCATCAAACACAGCATAACCAGCCAGTCAAAAGAGGTGATTATCCCACTGTGTTCAGCGTTGGTGCGGCCTCACCTCAAGTACCATGTGCAGTTCCGGGCCCCACAATTTAAGAGGGATGTTAACATCCTCGAATGTGTCCAGAGGAGGGCCACAAAGCTGGTGAAAGGGCCGGAAGGAATGTCTTGTGAGGAGCAGCTAAGGACTTTGGGCTTGTCTGGTTAGGAGAAAAGGAGGCTGAGGGGCGACCTCGTTGCTCTCTACAGCTGACCGAGGAGGGGAAGTGGAGAGGGAGATGCTGATCTCTTCTCCCTGGGATCCAGTGATAGGACGGATAAGAATGGTTCAAAGCTGCGCCAGGGGAGGTTCAGACTGGACATTAGGAAGCATTTCTTTACCAAGAGGGTGCTCGAACACTGGAACAGGCTTCCTAGAGAGGTAGTTGATGCCCCAAGCCTGTCAGCGTTTAAGAGGCATTTGGACAATGCCTTTAGTAACATGCTCAAACTTTTGGTTAGCCCTGAATTGGTCAGGCAGTTGGACTAGATGATCGTTGTATGTCCCTTCCAACTGAAATAGTCTATTCTGTTTTATTCTTACAGGAAGTCAAGTAACAATAGATAGATCTGCTAGATTGCTGTATTACTTCTATTTGTGTGATAATATACTTATTTCAAATAAAACAGACACTAGATTTAAGACATTAGAATTTAAAAATGAAAAACATTATGTCATTTCAGTTCTGGTAAAACAACTCAAGTTGGATGAAATAAAGATTAAACAAGCATGAGACTATACAAAAATTGCTTATTTTAAGAAGGAATGTAAAAATACACAAATACCTTTAGATAATAGATTTACAAGCAACAGTTGCTTGAAAATACTAGCCTGTGGTTCCCAAGCTGGACTAACTGCCCATATTTTCTTCTGTAGCATTGAATAAAAGAAAATAGTGTATTTAAAATTAAAAAAAAAAAAAAAGTTTGTCTAATACAAAGTTACTGTTTTATTTTTTGATCTCTGTTACTGATCAGTCCCAGAGGCCAGATCCTGGACTAGATAGGCTCTGTTTGATAAGAATACAGAAACTCTTACATTTTTGAAACATCAGAAATTATTTCCTGTTGGTGGGCAAAGAGACTAGCTTGAAAATGTCCAAGAAAGAATTCTTCCTTTTTCCAGTTACGGAATTTTATCTTAAAAATTATAGCTGCTCTGGGTGCAAGCTGGGCAAGATTCAGACTATTACCTAAAGTAATCAGATATAACAGGCAAATGATTATGGAAAATTAACTTTTTAAACTCCTGCAATAATGTTTGTAAAATCTATGAAATAGAAAGCACTCATAGTCTTTTACAAACTGTCACTGAGTAAACTGCTTTTGTGATGACCCATTTGGGGCATTTGCAAAAGAAGCATCCACACAGTGGTAGAAAATCTTTTATATTACATGCACACTATCATGAAATCCATGTGAATCATATGTATTAAAAGAAACCTGTGTGTTTGTATATAGATATGCATTGTGTGATGTATATATTGTGTTCTTGCCCATTTTGTCTAGGTTGGCTAAATATCCCAGTTCTATATTGTTAGCGTTTCACTCTCAGTTTCCAGTTCCTAGGCATAGATTAACCAGAGTTATTGTAACACCATGAACCAACAGAGTCATTATAGTGAGGCCTGTACCACTACTTTTAAGAGTGGAGGTTATTCTTGCATGGACATTAGAAAAAAATGTAAATACACACAGAGTGTAGGGAGACATTCTGCTCCTCAAAGGCAGCGTACCAACAACATGGTTATAATTGAATGATAATAAGGAGCGAAAATTGTAAATTCCAAGACATGACATTATACAGCATTCTCTGGTTTCTTACACTGTGTCTGCATTGTGTTGGTTTCTTTTTATCAACTGTAAACTATTAAGTTATTAAGACATAATTTCAAACATTTATTGTCATTGATATGTTCTAAATGCTAAAATTATTGAACTGCTTTCTTCTCCTTCAGAGAATTATCTTCTTCTTTTCATGAGGGAGATATAATCTAAAATCTATAAATATAAAGTATTTTACATGCTTAAGTATTTCCTGAGATAACAAATTACAGTATATGCAATAAAATGTAGAGAAGTTAGACAAAAGCAAAACATCAGTGTGATCCTGTAGCTGTATTTCTTGAGTATTTATGTATATTTTTCAATTATAAGACACATATAAATCAAAATTGCAAAATAAAAAGCTAAACATGAGGTCTTAGTAAGATCACCAACTCCAATGTAGAAATGTCATGTTTCATACAGAAGAGAATTTTGAAGTAACTGAAATCCATAAATTCTAGCATAAATATGCAGACACCTTGAAAAGCATGTATAGGTGGATTCTGGTTACTTAAGAATGCCTAAACAGCAACATACCTAAAAAAGCCAATTTAGGGAAAAATAGGATCATGTTGCTATCATCCTTTCTGGATACAGAATGTTTTTTCTGCTTTCTACTGATCTCCCTCTAGTGGAGACCTGTAAGTCTGCATGCAATGAAACAAATTTCCACAATTTTTCATGCAACATAGCTATAACACATGATGCATATGCTACAAACATCTGTTTTCAGTAATCAAGACAAATTCTGTCAGTTCCTTTAGGGAAAAGCCGTGTGTGTAGTATACACAGAGACTGGAATTACAAAGCCTTGAAACTCAAAGGGCCATTAGAGAACGGCTAGGAATGTAATTTGTTTGCTTGCTATACCCATTCCTTACGGGTTGCAATTTTAATTTTTTAAAGAAATTGGATTAATATACGGGCTAGATTCTTCCTAGATATGACAACAGTGCAGAAGGAGAAAGGAAAAATAGAGAAACAGGTGTTTACAGACACTTCTTTATCCCTCATCCTTATGGGGTGAGCAGGCTCTCAAGGGGATAGGAAATAAAGTATGGCCTCACCTCCCCTAATCTCCACACCAGCCTGCACTCTGTGTTTGGTATGCAGAAGGAGTACATTGCACCCCATAAATCAATGTCATGCCAAATATGCTCTTTCCCTCACACCCATGTTTTGTGCCTTCAGACAAGTGGAGTTCTCTAATGCAGAATGTCTTCCAGTTCCCGCTGCAGAGTGCTGTTACTCAGCTGCCCCAGGCTTTCCTTGGGTGGCAGCGAATGGTATGACGAGCTGCTCTAAAAGCATGCACTGGTGATTCACGTATGTAAATAACAAAATTACTTATGCACATATTACATGTGGCAGCCTTACATATAAAGAAGCAAATCTGTATTACGGATACTGTGGATAAATACATAAAAGCCAGGAATAAATACACATGTGCATTCATTCACTCATGTATACCTTCAAATGCAAATTGCCAGCCTTTTTAAATAAGACAAAGTAGTTGCAAGATAACAGAAGGTTGTTCTTCTGATATCAATAGCATTAATCATATATTTTGCTGCGAACATACCATTAAAACATAATTTTGATTAATGATAGTGTCAGTGTATTTAATCAAGTGCAAGCAACACAGCACTGGTTGGTTGTGATTATTTCTCCCCTTGACCTTGTCTAGCTGAGGAGGAATGTGAGTGAAATCAGGGGTGTTCCACTGATGTGAACCTGGCAGGCAAGGAGACTCCAGGGCCCATCTTTGCCCAGATGACTTCTCAAAACCCAAGAGAGGGAAAAAGAGGAGCAAGTCTGAATGTTTGAACCCACATCAAACATTACAGTGATTAATTATAGGCAATGAAACCATATCTATGGATCCCAACTAAAAGCAGTGTCTTCTTGTCCTAAACCTTGCACTCACATATACTGAGGAACCATTCCAAAGAGTCTCCAGTTATTGCAGACAAAGGTTAGGGAACGCTTACATGTGCAAAAAAAGTTACTGATTGATCTGGACTTCTGATAGACAGCTGTCTGGTACACAGTCCTGTGCTAGATCTGTATGATTGGACTGTAGCTCTTGCTTTGGCAGGGGTTTGAGCTCTCTTTCACAGTTGCCTTTTTTGTCAATACAATGGAGCCTCACAGTTCTCGGAGGGTGTTGCATGTAACCCCTAGTGAACTGACAGTAGCAGTAGAACAAAAAAAAATGGAATGGCTTTGCAAGTGAAAAAGACTAAACTCCAAGTAGCAAATCTCACAAAGGGGTAGAGGAAAAGGGAGAAGAACTATCAGAAAGAAATGATGGGAAGAGGGAAAAGAGATGGAGAAGTACAGGTCAACTGCAGTGCTCATTGCTGCATATAAAGGAAATGGCGATGAAAATCATGCACAGATCTGTCTGAAAGAAGGGGGAGAGGTCTTTACTTAAAGAGCTTGCAAACCATTGCAGTAGCCCCCAAACCACCTTTCTTTCCACTGTGCTCTATTTGATCTTGCTGCTGTATTGACTTTTCTGTGCTTTTAGTAGTTACTTTTTGGCAATTGCAACGGGAAATGTTCTAGAGAGTTGTGGGCATGGCGTTATGTCAGCGAGCAGGAAGGAACTGGAAGGATTTTACCTGCCTGTGGCAAAGATAACTAAAACGCCTCCTGGGGCACTTTGCCAGTATCCTTCAAAAGCACCACTTCGACTGCACCTTTAAACTGGGCAGCTTGTGCTTCTGCTGTTCACTGTGCCAAATAAAAATTCTCTTGGTTTCTTTTTAGACAGCTTTTGAATCATGGTGAAGCAAAAAAAAGAAGTCTCTAGTAAGTGCTATTTTTTCCACTCACCACTAACACAAAAATGCTGAACAGATTGAAGGCAGGGGGATGGGAAGGGAAGAGGGATGAGTGAGGAGGAGTTCCATTGTGCTGAGACCAATTATAGAGGTCTCAGCCCAAAAAAAGACTCTTTCAGAAAGTCACAAACAAATGAAAACAGAAGACTGTGATAAATCGTGGCACAGATTTAACAGCCATGCATCTCTTGTTCCCCCAAAAGCTATAATAATAAGCAAATTGTAATGGGTCATATCCCTCTGAGGACCGTAAATTCAATCAGTATTTGAATATTTTGCATCTTCACTGCGTTAGATTGTTTTACTAGTAATGAATTGTAATTTTTTTTAATTTAAAAAAACCCTGCAAAAACATACCACTTTTCAAAATGTATTCGTCTTTCTGATACCCTAATATAGTATTGACAAAACATGCTTACAGCTTGGTGCTGGAAACAAAACAAAGCATCAGCTGGAAATAGGGCTTGTTCTGTTGAATATGAATTCATCCACCTCCTGCAATTTTGAAATCTTAACAGCCTCACACCACGGTCAGGTTGTTCCCTTGTATTTCTCTGCATATTCATGCATCTTTATGCTCACAGAGCATTAAATCTCTTTTGTCCCCTTGAACATGTTTGTTAAATATGTTTTTCACATGGCATATCCTTCCCAAGTGTGTTTTCAGAAACCACCACATGGGAAATGCAGTAGAACCTCCACTTTTTCAAGCACAAGCAGGAAAATAACCAGCTAATAATCATTAGGATGGGAGAGCTGAAGGCATATATGACATAAGTATGTAAGCATAGCTTTCATTAAAAAATGTTTAAATGGCTAACTAGAGTGGATAAATCTGTCCTGAAAATTATTTGGTGATACCTATCAGAGGCGATCACAACATACAAGTTACAATGTGGTGTTTTCTTGACTATATCTCAAGGCAGTTTGGAAGACAGATTATGTCACCACTCCATTTCTGGTTGCCATTATTCATGCTTCTATTGAATTCCATCTATTTCTGTTCTCATCATTGTTCAAAAATACTGGATTGTGCCACCACAGTTGGAAATCAGTAAGGAGGAGCATGCCAGTTCTAAAAAAGGAAAGCTTTTTGCTTTCACAAAAAGGCTTTGTTAATTAGTGCTACACAAGGAGGGAAATGACAAAACTCCATACTTTTCCATTTAAATGTTTGTAAAAGTGATTTTGTTTAAATTTCACTGAGTGTAGCAGGAAATGTTAAAGCTGAAAGAGACCAGACAGAACATACTAATGTCCTTTGGGGTGGGAGTGAGAGAGGGAAAGGGCCTGAGGATTATATTTTCTTTATTTATACTCTTTCCTTTCCACTAGAAAACTGTGAACTTTTAAGGCTTGTAAAAAAAGTATTGATTTGACAGCCCTGAAGATAGAATTCTTCTTTTTATACAGAAAGCCAGCACAACATAAGCAGTCACAGTACCAAACCCCTGTTCACTGCTGATCTGGGGACAAAGGGAACAATTCCGGAGCCAGGCCAACACCTATGCAAGATGCCTCCTTGCATCCATTTGGCTCACTGTTTCAGAGCACCCTTACACCAAGATACATCTCACCTAACTTTTGGTATTTAGTTTGAGGCAACCTATTTACTTACTCTATGCAGGTAATAGCTGAAGAGAGAGTCTTCTAGAGCATAAGTGAAATCTCAAATGGATTCTTCACTGGCAACAGAAAAGCTGCAGGATGCTTACACTCCTAACTTGGATTCTTCAGTTATATGCCCAAAATTAGGTGGATGAATCTAGATCTTAGCATATCCATACAAGGAATTGGTGTTGAGTAGCAAGTATACTTTTAATTCACATGCTCGTTTACAGTGCATTCATTTCCTCATATAGACAAGACATAACTCACAAATGGGACTGTTGTTTATTAGGACAAATTAGTAAGATGCTGCTGCAGCTATACAAGATAATTTCTGGAAACTGTATTACTCTACTATCAAATAACTCATGCTCTGTACACAAAAATAACGTGCCTGAAGTACAAGACCTTAGCTTTTTTCTATAGAAGCAGGGTTGTCTGTGGCAGAAAAATTAAGTTTGTATTTGACTAGTCCTAAGAATACTATTTATTTATTAGTGGAAATGATAATACTTATTTTGGCAACCAGTATTGACCTAATAAAACACAGATGTGTGAATGTAGCTATATTCGCATTCATGCAGGGATCTGCAATTCATAGTCACCTAGGGGCTCCCTGTATCCACAGTGAGCCACAGGCTTTGGCTCCACGCTCAGCAAAGCCACGGAAGCTTTTCTGTTTGGACTTCAGCTTCAGAGAGGGAAATGTGGCTGTAGCTTTCATATAATTAATTTCCCTTTCTCTGCCTCTTCACTTTTTTGCTTGATTCATGAGAATCCAAAACCAGTCTCTTGTGGCCAACTAACTTTTCTTTTTAGGTCAGAAATTAAACTGCTAATATAAAGATTAATTTTCTCTGTTGAAGCCAGGAAAACAGATTTTTCCTTAGCCTTTCCTATCGAAGTGCTCTCTCCTCCACAAGGTAACCAAACATTATGTCATATATCAATCCACCAACTTTCTGTTCTGGCAGCCGAAATGACCTTGCTCCAGTCACATTCATCCTCCTTTCACCAAATATTTACTTCTGCTCCACTACACCAGGGCCTGCAAGTACAACTGACATAAAATCTGACTTTGGAAACGTCATGCCACTTGATGATTTCTACACCTATCACATCTTTTGGTGTTCATTTGCTCCAGATATAGATAGAAGCCAACCTGGTGCCATAAGAGCACTTCAAAGCAAACTCAACTGGGTTTGTAGTTCTTCGGGACTTTTTATCCCACACGGAGGCTAAACAATAGGTGTTTCCCACCTGTTCTGCAGGTTCATCCTACAGGTTTTGCATGGATTGGATAACCTACACTTGCCTGCAAAATTTTAGAATAAATTTCATGTTTTTCATTAGTAGTTTATTGCATTAGATCACATTTGCGTGTTTCCTCTTGTCTTCAAAAACCAACATACTCCAAATATCTGTTTTGTTTTGTTTTGTTCTGTTTTGTTTTGTTCTGCTTTGGTTTGTTCTGCTTTATTTGAGGTTGTGGCTAATTAAATGCTGGCATCACTAACACCATTGCTATCTTAGCTATGTATTTTGGAGTCATCCTTGAAAGTCAGTTACATTCCATAAGAACAGGTTGGTTCAAAATACCATTGGGAAAAAGTAAATGAGAACAATTGGCCTGGGCTTGAATTGAGGCCAAAATTTCTAGGGAAAATCTAATCTATTAGCCTAGTTGCATAAAGAAATCTTTAAATATTGACCTTGTAGAACTTGGTTTAATTCCCCAGAAATTCTTGAGCAAAATCATTTATCTGATTTTCTAGAGCAGGACTGAGTTACTGCTTTTGTATGAACTTTTGGTTCTCAGCAAATGTTTGTTGCCAAGCAAAACTCTATTGCCTGTAAAATGCCATGCATAGTTTACCTCTTTGCTAAATACCTAAATCTATATCCCATGATTCTAGTATAACTTAGAATGAAACTTATTACAGCTGTTTATTCCTGGTTTTTTTCCTCCTTATACCATGTTATTTAATTGACTTCTTTGACCATCTTGTGCTATCATGTGCAAAGCGTGCAATAATTTACTAAAATAGGTCATGAATTTGGCTCATGACATATAGGTGTAAAGCTAGTGTCTCAGCATGAGTTCTCACCTTGCTGGCTAATCTCAGGAGGCATCAGTATGTGTTAAAGCAGGTTTGCTTCACAGCAGAGCTTTCCACATAAAAAGTTAGTGGTGCACAAATGATTCTAGATAGAGAAAGCCCCAAAGTACTAAAAGTAAAGTTAATTTAATGCTTCCAGATTAACTACCACGTGCATTTCTCATGGATTCAATCTGATCAGCCTGGTTTTGATTTGGTTATACGAGTAAATATCTGTGATTTCTCATGAGACCGTAAAGTACATTCATTCACAAAGAGACAACAGCATGCTAGTGTGCTTTGAAACATGCAGCTGCATTTTGGGCTTGCATATGCGAAAGTCTGTTACTTATGGTCCATTTATTATTTGATATGAAGCACTAATATACATACAAAGAACAACTGTGCTGCTTTGTCCTACGCTACTGCAACAAAAAGCAACTAACTGCAGCTTTTGAACATGTCCTTTGCCCTGAGTATCTCATTAACACTTCAACCTTAGTTGCGCTCTATCTTTTTAATTTTTAATGCAAAAATTCACAGTGAAGTAGAAAGGAAAAGGAAAGTGAAGAAGGATAAAAAAGAAACAAAAGGACATTCAGACACCAATATGGATATATGCACATGCAGATTTTATATGGTATCTAGATACCTAGAGGGAAGGGGATAACAGTCAAATACAAATGTTCGTATGGCCTGTTGTGAGTGCATTGACAAGTGCAGTCTTTAGATTGATGCAGAGACAAACATCACAAAGCCTAAACTGAAAATGATTTACGCTTTTTATGTCCACATATAGCTAATGTGGTATGTAGCTAATAAAGAAAACATTTTTGGCTGGACAATGGAAGTTCATATGTTTATACGTAGGACTCCTTTAATTACTTCAAGTCATTCATTCCTCTAAAAGGTATCTCTGATATTGTTCTATTGTTTTAGAGTCTACGTCTTTGTGCTTGCACCATGCATCCATTTTAATATATAGCATCAGTTTTACATTTTTTTTTTCTCAGTTATAGCACAGTTTCACTCATAATATATAATAAACAGCCAAAGGTCCAAATTACATAAAATAAAACATTAACATTTTCTAAAAATACAAAAACTAGAACATTCCTGAAGTAAAGATTATTGGTTTATTCTACTCTCACTTCAGGAATTTCACTGTCTTCAGGAGTTTATCCCTGAATGTTAAAAGATATGTCAACGATTTTGATTTGCATTTGCTACTCATCCTCAGACAAATCAATAATAATTTTAATATTTTTTTGTATCAGTCAGTACACATGCACTCTGTATCTACACCATATAGTAAGAAGGGGGAAAAAAGCCCTGAAAGCCCCACAGTTCATTAAAGATGCATCAGGCTTTATTATTATTCAAAAAAGAGGGAAAAAAAAAGAAAAATGGGTGAAGAGGCCATCCTCTGCAGCGTGATAGAAGCTAGGCTCATATAAAACAAGCCAAAGAATTAGTTCCTTCACCAAGGAATGACATGAAACCCTAGCCATGGTAGCTGTAAAAACAGTTAAAGGTCTTCTTTGTGCTCATTAGCACCACTGTGCTGGTATTCTGTTGGCAGCT
Organism: Gymnogyps californianus; assembly: GCF_018139145.2. Lineage (NCBI taxonomy): Eukaryota > Metazoa > Chordata > Aves > Accipitriformes > Cathartidae > Gymnogyps > Gymnogyps californianus. Next base: position 112,430,998 of record NC_059471.1, on the reverse strand, counting down.
TTTGGTTCTGCTGAGGCAGTCCTAAAGAAAGTTGTTACCAGCCTATATTCTACAGTTCACAGGCTCTCAAAAAGGACACATTAAAAAAGCTAGAATCCCCAGGGCAAGTGGGGAGATTAAGTAGCCCTCTCCCTCGACAGAAGCCCCCGCAGACAAAGCTTGGCATTGTGCATTCAGTACACTATCTCTTTCCAGTACTGAACTTTACTATTGTCCTCCCGGATCCTAGTTTACAAAGTGTTTGGGGGACTTTGCGTAACGGTTCACTGGCACCACCATTGACAGCCATCTGAGTGTGGGAACTTTTTTAAAGGACGTGATGCCCCCCAAATCATTGGCCTATTCTATCGGTCCTTAAGTAGACGCCAGTGGCAGTGTTTTAGTGTGTGTGTAGGGGGGGTTACTTCAGAGTTTTCTTGGAGTCTCATCTTTCACAAGAATACAAGTTCAGGCAGGCAAAGCAAACATGGATTATTTGTTTCCCAAAGGATCAGGCTTTTTTGGAAGTTTTAACTGTTGCACTGTGCTACAGAAGCTACCATCGAAAAGACCACAATGTGCCTTGGAATACTTCTAGAGTTTTGGGGAGATATTAAAAACAAACTATTGGGGAGAAAAAAGTCGGCGCAGTATTAAAGTGCTGCTGTTCCAGTTATAGCAGCCATGAGAAGGATTCATTATCTACCCTGTTTATTTCCATTTGCTTCTGTGCTGAAATTTTTCAAAAGTATTTTTAGTTAATTTGAATAAAGAATAATAAAAAGATCTAATCTCATGCTAACGCCCATTCCTTTTGATATGCTGGTTTTGACCGAAGACTTAAAGAGGACCTGGTATGAGAGAAGCAGCCTTCCAGGAAATACCAAATTTGGAAAGAATACTTCAGCTGAATCTTATATTTCACTTTCAGCTTGTTTTATATTCCAAACAGACTTAACAGATTTTTTTTTTCCAGACCCCACAAATGGCCTGGAAAATGGAAGAGCCTCACTCCAGGCAAATGCACGTTTGGAAGCAGAGTAAGTTCTGGCAAGGGGCACGAGTTTCCCCCTTCCCACAACTGCTTTCCTGTTTGCCCCTCAGCCAGTCTGAGGAGCTCCATCGGTAGCTGAGGGTACAGAAAGAGGAGCCAAGGCAGTGAAATGCAGAAGGTGCAGAGCATGGTTCCTGTGAGGAGAGGTGTGCAGTAGAAGTGCTGATGGAGCAGGAGGGAATGGACATTGGCTTGGGGTTCTCTGAGGGAGGCAGAAAATATAGTAGAAAGGAGATGGTGGTAGAAGACCAGGGACAGTGTGGAAGGGTTTGGTAGGAAGCTGGAAGTCAATGTTAAAAAGCCAAGGTGTGAGATGTCCTGCTCTTCAGTTACCCACACTTGCCTGACACATTCACAGCTGTGCGCTAGTAGTATTAGGTCTACGTTGGAGAGAAACTGTGTTTTTGCATGGTTTGTGTTTAGAGTATGGTGGATGGAAAAAGACTGTGTGTTGACAGGCACAGTGATTTTTACTGTGAAAAACACTGTGATCACAGTGGTGTTACATGAGATTCATAGGTGTTAAATGAGATTCATATTTATGACTAAGAAAGGGAGGGGAAAAAAGGAAAGTGGAATAAGATTTTCTATACTTGAAGACTATGAAGACAAATTATGAGATCTCATATTTTTCTTTGATAACTGATTCCTTGAGATGAGAGAAAAGCAGATATTCAATATATCTGGACTTGGGTATGTATTTTTTCTATTCTACACAAGCAAAAATTAAAGTACACTGCAGAAGATTGAAACTAGTATAAGATCAGTAAATTGGGTAAGCAACTCAAAGGGTGATCCTGAAGGGAGAGCTATAGAAATATTGAAGCTGAAGTAAAGTTACAGTGCAATCTTTCAAATATTTGTCCTTTGCTCTGCCCTAGATTAGTAGTTGTCCTAACTATCCTTGTATGAGAACACGATGTATGGTAAGATTTGGAGATATCATAAATACAGAAGAATATCAGAACATCATTTAGGGAAAGCTGCATTGACCATAAGGACTAGTAAAACTGAAGTGGGACTGAGTATGTGAAGAACAAGGTCATAAACTACGGGACTTAAGAGTATCTACCACAAATTTGAGAATTCATGATTGTGAAATGATAAAGGAAAAACACCTGAGTGTACATATCAATCACAAAATGACAACTGGTAAACAGTGATGCAGAAACAAAGTTGAGGGAGAAGATTTGCTCCCAAAAGCATTCATCAGGAGATACTCATCAGGGAAAGAGAAGGTAATGATCAAATATAAAGATGATGTTGGCACAATGCTAAGAAGGCATAAAGTGGCTATAAATAAACTTATAAATTAGAAAAAGGCATCTATGCATCAGAGGAGTAAAATTCTGGCACAGCCTTCCAATAGGGATAGCTGGTGCAAAATCAAACTTAAAATGTAATTCCTTTGCAGGAAAGTTAACGTGTGAAATGGGAGTTAATGTTTAGCAAAACAATTCTTCCTCTGAAATGGTGATTTATCAAAATCAAAACATTTCACATGAATGAAAAAAATCAGTTAAAAAGAGAAAATAAAAAATAAAGTGTTTTAATAAGATAAGGATTGAGTGCGACATTTAAATTTTCCTTTTTTAAATGCTTCTAATGGAACTTATTGCGTACTTTAGTAGTAAAGACAAAATTAGAGAATGTCCTCTTCATCAACCAAATACTTCAGGCTTTGTATATTCTTTTTATTTGGTTCCTGAGTAGGAAAAAATATAGAGTTGCAAAGTTTCTTATGAAGCCATGAGTACAATTTCTACGCACCTCTAGTAATTCTGCTAGAAGCAGCAGGTTTGCGGATGGCAATTCTGCCAGAAGCAGTCAGAGCGGGAGGACTACTCTCTGGCCTCGGTCCAGCTTGCCACAGATTCCCAAATGAATAGATGCTGTGGTATTTGGGAAAAAATAGTACATTGCTATTAAGAGCATGCAATGCACTGGAGAGCACTAGCTGACTGTCTGCTCTGGGGGAGAGCTGACTCAAAGCAGCCATTTTAAGGCAGGTGGTGTTATTGTGGACATAAGGAAAACCACCAAATGAATGCTTGCTCTAGTATATTCTGAATCAAAGGGTCTGTTATAAGACTCCCCAGGCATCTAGCCATTATGTCCATGGTCTTAGCAAATTTTTAGTCTGTAAATCCTGTGTAAACTCTTGACTACAGGACAATAATAGGAATTCTGTAATTTATAAACAAACTGTTCTTCAGAGGTTATTGTTTATTAATATAACATGTTAGTGGTATGGAAAATTAACCTGGTCCTCTTCTGTAGATACTCTATCTTCTTTTGTACATGTTCCTGTGAGGGTATATTTATTTATAGGCTCATAAATAAAAGCTTAAACTGGTATTAGTTAGGAAATGTCACCTCTGATCTTGAAACTAATTGGTTTGTATGGACTCTGTTTAATTTGCATAATTTTCTCAGCATGATGTCTTTATTCTTCTTTCATTTTAAAGGGAAAAAAGTCTTTATTTCAATACTGAATGGAGAGTTTTAAAAAATAAGCCTTCCAGTGATTATAGGTTAGGTGTAATGTTTCATCTTGTAGTAAATGGATATATTTGTCATGTACTTTGAGACCTGGAATTCAGTCAGAGGCTGAAAATATTATTCATAGGCATGGATCCTCGTTAAATAAGCGTTACCTTTGCTTTACCCCTTCCACACTGGGGATGTACAGCAAAATGTACGTTCTAGTGAGACCTTACTTCCCTGTGGCAATTACTAGAGAAAACCTGACTGGAGAGCCTGTTTCACCCCACACTAACTCCCTGGCTGGGTTCCCCCACACCAGATGAGAAGTAATCTCAGCTCCCTCCTTACAGCTGCCTAAATCTTTCATACGCAGCATCTAAGAAAATAACTCCAACCAAACTCCAACAAAATAAGCCATTTGTTGCATTTGCACTATTTCTCAGTAGCCTGCAGCTGGTGCTAAAGCAGTTCTTTTAAGTAATTGATAATTTCAGACCTCTTATTTTTGGCTAGCAGTAGGACTTACCAGTTCTGCTTAGCAGTGGCACTTTTCATTTAAAGTAGCTTTAGAAGAACTAACACTCTAAAACCTGAGCTTTAGGAAGCAAAATGTACATAGCCCCAAATTCTCTGCTGCTTTTTATCTCTTCATGTTAAAGTGTATTGACATGTTCTAGCACCAATAAAAGGGTGTGTATTTTCTTTCCAGGACTCGCCACAAAATGGTGGTACAAATAACGAGTAAGTGTAATTCTGTTCCACATGGAAGTGAAGTTATGCGATTGCACACCCATTTCTTTTACAAGGAAGTACAGTGACAAGAGTGGCATTGCTTGTTAGCTAACTGAAACTTTGGTTTTAGCTCTGTTCTTAATATTAGCTACTATTAAGTCCGTGATGACCACAGTGCATATACACAAGAAATAAGAGGCCGAGAGTTGTTGAACAGCTCTCCTGTGTCTTGTTAGCTCAAATGTGAAATATTGCTCTCATTCATTGTTGGAATGTAAACCATACGACCTGTTGTCATGTGGTTCTAATATGAACGTGCCTTGGTTTACCTGAAGGAATAAAACGTATTAAACATTTAGTTTTGTAAGTGGACTATTAGGCTTGTATGCAAATTGTATTTCAACTTTATGTATGTAGATGATGATGTAAAATTTGATTGGCAGTTAAGAAAGTAAACCATGATCTCTTAGGTCTAATCCCAGCCCTGAAACTATCCTTTTTTTACTGTCTGACACAATGTATTAAGCCACTTTGCAAAAATCTTTCTGTTTATACAACCTACCTGCTTCACTGAGATTGTTAGAAAAGCAGATTAGGAAACTGCAGAAAAGAATGAAGTAAATGAGAATTATTACCACTGTAATTTTGGAATATGAATAGAAAATATAAAAGAACAGTGTACCAGAAGAGAAAAAATGACTGATTCCTCTTTTAGTATCACCTCTTTTTAGGTGGAGAGAAAAATGGAAACTTACGCTATAGGCTGTGCAAAGAAAGCGCTCACCCCCACGCCTCTGCTTCAAGGGAAAATCTTTGAAAGGGCTAGGTTAAAACCAGCCAATATGCCATGAATTTGGGATTAAATTACATTGACATCAACTGAAATCAGCACACTTAAAGTGAAAAGATTATGCAGGAATACAGCCAAACAGAAATTGGATGGACATATATAAAAGTACACATGCTTTGAACGTCTGGTCTCAGCTAATAGGTGAGTAGTATTGCTCAGAATGTAGGGGTCTATGGCCAGTCCTGATTTCAGGACAGTTTTTAGAAATCTGTTTTGAAATTTGGTATAAAGTCAGTTTAGTTTGCCAAGTTTCATGTAATCTGATGAGCGTGTTGAAATTCAACAAAGCAGCAGCAAATCTCAGCATAAAGAAACTGAGAGTGAACAAATTAAAATACTCATTTTACTCATGCATCTCCTCATGTTGCAGTCCAATTAGAAGTTAGGTTTGGCACTAATTTCTGGGGTTTTGTCCTAGAAAGGTGACAACGAAATCCAAACTTCTTGATTTTTGTTTTGCTATTGCAAAACACAAACCATGTGACATATATTAATCCCAAAGTAGTATTGCATAAGCTAACATACAATAGCTGAAAAGTAGCTCTGTGACATATTTGTCACTGTGCTAGAACACATGCATGATGCTGTGATAAACACTCTACAAAGCACTTGTTAAGACAGCCCTTACCCCTAAGGAATTTACAGCCTGGGAGACAGAGAGAGATAAGATAAGATGCACCTGGTAACCAAGAAGTGATGCTATTTACATTTTTCTTTTCTGTTTGCTTTCTTTTCCCAATGTTTCACTCCGTTTTATAATGAGGTGCTGGATTGGTTGATGTGACACTTGTGAGTCTCTAGGAAGAATTTGATTGAAGAAGAGTGGTGGCTGGCACTGGGTTTGGGAAATCATATTTTATGAGATAGGCAGCAGAGAGGAAAATATAAAGACAGTGATGATTGGAGATGGTTCTTAAGGCCCAGTCCCTGTCAAACACTAAACATTTTGACTCTTGTCAAAGAAAATAAGGAGGGGAGTATTCTTCAGACAGGGATAGTAACTCCTGTACGCTCAGAGGACGATTTTTTTTTCTGTTCAGATATTTAATGCATAACCCAGTCCTCCTCTCAACAGTGCAGTCTTTTGATGAACAGTGAGTAACTGTCATAACACTGGAATCAGAACTCAACGGGTGCTGTTGCTAAAGATTTTCTTTTACCTTGATAGTATCCAGACTAGATATGAGGCCTTGTTTAAGTTCCCAATGTCATTAGGTTTCTCAGGGTTATTGCTATGCTACTAGAATTGCTGAAGCTATTCTAATCCTTTCCACTTCTCATTAGAGCATTGCTGTCACTTTTTCTCAGCTTCTGCATCTGCCTGTTCCCTGGTTTCCTTCAATATATTCCATCCAATCTGTCCTCAGTATTACTTCCCCCATTTCCCCTCCCTCACTTTCCCCCTTATCTCCTTCTGGTAGCATAATATTATCATGTGAAAATCATGGCCAAGTTTTCTGATTCCTTTTGCCTACTCCTACTCCCCTCTCTCAGTGAGCACTTTGTATGGCTACACCTTGCAACATCAGCCAAGTCACGGCTTATCTTTTCCAATGTGTTCTTTGCCACTTGCAAAAGATTTTAGTAGTCTCAACTTGATTATCTTTCTATTCTGCGATTAATTTTGTTGGTGATACTGAAAAATAACAGGCTTACAACTCACTAGAAGTGTACCTCCCTTGAACCTCTCTCTTTTGAGTCAAAAAAGGTTTGATTTTGTTATCTGAATCAATTTGGTTCCTGTTTTCCTCCCCCAGTTTAAAACTATCTTTCCCAAAGAGAAATGAAAATAGTATCTTTGGTTCTTCTGCCTCTCCTGCTAACAGCCTACTCACATAAGAAAGTAGAATAGGTTTGAATGTATAGCACGGGCTACAATCTTGCAATAAATTCTTAACAATTGTAATATGTGAATATACAGTGATAGTCAAGCAGGTAAGGCTGTGATACCCACCTCAGAAATATTTAATGTCTAGTTCGAGTGTAGTCTGCACAGACTAATAACAACATGATTTTATGCTTGGTTACTGTAGCACAGTAGGTGGCACTGATTATGAATCAGGTTGAATGTTATCCAGATGCACTATAGCTGTTAGAGTATAATATTTATGATAGTTTTGAAATGGTATAATGTCTATAACCAGTATGAAAACTCTTAAACATGCCCTCAAACATGATTAGCAGTAATTTATCTGAACAGAACATGAACAGATAAGCACCTCAATTGACACAATTATACTCAAAGCAAAAAGGAATTTGATTAATATAAAGCACCTGTACTCTTTAAATCATTTTAAAGATGGCATCTGTTTTCTTATGAGAGTAAATCTATGTAATTTCAGTATCTTACCTCAAAAGTAGTATAAAAGAAGTGTACAAAGGAATGGATTTGAAAGAAGAAACAGAAAGACAGCAACACATACGTTTTCATAACAGTGTTTTCGCCTTTTATCTAAAGAGCTTTGGAAGAATTTATCCATGGCTTTGAAAACAAGCAGTAAGGATTAAACACTTGCTTGGGTGTTAAAACTCAAAAGAGATGTGAAAACAGAGTAAAGGAAGAGGCAACTTTTTGTCATCATCATCACACTTCATACGTAGTGTACATGGCAGAACACGGGGAACTCTATTGGTTTTCATTGAGAATAGCCAGATTTATTATTCTTTTCTTCACCTGCTTAGTGTCTGTGTAGCATGTTTGGAGAATAAGACTTGATTTTGATGCTGGTATTTTACATAGATTCACTACAATTTTTCTCTCATCTTCACAAATTTCAAAGGAAAATGCATCTTCCAAAACAGGGCACAAGAAGAAGCAACATTGCCCCTGCAATTCCAGGGTCATGGAAATAAAAAGTCATCCTAGAAATTTTTACTGGAAGAATGAATAGTACCATCATGTGCCCTGTTTGCTTTATTAGACTGTTGATGCAACTTTTGCACATTGACAATATAATTTCTATAAGCCAAGAAGTGATGCAGATTTATAGAAAAACATGAAAAGATTTTTTCTGTTGATAGACTATTATGATATTCGACATCACGGAGCCAGCCACCTTAAAGCAAGTTTGATTAAGCATTTTCTTCAAAGCGAAATTAAGAGGGAGTTGAGACCTCTAATACAGACATTAGGACAAGATCTTAATTGCACAGAGTGTTCATTATGGTTTCTTTCTGAAATACAAGAATGGGTAAATGACAAAGGAGACAAAGAGAGAAGCACACACATTGTGTACATATAAGACTCAATAAAGTCCTTTACTATGGCGTGAGCTATTTCCTCTTGTACTACAAAACTGCTGGCCAGGGAAATATAGTTGTGTTTGTTAGTCCTTGCATAATAGTAGGAGAAATGTAATGGTGTTAAAGGAAACTGCAGAATAATTAGTCTATCCCTTTCTTATAGCCACTTCAGTTTTTGATTAATTTATGTATGCAAACAGCTGATTTAGAATGTTCTGCAAAAATAATCAAGGAAGCTGCTTGATTCAGATGATTCAATCAGATGACTGATGATTCAGCCAAACCACTCTGATTCAGAGCTCTTAGTTAGAAGTTTCACTGCTTCTTCACAGACTTTGTCTACAGCAGAGACTCCTAACTCGAAGAACTGTGTTAAATATATCTAAAGCTAGATATTGAAGATGCCTTTGTGTGAACATCTTTTCCAAGCAGAACAAGGTCCTTCACTCAAGCAGACCTCTAGCATTACATGTAAAGATTGGATTTATCTTGCCTAACTTCAGGTGTATGAAAAGTCATTAGGCCAAGTCTAAACCAATCATACAGTAAGGGCAGAAACAGGCACTTCCAGAAGATGATTCATCAGTTCTAAGACAGGTGTTGAGATCCATCCATTAAAAAGCCTCTGGAGTTGCCCATTTCTCTGTGCTGACTGTAGATGGAATAGGGACAGAACTTGCTTTTAGACAGCTGACCTTCTGTGAAACACTATTCCAAATCAGGTACACGGTAAGTCATTAGTGCAGAAAAGAAAATGCTCTATAAATTTCCACTTTGGCTTTAAGGAAAACTTTTGAAAGACATATGAGTAAAACAAAGGATCCTGGAATTTTCTGATGGAGGTAATGACTGATATTTATGCTCATGAAAAGGAAATCTGGGTTCAACAGAACAGGCTGTCTTTTGAGCCCTGGGCTCCACAGAGCTGTACCGTATGTGATGTTGCAAATACATCAATAAACTCTGGTTGGGACCCAGTGCTGTACTTTCACCCACCAGATAAGGTGGTGAATTGCAAGAGTATAGACAACACTGTCAAGACAGTTTTTTTGCTTAATTCAGTTTCCTCTACTAGACTCTGTACTGTCTGCAGAGTCACTAATACAGCATTTCCACCTGCCGGCTTCCAATGCATGGAATAGGAAAAAAACCCAAACAAACCAAGGGGGGGGGGAATCACCTCACTGAGAACAGCTCTTATTCTCTATATATTCTGCTAATTCTTGGGAACGGTGATAGCATTTGAAGAATCATGGCAACTTCTCTATTATTTTTCTATTTTAGGAAGCAAAAATAGATTCTAATTTTGAGAATATAATCCATTTAAAGGGAGTTGTCCCTTGATTTTAGTAGAAGCTGTATTGTAAACCTAACACCACTGAAATTTTTGGTAGTATTAAATTTAGGTAATATGGTATAGTTTCATTTCAGACAAACATTTTCCTACTCAATGTGCTGATTCCACAAGAACATATTCTATCCTGGTTTTACTCTTTTCCCCCTGCCACCAAGTCCCACATCAAAGCATTCCAACTTTACTGCAGATTAGCGATGTGAAATAAATGGAATCTCTCATTCTAAAATGGGAGAAGATGAGGAACATTCTCTGGCATATGCCTATTGCCTTGATTTAACTTACAAATTCATAGCCTACTGACAAACGCTACTTTGTCTGATGGTGTGGCTGTAAGTTGTTTAGTAAGTTGGAGAGTATATGCATTTTTACATATAAAGTTTGTTATCAACACTACTCGACAGCGTAAAACTACGATAATGACATAGAAATATAAACCTTTGTTAATGTTATACCTTCCAAGAAAATGATTCTTTGTATCCCAGCCTTAAAAAAGCTGCAGCAGAAAGATCATACAATCTGACCATGATCAAACATTATCTGATGTCACTTTATACTTCAAATAGTTCAACTTGACACCCTGTTTGGTTTACCCTTTGCTAAGATGGAGGTTTTACCCTGAAATGACCTCTTTGGCTTTGCAGTGAATTGTTTTAGTAAACAGATGGATCATTTGACTCAAAGAAAAAAAACTAAAATATTCATTTAGGTCTGCAAATCATTTCTCTGAATGAGAACAGTAAATTCTAAGTGCCTGAGGCTTCAAACCTTTCAGGAGTTGGAATTCTGCATGAAATTGGGTTGTTAGTGTCTTGCCTTTATTTTATGTGATTTATTCTTTGTACTCCATGAAGCTGCATACTAGAAAACCTTTAATTAGTTATTTCATGGAAACATTTGAGGAGTTGTATTTGTTTCACTTTATTGGCAGCTTTGCTGAGCAATGTGTGATTGTATTTAGTACAACTGTGTCACATATTTCATCAAAGGATTTGTTTTCCAATCTTACTTGTAATGAGCTGAAGACATTACTTCATTGAAAGATATGAAAATTCCCTTAACTTTTATAATTAGGAACATGAGCGTAATCAACTTGTGTTGTAGTCTATAAACCACAAACTGAAGAGGTGTCAAAGGAGTAACTCATTCCCATTTTGTGGGTATGGACTATCATGTTTTGGATCTATGTTCATTTTTGTCAACAGAATAGAAAAGAATCTTTTGCAAGCTGTGGCATGGTTATAGTTGCAGACACAAATAAAACCTTTTAAATTAGTTTTAGTATATAAAATCTTTAAAATACTGATGTTCATCTCCTAGATAATATATTGTTTAGTATCAGTTGCATGATTTGTAGCATTTAAGATAGAAAAGACCACTTGATTAACAAGTATAATCTTATAAAAGCCATTTAAATTTCACCCATTTAACCCCTGTACTGGGCTCCATAAGACACGCTTGTATTTGCTTAAGGCTTCCAGAAAAGCACCTTATCTTAATTTGCATGGATCAAGAAATGAAGATTCCACTTCTTCCCTTGACTCTTCAGTACCATGTTATTATAGGTTGTTTGTAATAATAATAGTAATTTGTTTGTAAATATCGGTTCCAGAAGCTGGTATCTGATTTCAAAAGTAGAGATCTATTTCATATGTCTTACTAAACTTGTTAACAGTTTGGCATAAATGCACTAAAAAACCTATTTATCTGTTGTTATTTTTTTCTGTGGGTACAAATACAATGTTCCTAGTTTTTCCAGGATATGACAGAAATAAGACTTTCACACTACTCCAGAAGTCATGACCTCAAGCCTCATGAGTTAGAACTGTTGTGCTCTTATTTGGACATGGCAGTGTTTCAGATAGCAAATGTTTGAAGAATGAGTGGACAGACCGTAAGTAGTTTGTTGTTATTTTGCATATGGACCTGGATCCAACTTTATGGTTATGGAATCTCAGTCAGACTTACAGGATTGTCACCTGCGTAGCAACAGAGCATTGAAAAGACAAGGCCTTTCAGTTTTCCTTTCTGCCTGTTGCTTGATTGTGAGACACAGGGAAGATTGCTATGCCACGGAAATGGCTGCCGTCCCCGGAACAGCTTAAGTTTACTCTTTACCAAGACAGCTTTTTTTTCAGAACTGAGACCAATGCTCTATATAAAGTGTCACAGCAAGCATGGGAGCATTTGGCTGAGGGTATTACGTGATTGCTATACTTTAATTACATTGTTAAAGTGCTGCAACAATCTATGTATGTTTGTGTACCAAGATTCTAGAAGTAAGTCCTCTCCTCTCTATAAGATGGGTTTTCCACTTTGTGCTTACTTCAGTCTCTCCACTATTCAAGTGAGAGATCAGTGTCAAACCAATAGGTTATCCTGAATCCAGTGGGTAATAAAAGAATATGCTATTTCTTCAAGATGTCTTGTTTTAGTCACTTTACACAATACTAACCTCTTTAGTAAGAAATGGTTACATGCAATTGGGACTAACATTACCTGTAATACCTTTAATAGAGAAGAGTAGAGATAAGAGACAATTCAAGAATGTTACTTTGGTAGACTACATTGGGCAATGTCTTCCAGAAAAGCAATAAAGCAAATTTCACAAACGCTAGGCATCACATTATTTCACTGATAGGAACTCTGATCACTGATCAAACTGTTTCCTGTAGTTAATATGTTAAGTTTAAAACCTAAACCCAAACAAACAAAATAAAACCAGCTACAGTCCTCATCAGAGCAAAGCAGATTTCAAAGAGAACTACATTATGCTATTTAAAATTTGTCTCCACTGTTGTCTTCACTGTGGCTTAAATGACATGGATAATCAGAGATATGACAAATCATTAAAATGTTGGGGAAGAAAACAGATGGACTCCAGCTTTTCACACATATCTGAAAAGTGGCAGGCATGCCTCCCACACCTGCTCTCAGGCAGTGGGTTGTCACCTCAAGCTACTGCCAGCTTAGGACACAGCAGATCCAAGAACCTAAAATCCTCTAAGGATTAGCCTAAATCTACACAATAGTCTTTGAGTGCTAATGTTTGCCTTTAACGTGTTTATTACCACATCTACATGTACTCATCATTTGGATCCAATGCCATTGTGTCACACAGAAGCAGAATGTTTTTGCCATCTGAAACGACATTGTGTCAAAACAATGTCACCTATTGTATAAAAATTTGTCTCATGAAAACATTTTAGACTATTCAAACCCATATTTCTGTTGCACTAAAATTGTCCGGTTTTCGACTGTGAAACATACTGTGTGCTCAAACATGGAGGAGACAGGCTGGTTTTGAACAAAAGCAGCTCTCCAGAGAAATGCATGTCCAAACTGTAATCAAGAAAATCCTTCATGTCTCCTGTTAATTGGTGATTTGCCCTGCATATCTGATGGGAAGATTTATGGCTTCAAGCAAAAATCTCTTTCAAGGGATTCTTAATAAAGGTTTAAGGGTGGGATTTTCAAGAATACCGAGGGGAGTTCTTTCAATGGCATTTGAACATCCCCCTCTGCAAAGCACTTTTGAAACTCTCACTCACATTGTGATGCCAAATTTGAGCCACGTTTATAATTTTTACTCTGTGCTCAGAGAGAACTGAAAGACAAAAACAAGAACATCCTAGGCCTTATTTTTATCAGTACCCTATCTAATTAAGGCAATTTTAACCAAGCCACTATGAAATACATACTTCAAATGATATGGCACTTTATAAACCATTACTTGATTAATCTTGCTGCACAGAAGATGTTTGTGTGTTTGATATTTATTCACGGAAAGTATTAATTAACTCCTTGGCAATGGGTAGCATCTCACTAAGCTTTCTGTAAGACAGTAGCAAGTTGGGACGGAAAAAACTCAAGTTGATTTTCAGTATTTCCTTCTTTCCATGTATTCATGCCATAAAAGTATTGAAGCAGGATTCTTCAGTACATGTACACTTAACCATCTAAATTGTCATTCCCATTTGCTTAAAAGCTATTCAAAATATTGACCAAGAGTATCATGTAAGTCCTAGTGCACATATTCAGTTCCTTACCTGAACAGTGGCTTCAGTCTATGGTTATTGTCATGTGTTGGCTGGGTAAAATGTGAGCCAAGAGCTTTGAAATTCCATTTGAAATACTGAAATCTAACATGACCATTCTGATAAGATTTTCACAGTCTTGATTTGCTAATGCAGAATTAACTTCTTGAAGTTAAATGGATGTCAGTTGATGCTCTTAATGGTTTCTTCCTTTAGCCCTGGAATATTTCATAGAATTTTGAGAATTTAGCAAATATTCTTTCTTCAGAAACCTTGAAAGGTCTTGACAACTTTGTAAAAAGTTTATATCAAATTTGGTATTGTTTAAGATCCATTTGGCTGTTTTTACTTAAAAGTTTCTTACAGAGTCTCACCAACCTAGGGTACTAGTAGAAGTTCATAGTGGTTTGAGCCCTCAGTCTTTAAACCATTTTTATACCTCTTTAAACCACCTAAAATAGAAATCTAAAGTGCTTTTACCAGCTTAATACCAGCAGAGGGCATTACAGCATAGTTCACTAAAAACTAAAAACTGTGTTACTTTTTGGAAACAATCCAGATAAGAACAGACAAAGTATATTGGAGGTTTGATAAGTACGTTACTGAAAGACATGTAGACTCTTTAATGATCACACTGAACTGACTGAGAGGATTTCCCCATTATAATCATAAATATCAGGTTTTTAAAACCTCATTTGCTTCTTTAAATCAAAATGCAAATGTTGCAACACAAGTAGTATTGCATACCAAAATGTGTCACAAAAAGTAAGCATGTATATTTTCTTAAAAGTTGGGAAGAAAATTTAAAATTTTATAATTAAAGTTGTTTGTAATGAGAACCAACTGAATATGTTTGAACGAAATCTCTCCAACTTCTGCTCAGGTGAAGTTTCCCCTACCAGCTAAGAAGAGGTCCCTTGGTAGTGCCACATTTTCATGGCAATATGCAAAGTTTCAATATTGCAAACCCTCTCAATGCCAAGGCAATCTCCCCTGGCCTGAGGTTGTTATCTCTATGTGAGACTATCAATTTTGAATACACAAAAGCGACAGTTTTCCAGCTCCATCGTTAGGAAGCAACATTTAAAAACGTCAGTTAAAGCTAAAACCAAAAATAATTTATTAAATAAATAATGCAAAATGATTGGGAATACTTTTCTGCATGTGTGTGTGTGTGTGTGTGTGTGTAGGTGTACGTTTAGAATTAGGTTTTTGGCACATAATGTTTGTGTCTTGCTGCTGCTCTTCTACTTACCTATCTAAGAATTACAAATACAGGGATCATATGTGGAAGGGGTAGATCCCAGGTAATATCCTCCCCTATTGTGGTCTATAAGAACTTCACCTGAGACTTTCTTTGGTCTGAGTATTTATTTAGTCTGATATTACTATCCGAACTACCATTCTGGTGCTGTCCCCTTCCAGCATTAAGATTTAAAGAACAATTTTTCTGTTCTTGTTGCATTCTTTGAGGTTAACTATGAGTCCATGCAGCTCTGACTGTGCCCTCCACCTAAAAGTAGGATGTTTATCCAACAGTATAGTTGAGGGTAAATGCAGATAAATTGTGTCTACTCAGTAACAGCTTGGGAAATACAAAACTTGTCCACTTATACAAAGGAGAAGGGTGAGTTTTTCACTTTTTATTTGAAAGCTGATTGCTGCATTTTTTAGGCCTCCTCCAGTGCTCAGTGTGTAATTTACTCTTGCATCTTTTCTGCTAAGAGGTCAGAGAAGAAGTAACTGGACGTTGTATACCTATGTGATCCTCGCTTAAGGTCATGCTTTTTACTGGGGAAAACTCCATCATCGTATAACAGAAGTGATCCTCTGACCTGCTAGAGGCAGTCAGCACTCCACAACTATTTTTTAAATGGTCTTCTTTTACGCCAGTATAGTTTTTTGAGAGGAGCCGCTGCTGGCTTTAAATTAAATGACAAAATCTCCAGGAAGAAGAGGAGGAACACGCTGACGGCATGTCTACACAGCCAGGAGCAGATACTTAAGTGCCTGCTCCTTGCACACGGCAAGCCAGGCACACAGAGCCAGCTGCAGTGCAGCAGCCATATAGCCATGTTATTATAGTAATGAGCCTGAGCTAATAAGGCCTGTTGAGACACAACCTGTGTTAGCTCAGGCTTGGCACTATGATCGCATATTTACTTAGCTTCTGGATTGGAGCTGGCTCGTGTCAGGCCGTCTCAGAGAGTGGGAGGAATAGTTGTGTTATTGGATGCTCCTAACTATGTAGACATACTCTGACAGATTTGTCCTTTGGGAGGTTTTAAGGAGAACACATGCAAGGCCAGTTTTCTTTTTAATGAAATATTTAGCTGGGGCCCAAGGCCTTCCCTCTAGTTTGTTTTTTGTTTTTTTGTTTTTTTAAATTTTTTTTATTCTGAAGGTAGCCTGACCATCTGTGAGAAAGGAGATGATGCAGTATGGGAGCTGGGTACTGCTGTTTCCTGTGTTTCCTGCACAAAGCTGGAAGGAACTATTTAAAAAAAAAATAGCCTGCTGTATGAATGGGTATACAAGACTCATCGACAGCATCCGTTCCCTCAGCAACAATCCTTACTTGCCCTGCAGATTTTGTACTTTATCAGTGTCTACTACTGAACTTCACAATATACATCACCTGGGCACTTCTCACCAGAATCCATTAGGACCTAGACCAACAGTTTTGAGGGGGAAAAAAAAAGTAAAAAGTAAAAAGAAAACCCCAAAATAACTCCACGTCCCAAAGAGGAGAGAAATGCTTCTAAGGACCAGAAAACATTTAATGTCTAGCAGAATAACATGCTTCTGATCAACAGAACTCTGTTCATTGTTTTGGGGGTGAGGGATTTAACTAATCTTTTTTTCCTTTTTTCCTTTATTTCCTACCTCAAAAAGTAGGAGTAGTTTGGTTTTACTCAAACACTTGAAATACATTTATACACATTTTTGGTTTGGTAATTAAACTAAGTAATATACATTTTCACAATTCTCTTGAAGTGTGGTTTTGAGAGCTTTTAATATGGATAAGGATTGTTGGGGTCTTTGTACCTTTTCACCTAGGGTATTTTACAAGGAATTTTAGATTGTCTGTATGTATTCAGTATGTGCAGAAAAGGCTAAGGCTGGGCTAGCCCTTACACACAGAGGAAGGGAGTTCCACTTGTTCATTAAAAAAAACCATATTACCACTTCAAGCAGGGTACCAACAGCAAGGCCAGCAAAGTGTACTGCTAGTGTAAGATTTTTGCTGCTGCTTCCAGTAGCATAGTGTGTCTGCTGACAGGTAGTACGTACTCCTGACACCAGCAAATAAGCATACCATCACGGGGCAAAGACTTTCTCCTTTTCCCATGCTGGTCACACAGCACACACTGAAAAATTTCAGGGGGTGTAATAAAATGTATGCTCTAGGCACTAAAACAGGATGTCTCTATCACTTGTAGTTCCATCCTTACTTTTTTCCCTTCCTCCACTCAAGGGCAGAATGTAATATTAAAACTATAGTAAGCATTTTTTTAATTAAAAGAGGTTAAATATATGGGATCAGATAGGCTTTCATCATGCAATTATAAATTGTATGCTGGTTATTTTAAATTTCAATATGCAATTGAAATTGTACTGGGTGAGCTGGCTTGGGTATCTGCTTTGCATTTGACTGAGTTAATTCACTGCAGGTATTCAGTTCTTAAGTGGCGTCTGCTTTAAATATGTGCAGTAATTCAATCAAAGAAATAAGATGGATAGTTTATGAAATCCTTTTCATCTCCAGATTGCTAAGGTTAACCTTAACTACTCAGGAATTATAAATGCATACAGCAATCTCAAACTAAAACATGTAAAAAACCTTTTTTTGATGGCCTGTTGAAAACTATGGAATAGTTCCTTCTTTTAAAATATAACTGATGGAACCTACAGGCATTGTATATCATTTCTTCCACTTATTTGTAATCTTAAACAAAAGTTTTGTGCAACTCATTTAAAATGGTCGTCTGTGGTAATATTAAACCTTTCCTCTGAGCCAGGAACATAGGTAATTTTCTCTTCAAAATTTTGGATGCATCATTCTTACAGCCCTTTTCAGTGCCAATAGATTCTGTGACATGAATGGGAACCCAAAGGCAGATATTACAGAACAATAACACTCTGTTGAAGCCTTCACAATTCCTGGAGTAATTAAATAAAGAAAAAAGAATCCTTTCTCTTTCATTTTGTTAGTTCATTCAATGCCATTTGGGTGTCTTTGCTTGTTAGCTCTCTTATAGGCAGTCCGAACAATCCACTAGGTGACACCCTCGTCCTCTTCCTATACTCTCTATAGAAACAGGGAGACAGTGAGTACTGAATGGCTCATTTGTTAAACATTTAAAGCAAATACTGAGATTTCAGGGACAGGTCTCTCTTTGTTTAGTAATATCAGAGATAACACTGGTTTTGTAATAAATACTGTGTTGTTTGTATATATATTACATATTAAGCAGATTAGCATTTTGTCATTAACAAGAACAAAACCACAGAGCAGAAGTTGTACGCAATATTTCCTATAATTATAATAATTTTTAAAAAGCATTTGAGCTAGTCTGCTGAGTAGACTGAATAGAAAATATGCCTTTAGCATTTTTTACTGGGGGAACAGAAGGAATATAGCTTCAGTGATTTTTTTTTTCCAGTGGGGATGTGCTATAGCATCTTTGAAACAGAAATGAAAAGCTGCATTCACCCCTAATATAAAGGAGAATTAAAGGATGAACTTCAATGGAATTTTGCACATTTATGCCAGTGGTGAATCCTTCTTACAGTTCTTTATGTTGATAACGATGCTTTATAAATCCTTTGAAGAAAGCATCTTTTGTCATGTTGTTTTTATACACCTAGCGTAATGAGGCTTGAGCTTGTTTAGGGTCTCTATCTACGAATTCAACATAGCAAATAAAATCTCATATTTTATTGCTAGTATTCCTTACTCTGCAATGACTATGAGTACTATTCTAAATGTTGTACGCAGTGAAAGACACTGGAAGTCTGAATTCACTAGTGGTATAATTAAGAGTAACATCAAAGAAATAAGAGTTACATCCCAAAATTAATGTAAATAAAAGCAAAATCATGTTAAGACCCTAACAATCAAACACAAGAAAATAATTTCTTTGAATAGCATGTTTAAACAGTAACCAGCCAGGTCAAGAAAGAGACAGAAATTGACTTATATGGGCATGGAAATCATAACATTTTTTGTTTACTCATAATAATTATCCCAATTAATTATATGGCAACTGTAGGTTTTCAAGCTTTTGCTATCCATGCACTTTTTATATTCAGCTGCACTTTACAGTGCTCCTTCTTCTAACAATTTCACTGCTTGCTTAGCTCTAACTTAGAAAAATCCATTTTTTTACTACTGAAACCTGCAAAAAACTACTGAAATTATACACTGTTCTGCTGTCATGTATGTTTAATGACTTCAGTTAGGATTCCTACCATGGGTTAGGCCCATAATACACTTAAGAGACAAATATACAGAGAGAGATGTATAATTCCTTGTATTTTTCCATTTCATTTCAGCTTATTAATGCTTACACTTAGAAAAAAAGATTTTTAATAGTTTTTTAAGACAGTTTACTAAATAATCCAACAGATCACTTCTGTGGTGTCCTAAACAGTCTGGGAAGAAACAGTTTTTGAAACTTAGTTATATCTGATAGAACAATGGCAGGAATATGGTAGACTATTTAAGTGGCTGCCTTTTTAAAATGAGTATTACATTCTGAGGGTAACATAATGTGATACAGTAATTTAAACATATTTTAGACTCTAGTAGGTAAATAACTAACATTAAAGTGATTAAGAGATAAACTGAGGGGGGGGACGGGGGGACAGACCCAAAACACAAAGGACAGGAGACATGGAATCACATGAGTTACTATGGGTGAATGTGCAAGTGCATTGGCTGCTTTTGTGGGATTCTTGAATCTGCATGGTTGATCATATGAAAGCAGACCCAAGCCTGGGAGGGATGTCATGCACATCTTGACAAAAATCTGTGAAAATAGTTCTAGTTTGAATAAATTGTACAGACATCTTCATAATAGTCTGATTGGTAACACTAACAGTGCACTCTTATCTGAACTAGTTCTCTGTAATGTCAGTGGAAGCTTAATTGTAGTGTATAGAATAATGTTACTGATTTAGTCATCCTTGCTGCCAGCCTCAGAACGCTCAGAATGATAAACTCCGTGTGCATATGCAGACACGTGCACGTATAATATCATATAATATACACATGCAGGCACATAGGTATTTCTGGCAGCCAGCTCCCGGAGATAACTGGAAGGCTACACAGTAGTTTTAAGATCAGGAAGGTAAGAGTCATTTGCAGTTCAAAAAGGTTTGTGGAGAGAGAGTGCAGTTTCCCCCATAACACATCCAAGACATCATGTGCGTATCTCTGCCTTTAGAGAGAAGTACCCTGGGATCTTTAGTACTTACAGAAATTCAGGTTCTTCTGGGTAACGTGAAATAAATAATCTCTAAAAGCACATTGTCCCTTGTATCAGAGGCAGCACTGATTTCAGTCACTTCGAGGGAAGACTGCCATCTGCTGAATCACAACTATCAGTTCTGTAGAACCTTTTCTTTTTCTTGGAGGTTTCCCAATCAGAGTCCCGCGCCTCAAACACAGGCAGCATGTGTAATTTTGTGCATAGGAGTAGGCCTATTCTCTCAGAAATTACATGTTTGTGTAAGTCTTAAAAATGGCGGGAGGCGGGGGAGTGAGATTTAGAAGCAGGTAAATGCCAGATTAAAAATTCAGTCCTACAACTGTTGTGCATTCACTACTGTACGAAATTTAAATAAAAAGATAAATGCTAATATTTTAGAGCTAATATTTCACTTTGATGAATGCAGTAGATGTATGTTATTGTACAATCAAATGCATACATTACTGTATTTTCTACAGTTTTAAAATTAATTTTAAAACATGACTTTATGTCACCGGAAGTGGGCTATTTTTTTCTGTGCTTTTGAGTCAAATTATCCATTGATATATTTAGAGTGAACATTTTTTTATTTTTGCTTCTCCTTTTCAGATCCATCAATTTACCTTATCTTATCTGACTATTTTTCAGCATTCACATTTCACTTATTACAGAATTAACACAGCAAGTACATCTGCATTTTAATACACATAGAAGGAGTGTTCCCCAGATCTGAAGAGGTTAAAGCCATATTTCTTTTCGTAGAAACATTTTCTGACAGAGATATATATATGTGTGTGCCTCATATATATGTATATATGTCTTAGTATCAAGGACAATAAGGATGCTTGAATAGCACACATTTTGTAAGAACATCTGCAGAATTAAAGATGATGTCAATTACTTATAAGATATTCTGATGAATTTCTGTAGGCTTACAATTTGAAGAGATTCACTTAGCCGTGCAGCTGTTATATATTATTACAATCTAAATGAATTTAAAGAAAGATAATTAGAGCAGTATATATCCACTCCTAGTAATTTTTCTGAAGAAAACACTGACAGCTAAACATTATGTTATGAAATCTGAGACAATACAAATTGAACAGGTCTTTGAAGCTCTAGTGTACTTTCACTATAGGTACCTATAGTAGAATGAATCTGTACTTCTCAAAGGATAAAGATTTCTTTATAGTGATAGAAACAGTCTTAGATGTCTGTTAAAGATGGGGTAACTGTGGCACAAAAGCTTTAAACTGTTTTACTTACGCTTACCTCATGATCATATGGTAAGGTCATTCAAGCTTCAGAGCTTTAATCCACTGCTGTATTTAGAATATCTCTGTATCTGAAATGTGGAATTAAAAATTAACATCCAGCATACATAAGACTTCAACACAGCAGAAAATTTTACTGGCCCATTTTGTGAATGACCTAAGCAAAAGAATGCATGAATCTAGAAACCTACTATTTCACTAATGTACAGGAAACAGATTTATTTTGAGTAAACACTCTGGGAATTAGCTAAATGCTTTATTTACCTTCTCTCCACATCGTATATACTTGTTGCCAGTTACAAAGTAAATGGATTAATATATGTTGCTAGATAATACATACGTCATAGAAGTGCATTAAAAATAACATATTTACAATTAAAGATTACAGGGAATATTGACAGCTTCATATAAAAACAGGGATACATAAAAATGACACTTTACAATTAAATAAATACATGTATATATAAAATATATGTGTGTATGTACATTCACAGAATATGTAAACCATTTATTCCCTATAGAGTGACCTACTTGTAGATTTGTGGTTTTGCTTTTTTAACAGAAGCAATCAATTAAAATATGTAATTTGGTGCAACGTGAGTCTATCAAGTATTGATACTACAGAAAGAATGAAAAACATGCCTTCAAAATGTTATTGGTGGTGGTGGTGTGTTTTCTTTTCTTCCTGGAGACTATTTAGTCTAGGCTTAAAAAAACCCAACGTGACTATATAGTAACTGGACCAGGTTACCTAAAGAGAATATGAAATTCCAGTCATTAGAAATGTATAGTAATGGGATTGAAAAAATACTTGTTGGTGGGAGCCTACTTATATTTGACCCTATCTCAGAACAGGGAGGTGAAATAAATGAACTCTTGAGGCTCGTTTTCAGCCCTGCATGTGACTCCCATTTATTTAATTAAAAAAGAACAATGCCAAATCTAATTTATTGAAATCTCAAACTTCTCACTAGGGTTCAAAGATTATCTAGGACCTCTTCACTGTTTTCCCGGTGTGTTTTAATTCTGGAGGTGCTGATACATTGTTCTTCATAAAGTGCAGAACGGTGGCATGAGGTCACTGAACAGGAAGAGAAATTGTTGGCTAGGTACAACTTGAAGAAATCTGGTCACGTCCAAAAGTATTCACTGTTATTGTTTCCACAGTTATGATTGTTTTCTAAATGTGTTTGAAGTAGGACACTAATTCCTTTTTCTCTGTGAAAATTAATGTCCGATTGGTGTTAAAACACTAGATTATTTTTCTAATTTTTGAGTGTTCTAATGTTTGGTCTATTCTCATCAGTTTTAGTGGAAAATCTTGCCAGTTTGGTTGCTGCTCATATATATTCACTGGATATATATAACCAGGAACTTCCTTTTCCAATGTAAACCAATTTTGCTTTACATTACTGAAAATTTGTCTTTACAGATCTTGCATAAAAGTGGACTAAAATAAATTCAGTGCAACCCACAGGACCTTTCTGTTGTTGGACTTTGAGTCAGAGTTTGCCCTGCACCACCCTGAGGGAGGCAAAATGGGGCAAACGTAGTGGCATGCCAGCACCAGTGTGGTTCGCGGATGGTGGCTAAGAGCATCCAAACCTGTTTGGCTGATAACAGTGTGGGGCGCGTATAAATCCTGTGACAGGAAGTAAAGGAAGGTTCTTTCTCTGGTGTTTTATTATCCCACTGCAAGAAAAGGCTCACTTGCAATGGGGTTAATATATTCAACATGCTTCTTGGAAATGAAATTTCTTTTTACATCTCATTCAATCCTCATAACTTAATGATTCAAACCTAGGAATAGCTGGAGCTTTGCTGCGAGGTGGTAGCGCTGCTCTATGTCTGGCTTATCGGGCAGCAGTCTTTCTTCCAAGTCTACCTTCCCTTTTCACCTACAGTGTTAAGCCTTCTTGCCCCACCACTACCTCTCATGGCATGAGATTAAGCTAACACGACCACGTGGAGTTGACTGTTAGAGCTGCTCGTGTAGTTCTGGATAGTATTTGTCTGTGTGCCCAGCCACAGGAGTGAGGATTTGAGGACGCTCATCCCAGAGGTTTGGTCCACGCCTGGAGCATGGCCAGGCCGCAGGCACTAGGGATCAGCCAGCAAACCACAGTCTCCTCGCTCCACCGGGAACGCCAGAAAATGCTGTACCTGCCCACAATGCTGCCTGCTAGTGCCATTGATCATTGTAGCAGAGGAAAGGAAAGGAAAAGAGTCAGGTAAACCGTGAGGGGAAAGGCAGGCTGTGGCCCTACCTGCTGTGGGCCCGTGCTGGCTGCGCCGTGGTGGTGAGTGGGTGCGGAATTGCCTGGGAACAGTGAACCAAACCGTCAGCGACCTCGAGGAAGGCCTCAACACGTGTCACACAGTTTTCCAGCTGGGCCCTGGGGTTCCAGAGACCTGAGTTGGGTTTTTTTATTTTTTTGTTTGTTTGCTTGTTTTCAGGGGGGGAATCCAAACTTTTCCTGTGACTGATGCTACCCTCGGCTCAGACCGAGCTCTCTTCCTGCTGCCCCGGGCTCAGACCGGAGGCAGGGGGGAGTGGGGGTGCTGCGCTGTGCCCCGGGGTACGGTCGGTGGCGGAGGGGCGGCGGAGGCGGGAGCCGCCCCGCGCGTTACCTTCGGCGGCGGCCGGCAGGGGGGGAGGGGGCAGGAGGCGGCGCCGGCTCCGCGCGGGGCGGGATCCGCCGGGCCGGGCCGGGCCGGGCGTGCGGGGGCCATGTAGGTGCGGCTCCTTTAAGGTGTCCTGAGGCGGCACTAGACCTGCCGCGGCGGCGGCAGCAGCAGCGTGGGGAGGAGGCGGCGGCCGGGAGGGGAAGGGGAAACCCACGGCGGCCGCGAGCGGCTCGACGTGACACCAGAAAGTTCAGGCGCCGCGGGCTCGGCCCCGCCTGGCTCGTGCACCCCTGCCCCGGCGGCGGGGGAAGGCGAGGAGCCGCTCCTCCTTCTCCTCCTCCTCCTGCCGCCGCACCGAGGGCGGGCGGGTGGGGTGGGTGGCTGGGGGCGTTGGCCCGGGGAAGTTTTGCTCGCCCTCTCTCTCTCTCCTCTTTCTTTCTTTCTTCCTTCGCCCCGCGTGTGCCCTCCTCCGGCGCTGGGGAGGGGGCGACTTCGGGATTCCCGCGTGCAGGGGGCGGCGGCGATGCTGGGCAGGGCGAGGGGCTGCCGCCGGGGCTCCCCTGCCCGCCGCCCCGCCTGACTGCGGCCGGGCTCCGCCGCGGCCCCCGACGCGCCCGCCTCCTTCCCCCGTCATGGGAGCGGGGGCTGCCGCCGCTCCGCCGCCGCGCTCTGCCCGCCGCTCGCCCCGCGCCGCCGCCCGCCCTTCGCCCGCGCCGGCTGCCCTGTGACTTGGCGGGGCACTTCGCGGAGAGCGCTTCCCTGCCCGCCTCTCGCCTTCGCGGAGGGCGGCGGTGGCCGGTCCGTACCCGTCCCGGCTGCGTTCCGTTACTGGCTCGTCCCGGGCACCCAAGGCAAAGTCTCGGGCCGGAGCAGCAACTTGTGATCGGGCGGCGGCGGACCTCGGCTGCGGGAACTCGAGGATCTTTTGTTTTCTCCTGTCGCTTTGGATGGTCCTGGGAAGTGTCAAGGCGCCGCTTAGGAAAGCCCGGGCCAGGAGAGGGGAGGCCGGACGGAGTTGGCGTGCTGCTGGAGCCCCGCGGATCTGACAGCGCTCTCCTGGAGGGGGCTCGCCCTGGGGGTCCGGCGGGATTAGGAAACCTCGCTCACGTTAAGCTTCTGTGGAATTACAACTGGGGGCTCTTCGTTTCTCCCCCCGCTCTTCTGGCATGAGACTGCTTGCAGGCGCCACCCGAGGACAATGATCGCGGAGTTTGCTCACTTTTACCTCTTTGGATTCATATGTCTCACCTCAGGTAACCACCACGCGTAGGCGAGTCAGATACGAGGCCGCGGCGGTGGCCGCGCTCCCGCCGCCCGCCCCGGTTTGGCGAGGGGGACGGGGGGAGGGGGGGGGGAAGCGATGCGCTAGCCGGCCTCTCCGCGCCTCCCGCCCCCCTCCTTTCCTCGGAAACGAAGCTTGATTTCCCCACGGCGGGCGCCCAGACCGCGTTTGCCCCGGGCGCGGGGTCGGGAGCTGCCGCCGGCCGTGGCCCCTCCGCCGGCGGGGGCTGCCGGGGCTGGGCGCGGAGACCGGCGTGGGGGGGTGCGCGGCGCCGGGTGCGGCCCCAGGGCTGCCGGCGGCCGCGGCGCCCCCTTCCCCCGCCGGTAGCTCCCGAGGGTCGCTTGACGCAACCACGGCTGGTGCTGAGCCCCGGCGGTGAGGGGACGGCGCGAAGTGACCCCGTCCTCCCGCGGGAGGTGGGCTGCGCTTTCCGCTCGGCTGGGGCTGGGGCTCCCCACGGATAACGCGCCCGGGGAGAGGCCGCAGGTAGTGCGCACCCTCTCCCGGGCAGTCCGTTAACGGCCGTTCCCCCCTCCCAACCGCTGGGGCCGCGGGGGCAGCCCGGGCCGCGGGCCCACGCGTGAAGGGGTTAACCCCGCGTACCCGCCCCGGGTGGGGAGCGCGGCGGTCGGTGTGCGGGGGGGGCTTGGCGACAGGTTTTGCTTCACCTTGGCGGTTAAAGTTTACCCACGTGTGTGAAGTGAAGCGCCAGCGTGATAAATGGGAGCAGGAGAGATCGCCGGGGAGATAGCGGGGATTAATGGTCATTAGTCACTGTTTGCGCGGGGCTTATGCGTGTTGGGGCATCTTATCGTGCCTGTAGATTAAAGACAGGGTCGTGCTAATAGGGTATTGTTGATAGCAGATTTCGCTCTCCGTAAGCACCCTATCAAATCGTGGTGTCGAGGAATGTGATAAAGGGCTGCGTATAATGACTTCAGAACGGGTGTGCATCCCTCTGCTTCGCGGTGGCGTGCCCATCGCAGTGCTCAGCCCGGACACCGCGGGGGTGTTAATGTGGACCGGGGTCGTCGTGGAGGTGCTTGGGGTTTTGGTTTTTGTTTCTGCATAAGCTTCCTGTTGCTCTTAGGAGGCCGGATTTGTCTGCCTGCAGTATTCCTTCCCGTTCTCAACAACGCCTTTTGTCATACATTATGCTACGGGTAAATGCAGTAAAACCTTGTGTTACAGTTAAGGTTAGTTTGGTTGCTAACTTTTCTACCTTAATTGATTTTTATAAGTTTGCTGAGGACCCCTTTGAGTCATTAAAGTTATGGTAGCATGAGACACCTGGTCAGTGAATGAATGAATGAAGTTTTTGAAAGACTTAAGTACACTGCCTGAAGCTTTAAGTCTTAATTATGTCACCAAATGCAATAACTTATGTCTGTTTCTAGATTATATCATAAATTTAACTATTAAATTTTTGCTGTTAGGTATTAGGTTTGCTTCTTGTGACTTTGAGTATGGAAAGCTTTGCACCTCTCTCTCTTAAAAGAGAGTAACTCTAACCCTGTTCGCTTTTGACTGTGTCAGTCATGCCATCTTTAATTTGCTTTTCTCTGTATTGCCTTCTTTATCTAATGGAAGAAACAATTGGAATGGGGAAGAGCCTTTTCACCAATTTGCTCTTTGTAAATCTTTCATGCCAATCGTTCCCCCCATGGAAAAGTTGACTTCATAGACAATGTACTCCGTACCCCAGTACAGAACTGAGTTATCTCGAACTCCAAGTTAAGAAACAGTTTGGTTTGTTTTTTGTGGTAGTTTTTTTTGTTTGTTTCTGGTTGTTTTTTTTTTTTTAAATTCTCACTCTATTGAGCATTTGTGTGAGAAATAGATGAAAGATGGATGTAAGGTTTTTTGGGTTTTGATTTTTTTTTTTTCTTTTCCTCGGGATGAGGATGTTCTCTTTGATAATGTTGATTCCAGCTGAGTGGTTGGACAGAAAAAAAAAAGAAAAAAAGCCATGAATTTTTATGGAGGTTTTTAATTTTGCCATGTAAGCAAAGTCAGTAACAGAGATGGAGATAAACACCAGGGAATAACTTTGTTCCAACTCCCTCACCAGAGGGGTTTCTTTTTCCCCTCAGCTAGAGTGTGATCAAATAGTCGATCTTGTGTCTAGAACAATGGAGATGCCAGAAACCTTTGGCAGGATGAAGTTTGAGGGCAGATGGCTGCAGTGCAGAAGGAAGGACAGGAGTCATCTACAGCAGTTTCCACACTGAAATCCTTTGAGTTCTACTGACAGCTGATCTGCTTGCAAGTTGATTGATCCTTTCCTCCCTTTTCCACTGAAGGTTTTCACTTCCCTCACACCCAATACTGAATCAACGGTTTGTGTGGCCACACTCTAAATGGGGTGTTTGAAACTCCTAGTGAGAGGTGGGAAATAATTGGGGGGTGGGGAGGAGGAAAATTTTAATAATAGAAGGGTAAGTGGGTTAGTGTTTGTTAAATTCTAAGTGGTTTACCAATTACTGTTTTAAAAACCCTAATTTTTACCCTGGTGTTGCCTCTGTACAATCCTGTGAAGTACCTTCTTTCATCTAAGCTTGTGGTTAATAAATGTTGAATAAATTTAAATTTGAATAATTTTGAACATTGGAATATAGCAGCTTTCCTCCCTTATTCTCGTAGTGTAATTTCAATGCTTCTTTGCATAAAGATAATAAAAATTGCTTTAAGGGGTACTTCTCTGGTATCCTTGTTTTCTTGAGTATTTACCTGCATTCTGCCCTTTTTCCTCCATTTTGAGGCAGTCTTTCCTTCATAATCCATGGAGTTTTCATCTCTCCACCCCCCAAGAAACAGCAGCATTAAATTAATATGTTTGGAAAATAAAAGCTTTCAGTTATCTGGAGAGTAACATGCAGAATGCTTTTACTGGGAATAAGAGTGTCAGGGTTCTGGTTTTCCACATGGGTGTTCACTGCTCTAGCGATTTGCAAGGCTAAATATGTTACTGTTTGATTTTTCTGATCCCTCCACAGAAATCTTTATATTTCTATGAGGTATTTCATTGCATAGCTGATCCCCACCTGCTCAACATGTTTCCCCCCTTTCCTGTACGTGATATCCCGTACTAATTACTGTACTTCAAATGGGATTGGTACATTTGCTCAAGAGGGCTTTTCATGCTGTATGAAATAGGCAGCTCTGACAGCAGCGAGGCAGGCATGGTTTCCAGTGATAGCTCTAGCCAGTGGAGGGCAAAATTGTCTCTTGTATTCCTTCATGGGAGAGTTACCTTCTGATGGTTAATAGTTTAAGAGTGTCCATGGAGTGTCCTGAAAGTCCTTTCCAGTTGGCTAGCCTACCTATTGGAGTAAATAAATCAGCCATTTCTTTGATACATTTTGTTTGTTTGTCTCGTAAGTTTGTACTTACAGGGAAGCATCTGTTCATTAAGTAGTAGAGTATTTCAGGAAATGTTTCTGCTCTTTTTCCATATTCTCTGTCTAATAGTAATAAAATAAGGGAGATTTAAAAAAAATACTACACAGTAATTCAAAGGATTATGAATGTCTAAGTGCATAATCTGTAAAGCAAATAAGTCACCAAAGAAAACGTAAAAACCAGGTGTTTTTCACCTACACCTAATGCATGGTGCGCTGCTGTAAGTAATTTTACTTTAAGAATGTTTAAGAAAGATTGAGTCAGCTACTTACAGTTGAAGAAGCTAGCCATGCTTGCATTGTGTTTGAGGACTTCAAACTAGAAAAGAAACAACCACATGCTATGAAATTGATAGTTCCTTACTTGTGATGGCATATTCTCCAAGTATCCAGGTGTTTGATTCAAAACCGTTTATCCTTGTAAGTACTGATAGTATCTGTGGAGATCAAACTTGTTTGTTTCAATTTGCATTAGTGTGTTTTTTGTTAACTTTCAACTAGAAAGAGACACTTTTTCTTATAGCTTAGCAATTAATTTCGATACCTCTTTAAAAGAGAAGAACACTCAAGCTGACTTTTGCTCACCGCAGTCGGTGTTGGTTGTCAAATGTTTTCTTGCTTCTATGTCATGTAGTCCCATGCCATTGTCCTGAAGCAACACAGTATTTTCATTAGCACGGATCATCTGTAATGTTCAGGGTACTGAATTTTGGAGGATTACTGTGTACTGTCCATAAGTTTTTATTAGAAAACATGAATTTATGTGAAGGATACTCCTGAATCTCCTGCCCAAAGTCTACAGGCTAAAGGTTCTGATTGGATCTACAAAGATAGATGGACCATTACCAATATTAGCAGAAACTAGTGACACTTCGGTAACAACATTGTTTAATGTCAAATATTAACATGTGATATCCATGCCAAATGACGTTTTAATATAAAGTGCTTTGGAAGTGATGGCCAAAGAGGTCCAGTGGGGGGACAAAACCAATCTTGTTTTCATAAGTAGAGAGAGAAAATATTTATACATTCAAGAGGGAGAAATCTACTGCTGTACTTAAGAATCTGAGAACTATTCCCTTGCTCTCAAATAATATAGTTTTTGGTTTGGCACTTAATTTTCCTAAATAACTGGAAGAGTTTTGTTTCACAATCCTAAACAAGTGTAATATTATGTTTCATTAGGGGATAGCTTTGTCTAATTAATTTAATAATATGCTGGGGCTAGCAAGTCCAGTCACTTGCTCAGCTTCTACAGTTTATTTTTTTGTCATCGTTAAATGCGTTGTGTGAATAACGGTCACTTGGCTTGGTGTCGTGGTAGCTGTTTTAGATTCTTGTTCAAAATATTTCTCTTTCATAGTGAAGATCAGCGTTGTCAATGTATAAGTTATTGTTGTGAATTTGTTGGGTTTTTTGTGTACTTGAATGGTTAGGAATGAGGCTTTTTGTTGTCAGTAGTTGTTAATATTTTGAGGTTGTTTTGCTGTCAGGAAGTTAGTAGGAACCTTGCTCTTTCCAAGCAAACTAAAGGGCACTTAAGAACTTTATGTGCTGAGGTCCTGACACATCTTATTTGTGTATTCTGCTATATAATCTCGTTTGGTGGCGATAACCTTCCTTAACTTTTCACCTGAGTGCCTCTTCATAAAGTTGTGAAGTAAATAGTGAAAAACTGAAGTAGTGACTGAGGTGTATTTCAAGTCCAATGAATTGTGTAAATAGGGGAAATAAGAGTATTTTCCTGTTGGTGACTAGAAGCTTGACCAAGAGGTGAGAGTAGAGCTACAAAGAAATACTCTTCTTAAGTATCTTGAAAGTTAGAGGTGCTCTTAAGGGCAGATAATTTACTAGTTTATACCTTCTCTTCATACCTTTTTTAGGGTTACCTGTGTAGGTCCTAATACTGCTGTTTGACTATAATAGTATGTTTCACACATACGCTGATGCCTCTTGGCTGATTATTGCGTCAGCCTTAAATCAGTGCTAAATTGGTGTGGGTAGAAGGGCATTTTATGTGAAGAAAGAAAATGTCTTATGAGAACAAATACTTTGGTCTGCAGACATGGGCCATAGATGGCAGCCAGCTATGTTGAACTCGCACAGTTAAGACTTCGTACTATGGGAAAATCTCAACAGGTGAAAAAGGGGAGCAGCTGGGAAGCTGATAATGACTTCAGTTTTTAGTCAGATGTGCAGAGTTCGGTTGTTCTGTTGTTGTATTACATTTTTGGGTTTTGTTTTTTAAAGAGCTAAGTTAATAATCAGGATACTGAAAGACTTAGGCCGGGTACTGGCAGTTACCTTTCCTTGAAGATGATGGTAAGCTTTTTTGAAATAAGATGGCGGTGAATTTAATTCTGGATGCCAGAATTTCTTTGTTAGTTGACACAATGATTTCATTAGAAAAATTGTGTATTTATCCACAAAAATGATAAGATATGGTTGTAGAACATTTGTTAAGAGGTATGAGGGTAGGCCTTTCATATACAAAACAATGTATATGTTTTAATTGGTGTTAAAATAACAGCACGAAGTCAGCCAGAGTGGAGAGGTAGGCAAGTATTTATTCCCATTTAACTTTCCTGGAGTATTCATTTCAGGTATAAGTAGTAGAGGAAATGTCCTACACCTCAATAAAACAATGAATAGAGGCTTAAGGAAAAAATATTCTATTTCTTTCCATGCCTTTTGAAGATGAAGTGAGGAAACTATTTTTAGTGGGAAGGTGAAGGAGTATATGAACAACTAATCAAGTTAAATACTGTCAGATATTGAGAACTATTCTAGGGTTCTCTGAGATTTGTAGGTATTTTCCACGACACTCTTGTTCTGAAGCTTAGGAAAAGTTTCTGACCAAGACTGATGTGTGTATGTGTGTGTCTGTGTATGACTGATTAAAACAAAATAGATAAATTGACAGTAATGTGATTTGTGAATGGTGGCAGGCCAGTCTTTTAATTTAGAGTCTACATGTCGTCTGAGCAGCTGCAGTTAAGGGGAAGATGCAGAATGCTCTGTTCACACCTGTGAACAGAGAAGTCGTTTCTCCTTTGCTGAGAACAGAATGGTTTATTGAATGGTACATTACTAAGGTGGCCTTACCAAAAGGAGGTGAACTCTGTGCTGACAAGGGGAATAGAAAACCTTTTGCCTTCACTTTTTTTAGTGGGAAGGAATGTTAATTCTGTTTTCCAGAAACAGAAACTTGGAAAACTAGGAAGGAGGATCTGCTGTTAATCAGCAGAGAATGCACTTGTAGATCTAAATAAAGGATCAGCGTGTTTTAAAGTTTAAAAAGCAGCTTTATGACTTTGTGAAAACTGCATTTCAGGTCCTCAGCCTTACTCATAGTTGCTTTCAGCGCTGCTATCCAAAGAACTACACAGAACTTGAGCACTTTTCCATCTTGCTTTTAGTGAAATGATGTCAACGTGTTGCTGCAGGAGTGAAGGCCCTGATCGTGTAACTTGGGTGTGCACTTCACCTTCTGATGTAGATGTTCAATACGTGGATTTTGATAACAGCAATAGCATTTTTTTATGTCGTCTTCAACCTCATTTTTAACACATTTGGGTTTTATCTTAAGGGATTTTTTTTTAATATAAACTCTATACACCTAGTGCATAAAAACATCAGGTTTTTTATAAAGACAACTTAACTATCCTCTCAGTCAGAATGTTGACATGTACAGAATGCTTGTATTAGCATATATACTTTCACAAAATAGTAAATATGTTGCTGAAGATTTCTTTCTTACTTCGCTTTCAAAGAAGTTCCATAACAAACAATTGGATTCTATATCTAAACAAGAGGAGAGTACCTCTGTGGGTTTGCTGACTGGTGGTAGAGGTAAATTCCACAATGTACTCCCATTTACCTCTTGTTTTCTGCCACCAGACTTTATACCTTTAGAGGGGCATAGGGCTTTCTGTACTATGTTAAATGTTTATATTCATTTACATTTAAGTAAATCACTGTAAGTTAAATAAATAGAGCATTTAATTTAAATATAACTTACTATAAATTCAGCTTAGACCAAAATGGCTAGTTGAATATAATATTATTGAAATGGTATGAATATTTTTTTAATCAGAAAACAAGCACGTTTTCTGGAGTGCTGCAGTCCTGAAATACATATACTTTCTTTGAAGAAATGCATAGTCATATATGCAAAATTATTGAAGCTGCCCTTTTCTGTTGGCAAGTATTTGCTCAATATGGTGTTGCATTACCTTAAGTCTAATGCTAATATAGTGAATGATTAAAATAATATGAACACTCCTTATTGTAGATTAAAGATCTGTAAAGCTGACAAGCCTGTGCTGAGCTCTGGATTTAAAATCTTAAACTTAATATTTTATTTTCTTCATCTTGCATAGTGAATTAGCAGTTGGATAAACTCAATTTTGGAACAACCTATCTTCTCAGACGTACAGTGCAGGGTATAGCAAGGGTCGGTTTCCAACCAATGAAATGTGAAGTCATCCGTGACAGCCATGTGAGAGAACTGTATAGTCTGTATACTTTTGTGTTACTCAGTTTTGTAGTCTTTGTCTTCTGCTCCTTTAACTGTGTTGTACATAAATCAGAATTGTGATTTCTTTGGTACTGTTGAACTGTTTCATGCTAGTATTGCATTAAAACTTGCTTGGCTAGCATTTTTGTGCATTCTGAAATTTGCATATCCCTAGGCAAGATATTTATTTTACATTCTGGGTTAGTTATATTGCCTCTTATCTAATTGCTTAAGTGCCTTTACATTGAAGATTAGATGTATAAAGCAGTTCATGGTTTTAAATTCATATATAGAAGACTTTACTTTTGCTATTTGCTTCTACAGTAGTACAATAGACATTAACAGTTTTTCATCTTAGAAATTAGAATATAATATATGGCCAAGGACATAATGGAGGCCTAAAGATGTGTACGGGATGAACTTCCCTTTCTTTTGAAAGTAGGTGAAGGGGGAAAGAAATGGGGTTTTGATAGTGACCAGATGGACATGCTTTAAAGAGTGGCTTGATTTTCAGTAAACACTAAAACTCGGATTTTTGTAATCCAGGACATTGTGAGTTGTTGAAGTTGGGAATCTGCAGCCTAAAGTTGGAGCCACTTAAAATCAATAGTGCCTTTTGAAACTCTTGATTCTAGTGTTTAAATTAAATTGCATAAAGTGTTTGACTTTATCTTCAGTTGTGAACGTTTATGGATCATTGTGGGTACTTAGCCCATCTGAAAATTGAGATTGTGGTGAACATTTCCTTAAGAGCCAATTAACAAAAAAGGTGTATACCTTTGAATTTGCATGTGCATCTATAGCTCTGTGTAGGGTGAGAAGCCAATCAAAAATGTGTTTGAGTATGTATTCTTTTAGAATCTTCTTGGCTTGTCACTTCTGTAGTGCATTTTACTAACATCAGTCAAAAGTAGACTTTTCAACCTAAATATCTCCTGTTGGCCAAATAAGCCCAAGCGTGTAAGCCCAAGATAAGGATAGCAGCCCCCAAATCCAAAAATAGGTTGTGCTGGTATTTATGTGGTGAGTGCATAATACAGGGTCATGAAATACAGATTTTGGATCAAATGTTCAGCAATGTCACTACTCTCTTTCTTCCTTTTTCTTCTATCAAAACCTATTGGCACCTGGTATTAAACTCAACACTTGCTGTTGCTTTGAGCTGGGAGATCTCTTCGATACTAGGCAGGTTCAGAACTGGGATTTGCAAATTCTGAATGTTTTCCCCCCTCACCTCCCACTCACAAAACAACTCTGTCAGTGCAACTTTCTGGTTTTGGAATATAGCTGGTGCCCTAGGTACAGCAGTTGACAGATACTTCACAATCAAAGTGTTTAATGGTAAGAGGTGATAAAGAAAAAAAAAATAACAGAAAGTAGTATGAGGAAACAAGGAGAAAAGAAAACAAGGTAAGGGTAGTAACAAATTATTTTACTTTTTGCTACCCAAACCAGGAGTTGTCACTGGAGAGGGTAGAGTTTGGGACTATGATGCTGTAGCAGCAGAATGTAGAAGAGAGAATGTATATAACGAACAGGTTTAACGAAAAGGTGTCTGATTTAACCGTGGAACAGAATTTGCAGTGTGCCATTGCTCAGGCATAAAAGTCATTGGCAGGAGGCCCCATGCAAGGAATAAAATCCTGTTTCCACCAACGTGGAAAGTTACGGTTTCAACTGTGAAAGGAGGTAAAGCTTGGAAGGAATTAGCGTATCGCTAGCACTGAGTGCATCTGGAACTGAATGGCTGGGTTAAATCATTCAGTAGTGATTAATGAGACTCATTGCTTAGGTTATACAGCCCTTAAAAATTAAAAAGAGTAATTTAAAACTAGATGCAAAGCAGAAAGAAGGAACCATTTCTACTATTTACCTCTTCAATACAGAAGGTGGAAGCAAGTCTTCCCTACCTTTTGATACCAGGAGAAATCTGTTAAGTGCTGCTGTTAAGTTTAGAAGCTGAGAAATTAATTTTTGAACAATTGTTCTGAGGAACATTTTGTGACTTTTTAAACGCATATGCAGCAGTTAGAGCCTTGAAATGGGAAGGAGCGTGCAGGATGGAATTTTGCTGCTGGTAAGTACTTTGCTTCTTAGAAAACTTCAGAAAATAATTATTTCTATTTTCTCTTTTACTCGTGAGCGTTAATCTGTGTTGCCTGTAGGGAAAGCAAAATATTGAAACCTATAAAGTGAAACAAGATTAGAGACATACAGAGTAGTTATTTTAACTTTTCTCGAATATGATTCTGGCAGTTACTGAGCTGAATGGTAATGTAGCTTGGTATCATATCAGGAATAATGTTCAAAATGTTCAAAGGCTGTCATTCCGTAGGAGGATTATAGTACTGATATAAATACACTTCTCTTTACTTCCAAGTTTTTAGTGGAGGGCACAGAGACACGAGTGAAGTGTGTGTTCAAGTGTTAATTTTTTTAGAACCGTAAAAAGAACCAAACAGTGGCATCATCTATGATGCTGTTGCTTAAAATGGTTGACCTTTCTGCAGCAAATTCATAGGGGTAGAAAATAAAAGGGAGCTAGGCCCTTCTAGAATAAGGTGTTACACCTCTGGGGTTTATTGCTGCAAATACTAAAATAAAATTCAGCTTTAATCTCTACCAGCTAGGGGCTGAGGTTCCCTAAATGGTATTGCTGAAAAATCTCCGCTCACAACATTTTTGGCTTCTGGATTGCCAGTTTTCCCACTTGTTTACTGTCTGTCTTGGTTTTCTTTAAAATTTTGATTTTTTTTTTTTTTTTGGGGGGGGGGAGGGTGGGTGGGGAGCGGTGCAGGTGGTGTGTCCAGCAAAAAGCAAGGAAGTATGACTTTTTAAAGCTAAATGATTGCTTCTTTCCCATCCATACATTTATGTGGTAGCCATTACCATGATGTGGAATGAGACTACTTAATTGCCTCCCACTCACCTCCCCCCCCAATACTCCGTATCAGATGGAGATTTTTTTCACTGCCTTTGCTGGGACAGCCAAGCTAGGAAGTTTAGCAGATTTAGGTTGACCCAGTGCTTTAACGTTGTGACCAGAAGGAGTGAATGTTATTTATACAGACAGCTTTTGGTTTTTTTTTCCTTCTGACTACAAGGATTATTGATACTGTGAACATTTGATTTTGACTGATCACCATGATTTTTTGGGGGGAGGAATTACTATTTAAATGTCAATGAAGTCAATTGTTATTATTCCAAAAAGATTGGCTTAATGTCCTCACTCAGATTATCGTGTCTTCAGGATTGATATTTCTGTCTTTGACAAGAATTTACATTTTATTTTACATCAGTTTACAGAAAGACATTTACATTTTGTTTGCCTGTTACCTTTTTGCAGGAAGGAAAGCAACAACCTCAGAGCTAAAAATTCATGGTAACCTACAGTCCACTAATAATTAGAATTAAACAGAGTTAGTCATTTAACTTGATCATTTCATCACAATTCCTGTAGGCTTGCAGCTGATCATTTTGAATCTCATAAAATGAAATTTTATTTTACTCACCTTACGCAGGTCAAGTAAAAAGCCACACGAAGTTAATGAATCCTTTTCTTTGCAATGAACTGAACGTGGCATTTGTTTTTGTTCTAGCAGTCATGAAATCACAGGGTGTTGGCGACAAGTCCATTATTGGCTCTGTGCACTGTGTTTCTGAGGGCTTTTACTCCACCCAACGCATTATGTGTGCAAACTGTAACATACTTGTTAAAACTTGTTTTAAAACGAGGATTCCTTTTTTTTAAAAGCAGTAATAAAGAGAAAATAAAAATAGCTCCCTGTTCTTTATTAGCATAAATGAAAGAGAAACAGCAACTCATTCCTTTTGTGGCCTGAGGAAGAAAAACAAAACTGGGATGAATCCTCAGCCCCTTAAAGTCAAAGGAAGTTTAACTACTGATTTCAATTTTTACCTTGTCTTGCAAAGGCTCAAGTTGTGTGTGACTTTTCCACTACATGATATTACATAGAAAAGCTTAATAGTGGGGAAAAAGAGATGATTAATAATGTCACTTCTAAACTTAAAAAGTGAGGGAAGTTTCAAGACTAATCAAATTCTGCAATTTAGGATCCTTTTTTGTCATTGATTGCAACATTGGATTTATTGTGTGTTGTGTTGGTGCTGTTGGTGTCTTTCCTGTGGTAGTCAGTCATTCCCCTGCTTCCTCAACACCCGAACTGATTTTGTTTTAGCTTCTCATTTTTATCTTCTTTGTTTGATTTTGTTTGTTTGCATGTCTAATAGCTTTTTCAGAGCGTTTTTGTCTTTGAATTGTCCTGTGCTGTATAATATCCTTTCTTCTGTGGCGTTTAGCCAGGGTTGTGAGAGAAGTATAATACATAAATCTAAGAGTTTGTTTTACATAGTTCTGATTTTTTTAGATAGCAAAAATACTCAACTATTGCTGTTGCTCAGGTTTGAAAATGAATACAGTCTGGTTCCTATTAGCACAATATTTGAAGGGAGCCATAATATATTATAAACAAAGTGTTAAGCACAGATCACTTCTTTAAAGAGGGAATGGTGCCAGCCATTTAAAATGATAACAAGCTCATCAGCTTTTAGAACATACTATTTCCAAACCTCTACTTAATTTCTTTTTTTTCCCCCCCAAAGTTTTAAATTACAGAAAAAATAAAGCCAGACTTTCCTCTGTGACTAGTCTTTTTTCCTAAAAGTGCCAGGTGTCTGATCAATAGCATGTGCTGGGAAGCATGAATTTCATCTCTGAGGAGACTTTAAATGCACTTATTTTCAACTTTCACGAGCTACAAGTTGTATGTCTTGTTTTGTTCTCCTTTTCAACTGGGCAATGCTAGGTAGTTTTGTTATTTCACTACTGATTTAAGACACGATATGTACATATTTTTCTTCAGGCTTTTAAGGGCTCAAGTTTAAGTGGTAGATCATTATTCTACGCATCGAAAGTGAAGGGTGATTAACTCTGTCTGGGTGCATGCAGTGTAATTTTAGAGGCTACAAATGTTGTTACAAGTCAGGTTAAGGTTTAAAGGTGAAAGTTTGGCTGAATGAGTTTTACAGCTTTAAGTTAATGTACGCAAACAAAGAAACTCTTGTTTTCTACCCATTTATGTCTAGTGAGCAAGTAGCTCATGTGGTACAGAAAAGTGTGAAGATTGTGCAGTTTGCCATAAAGTTCAAACTACATACTTTTTATTTCAATTTAGAAGTCCCATTAAATAAACTGTATCTAATACAACTTTTATTTAGGCTGTTCATCTTCTAAATGTAAAGTGAAAGGATAATGGCTTTAAACTAAGTGATAATGATAAACTAAATGATGATGGCTTTAAACTATTATAGCTTAACTTTTAACATTAATGTATTTTGTAGATTTGCTCATATGCCATTAAATAATTTGAAGAACCTGTTGGATAAAACCCTAATAAAACTCCTCTAGTGTGTTTAAGCTTTCCTTCTAGATAGTTCTAAAGTTGCATTGGTAACTTGGCTTTTCACTCAATTTGCTGACTTACCGTATTCCCGAAAATTTAAGTTCTATTTCTTTTAAAGATATCAGCCTGATTCATGGTGTTAAAATTGTAAGTAATGAGACAGGTAGGACCTGTCCTTGTCCCCTGCCTGTGCACCCCTCCCCCCCCCAAAGATTACTTAAAGAACCAAGACATTTGGAAGCTTTTTTGAATTTCTGTGATCGATTCCATTTACATCAGATAACAGCTAAATGGTGTGGATTTTTATAAGGTTGTATACTAGTGTAAGAAGCTGTTCAGCTGCATCTGAAGAAGTGATCCAATCTGATTGCAATTCTGATTGTAAAGGCCAGGGCGTATAAATGGAATAAAACAAAATGGAAGTGATTAACGGGAATAAAAATAAACAGCTTTTGGTCTTGGTAAATGATACCTTTAAAGCACAGCAGCCTAGTTGAACATAATTAAAGTTGTAAGAACTGGGGTAGAGTGAGTGGGCTCTATTGTCTGAGGTCACGAAGGAAATACAGAGGTCAGGGTTTTGCACTTAGTCTTGTGTAAACAATGTCATGCCCTGGTAAGTATAAGAATTGATTTAACAAGGTTAAGCTAATTCAAAAAAACCCCCCAAACAAAAAACAAAGGTGCACTCATTTGATATCAAAATTTCAGTGCAGCCTCTATATCCTCATTTAACCAGTTAATGGGGAAAAGTGAGAAGTACAGGCTTCTGTTTGTGCTTGCTTGGGGATCCCTGTTGCTACTGAGTGATTCTGTGGTGTCAGACTTTGTACAATAACATCTCTGTAGCTTTCCCAGAGCCTGTTCCTTAAAATCTGCAGGTAGGCCGTTGTTTGTTTTTGCCTCCAGTTCAAAATGAGACGACTTCTTAGAATTTTTATTTCTAGTTATGGCCATTGAATATTATTTTCTTTTGCTGCGGAGCTCATATGCTTATCCTTCTTGCAGTCTTGCATGGTGCTGTATATCTCCCCAAGTATATTAAATAGTTATTTAGTTCCAGTAGTTGTGGCGTTTTTTTTTTTTTTTCCCTTCATTAGTGGTTTGGATTATGTATTCAGAACTACATTTATGCATGGTAGAAAAGAAATTCAAGGGTGTGGAGGTATCCTAACAGTTCTCCCTTCTGAATTACACAAATTTTCTTTCTTTCTCCCTGCATCATCTCTGACTCTCTTTGTGTTGAGCCTCTTTTCATTACAGTACATCACCAGTCAGAAGGAACCACCAGCTCCAGACAGAACATGTCTCTGACTGTTAAAAGAAGGATGGCTGGCAAAACCCGTAAGAATTCAATTGAAAACGGAGCTCTGTAACCTAGTCTGGCAAGCACAGGCACCACTCCCTCCCAGAAGTTTCAAGGGCAATTGCTCAGGCTTTCACACGCTTTGTCTAGTCATCTGCCAGCTGTGAGCTAGCCGGGGCTGACGAGTTAGAAATTACTGGTTGTATGGTCTGTCACTTTGTTATCACTGCAGGGTAAGGAGGGCTGCAGGCCCTTGGAGAAGAGGAGGATGGGTGTTCTGCATAAGGATTAAGTATGCGGAGGAAACACACTGCAGTTCCTGGCTCCAACTGTCTTTGGGCAGCTCTTCCTTGGTGTGAAGTGCTGCTTTAATGTAGGTCAGCTTTAACTGTTGTAAATGAGTGTAGTTCTAGTGAAGTCAATGAGCCGGTGTTAATTTACTTCACTTGAGAATCAGCCCAAGTAGATGAGCAACTGGCAAACTCAAAGGCAAGCGCTTATCCCAGAAGAGAAATTAAAATCATTTAGGTGTTTCGTATTTGTTATCTTCTCCCTCTCTTCTGAGGAAGAAGTTAACATTCCTACGTCTTGATTGTGTTTGTTGCAAGTAAAATTTTATTCACAAATGAAAAGTTTGTAAACTGTTACTGTTTTGGAAGTAAAGGGATAATAGGTACTTCAGCTTCTCATTCCAGATCCTCTCTTTACTAATAAGATGAGTGGGTGATCTGAGCTCAGTTGAAGAATAGGTGAGATCACAAAACTGTCAGTCGTCATTCAGCATGACTGACATAATTAGCAGCTTCTAGGTGGAGGAGGCTGAAGATTTGATTTTAGTGAAGACTGCTAACGCTTGTCGTGCCCCATTCACAGAATAGAGTCATCGCATATCCCAGGGTTTTTGGTATGTCTAGTGAAAATGAAATAAACACTGTTTTGCCCCGAAAGAGCTTACTTTGCTGTGTTATAGTTGGTGTTTAAGTGATACTCTTACATAGCAGAAGGAACAGCATATAGACTAGTTACACCTTTGGTGAAGCTCAAGAGGATGCATGCTCTGTCCATTCAAAACTACTTCCTCAAAGACAGACTTGGATCAGCCTGGTCCCTATAGATGCAAATATACGTTACAGAGAATTGCAAGACTGGTAACACTTAAAATTTTCTGTTGTTCAAAAAATAATAGCCTTACAGGTCAAATGAAAATTGTGGCCCTTTTAGCAAGCTAGGTGACAAAGCTGGTGACTTCAAAAACCACATCAGAGTAACTAAGCCATTAGAGTTTCCTAATCTAATGTTATCAAGTGATGTTGCCTGTAAGTCTCAGAGAGGAGTCAGATGCTTTTAGTACTTGACTGTGCACTACTTAAAAAAGATGTACAAATAAGAGAAAAAAACCCCTCATTTCTGTAGCATACTACATACATATCTATTGGAAGAGTGTGCAGTAAATGAGGAAAGAAAATGCCAGCTGACTCTGGTGGTGGTGGTGGTGTCCTTAACAATTCAGTGCTACCCAGAGATTCTAAGACTAGACCCTTCCAGCTGATGGGATGATTTGGTTACCTAGATTTAATGTTGTTCTAAGTGTTTGCAGGACTCGGGAAATTTATTTTGTTCAGTTTGAATTGCAGCTCTTTACTGCCCAGTACTTTGGTTCCTCCTGTAAACAGATGTATTGAAGTTTCTTACGTGAGGTGCTTTATATACCAATTGCTCTGCATTTACACTAGGTGCATCCATGTAAAATGGTTACTCTTTAATGTGTATTTCCTATTTTTGTGATCAAATAGCTCCAGGAATAAGGCAATATTTTACTTTTTAAACATTCATAAACACATAATCAGGGAAGATTTGCAATAAGGAAAAGAATTACTGTATGCAGAATGCTACCTCTTATATCAGACCAAGAGTATGTCGAGCTTTGTTCCTTTCCACCACCCACAGGCACTCCAAATGAAAGGTCTAGCCTGGACTGTGTTCTGGATATTTCCAAATGATATCAAGTATCATCACATTTGAGTTTTTTTGTGAATGGTTGATAGTCCCAGGTAGAAGGCATGGTTGCATCCTGGTTGACTGTGTAAGACTAGTTGCCATTTGTAGCTGGGACTCGTAAGAGGATCTGTGAATTGTCAGATGTTTCATCTGCCAGCTGTATGACTTCAGGGGACGTAAAGAAAGTCATAGCCAAATGCAAAGAAAGAT
The DNA here is from genome assembly GCF_018139145.2 of Gymnogyps californianus. NCBI lineage: Eukaryota > Metazoa > Chordata > Aves > Accipitriformes > Cathartidae > Gymnogyps > Gymnogyps californianus. The sequence continues at coordinate 112,388,745 of NC_059471.1, read as the reverse complement.
TCTTCAATATTTCTTTTTACCAGATCTGTAATGTGCTTTGTATATGTAAGAAACCTGAGGATCATATGTGGTTTCGTGTTCAGGGTAACCTAAGCATGGTTTCTCCTCTTAAATTCTCAAGGGTTGCAAACAGAGATAAGTCAGGTCTCTCTCACATTTGTCTGTGATGAGCATGCGTACTCCAGCACAGGTACCCATTTTGTTTGGCATCACCTTCACAGCATGGGAATTCTCTTGCATTCTGTATGTTAGCTGGACAGCAGCAGTGGTGGTCCAAAGGTCTGCCCTGAGCTGCGTGCCTGCTGATTAGGAAGTAATTTTCTAGGTCCAGGTCAGTGGGGATTTGAAGGCACTTGTGCGTCAGCAGTTTGAGAAGCAGTGTTTAACACGGCAAGCGTGATAGCAAGGGTGATGGAGATGGAGGGTGAGAGACCTATAGGTCCTCAGTGACATGCGATCTCTGCTAATTATTCAGAAACAACCCTTGTATGCAGGACTTCCTCAGCAGTTCCTTCCTTCCTGATTTGAGATTCCTTAGCATGGATAGTGTTGTGGGAGACTGCAACAGAAAATTTCTTGGTTTGACTTGGCTGCTTGTGTGGTTGCTCTGTCATTTAATGCTTCACTTAGTTTTTTCTTTTTTTAAACAGTCTATCCAGACGTCTTGCTTGCCCTGCCCTGCTTATAGGGATTTATTTTAATTACAGCTCGAGTTAACTTTTCTTTGAACATGTTAAGGTATGTCTCTAAAATACATATGTATTTTTTTTAAAGTCAGATATTATATAATGTATCTGGTATGTTTTGGAACGTGCATAGTTCCCTGGCAACTGTTAAGCAACGTTATGCCTTTACGTATATTGTAGTGTAGGAAATTATTATTTTACTCTTAAGTTACATACAGAGTTGGTTGGTTTTGTTTTGGTTTTTTTTTTTTTTGTTTTAAGTATGAAGTAATACCCTTGGGGATGAAGTAGGATCAAAAGCCATTTCTGTTTAAGAAGTTGGGTTAAATATTGTCAGTGGTAATACTGCAATTTTGCTAATATTTGTACCCAGTGAAATGACTTGGCAGTTTTGAGGGCTAATACCCAGTTTGGGGGCAGGTATCAGACAGGACTCTTTCCTCCTAAACTTTGTTTTCTATGTCATTACAGACCAAGTCAGAATAGTAGAGGCCTATTTGTATCTGGGGGTGAATTAAACAAAGGAAACAATGTTTCCACAATTTGGTTGTGAAAAGTGTCAGAAGGTGTGGTAGTGTGCACGCACACCTGAAAGATTGCATGTGAAGTGTCTCAGTTTTCATGGATATGGCTCAGTTCCAGAGATTAATATATCTAGCTTGTAAGCATATAGACTTAAAAATATTAAATAAGTGAGCAAAAATTCTGGGAAAAATATGAAAAGTAAACTGGAGTTTCTTTCTGAATTGGAACCGGACTAGGGGATCAAAATCTTTAAATAGTTTCTTTTGGAAACTGTAGGGTTCAACAGCCATTCAGTTCATGTATTCACAACTTCTTGCTAGTTTGTTAATGTGCAGGGTATCAGCAGATCTGTAACGTAAGGACTCTGTATGTTTTAATTAGCTGGAATCTAGAAAGATTAAGCAAGTAGGATTTTTCTTCACTTTTGTTTCACACTGACTGAATAAAGATGCTTTTATGGGCTCTTATGGTTTGACCTGGTGTAAATGGCCACCTGTTTATGCAACGGCAAGGTCTAACTTAAGGTTCACCTTGGTTTTGTGTTGTTTTTTGTGGTTGTGTTGTGGTTTGGTGGGGGTTTTTTTTGTTTGGTTTTTTTTGTTGTTTTTTTTTAATGGGATTAAGAAATCACTAATTAGGATGCCATGAAAGCCACGGAAGAGGATCACAGCACCCAACCATCAGAAGCAGTAGCAGTCTGGGAAGTATTCAGCAGTTGAGCTAATTAATGCCTCTGCATTAGGCTGTTGATACCTTGGCCAGCTTTAATTATGTGCATTCAATAAAAAGTAGATGCTACTCAAGCTGTATTTGTTTCTTAAGGAAATATTTCTAGCATGAAGAAAATTGATAGAGAGTCTGAAGAGCAAGATTTATTAAAATAGCTACAAAATTGGCTTTTGAAATCATATTTTAACTTTTTGGGTGTAGCCTTGGAACATGACTGCATTCAACAACATGAAGGGAAAATTACAGAGTGTATCTAATATTATCTTGCCATCATAAGGAAGTGGTTTTAGTCTCACAGTTGAAGGAATGTTATGTTAGGGATAAATATTTTATATATCCTTTAACAATGAAGCACTAGTTCTGTTTGTTGTTTTTGTGTGTATGTATGTACACTTGAATCTGTGACTCATTAGTGGTAAAAAAAAAAAAAGATACCATTCTTTATCTATCCTCACTGCATTTATCTCCTATCATAGATTATTGAGAAGTATTGGATGTTCACTTAATCTTCCCTCCTGCTGTGTATTATATGGAACTCTACTGACATTCAATTGTTAAAATGTTACAAATACTATTCCTGTGATAAGGTTCAGTTACTTCAAGGTATAGTTGGGAATAGGAGTCAGATTTATTTGACAGGAGTGCTAGCATGATGTTAGGTTTACAAGTAGGCAGAACTATTACTAACAACAAAAATTGTTGCTTGTTTTTATGTATCAGTTTTTGTTACTACCTTATTATTTTGGAATTGTACAGGAAGTGTCACACCTGCTTGAAATGTGTTAGTATTAATCATATAACTTTTAGTATAATATTTGTGATTGAAGTCTACAACATTACACATTTTCTCAGCATAATTTAAAAAAGCATTTTTCAATTTTAGGAGCAGCAGGAATAGAAGAATTCTCTAGATTATACTTAGTAATATTTTTCTTCTCACTGTATTAAGATATCCTCGCCGCAGTGATAAAATCTTAACTATTTTGATTATATTTTTTCATCTTTTTTCACTTTGAACAGTCTTAAGGAGTAAACCTTGTAAGCAGAGATTATATTAGTTTCTAAATATAAGCTTTTTCTCTCCTTCCTTGCTTTCTAGGAAATGAAAACAATTTGTCATGGGAATAGACTTCAAATTTAAGCCTGTAAATTTGATAAATAAAAGAATGCAAAAATCGTTAAGTACTTGTTAGAACAATCAAGTCAGAGGCTCCATATGGCAAATGGTTTTGGTGCACTCATATTTCAGTAACTGTCAGAATTGAGACAGAACTGGATTTGGGAATAGGTAACATGATTAATCTGGTGTAATAGGAGTTTTCAGTTCCAACAAAATTCAGGGTAGATAGCTGAAGTTTTACAGTATTTTTTAAGAGATATATAAATAACCAGTTATTGGGTGATTGTCAGTTTCAAGTCCTTCATAAGTTTTAGCTTTCTCTGTATTGTATTGCTTTTTTATCATTGAGTTTTTTGATAGTTGAATACAGATGCTCATGACTGTCTTGGACAGCTTTCTTCACTTACATTGTCTTTTCTCCAAAGGCTTTTTGTACAAAGGAAGTAAATCCTACTGAATTATTTTGGTGTATCCTGAACATAAACATGTATTGCTCTTAATACATTTAACTATCAGAGTTTACTAGATAATAAGGAATGTTTCTTAAAGATAATATGTAATTAAGTTGCTTACTACTTTGGTGTAATTCTATTCTAGCTGTGGAGCACCGAATTATTACTTATTGGATCGATAAATCCCAAAAAGACAATTCATTGTCCTAAGGAGGGCAAAAGTGTCTATTTCTTCCTTCCAAAATCTTTGTCTTGCTTCAGATTCCTTCTCTGAGATAGGTGAAAGGATTAACTTGTTCTTCCAGGTCACAAACTGCCATATTTTATATTCAGGATACCTAGTTATTTAGTTTGAAATAGATTCGTCCTTGCATAACATACAAACATTAGTCTGTCATGGTCTTTTTTTTTTTTTTTTTTTTTTCCCTAGCACGTTCATCCTTCTCATGAATAGCCGGTAGTTTTGACAATTTTCAGCAACTCCTTTTAGACAGGCCTTTAATCCTCTACTACTTCCTGTCTGCATCATTACAAATACAAGTTTAGGCATGCTAGAGAAGGGGGGGAATGTTTTCTCTGAGAAAATATTAATCCTTAAACAAAAAATGAAGTGTCTTAGAGTGTTATTAGAATAAGGAAGCTTATATATAAAAAAAGGTATAATCTTTCATGTGTGTATTTAAACAGCTTATTATAATTTGGGAAGCTTCAGAGAGGAAAGCATTGTTTATAAAATGTATTTTCTGTTCCGTTAGAATAGAAAATGCCATTTTAAAAATATATAATGAAAAGCAATTAATTGCCCATCCCATCCACATTTCTAAGAATTTTGTTTGATTCCTTCTACATCCGTTGCTTGAGACACTAAGTGGAACATCGCTATGGCAATGCTACAGTTTCCTTAGGAAATGCCAGTCTTCCCTCTGCATCCACACCCTCTTCTCTTCTTTCTCTACCTTGCTTGAGTCTGCTGTGTGAACACAAGGCCACATTGCTCCTAGTCCTATTCCTTCTCTTAAAGGAAATGCTGGTCCACAGCATAAAACTGAGTGAATTTAAATTTTACATAACATACTACTTACAGAGCAGTATTGCTCTACCCTTTTATATAAACAGCATGAAATGCCAGGAGCTGCCCTTTTTTTTTTTTTTTTTTTTTGTCTCTGCCAGGCTGTGGTACTACAGTAGAAAGCATTTTATTTTTCAAGTAAAGACAGTTGACTACAAAAAAAAAAAAAAAGTCTGGAATTAAGTTTTATAAGATGAATGATGAAAGTCACAGTGTAGTATTTTACAAATTGTTTATAGCACTAGTCTTAAATACAGTATGACAAGTGGTTTCCACCTTTTTTGGATTAAGATACTACGTAAATGCAAAAAAATTCTTGTACATTACTGTATGTACACCATTAAAATTAAATTTAATGGAAAATACTGTAAAGGTGATGATGGTTCCACATTATCTGTATGGTTCCATCATATCAAACTATGAACCTCTTAAAAGCCTCATGTGGGGTGATAGTGGCTTGCAGCTCACAGTTTAGGATCCATCTTCAAGGAAAGACCAAAGATGGGCTTTTTTTCTAATGACAGATAGTAGCAGAAAGGAGTTTTGGAGCTTTGTGTCACTGATATTTTAAATACTGTATTTTCTCTGTATATATGTATTGTTTGGTCAGGCTTAGATCTTATAAGCAGGCTAAGGTCTCGTTGACTTCCTTAATCTGGACATGACCGCATACTCGCATCCAGGAGCTATTGCCTGTCTTCAAGTGCGTCCTATGGATTCTTTCAGAAATGCTTTCCCTTCTAGCACAGTAACAGAGAGGGAAAAAGTTCTTGAAGATACATTTGCCATGCCAGTGAAGGCATAGTTATAACCAATGAATCTTTATAATTAAAACAGCAACTGTATGACTCAGATTTTGTGCTAGGCAAGTGGAATGCTTTGTTGTGGGTAATTAAATTACAGTTGTTCTGCTCTTAGATCTTGACCATTTTCCAAGGAGTTTTCCCACCATATGCGTTACCTGTGATAGGACCAACCTTGTCTTTGTTTGGCTTATGCATTCCTTTCTGCATGGGTAACAACCAAGATTATTGAAACTACATGTCTGTCCTCTCTGAGGATAGATGTTCTGTGTTAAGCATCTGCCTCCACCTGAAAAGAACAGTATTCAACTATTGCTTCTTTCAGTTAAATTTCTTATTGGAGAAATAAAGTAGGGCAGTGGGATAGACTCCAACTCTCTGAATGTTCTAAATACTTCTGAGAATTAAAAGTGAATCTTTGAGCTCTTTGCCACCAAAAGTGCTGTTTAACGTTATTGCTACAGCTTATTTTAATCGGTGAACCAATAATGAGGAAGAGAGTAATCCTAGGAATACGTATTTTTAAAATATATTTAATTTCTAATAGTGATATTATTTTACATATACTTGTTGAACTTAGCCAGATGGATGCAATTTAATAGCTAATGCATAATTCTGCATAAATACAAAGTTGGCTTTGTTCCTAATGCATTTAGCTGTTCTATCAAATTCTAGATATCTTTAACCTATCAGGTCCTATGAAAATACATTGTGTTACAATGGTAATATTTAAATTCCAAAATCTATTTTTTAATTTTTGGTGTTGTTTTTCTCCCCCTCCAAGACTTCCTCTCAGTAGAAGCTAACCAAGTTAGTTTCAGGGTTTGTGAAGGATTCTGAATTCATCTGTTTTCATTTAAGAATGCCTTGAGAATGCCTCACTTTTATCTGTTGACATGAAACATTTCTGGAATGTACATTCAGAGAATTAAACCAGATACATTTAACATTAAAGCATTTAAGTCTTGAGAGTCAATTACTTAAAATGTTAGATCATGTTAGTAGGAAGTAGACACCCTGCAATAGGGGAGGGAGGAGCATGAGCAACCATGACTTCCAGTTTTAAATGGTATAACAGTGAGAAAACAGCACTACACGTCATCAGTTCCTACAAGAAAGCAAAAGCAAAGATGCAGAAGGACTGTGACAGGAAAGCCATTAGGTGTGAGCTTTTCACCTGTTAAGGCCAGCTGTCCCATGTGGGCTTTTCCTTTTGGTTTAAGTCCATTTCTACTACAGTCTGTAACACTGCAGCAGAAACTGCAAACTCTCAGACATTAACAGTAGCTAGTTTTATGTGATACATGGGAAAAAGTGTCATGTGTTGGAAAGTTGAATTAACTTCTTAATGTACTTCTCTTGTGTTTATATTGAGTTTTTAAGTGGCATTTTACAAACCCCATCACCATACTGCTGCTGCCAAAGTGACTAATAGATCTATTGACACCATCTGTCTAAGGAATCCACAGCCGCTCTTTCGGAGTCTGGTTTAGTTTTCAATAGAAAAGCATTCTTCATAGGAGGAATTATTTCTGTGTTCCTCTTTTCTTTCTCTTCTGCTCCCTTTCCCCTCCCAAGGATCCTCATTGGTGATTCATACTGGAATTTCCCACAGTTTCCCCCCACCGACTTCCTTTTGCACATCCCATAAATTTCTCTGTTGATTCTCCAGTATTATATGATATGTTGGCATGTTTTATCACAGTATAGAAGCTGTAGGGCAATCTGGACAGAAATGAAACATGAGTAGCTCATTTTGCAGATAATTCTCTTAAATTGTTTTGTTCTTTTGGAAAATATTTGATGTATATAATAACATTTTTAGAATTGAACTGATGGTGCATTAACCAGACTTAATAGTGTGTCTTCTGAAATACTTCTGTTTGGTGATAGAAATACCTATTTCTGCAAGGGGAGGTTAAATTGTACTTAATACTTAGAATATCTATTTCTTTAAAAATTATTCTAGTTGAGTAGTATGAAGGTGTTTGGGAGGAGGAAAGCATGCATAAGTTGATATGCAGTGTTCCAGTAGTAACTAACGCTGCTCAGTCTTGCCATTTGTGGTTGGCAGAAGCAGCATGATGCTCTAGGCAAATTATGTTGCTAATGGTGATGATTTAGAGGGACAATTATATACATTTATATTAAAATGTAGATGTCTGTAAAGACTTTCTGAAGCATGGTGGAGCTTTAGATTGTGGCTCACTGAGCCATTCACCAATATCCATGAAGTGAAAATAGTAAGGTCAGTCTCCAGAGCAATAGTGATTGCTTGTGCTTGCTGAAAGTTCTAGCAAGTCAGCAAAATTTGTAGTTTGTAAATGAGGACTTAGTCAAGATAGGAGAATAGGTTTATCACAGGTTGATCTGAGGAGTTTTATTTAAAAAAAAAAAAAGTGTTGGGGGGGAAGCTAGGTAAAGACCCAAGTTGGGCCAACTGTGAGCAATGGCAGTGAGCTGATGATGCCATTGCAAGTGCTAGAGATTCTGGGAAGGGGAGCTAAATTCTCTCAGGTAATGACTTAAGGTTTAATTGTTCATAATGAACAAGTTCTTCTGTTCGGCTGATGTCTGTTTCTTACTTCTGTAATGTTTAACTTTGGTTAATATTAAACAATCTGAGTCTTTAAATTATAAAGGCAATACTAATCTTGTAGGTGCTTTCTGTATTGAACTGAGCCACCTGACTCATGTAATTAATGGTATTTAGAAATCTAAGATCATCTGCTTACAAGTTCTGCAAGACTATACTTTTACGTTAATGAAAAAATCCAAGTATAACAAGAATTTAGTAGTACTGTGCTCAGCTCTGTTCAACAAGTATGTTCTAACCATATGAATGTCATTTGCAGTAAACTGTTTGAAAATACCTGGTGTTTGTGTCCATTGAGTTTCTTCAGGGGTCACAGAGAAAGAACCAAACTATAAATCCTTTCTAGGTTTCCTGCACTGGTCTTCCTCATGATGATGCTGTAATAGCCAGAGATTCTTGTTCTCCTGTCCCAGAGAATGGATTGACCTGCTATTTCTGTAGGAGTTCATGGGATTTCTGCTTCTTGCTAGATTTGAAGGACAGGGGAAGGTAACTGTCCTCTGCTAAATTTACTCATTTACAGCACTAAAATTAGCTATTGGTCACGGTGACGGGAGCAATATGAAGACATAATAGATCTCTTCGTAACTTAATCTTTCGTTTTTTCCACTTGTTTGTGGACTAAGCAGACATTTTATTTAGGACATCTTTTATGAAAAATGTATGGGTCACACCTCTCAGGCACTGCATTTGGTTCTTTAGACCTGGGCAGGTCCTATAACAGTTATGTTGGGAGCATTTTGGGGAGGAAGAGAAAAATTGGGTTTTTTGAAAACATAAAGATTTGGTATAATGAATAAAAATCTGTTTCTCAGATAACTTACAAATCTGTAGCATAAAGGAGCTGATGCTTTGTGGGGAAAAAATCTGATTTTGGTTTATAGAAGGGTGTTGTTTTTACTGTTAGTCTCACATTCAGTTGTTTTAGAAGTAGTTTCAAGAATATTCCCACTTTTTAAAAATGGAATGATTCAGTCATCACTCTTGCTGAGACTGGATCGCAAGCAAAAGTGATCCAACAGTGGCTGCATCAAAGATACTGAAAGGCCTACAACCTCAAACCCATACTAAGAAAGGAAAAGAATGTTTGACAATTTAATAAATTAAAAGTGTAATAATAAGTAACATTATCTTCAACATCACACTGTATTACTTTGGATGCAATATAACTTTGAACTTTATGTTTAAAATAAAACTTAGACTTCTGTCAGTATTATATAGATTTTTATAAAGTATGCCTAATAATTTGTCAAGTTCAACCACATTTTCTTTGCAATTTTTTATCTTTATTTCTCCTTCATGAAACGGTGTCTTGAACGTATCTTCATATGCAAGATGGAAGAATCTGTCATCTGTATGCAGCAATTTGTTGACCTTAAAAATAGAAAAGGAGGATGTACAAACAACATATTAGGATTTTTTAAAGGATCCCCTCTTGTGAATATGCATCTGTTCTTTTTTAGCACTGTGAAGAAATCTTTCATCTTGAGAATAGTACCTCATTTTGCAAAATTATAATGCTATCCTATCATATTTTGATTGAAAGCTCAACTTAAAAACATTTACTTGGAGGAAATGGGCAAGCCAGCTTTACTGCTTTAACTAAATTATGTTTTATTTTAATAATGTTTACCTTTAATGATTTATATATAATTTTTAAGTTGTATGGATTAATATTTGATTCAGAGTAGTTTCTGGTGAACATGTATGGTCATATTGTCTGCAGAATTTCTTAAGGAAGTTTTTTTTATGAATCAGTTTGGGAGGGATACTAATTACTTCAAATGTTTAACAATTCCTATTTTCAGTTGCTGGAATTTGCCTTTTCCTCCCCCCTGCCCTTGATGAAATAATCCTTAGGAGTAGATTCCTTTTTCCAGGATTGAAACTTCAGTTCCTCTGGGTTGTTGTCTCTAGTAGTGTACTGTCTTATCTACCTTGGAAGCAATGCACTATTTACCACTACAATTTTGTCTACCCCTGCAGATTTTTTTCACTAGTAGTTATTAATAGAGTTCTGTCTTGGTGGAGAGCCAGCATGCTGTAGAGTGAGTGATAGGTATTCATAAGGAAGGGAGTCTTCTTAATGGGGGGGCGGGGGCGGGGGTGGAGAGATTGTACATTAGTGAAGGAGAGCAGGTGAATTGTTGCACAGAGAGAGGGGGGGGGACTACTGTGAGCAATACTAATAAGTATGCAAGGCTTTAGGCACTTGCATTCAAAGCAGTGTTTTGTGGAGATGGCCTCTTTAGCATTATTTGTCTTTTTACTTCCCATCCCCTGCTAATTCATTCTTGTCATCGTGAGAGCTTTTAACATAAAAGTAATGGTTTTTTAGTAATTCATTCTGGGCTTTATGACAACATTAACAGGAAAATGGGGATTTTTCCTCCTAAAGTATACCAAGAAAGGCTTTTTTCAAGGTCAGGGATGATCTCTACTATGGCTTGATTCTGTATGTTTATATGAGTATTCCTTTTGCAATTAATCATTGAGGATATTTACTTAAACTAGAATGGAAGATATTTTTGAGATCTGTTGTTTTGCTTCAGAACAGTGGTTAAGTTTGTGTTTTGTTTTAGAGTTGGATTTATGGGGATATAAGAGAGAGACTATAGTCTGTGTTGGCCCACTGAACTCCTGTGACTTCTCATGGAAGAAAATAATCTAGTTAAAAAGTGTAATTAAGTGAGGCTGAAGAACTGCAATTCTGTATTTGGTTTTTCGTTACAGGTGGAATTTCAAAGAATTGTAAGCTGATACTTTATCAAGGTCAAAGAAAGAGAGATCTCTTGTATTTAAGTGAGGAAAAGAAAACTATATTTCATATCTTAGTTTCCTTTAGCCAGTCTTGTTTAAAGATGGGCACTTATTAGGCTATAAGAAGGATGGGATGAGATACTTGAGATACAGTGTTTACTTACATATGCATGCAGCACACTCAATGTACAGCTTCCTGTTTAGTTGTTTACTTTATTACTTCTAGTCATCATCACACAATACTATGTTCTTAGAGCTTGACCAGTGAAACCTGTGTGAATGTTGGTAAATCCTTGCTGATGTAACCCGTTTGATTTGGCATGTATGTAGGCATACTCTAATAGGGGTAGAGTTCTACAGTCAAGGGATCTAAAAAACAAATAAAACCCCTCTACACTCTTTTCTCAGCAGTATATTAAGTTTTCCAGTTTTCAGATCGGCTTTAAGGATTTAGGCACTTGAATCCCATTGAAATGCACTGGGACTTAGTACTTCATAGAACCTTTTTATTGCCTAAATGTGTAAATTAATGATTTCAGAACAGGTCTGTGAACACCTTTATTTTTATTTCTTTAGGAAATGGTACTTTTAATATGATTACAAAGGTCCAGACAATGATGACAATTACTTTTAATTGGTAAGAACAGACATGTTGAGGGTCTGTTGCATTTTTAATATTAAGTGCATTTTGAGACCTTTAGAGAAGGCTGTGTACTACATGAAACACTCTCTCTGCAGCGCGTATAAAGTGTATAGAATGACAGCTTGAATATATATGATTTAGTATATTCAGCTTATGTCATTAGAAGAAAAGACTTAAATGCTGCGTGGCTTTTTTCTAGTTTCAGAGTGCTCTAGTCTCACATGTGAAAAAAGTCTTTGTTTGATTTTTTTTAAATTCTTTTTTTTTTGTACCTGATTGAAACCCAGTCTTCTCTCTGATGTTTTTCAAAGTAATTTAAGAACTCTTGTTTGAGTCAACATTTTATCCTATGCTATCAATTTATCTCCAAGTAAGCCGTTCTTCCATTTACAGGTTTTTAGTAGCTAAGCGTTTGTACAAGAGTTGGTCTCTGTTCATATAAATAATATAGGTCAAAACTCCAGTAGCAGGGCTTTAACCCAATCCCCCATGCCCTTGTTCATCAGTTAACAGATGACTTTCTGGAGAATTACAAGCACAAACATTGAACTTTCTTGTCTCGTTGATAATGCTGCATGGTCAATTAAGAACTAATACAGCAACTAGATGAAAAATGTTCCTCTTTAAACAAGAGAAAGGCAGAGGTGTTATTTTCATTCTTAAAGCGATGTATCCTGACTTATATTTAAGAAGTTTTCAGCTTTGGCTCAGACTTTTCTGTCTTTTTAAATAGAAATCTGTCCTGAGTAGACTTCTACAACATTGTTGCTAATTCACCAGCTTTTTTAATCAAAAAACATCTTATTCTTGTTTTTATATGGTGTCTTGCTGTTTTGGGGAAGCCTGTTTAATATGCCAAATATCTTTGCACAGGGAATAAAGCTACGTAACAAAGCATTTGTGAAATTGTAATGTTGACTTGTAAGAACAGTTGTTTGATTGCACAGATTACAACTATGTTGTTTGATTTTTACCTATAATTAAATACCAATATTAAAAGAAAAAAACCCCCAACCTGTTTACTGTTCAGCAGTTAAGCTTTGTGAATCTGTGTTGTCAGCTCAACTGTTTCTGCTGGGACTTGCGATTTCTGGATGTTCTGAAAAGTGCTTCTCGATCCTTTTAGTGTCATAGCATTGACTAAATGGCACTAAAACCAGCATGGAAGCACCATTTCAGATAAGGGAAGAAGAAAAAAAAAGTTTTCATCATTTTTATTAGATTCAGCACCTAACATACTGTTTTCAGGTTTCTGGTTTAGTTCTCCATTATTTATAGTAGTATTTCAATAGTGCTACGCAGATGTTAGTAGATTGGGCTGCTAGCAGTTTCCATGAACGGGTGGATAAATACCTGTCTCTCTTCTGGAGTTGAAATAAGCACCTATGTTAAAGTTAGGGTCCAAAAACGACTTAGATACCTGAAGTGGAACAGTGTCTGAAACTGCCGTTCTGAAGCCTCCATCATCTATTTCCCAGTCACAGGGAAGCCTAAATGCTGCCAGACAAATTCCCCCCTCCTCTCCCCAACTTTCTGTGCCCTTCTTCATGCCTGCTACTCTTCCTATGGTCTTTAGGGTGTTCAGTCCACTAACATGTTATGTAACTGTCTGTCTCAGACCTACCAGATTGGGTTTCATAAACAAGTCACAATTGCTTTCTTCTAAATTTGGTGTTTTAGCTGCTTGATGTAAAATTGATCAATAGCCCTTGGAGCAGAGACTTCTCTATCTGCTGGACTTCTCTAATTGTAGATACAAATGAGCCCCCTCATCACCTTCCTCAGATTCTTCTCAGAAAAAAATATTCTTGTGTGGTTTTGAAAGAAGGGGCATAAACACCCTGAAGACACCTGAAGTCTGTGGACTGCTCATTCCAGGTGCAGGGAGGTCTAATTTACCTTTAGTAAGTGGCAAGGCATGAAGAAACAAGAGGTTTGACTTTGGCTTGCTTAGACAGTTTCACACCAAGTAGGCTAATTTTCTGCTTAGAATGTTAAAAAAAAATTATATTGAATCATTTTGTCTTTCCTCTGCACTCTGTAGGGGTTATAGGTACGTAATAGAAAATCTTGATTCCCGCCTCCCCGCAAAGGCCAAGTACTTGATGTTTACATATAGTGGTTTCACTTAAGAGTATATCCAGAGAGGACCTTGAGTGGCTTCTCACCACATCACCCTTAAGCTGAAAGAAGAACATACGACTGAGTGGCATACAACCTTTGCTGAGACCTTTGAGCTTTCCTTGAAGCCCAGTCCATTTTTTCCTGATGATAAAACATGGGATTTGGGCTGAAATTAATTAGAGACCTTTTTCTTCCCTTCTTCTAAGTCTTATATGCAGTTTCTTCTTCATTTATTTTTCATTAGATTATCATTTTTGAAGTTGATGAATCAACTCAATTGCTCTTTTGATGGTAATGTTTCTCAAAGATGATGGTGTGCTCTGTTGAAAGATTTAAGCAGTTGATGCAAATAAAGACTTCCTAGTCTTTCCCCAGTGTTTCCTTCCTAACAGTCTTGAAAGTGAGCTGTTTACCACTGTCCTTATGAAGAAACAAATAGTGTTGAATCTGTCCTATGTAGCTTGACTACTTATAATTCACTTCTGTTTATAAAGTCCTGTAGCTATTCCAGTGTGGTGTTCCTAATGCAGATATGCCATCTTATAAATACTAGCAGCAATCACAAAATTATAGAACAAATTAAGAGTAGAATTCCTATGTAATGTGTAGAGGACTGACAATTTGTGGTACAATCTCTCAAGAAAAGACCCATTCATTTTTAATAGACCTTTTTTTTAGCACTACTTAGCTTTTGCTTTTAATCAAAACACTGAGGGAGAATTTCCTATTTATTTAAAGTAAGAATTTAAAATAAGGACAGATTAATTGTCATTAAAAATTCCTTTAAACTGATACATGTGCCATAATGCCTACTAATTAGTCATATAATGGTATATTAGAAAATAAAAAGATTGAGATTAGGGCTCTACCTGTAGAGAAGGGACAACTGATAACCGTTAATCAATTTAAACCCCTAACCATGCATTTAATTCTCAGCCTTTGCAGAGGGTACCAGTGAGCAGCTGTGAGCCTCAAGGCCTAGTGGTTCTGTCTAATTAGTCCCACTGAAGGCTTTCAGCCTATTCAGGAAGCCTTAATTTAGGTTGAGGGGTTTTGTTTCAAATAGCTGTTTACATAAAGTGGAAAAGTCTGTATATTGATTGCCTTTTAGCCTTTAGAAACTATGCCGTACGTATATTTATGCTACAAAAAGGTAGTTTAGCCTTGAAAACCCTATTGCAAAAAAGCATGCTTAAAACCTTGCATAGTCCTTTGCAAGGATGAAAATGAATAAAAACTCTAGTTCCTTGTATCCACCTCTCAAGTCATGTTTGATAGCCTACCTGTTCTGTAACAGAGATGGATATAGCTACTTGAACAGTGTAAGTTTCTAGTGAGATTAATGTTACGTGTTGGCAGTAAAGGTCCCACCTTACTTTCATCTGTCAGGAGGGATTGAGCAAGTTCTCCATGGAGTAGCCATGGGAGGAGGGAGAGAGGGAGGCAGGGGGTGGAGGTGGTAATTAAAACTAGTCCACTTTGTAATAAATTAGAGAGGAACATGTGAACTTAGTGAACAGGTAGCTTCCATGCATAATAGGAAGTATTACCATAATCCTGAGTAGTAGAAGATGAGATACTTGTACTTGAGATTAAATTTGTTTCTTTATATGAATATAAGTAGCTTTTTTCCTCAGCATTTCTACATCCTTCTAAAATGTAGTTTAATTTGTTGGAAGGAAAAGTCTAATAACATAATCATACCTTAGTCTTACAGACTGGAGAAACATAGCTTTCCTTTGCTGAAGGAGCATACCTGTTGAATTCTTTGAACCTAGCTGCCCATTTTTTATAGGTTGTTGCTGTTGTTTTTCCACTTACCTCTCTGTGCAGGGCTATCTTGTGAAACAAGCCTTGTGCAGAGAAGTAGCAGTAGATCTAATAAAAGAGATTGAAGTTGCAAAAAAGATGGATACTATTTCCGGGCACACGGGCTCCTCTAAGGCTTTTTAATTTCTGGCATAACCTATTTTTCTTTGCTGTTTGAACCCCCTCCCCTGTCACATAGTGATTGCTGCTAGAAGTAATAATGATTATGGTGATGCCTTTTCCCCTGTTTTCAAAGAGCTATTCCCCTTAGTAATTTTGAGGCTTCGTCATCATTTGCATTTATATGTGTAAACCACACAAACTTCTGCCTGCTTGCCTGTGGTGGTGTTGTATTATGCGTTATAATCTTCTCAAATCATACAGCTTCATTCCTCTCATTTTCATTTACTGTTTTTTTTTTTTTTTTAAATATTTCTTGCGCAGCTCCACAGAACTCTTGATCTGTTTGTCTTCCCTTGCTTGTTTCTTATATTCATCTCTGCTACTTTTGACTCAGCCTCACGGTTATGTAGCACTGTGTTTTTCTCTTACCTCTCCCCTCTCATTCCTTTTTCCTTTTTTGACCTCTGAATATTGATGTCTCTCTATCAGCACTCTTATCCCTTCACCAGAACCCATTATAATAGTAATTCAAAAGCTACTTGTTAAACTAGCTATTAAAAAATAATTATAAATTAATTAAAATAATTAAAAAATATCCAAAATAAAAACACACTCCTGACTTTTTTCTTTTGATCAAATAATTGTATTTTTCTAACTTTTTCTCATACTGTTAATAATGTTCTTCACTCCCTTAAATCTCATTCTCAACAACCATAAGCTACTGCCCTTCATGAACCTTTTTTTCATTCCATTGTAAGCTTCAGTAGGCAGAGTCAACAGCATTTTTGTTTATCTGTAAAATTCTCACATTTAGCATGCTATGTAAGGTATAAACACTGTCTTCATTAATGTTCTGGATATGTCAGAATTTGCTTTTAAGATTGAAAATTGACTGAGGTGGGCTGCATTCCTCATGGGATTTGTTACTAATCCTTTAAAAGGCCATTTCAAATATTTTGTTTTCTTCAAGTATAAACGACTGCAGACAATTATCCTTGAAATTCTGGTTCAGTACTTTTTCTTGAAGAAGTTAATAACTTGCCCAAAACTGGTGCTATTTAAATATCTTCTTTGAGTGTGCCTATCATATAGGACATCTCAAAAGCTTTGTTTTAAACACTTAAATACATTTCAGGCTGCAAAACACTTAGGCTATTAGCTACAGGTTTTCTGAAGAATTCACTATGAATATTCAGGAAAATAGTCCGTTAACATTTCTTTTTACCATTTCTTTTATCAGTAACAAGTTGGCTTGATAAAGTATGCTTTTTCTTTTTCTCCTGTCAATTTTATATAGAGAGATGTTAAATATAGTTTTCATGCTTGAAGACTGAAGTTAGTGTCTACAAAGTGCTTTGAAACTTAGATTTGTTCTGGAACTATCTCCTTTCAGTCTTTTTTCTTTATTCACAGATCGTGTTGTAGTATAAAATGAGATAGAAACACTAAAAGCCACAGTGCTAACTGTGTTTTATATATATATGTAGCTGTGTATATACTGTAGGATCTTCTTTTGTCAAGAAGGCATGCTGTTACGTTCAGAAAATTGAGAGGGTAGTTCAGCAATCTTTAGAGATTATAAAGTAAAAATGAAAGTCCTTTGTACTTTTCTTAGTTCCATTTATACCCATATGTTTAATTTGGCAGAGTGTCAAGCTGCTAGCTGTGGGAGTGCCTCTCATAGCAGGTACCACGGTCTGCCTTTCCTTTCACTCTTCCTACGGGTCATATTCAGCCTATTGGCTGAAACATCTCCCCGTGCTCAGCTATGAGATCATGGAGAAATTTCACTGAGCTGCTGGTTTGTGCTTCTTCACTGCGTAAAAGGGTGATGTTTTCTGCCACAATCACTTTAACATAGCTCTTACAGCGACCAATTTTTCTTCTGTATGGGTCTTACTTTAGTATTTGGATAACTGAGAAATTTTGCAGTGTGCGTTGGTAGAGGAGGAGTATATGGAGCTGAGCGATTCCCTGCGTGGGTTTGTTTCTTGGCATCTTCCAGAGAGCTTTCCTTGTAACATGATTCAGAGCTCAAAGTGTGAGAACTCTGGATGCAAAGGTGTAGGTGGTCAAGATGACTTAAGGTTTATGTAAGAGTAAATACACAAGCCTGGTTAATGGAACTTCTCCAGGCCCTGTTTTTAGGAAACTTTGTGGTAGCCACTGAATGATACTGAAGTCTTCACTGTGGTTGTATTCAAGTTGTTGTACTATTTGCACTAGAACCAGAACTAAAATCCAGTTGGGAAGGTATAGGAGTGGCAGAGATGTTGGTTGAAATTTTTCTTGATTTTTCACTAGATTTTCAGCAGTCATGCTCTGGGATGGGAAATCAGACCACAGATGATAATGGCAGCATTAATTCTTCATCCCTCAGAGAAGAAAACTCACTGAGTGATAGTCTTCTGGGCCCATACTATTGTACAATTAAGGAAGTCCTGGGATGTGGCTTTCTATGTGTAATGCCATTCATCTGCAGTTGGATTCAACGTTAGCTTTGTAAAGTTACGCTTTATGCAAAGCAGTAAGTAGGAGCAATTGTAAAAGAAATGGGCATGTGGAAGATCTCTGATTTTCAGTTTGAATTTGGAACCAAAGAAACCTTTGAAGAAACAAAAACCAAATCCAGTGAACTTTCTGGCCTGTTGAGGGACAAGAAATTCAAACACAATCAAAGGGAAAATATTGCACAGTTGCTCAGAAAAAGATGATTTTGATGGCATTGATAGGTGGAAGTTTATTTTAGGTGAAAGTTTGTTTGCTGTTTTGACATATCTTTATATTGGTGAAAAATAGCAATAGAAAGATGTCTTCCGTCATCATGCAATGAATGTCATGCTGATTGCTGTGCCAAGTAACTCATGGCTTTTTAGTACACAAATGAGCTGAAATATATTTTGAGGAGTATGTGATTAATCTGCATTTATATGGGAAGGTAAAATATTTCACAAATTCTCTGAAAATACTGTATTGGTTCTACCTTATTGCTGCAAACAATCATCTCTCACTGAGTCATTGAGATGTCAGTGTCCAGCAGTACAGTCTGATTTGACTAGCAGTGTTCTTACAAGTTCAACAGATGTTTAATTTCTGAACCGGTAGAATCATAGTTCCTTTTTTGCCTCCTCTCAGGAGGAGATATTTATTGGTTTCACCTGAGAGCATGTTATCTTTTATGCTCTTCATACTAATTTATGTTGCTTATTATTTGAATAAAAGTATGTTTTGGAAAGAGGGTAGGGATAGGTGACTTTTAAATAAGTGGTTATTTGATTTTAATTTTTTTTTAAACTACTAATTACAAAATAATTTATATTGATCTGTACATTTTATGTAATTGTAAACAACTCATTAATAATAGTTTTTCATTTGGATTTAAATTTCCATTCTTCCTTATGCAACTAAAACCTGACAGTATTGTGTTACTGCAGTAACAACTTGTAATTGAAAATGCCTGCCCTTTTTGTAATTGCCTAAACTTAATGTTGTACAAAAAGTCAAATTGATTTAAATGGAGTGAAAGAAAGCTGTTTCAATCCAAATTTTTAACACGTTACAATAATAACAATAGAAATAAGGAAACTGAACTACTTAATAGTGATTCTTTTTATTCCATTGTTAATGCTCATAATTTAGAAAAGATTGAGTAATTAAAGTCAAACTTATTCCTGAGCTGACATAACCCTCCTATTAACACCTAACGTTTGGATTCATGAGGGCAGTTTTGATATTTCATTCACCCTTGCAGCTGAAACGAATTCATAATGGTCTTAAAAAGTAGGATTTTGGATAGCTGTTTTGAATCCTCATATTTCTCTTTAAATCTATTTTGGAAACAAGAATAAATGGCAATATCAATTGTATGAGGTGTACCAAAATTGGCACAGGCATAAGCCTAGGAATGCTATTGACTGTGGTGTTACAGTACTGGGCTTCTGTTGTCGCAGAGTTGAGGAATGTTGCCTGATACAGCTCAGAAGAGAAAACCCTTGGCCTTAATGAGAATTGCTGTTTCTCTGGCTTCCCAATAGCCCTGCGGAAATGAGGATCCTTTTTCCCTTCACTCAGCATCTCAGACATTTGAACATGCAGCTGATCAATATCAGATTCAATCTCACACTGAATCTGGAATTGGAATGAATTAGAAGTTGGTATTCCTAAGCATGGTGGGAGGTGGCTTTGAAAAGTCTGGAAGAATGTGGGAGCAACCTATCTGAAATAATATGAAGAGAATGTGTTACATTTGTTTTCATGACTAAATGATTTTTAAAAAGAACAACCCAAAAAGCAGGTATATCTTTAGATATATTTTTTTATGAATAAGTATGATCATCCAGAAGGATATTTTGTGTTTTATTTGTTTGTCCACATAGATAAAACTTTGGAGTAAAATAGCCTAGTGTGCTGTAATCACGCCACAAATAGGTGAAATATTTGACACTAATTACAGACAAACCTCAAGGTGAAGTAAAATTTTTGTGCATCAGTATATCTGACACCTGAATTATCAACATGGAATATATATTAAAATAAAATATATAACATATATTGTATAAAATATGTCAGTCTATTAATGTAAAAATATTTTACATAATATATCTATATAATTTTGAGTCCTAGGCATTTTCACTAAATTGGCAGTTTATTTGGTTCCTTCCGTGCAGCTAAGAGTCCTCCTTTGGTTTTGGTGCACTGTCATTGTTTTTCCTCCAAGTTCTGTTTTCCTGTCCCAAATGGCAAACCAATAGTTCACAGCCAACGAGATACTCTTCCTGTCTGGCATAAAACATGATTGAGGACAAGCACTGAAGATGGAGAGGAGGAGAGCCTAACTGTCTCTTCTTTGTTTTCTGATCCTCCCTCCCTCACTGCTCAGTAGAAAAGCAAGCCCTGGAAATAGCAATTCTCACGTGACTCATACCAGCCTCTGTCCCCACACTTTCTTATTTACTGTGTCTGTTTTTTCGTCTCAGGTGTGCCAGTGAAGCTTCTGACAACAGATCAGAGCTGTCAGGCCTTTCTTTGTAGGGAACGCAATCTGTCAGGGAAGAAGAGGGCAGCAGTGATTGCTCTGAGCTGTCCCAGATCTTCCTGCCATGTCCCAACTCCTCTGTTTAACCAGTGATCATTTCCAATATCTTTCCAGCTCTGTTATCCACAGAATTATCCAATTATCATCAAATCCTATCGCTTTAATATAGTTCAAGTATCTGTTTCCTTAGTGATCTTTCAGTCACTCTTCACTTGAGCTCTACCTAATATTCACAGCCTTTCAGTAATCCTTTGCCACCTGTTTTCCCCCAGCCATCCTTTTTACACTCTTGACTGCCATTCCAGGGTCTGTGCAGCTCTCACAACATTGTGGTCTTCTGTCTGTTCCCCCTGTACCTGCCTGACCCCAGTGCTTCACTCATCCTGCAATTTAGTATGATCATCTCCAAGCAGTTTTTCATTGCCAGGTTGTCACATCCAAATGTCCAAAGATGAGCTTGCCTTCAGATGCATCTCAGCCGTTCTCAGTCTTGTTGTTGTGCGCTTCTTCTCAATATCATCCCAGTATAGAAAATATCTCCCAGCATTACTCCAGCCATTTCAAAGACAAAATGAATAATGAAGTGGGCTTTATTACCATTGTGTTTGTTTTTGAATATAGCGTGGTTGCTCACTGGGTCATAGTTGATTTTGCATTATTAATGAAAATACTCCTGTAATTTCATTAATGTTTTCTTTAAGGGAAAATACTATTCCCAACTTACCAGTTTGGTGTGGAATATTGTAATTTTTATTGAGTGAGGTTTGGTTTCAAAAGTCAGTGCTCTAGATACTGCTATCTCACACTATTCCAGTATCCGCTAAAGTCAGATGAGATAAATATCTTACCAGAAAGCAGAACTGAGGGAAAGAAAAAAATAAAACTGAACACTTTCTTACACTGGGAACATTACCTACTGCCTGAGGTTTTATGTAAATGTCAGCCTCTTACATAGCTCAATATAAACATTATTATTTTAAATTTATATTCCAGCTAATTTAATGAATAACCAGGTCAGGACTTATTTATGCTAACTGCTGGACAAACCAGTAGCATGTGTTCATGTAACAAAGATTGACTGTAAAGCTACATCTCTTGGAAATAAACGGTTTGTTCAGGAGCAATTTTGAAGAGTCGTGTTTAACTTTGGATTAAGAAATTAAAGCATGACTCTTACTGTTGCCACTTTCAGCTTCTTTGTTAAAAGTGATTATTTCAGAGAGTTAGTCTCTCTTAGTATCTCCAGAGAAATACGTCTTTAGGTATTAAAACAAAGACTCAGTGTTAATATCTGTGCAATACAGTACCTGCCAATATTTTTTTTTCATTCCCACCAGGCAGAGTATTTAAATAACTGTAAGATGCTGTACATCTTTCCAGAAGTCTTTTTGCCTAAAAATTTATGACTTTTTCTGACCTAATCATATATGTCCAGAATTACTGCAGAATAACGAACAGAAACAAACCATTTAAACCAACATGAGATATATATATATATATATGGTTTTTATTTTTCTCCCTTGTTTATTTAGCTTATTGCTATAATACTTCAGCTAACTCCTGTTCAGTTGACCAGGACATGAGTATTGTGTGAATTGAATGTCTACATCTTCCACTGTTTGGGTTACATCTTCTCTCAGTATAAGAGCCAGGCACAAGATCAGTCTGCATTTGAGGCATTTTTAGTACAGCTCCCATTTAATCTCTTGTTTCAGAGAGACAGACAGACGTGGCTTAAAACTTCAGGCTCTCTGTGTTTATTCTAGGTTTTTTTTTCCCAGCTGTAAGTGTACAGTAAATTATTGGTTTCTGACATCTCCTGATAGTGTGGTAGCCATGACAGAAATGTAATTGCAATTCATGGTGTCTTAGCAACATAAAATACTTTAAGGTTATCTTTCTAAGTGGGAAAAATGTTTTGTGGGTGTCTACAACTTAAGTTTAAAAGCTATGGGCCACAAAATTTCTTTTTATATTTTATAATCAGACTTTGTATTTAAAGTACAACTTGCTTTACCCAAAAATATCCCTTAGTAATGGAAGTAATGAAAAAGAACATTTAATAATAATGTCATCTCTCATTAGGAACAGGAACTCCAATAGCAATTGAAGGAGGGAAGCAAAAGGATTTCTTGACATAATGGTATAAACTGAAAAAAGAACAACTTCTTTTCCAGGGAACATCGCAGTGGTTTCATGGCAGGAATGATCAGTTAGTGTTCAGTGCTTTTCTCTTTAGTTACATCTTGCTCATCTGTTTTCCATTGTGTGCTTAGAAAAAGAAATGGAGATGTTACTCTTCATTGGGAACATGTAGTAGGGGAATTAGAGGTTCTACTGATCCAAAGTGAGAGCCTTGCTTGTCACATTTTATGGTATTTAAGTTATTGGAAAGAACTGGACCTATTCCCAGATCAGTATTTGGAACCACTAAACACATCTTAGAATGCATTTCAATAAACCTGTAGTCCTGGGTGGGCATTAATCAACTGATGTAACAGTCCTGTTAGGTTCCAACTACTCATTTTTCTCCTTAGTGTACAAATACTGGCTCACTTGTAGGGCTGTAACACCTCTGTCGCCTGACATTTTTGTTCATAAAGGTGGCATCCTTTTAAAGTAGTTATGGAAATGTTCACAGTTATGACTGTGCAAAGTAAAGGCAAGATTTAGGTAAAAAGTGTAACTTTATTTTTTTCTAGACTATATGTTCAATACTCAGCTGTTAAAGATGAACAGCTGTTGTAAATAAAACTCTCGTGCAAGACCCGCTTTCTGAGTTCTAAAGTGATACAATGACCAATGCTATTCTCAAATCAGTGTTTCAGAAATATCACTTAAATGCAGTTTTGGCTCTTGTGCTTTATGCCAAAGTAGCATTAAAAAAATGAAATTTCTGTTCTTACACAGTTGACTATTTTGGGAAAATCCAAATAGGCACAGCATTACTGGCTTCATTAATTACCTCATGTCTTTGGTTACGGAGGGAAGACTGCAACACTTGTAAAGGAAATGTCAAAATAGTTGCTTTTTAATATGCACTCTGCTTGCAGGCTACAAAGCTTAGGAAATCGGATGTTTTATTTAGCTGAACAAGGGTAGTATATGAAGGGTAAGAATATTAAAAAATTGGAGAAGTTGAGAGAAAGAAAGTGAATGGGACAAGATCTCTGTGGATCTTCCTTGTTCTGTTGTTTTTCCTTGAAAATTATTTGTTGTCTGTGAGAACAGGTAAACCCAGTAGGTTAGGTTAGCTGCACGTCTTGGGGCAGAAAAGCCACTTTCAGAAGAATACTTTGATTTTTCCTTTAGTTATTTTTCCCCTGTAACATGATGTGACTGCTTTGCAGTGTGTGCTTGAAATAGTATTCAAAGTCTGCTTGCCTCTTAAGTGTGTATGGTTTGGGTTTTCCATGTTCAAAAAGGATGAACTCAAACTAGAATTTAAGACAAGGAAAAGGTGAGCAAATCTAATGAGGGGAAAACCAGATGAGATCAGTTTGTTGACTTCTAACAGCCACAAGAACAGAAAATCCAAGAGGATGGTAAAAAAGGAAAAGGTTGCAATCTGCGTGTCAAAGGGATAAAATCCCAAGAAGTGTGTGGAGAGATCTGAATTAAAGGGCAGCTCAAGCACAGGAAGAATGAGGTATTTACTACTCAGGGATATGTTTAACCTGAGGATTAGAGAAAGATTTCTAACCACTAGAGCAAGAGAGTTATGGAACATCTTTCCAATCAACATAAATAAAACCACAAAAAAATTCCCCCACTCTGAAAAGTTTCTGAAAGAGGTTAAGTTATATGTAGTGGAAACACTGGGGAATTGGGAACGCTTTTATGTTCTGATGAAGTATAATTGTTTGCAAGAATCACCTAACGCTGACTTAAACCCTGTGGTTTTGTTTGTTAGCATTTTACTAATAACTTTGATAGCAATTAGGCCAGTCACTCAGATCTTATGTTACTATGTAAAGTGTTTCAATAAAAGAAAAGAGCGGAGATCTTGTGCTCTGAAAATCGGTGTTAAATGCTATACTTGTGAAATGGAAAAGAAATGGGGCCAAGAGTATACTGGCTTTTTGGCACTTGGCTAAAGACACAGTCTGTCATGCAGCATTTTTATATATACATATATATGTATGTATATAACATAGGATAAATTACTATTTAGATATTTAGATCTTGGGAAATCAGGTTTTCCATATCCATCTGAGCTGAAGTTTAGATTGACTGTAGGTATGGTCTTGATTTTTTAACTATCTTAGGCTGCATGGTTCGATTTGAGGCACTTTGTTCCAGTAGCACATAAGTTTTTTGTTTTCCCCCTAAAGGAGAACAGCACAGTGTTTGTACCCCTGATTTCAGCAGCTTTCCCATTTAAACACATTCCCTGCTATTTTTCAATATGTTATGTTTGTATATGCTACCAACAGGAAGTTTTAAGGTGGGAATAAAGGCAAATCTTGCCTCTACGAGTTTAGCATTCATCTAATGCTAGCTTTCTTTGAACCTTCACATCTGTTTATTTCAGTGTTTGAATTCTTGTAAAAATAGTTGTGGCACAGTCCAAGAAACTGGAAACATGATTTCATATAACTGTTCTTTTAAGTAGCAGCATGAAATAATTAGTATGGCATACTTTAATTGGTGGCATCCTGTTGACTTTTTATGAAAGACTTGAATTATAATAAAAGCAGAGAACACAAGTTGGTTAGTTCCTATAACCCAGTGCTGTCATCTTTGGGGGAAAGAAAAAGCAGCTCTGTTGTATATTTAATGGCAGATCCAGCATGTAATAGGTGTTCTGTTTCTATTTTTTTTACCAAATATCCCCTTGGGAAGGATTTTTGACAGGAAAATTACAGGATTGGTGCCCACTGTAAGATTTACGTTGATAATTGAAGCTGCTTCTTCTCAGTAAAATGTAAATGCCACTTAAATAACTAGGCTAAAAGGAAAGAAAGATTTAAAAAAAATAAAAATGTGTAGATATGTAGAAAGATTATAACTTGGTTGTCAAGGCCATTATACCCCTCAGGCAGTTGTCACTAAATCTGTGGTTAATGCTTACTATGTGCCAGTCAGCTACTCGTGCAACTTTTGTCCCTTTCTGCTTTAAGCAGTTTTATGAAATTTTCTAGAGAAATGTTACTTTATAAAACACTAGGATACTAAAAAATATTTTAATGGACATTTCTGTCATTTTAACTCCTCTAATGTTACCCAGCAAAGAAATTTAAAAAGTATATGAGCATTACTGGAGTTTCCTGCGGACTTTTTTTCCCCCCTAAGAGTTACGAGTCTCAGTTTTCAAGAAAGTTTAGAGATCAGTCTTTAAACTTTCATTCTGTACAGTACTTGAAGTTAGTGTACAGTCACTGGAATTTCAGTATGGAAGGCATGCATACAATATGTCCAAAAATGGTATTTCGTTATTTGTGATCTGGGCCAGGCTGACAGAAACAATAGGAGGCTTGTACTATATTGTGTGCTGGTTGGCTAGCATTATCTGTGAAAATACAAACGTGGTAACATACTAGCATATGTGCAAACTTTGTTTTTTAAAACAATTCTTAACTATCTTTAAACATTTTACATTGAATTTGGCTTTTTATATTTCCAGAGTGACTTATAACAATTGATTTTAGCTCCCTAATCCTTTGTTTCTGTGTCTTTCCTTGTAAGGTACAATAGTAAGTGAGTAAAAGTATTAAAAAAGGTTTTTATCCCTGTCTAGGTATTTTTACTTTGGAAAGAGAGATCTAAAATTAGTCATCTAAGTTGTGAGGGCAGCATTATTGCACGAGGGGCTTTTCACAAAAGCTGTGTAAAAGTTCAGGATGAGTAGACACAGATGCAATTTGCAATGACTGAGATGTGCTCTCAGGGCAAACAGAAGTATATTAGAGGCTTTTTTAGCTACTGCAAAAGACCAGTGCTGGTTGGCACAGTTTTCTTTTCATGTACTTTCAGCTCTCCTCTCACTGGATTTGGCCTGTGCCCTACCTCTAGGAGATGCAGCTCAGAATCTTGCTTTAGAGTAACGTGCAGGGCTGTGCTGCACAGTGGTGTGTAGCCAGCAAAAGGATTCGAGAGTTAACTGGCTTCCGTTCTGTCTGCCCATACTTTAGTTTTCGTGTCTCAGGCAGTTGTTGCAGGTAAAAGTAAATGTAAAATATAATTACTTGTTTGCTTTAGGTACTACAAAATCTTGCAGTATTGTGAATATCTGAACAGAAGTCGACAGATTAGATAAATAGTAAAATATTTCTTATAATTTAGGAATATAGTCCTGAATACAATACTCTTTATATTATCTTTCCTTAAAGGACTAAAGAGTAGGTTTATTGCTGTTTGAGTTATTTTGTATTTAATGATCAGTAATGTTCATATAGAACTATCTTCTTTTACTGCATACAGAATGCAGACTTATTTCAATGTAGTCAAGTTGTACGACCAGAGATTTGGGAATGTTCGTTAGTGCTAGCTGATTAGCGTAACATTTAATTTTCATTGATTATCTTGAGGTGAAGGAAATGTGAAATACACTTTACATGAAAATTCTACATTTTAGAATATTTTTAATTTTATATATATATAAAATACATACGTTACACGCACACATACAGTATATATTGAAAACAGAGCGCTCTCTGGGACTCTTCTCTCCTTGTCTCCTCCCCTTTTTCCATACCAATTTATGGTCTATTAGCCTACAGTGAATAGATCTAGTATTTCTTTCTGCTGCTTCACAGCTGTTCAAAACCCATGTTATCAATGTTAATAAAGAATCTTGGCATCTAAAATTTTAATAATCAGGAATTAGTGACCCAAGAAATTGATTTTTATCCATGGCAAAGTTGTATGTCAAGAAAGAGAGAAATAAGGAAAATAGTAATTTGACATTGAGTCAACAATTTAAAACTCCAAAAGTTTTTGTAGCTGCTTATTCCTAATTTGGAATTCTTGGGCACCCAGTTGGTTGCCATATTCTTCTGTGGTATTTATCTATCCAGACTATTACAGGTTTTTTCATGCCAATTATCAGCTTGCAGTTTGAATTAGTTTGAAATCGAATGCTTTTCTAGAAATCGAATGCTTTTCTAGAAGAGTATCTTGTTTGCTTGTAACTTTTTTTTTATCCCCAATACTGCTGTCTTACATTGTA
The DNA here is from genome assembly GCF_018139145.2 of Gymnogyps californianus. Classification (NCBI taxonomy): domain Eukaryota; kingdom Metazoa; phylum Chordata; class Aves; order Accipitriformes; family Cathartidae; genus Gymnogyps; species Gymnogyps californianus. Next base: position 112,361,100 of record NC_059471.1, on the reverse strand, counting down.
TCAGAGTTCTAGATTGGAGACAGTAAAAATTTTATAATGTAAAAAGTTGCTCTGATTTTCCCTGGCACAAGAGGTGTAAGAAGCACTCAGTCACTCCATGCATTTGTACCTCTGTGGTACTGCTGAATAAGTGACTAAAAAGAGCTGATAGTACAAGTAAAATAAAGCAACTTTGTGGGTGCTGGAGACGTTAGACTTACTCTGCAGACATTGCATGAATTAATGGGCTTTCCAAAAGGTCGAATGAGGTTGACTCTGTGTTATGAATTAGAACAGTACCAGTTTTGCTGGTAGAGATGGTCTGATGTCTGTAGAGTATCTGTAGGACTAGTTTTTCGTAATTCTATATATACATATGCATGTATGTATAAATTTATATACTTGAATAGATCAATATAAAAATTGATGTGATTTAGGAACATGACAGTTTAGTTCACTAATATACGTCGCCTGTTGAAAAAACGCTTTTGAATGTATTCACTTGGGAGAACCTTGCACACAATTAAGGTGTTTTTTTCACTTTAAGAAGATGTTAATAGCTGTTCTTATTAAATCCTGTACTACGGGGTAATGGTTAAATAGTTGTATTGCAAAACACAGTGACTGCACCTGGCAACGATCTCCTAAGAAATCTTTGTGTGTTTATCTTGCAGGCTCCCGTCTTCGGCAAGAAGATTTCCCACCTCGAATTGTCGAACACCCTTCTGATCTAATTGTTTCCAAAGGAGAACCGGCAACTTTAAACTGTAAAGCAGAAGGAAGGCCGAGTCCCACCATCGAGTGGTACAAGGGAGGGGAAAGAGTGGAAACGGACAAGGATGATCCACGCTCCCACCGCATGCTGCTGCCCAGCGGATCTTTATTTTTCTTACGCATAGTCCATGGGCGCAAGAGTAGGCCAGATGAAGGGGTCTATGTCTGTGTGGCAAGGAATTATCTTGGGGAAGCTGTAAGTCATAATGCATCGCTGGAGGTGGCAAGTAAGTACATCTTTTTTTTTTCACTCTTTGGTAACAGCTGCTTGCTTTGATGTTATTTGAAGATAAAAATAAATGTGAGCTGCCTCTGAGGCATTGACTTAAAAGCAATGAAGGAATTATATGGTTAATTATTATTAATACCAAGATAGGAAAATAGAAAAATAGTCAGAAGAGGTATCATATCACTGTAGAAATTTAGACATTTTTGTGTGTCTCACTACTTTTATGCTTCCATGCAATTATGATTAATGCATGTTTGTTAGATTTTTGTATACTTAATTTCAATTTATAGATGTGTTTTCCTCTCCAGATAACCATGCAAAATGCAGTGTGTAATAGGAGGCAGGATAGCCAGGATTTGATCTAATAGGGTATGTTTGGAATTGTTGTTGCACAAATAAACACTAGAAAAAATAATGGCAGATTTAGAAACACAATTATTTTTTTTCTTTAAAAGAAGTGGCCCACAAATTATCTCTCTAGTTCTAAGTATTTGGCCAACAGAAGGAGCAGTCAAGTGTGTTCGCATCACTTTGTAATGCTTATCTCTTCCTGTATACCCTTTAAACTCTACTTATTTTAGAGGAAGAGAGTGTACATGAAAGCGTTTTAAGCATTCATATGGAGGGCCAAGTGTAAGTCAAAAAATACTGGTTTTGGGGTAATGAAATATGAGAGGAAACCTTGCAATTCAAAAGTTAGGTATCTATTTTAAGTTGCTTTTATAGGCTTCCTCTGTAATCTGTAGCAATTCATCTGGCGTCATGTTGAAGAGCTAGCACAGAACTGGGTGAGATGCTCTCTGAAAACACTGAGCTCTCTGACTAAACAATTCATGTTGTTAACTAGCTCTGATGAGGTTCCTAACTTTTAGACAAGTTAAATGCCACTGATGGTGTATAACTTTAGAAGAAGGGCTAGATTTTCGTAACTCTCACAGAAGGCAAAGGAAATAGACTATAAATTTGTGCATTTACTTGAGTCTTTTGCCTCGTCTTGCTCACATTCACAGAGAATCCTAGGGACTTTCATAATTCTTATACCAGAAGGTTCTCAAGCATCACATATAATACAGTAAATACACAGGATTAAGATCTATGGCCATGCTGTTTCCTTGTTTGTGATGTACCTTGAAATAATGTTTGAAATGCATGTAGTGTTTCTGTGTCTTCCACAATTTTTCATCAGAACTCAGAAACATGAGGTAGATCAGTAGTTGGTACACTACGGCATGCATCAATTCAACTGGTATATAGTTGCTAAATGTGTTTGTCATCCTTGCCTCAAGTCATCTTCATGTGATTACAGTAGAGAGTCTAACTGACAGGGTCTGAATGCAAAATATTGATATCGCCACAAATTTTTTTAAGAGCCTCTGCCAACACTCAAGACAAAAAAATAGAAGATTAGTATCTTAAAGGGGCTCAAATGTACACCACCTAACAATAGCATAGCATTAAATTGTTAATCCAGCTCAATTACCCTCGTATTGAGGGCTAGTGTCAGAAAATAAGCACCAACAATGCTGTAAGGGGAAAAAAAAAAATTACAATCTATATTTGGAAATAAGATTTGTAGGTGTAATGGTATACAGTTTTAATTGTATACCAGGAGATTATAGACAAAGAATTTTTAACAGAAAAGGTTTTGATTTTAATACAAAAGTAGTGATGTGACAGTGCAAAAGCACCAAAACACTTTAAATAGCACAGATGATGTGAGGAACAAGGAAAGAGTTGAAGGCTGGTGGAATAAATTTGCATTAAATTAAAAATCTGTGCATTATAGCTGTAACACTATCGTCATTATAAACTGTAGCTACATTCACAGTGGATTGCTGCAAATCAACAAACTGTTTTGATTAGCTTCTCAGTACACCTGTTTTGAGCATCACAGCATTTACATTTGTATACATGTAGTCATATACAATTGCTGTGTTAGAAATCCTTATGTTTAATTTTTGTATGTTTACAGAGTAAAATTGCCTTTATTTGGTTTCCATTTACAAAGTACAGAAGATCATTTAGAGTACTCATTTGGTTATATGCTTTGCTGCAATTTTAACCAAAAAACTTCCGTGAAACGTAGGAAACAGAAACGTGTTTTGCACTGTAACTGCTAGCTCTCGCTGGAAGCAGCAGCTCCTGCCTGCACCAGTTTGTTTCATAGCGTGATAGGGAATTTATCACAACATTGTCTTCCATCACCTCTTATAGTAACAACTTCAATTAGATGACGTTCCTTCACTGTTCAATGGATGTGTAGATTTGACTTAAGATTCAGGTTAATACTGAAAATAAATTTCCATGTCTGTTATTACTTCACGCAGATCAATTTTTTTTTTAAGCAATGCCAATACTCATCTTTGAGATATTACAGTGGCAACAAATTCTCTTTGTGGACTAAGGTGGACATATTCCTTAAGTACACTGTGCATAGATAACGCAGTTGGAAAGAAGGAAATGTAGAGGGATTTCAAATCTACAAAAATTTCAGAAGTGCACTATATTAAAAGCTGCTTTATCTTCTTAAATACCTGTGTATTTTAAGAACTTTAAAAATAGCTTTAGATGTGATTGCCACCATGGGGGAGAGACTAAAATAATAAATCATAAAACTGCAGAGAGAGTTTTCCCTCTGCTTTGTCCCTTTCTATTCATCACCCTTTCTTTGGTGACTTGACTGAGGTGGGCATGTCATTTAATCCAAAGGATGCTGCATTTTCTTCCACTGATATGTATCTCGGTCATGATAGTGTTAGTCCTCAATTAATGCTATTGAACATGATCTAAATGCCATTTATTACCAGCAAATTGAATTAAGTAAGTCTCTTATTCAATCTCTGCCTCTTGTGGCCCTTCCAAAATGTTTGAAGATCCCATGTGTCTACTCATAGCATTGGGGATTTGTTATATCTTCTCCATAATGTTATTATATATATATATATATAAAAATATATTTTTTGCAGCTGTATTTCGTGTAGTTTCTGTGGTTATTTCCTTGAAACCATGCCCCATCCCCCTCCCCCAAAAAAACCTTAAAAACAAGATGATCATTCTGGCTGGTGAAGAGTGGTATTTTTCTTAAAGCTATGAAATGAGTACTTGAACCCCCACTGACTATATTCTGTTTGATTATGTTGCAGGGACTGTGACTTTCCCTAGTCAAATAGCTAGGCACTTGATATTTCAGGAATTAAAATCTCTCAGACACTTTAGAGACTAGTAAAACTATTCTAAGCTACACAGCCCTGTGCAAAGTAGCTTTGTAATTTAATATTACATGACATTTTCTGTGTAATTTAGACCTGTAAGATCTTCATAAATGGGAAGGATATAAATTTGCATAAATAGGAACTCAGCAGAAAGCTGAATTACAAGTAAATTAAATAAGAGATGTAACTCCTGTTTAATTGGGGGATTTTTTTTTTTTTTTGGAGTTGACTGGTTTCATCTGTATTTGAAATGTTACTCCCACAAAATTTCTGAAATGGAGACTCGCTGTATGCATTCAAACTTAATTTGCAGTAGAATGAAGTTTCAGTAGGGTAGCCCAGAAAGGGTGTGCGATGGGGTAATCAGATAACAGTCTGTAGTCATCCTTCAGACTTAGGCTGCTACAAGTCCATTTGCCTCGCTCTTCTTGACTTCCTGAACCTTTTGATCATTGGAGACCTACTTAAATTAGCTCTGTGTTTTGTTTTGGAGGAATGTAACTGGTTTTGCATTACTGCCTACCAGTGACACATTCTCCAGTGGTGAAAGGTCCTAAAGAACTTGAAAAAGGGCATGTCCCTGTCAAAACGAAACTGGGTAATTCTCTCTATAAATGTCAGCTTTTACAGGTGGGAGCACAAAATGGAACGATGCTTGATCCTCAGAGTAAGGACTGGAGACTGTTTTGGCTATCACATAAACAGCTGGGAAACAAAAGTTGTTTTTCACAGTAGAGAAATAGAAGCAGTTTTGGAAAGTGGAAAGTTACCCATTAGCAGCCTGGAAGGTGGCTGCAGCTGTTTCATATGCTTGAATCTCTCAGGATTGTCTGGTGAATGGATACACCTGATCAAGACCAAATTCAGTTATTGGTGTGTGATAGTTTGATTCAGTGTTTAATTTTTTCTTCTGTTTTCCTCCAGTTACTGCTTTTTGAGGAAAATTGTATCTCCAGATCTCGTGGGTGTCTGTTATGTAGCATTATGTAGAAGCCTATCCACGTCAAGAGTGGCAGCAATAGCTACAGGGGTACCTTCATCTTTCTTTCTCCACTCTAAAGCTTTTGACGATGTTAAGAAAAATCAAATGCAAATGAGGTTGGTTATGTTTGCTGGTCAGTGGCTTTGTGAATCTTTATTTCAAATCATGTTTCTCTGAGAGAAACTTATTTTGCTTTTACCATGAAAGTTCTAGGGTAACTTTTATCACAACATTTCTATATCAATGATATATGGATTTGCTTCTCAAGAGCAATGCTTTAGCAAAAGTATTTGTAAAGTATGTACACATGTATGTTACCTCTAACCTAAGTAAGCTGCTGTGTATAAAAGTTTGCACACATTTGTTTTCAATTTACAATGGATAATACTCCAAATACTTTCTACATCAGATCCCAGGAACATCCCAGTTATAGACTTGCTATGCTGTGACTTTAAAACAAACAAAAAACCTTACATAGCACAGGATTAATATGAAAGATGAGTTAACAGCTCGGTCTGCTCAGTGGTTCTAAAGCAGTAATATCTTTCTCACAATGAAAAGTCATATTTCTTTGTGTATTGTTTTCGTTGTATGTTCAGTCTGTATGGTGTTAGGCTACATTAGCAAACTTGCCTTCCTGACTGCCATTGTACAGCATCAAAGTTTTAAGTCAAGCTGAAATCAGTGAACAAATTTGCAGATTTTGCTACTTGAGCTGTTAATGTTTTGCTGATAAGTGACTTAATTCAAATTCTTATATGCGTATATAACAAAGACGAATCTCAATTTTACAAGAATCTTGTTAAGCTCCTATGTACGTATAAAAAAATTTAGTATAGCTATACCATTGCTTACCACAAGCAATGGCATTAACAAAAGTTGCTTGAGGCATAGGTTTTAATAGTAGTGCTGTTGCTAATGCACCTTAAAGCCTACCATTTATCAATGGTAGGTTTATCTTGAACCTGACTCTGTCAATGCTTGTTGCAGCTGCACAGTAAGCCTGGATTACTATAAACTGCTTCTGAATCATGTTTTACCAAAAATGTGACATCATTTAGGAGAAATTTCTTTGCAGTGAGGTCAAAGTTGCATGCAAATATGCTCCTTCTTATAATGCAGTTATCTCTGCTTGAGGAAAGCAAGAACAACTATTTTAGCTACTTTTACAGTTACACATACAGTGTATGTTACTTTCCTCTGACATTACAGTCAGTTGAAGAACATTGAGAGTTTGAATGTCAATGTAGTCCTTTAAGTCCCCCGCCTAATTTTTGAAGATGCATAGAGCCTTATTTTTACTATTTTTAGATACTCTGTTTCCTTTACTAACCAACTCCCTGGTAACTGTGGAACTGAAGTCATTTATTAGTACTACTAGGAAATCCCACTAAATGCCACTACTAGGAAAAACAGTTGTCCTAATAAGACTTCAGAGTGAATGAGAAAATGTGGAGAAACTAAAAAATAATTTCTTTGAAACTTACTGTCATATTTCTAGATGGTTGTGTGTGTGTGTGTTTGCACGCCCACGCTCTCTCTCTTAAGCATAGTAGTATTGCATCCCTGAAAGTTTGAGAAGTGAACCTTGTACTTTTTTCTATTTTTTTTCATTAAATGAAAACGATGTTGTCACATATTGAGTCAGACCTAATGAGAATAGCAGATGCTTTACAAACCTCCCATATTTTAAAGAAAGCTTACCCAGTTGTGTTTACTTTCACCTATAAAAAGGATGAAAGTAGGGTGAAAGATCAGTAATTTCTTTGTCCCATTAAACCTCTATAACAAAATAGAGAGGTTTTATGTTCATACTTTATATAAATACTTCTGCTCTGTACGCCTTCTTTAAATTCTAATATGAATCAACCAAACACAAGAGGAGATAGGGAAGTGAGGCTGCACAGAAATCCAGCAGTGCAGCAAATGGAAACACTTAAATATTATGGCTCCTACAGAACTCAGGTTTAATCATATTATTATTACCATTCTATGCCTAGTTCAGGGTTAGAAAAAATGGTCTTCCATGAGCCTTCCATGGCTGTCCTGATAGCCCTCTGTGACTGTCCTATAACATGGTTTAAAAATGAAATAATGACACATTTAAAGAATTTCAGTCTGAACTCATAGCATGGTGCAAACAGAAAAAAATATTTCAGGAGATTCCAAATGAGAACAAAAATTGCTAGGGTGATCTCCTCTACTGGGTGGAAATAAGTCATAATTTTAGATTGTCTTCAAAGTGGACTGTCCTGACATGTGAAGGCAATGTGTTGAGTCTCCATGTTCTTTATGAACAGAACTTATCTTCATGCAAGCAATCCACAGATGGCCCATGTCAAGTTTCAGAGAAGGTGGCTGAATTACTTTAAGATGGTTTTATTTGATGAAATCAAGATATGAAATGTGATGTTTCCCACCAAATTAGACTCTTTCCTTTTCTTTTCCCTCACCCCTTGCCATGTCATAATGAGTTTTTAGAGAAGAGGTATATTTATTGCCAGGGAATTTGGCATGATTCTTTCATGTGTAGCTTTGTCTTCATTGTAATATAATCTTCAGTATGTACTAGATGACTGTTCTAGTTCTAAAAATGCTTTGTTGCAGTTTTAAAATTATTTAAAAGGAATGAAAATGGCATACAGTCACTGTAGGTGTCTTATGGTTAAAAACACTTCAAGTTCCTTTGAATTACAAGAAACAGAGTTAACCATCCTGTGGACAGGATGGTTTCATCATCAGCCTCATTAATTATTGTTGGTAAAATGAAATATCCCCTGTTGTTCTGAAATTCCTTTGGCAGATGAAGAAAAGGTTGCTACAGAATCTAAAGATCAATGATGACTTTCCTGTACTTCATTTTCCTGTGTTATGCAGAATGTGAGCTGTTCAATTAGCTGCAAAATTTTCTCACTTGCCATTTATTTTAGGCAAAATAGGGTCTCCCTGAGTTATTGTTTGTATTATTAGCTGCAAGTTACACAATACTGTCAAAATTTGAACCACTTAATTTTTTTAAATGTTCTGTGTCTTAAATTATACCTTATGTGCAATCACTGGTATGTTAAAAGAATCGGGCAAACAACAGGTTACTCCCTTGTTCAGTTGCATGACAATGCATAAAACATTTCGGATATGTGTCAGAATTTCCATCATTTGAGGCACCCATGGCCTCAGAGAAAAATATGCCCTTTTTAACCAAACTGTTCGTTCTTTTCTTTATTGAAGAGAGGAATAAATATATTGTTGGCAGTATATCATCCTACAAGGCCATATCATTTTAGCATTGGGTGAACCTCAGAACAGTTCTGTTTATTTGCTGTTGTGATCCACGGATCTATGTAAGTGACTGTGCTCAACAGTGTTACGTGTTGGATAATGCTGTTACATTTTCTGTGCTTCTAACAGCTACCTCATTTACTGTATTTTCACATTTCTTACTAACAGAACTTTAAGGATTTTGTGGTTAAAAGCTGTGCTAAAATTATTCTAATGACTTTATTCATTTGCATGCTGTTTTACCATTCATACCTCATCAGATCAGGGAAAAAATACCCTCAACTTTTGTTGACTGCCTTCAATGTTTCTTATGGTATTTATTAGGTTTTGTATGATCTTTTCTCTCTTCGTCTTGAGGAGGACTTTCACTTGTTGGTGGAACGTTGCTACTAGAGCCATGATCTGTACTGCCACTTCATTAAAAGGTTTATTAACTCAATTTTAACTCAGGATTATTTTGTTTGCTCTGCGTCCTCTTTGCAGTCAGCCAGTAGACACATGCTATGGTGCATGCTGCAGCTTCCATTTAGTGCTTGATAAACACATGAGAAGAAGTCGTACTTGGTTATCAATACTTTGATGATATACAGTAACTCAAACTACATTTCTTCTAGAAGTATTAATGTATTTAAAATTGTTTCCATTCCAGTGATGATATAAATAATTTCTGTATACAAAGTGTGCATAAATTAAGACACCTTTAGCTTTAAAAATGTTGCCTTCATGTCGAATGTTTGAGATACGGGATCCGAAACAAATACTCCTATAGTGAAGATAGCTAAGATTTAGTTGGTTGCCTGGGGACTTACTTGGTAGAATATGTATTCATGCCAAGTCAAAAGCAGGTCCTATTTATTTATTTAATTTATTTTATATTTTTATTGCTTTTTACTTCCACCATAGGTTCTGGAACTTCTTTCTGAACTTCATCAGCAGCAGTGGAGATGCCTCAGTAAATTCTTCAGGAAGAGAGTCTCCCCTCCTTTTGTAGGCTGCTGTGGATGTGTGATAGGTTTCAGAGTATGCTGGTACAGAGGTTCCTAGTAGAAAGAACTGATTTGCTGCACTCACATGCTGTATATAGTACTCTGCAGCAAGATATAATGAAAGCCTGTGTATGGCAAACGTGCTGTTTATGTTTGCTACAATTTTATTTGGCAAAGTCTTCTAAAAGTTGTGAACTGTTTTTGCTTCAAGTTAGTTTTAAGATATGACAAAAGGTCTTTTTTGAGTTTTTAATTTATCGTTTTGTTCAAAGACTAGGTTTCTCCAGGCAAATGTCCACCCTTGCAGGGTCAGTGGGGGAGACAAAAAGAAGAGTTACTTTTTTGAGTATTGCTTGGTGAAGTTTTGTGATTCAGTCTTGCCTGTACTCATGAATACATGAATAAAATAAGGAATGTGCCTTATCAGAGTTACTGGATGTTCATGCTGTAGAGAGGGTTACAAGGTTAATTTATGCATTAAGGAATAAAATGATGTACAGATTTAAAACACAAAAACCAACAGAAAACCAAAACACCAAAGCTTGACTGGAAATGTCATAACTTAAATGTTTCCTAACTGACACAGTTTGGTATGGTAGAACTTCATTTGGTAGCTATGTCTAAGTCTGTTCTTAAAGGAAAATTGTATGTGTATTATCTAAAATACAACTTGTATGTATTTGGGAATATGTAAGAGTAGTTTTTAAAGATCTGAAGGTTGTGTAGTCTACGGTTGTAAGATTAGTGGTTTAGGATTTTGGTTGTTCCATGGAGATGTTTGGAAGCCTGTACTGTTTATATCTTTCATACTAGATCTGAAGTCATAAGATTCAATATATTTTGGAAGCAGACTAAGAGGACTTTATTGAGGTTGTATGTCAACATATTTGAGCATTATAGCTAATTCTGTACTCAGAGCAGTTCACAGGTCAGTGTTACTGTTAGTGGATAATGATGCTAATACAACAAATGAAAGCTTGTTCTAGATGCTGATACATGTGAGATTTACATACAACTACTGTGAAAACAGAGCACATAATGCATTGAATAGGAATCTTTTATTTATGTACTCCTGCCAAGGTCAGAGCAAAATAATAGGCTACATGAGCACTTTGTCCGACCCAAGAAAGCTGTTCTTACATATTTGTGTCTTCCCAGAAACTATGCAGAACAGCGGAATTTAGGTTACCTTTAGCCAATAGAGTTCTTGATCGCTTATGATGCTGTGACTATACAGATTATTCTTAAGCTGATGAGTAATTTGGGATGTTATGGTGGCCATGCTGGGATGGATGATCAAGCAAATTATGCATTTTGTAGTCTTGCCAGAAATTGCTGTGCAGCTCAGCAAATTCATAAATCAAAGAATGTGGTGGCAGTCTTTCTGTGGAATAGTGACTCTGATGGGTAAAAGATTATCTGAAACCTTGAACCAAAACTGGAGGAGTTGGTTCTTAGAACAAGGTGGAAGCTATGCCTTGCAGATTTAGACTCATTGGTCATTAGTTTCACAGAAAAAAAATAATTGAATTAAAATTGTTCAGGTTTAAAGGGCCCTACCTTTCCAAGCGTGAACCTGAGACAGACATGTAAGTCATTTTCATGAATCCAGCCAACATAGTGAATTGATACCAAAGCTCTCCTTAGTTTTGCTGTTGTGATTCAGAAGCTTGTGGAAGACAATTCAGACTGTTAGCATCAAGTACAAATACCAATAAAGGCAGGCATCCTAATTATATGAAGAAGGAAACAGAGGTTTTGGTACCACAGTCTGTGTTCAGTCTCTGCTGCATACTCTCCTTCCCTTCCTATGGTGTTAGACGACGTGCTGTTTGATAGGTCTCCAGCCTGTATGCCCCATGGGCTGTCAAAGATGGAGCCTTAAGCAGAGTTCAGAGGGAGCTCCTTGGTGGAAGTTATCAAACAAATGGGGACCATTGGCTGTCCCCTCTCTTTTCTGGTTGGTGAGCTTCATCTGTGCAAGGGAGTTTTTATATGCTGTTTTCAACTACTAGATGTCTAGTATATTTTTTCCCAGTTTCTGCTTTAAATTCTTCATCTTTCTTCTCCCCCCCACCCCCCCAAGACATCTTGGTGAAGATGATGATTCCTATTTTTATAAGTGTTTACATTCCCTAGATGATGATATAGGACATAGGCCTGTAGGCAAAAGGATATAAGCAAAAGAATAAAGTCAGACAAATAAAATTCTGACTGGTAATCCTCATGCATTGGTTGTTCTGATGCTTTTTTACCCAGTACTACATTTTAAAACATGTTTTCCTGAAGTACTGAAAGACTTGCTCCTGAACTAAATTTGGAGATAAATTTGCATTGTGCCAATACCATTTTGTGTATGAATTGAGAACCTTTGGGAAATACTTCATATTGATGAGATTTTATTATTATTGGTAACTTGAATCATCATTCTTCAGAAAACAAAAGCATCAGCTGTGTTTAAAATTGTAAAGAAAATGATTTTTTCTTTTCTGTCATCACGTTAAAACCTTTCTTAAAAATCATACTGCTGACAAAGACAGATTTGCATCTTTGTGTCTGTGGGCTGTTTTGATGAGAACTGTCTGACTTAACTTGCATCCTGTATGTAAATTGATTTCAGCTGATTGCTTTGAATTTGAAAGAAATTTAATTTGAAAACTGCCCTGTTCCACTCCCTGCGGTAGTAGATGCTTCTCTACGTCATCTGTTAAGCAGTGCATAGTCAGCATATGGCTGTTCCTCTTCTATTTAAACTGTTTTCTCCAGAGAAGGAGAAATTCCCTTTAGACTAGACAGACATCTGCTGACTCTCTCCTACTAGCAAAGCGACTGAAAAGATATCTTTCCCGTGATTAAAAGAAATATGTCTGGAGGCGCTTAGTTTTTGTTCAATTAATCAAAGATTAAACACATGTGGACTCTCTAAACTGGGCTTCTTTGTGCTTCTGTGCTATCAAAAGTGATTGGAGGGGAGCTGTGCACTAGAGCTGGCTTGACTGAAATGCAATATTTTACCTATATGTGTGCTATAATTCAGTTCCAAAAGTTCATAATAAAGTGGAAAAAAACCACTAAATATGAGCTTTTTTATTAATTTACAACTGTAAAATATTCCTATTAAAAAAAAAGAGGCAAAAGTGTCAAATACTTTTTCTAACCCTTGTTTTAAAAAAAAAAAAAAAAAAGAAAAAAAGTCTTAGGGTTATGTGACTGTGCTGCTTTACACACAGTTACCATTTTGGTTTCTGTAACCATTTCCAGATGCAAAGGCATTCTTGGTTGCTTTTGTTCCTCAATTCCTATTAGTAAACGCTTTACTGGCAGAAACTGTCAGTGTTAAAAGTCTGGTATTCAGGTCAATACCTTATCCTTACTCATCAATTATACTACAGATAGACTATTTAGTAAAAACCTGCAGGTTTTTCTCTGATGTCAAAAATTGAATAATTTTTTTTCACCCTAAAGTACACAGAATATGTAGACTAAAAATGCCACAAGAGTAAGATGGCAATAATTAAGGAGATTCCTTGAATACCGTGCTGCTCTGAAATTTTTCATAAGACACTAGCAAGTCTCTCTCGTAGACATCTTTATCTGAAGATAATTTGTTTGGCTCCAGTTTTATTAGTGGAATTAGTTCATTGGTGTAGTCTGTGGCAAGGTTTTAAAACAGGAAAGGCTCTGCTGATAATGTGACTTCACTAAGATACTTTATCAAACTGTGTCTTCTTCTGGACTGCTCTTTCTAATAACTATGGCTTTGGTTTATTAACTGATAAAATTTTCTTCAAAATATATGAAAACTTACCTATGTACCACTTTCTGAATAAACATAAATTAAAATACAGTGGAAAGGTCTGTCCTTTCATAAATAGGCATCGAGCAGCATTTTTGGCAAGATACTTGATGTGATAGCAAAGTTTCCTTATAAAGTAAGATGTAATAGACTTATATTAATAATTGTTGAAGAAGCAGACAATGAAATTTTCAAAACTGCCGTCATGGAATTAGCTAGTAAAATAAAAATAATAAAAATCTCCTCAATATGTAGCTTTTTTCCCTATTAAAGGGCTAAACCAGTCATTTGATGTTAATAAAAGGTGTAATGGTAGGCATTGCAAATTACTCCATTTTAAAATGCTAACTGAAGCAATTAGGTTTTTAAACCAAAAATAGTCACAATATTTTCCAAAACAAACAAACAAAAAAATCATAAAGGCCAGCTAATTTTAGTAAATATTGTCCATGTACAGAAGACAGAGAATAAATGCATATACTTCAGTTCCAGTATCTTAACATTGCTTTGTGACGTTTCCTTTTGCAAGAGTACCATGAAAAGTCCGCAATCCTCTGTTTATGTGTAGGTATTTCACATCAAGTTTTTAAAAGCATTTTATACATGTTCAAATGTGCCTGTACTTGGGAAAGAAGGAATTCTTACTATTGCAGTTCTCTAGACAGAAAAACTGAGGCAGGAAGAAATTAAGTTTTGGTCTCGGAGTCACAAAGACATCTGTCAGCCGTGGAGAGAATGGGAACTCCCTCACTGTTACAGTTGTTCCTCACAAGACTGCTCTTCATCACTCTGCTTTAAGGACTACTTGAAATGTTTTGTAGCTATTTTTAGGAGTAGTTGCAAATAACTTTGGAAGTCCTTTGAAATGTTCCAAAAATTATCCCTTTTGGGTGGTTCTGGGATATAAATTGAGTTCTCTAACTTGTAATTTTCAATTTTCTTGCTATGGATTTATTCCTCTAGAGCCTAGATTCCCTACGGTTATGGGCCACCTCCTCCCCCCCCCCCCCCCCCCCCCCCCCCCCAGCTGCTCATGGATCAGATGAATATATCAAGATGATTGTATATTTAACCCTCCGTTGTTCAGAGAGAGAAGGCTACAAAAGAGAAATCCTAATAATATATAGGTGCTATAGAAGGTGCTGTCGAGCCTGGTACAGGGACACTTGGATTTCTGACTTCAATTTAGTGTGTTCCTGCTGGACTCAGGATGGCTCCTGCAGAAACAAATGAGTGATTTTATTTTCACCCATGCTGAGTGAAAGCCTACAAAGTCAAATTTAGTCCTTTTGCTTTAATACGTAGTGCATGCGAAGAGGAGGACTTCGTGCCCAGACCAGGAACATCCAGACTATCTCTCTGCTCCAGCAGTGACACCTCCCTTTGGAGAGATTGTGGGTCGCATGCAGGAATGGTGCTGCCTTCCTCTCCTCTGTTTGTAGGGGTTCTTAGGGTACTGGTTCACTCCTGGTCTACCCTAATTATCTAGTACATCTGGCAAAGCTACCTCTTAAAAGCCTGTTACAGAAGGCATGTGGGCTCGAGAGCCTGGTGTGGTTGTCTGAGTCACTGCAGCAGGAAGCAATACCTCCTCTGGCTTAGCCCAGTTCGGGGCAGACCCTGTGAACGACTCAGCCTGCTCCAGCTCTGCTCCGTGCTAGCTGCTTTTCGTATAGCCAATTTGGGAAGGTGGGAAAGTGCTGGAATGGTTACACTTCCATTTTTAGCTTGTCAGCCATCACCCACGCTCTTGTGTTTCTCCACCCACTACTTCTCCTCACTCCCTTTTCTTTCTTTCCTGCTTTTCTGTGGGCTAAGCAAGTTGTTTAGCACAGTGCATGATGTGCAGTCTTGCTCTAGGCCATCGTGGGAGCCAAGTAAAACCATCTTGCAGAGCTGGACTGAGCCTTCAGGCTGTCAATTAGTTTTCCCTGTTCTAGAGGGAGAATCGCAACTTGTGTATTTCTGTTCTATGTCATGGAATAGCTGCAGAGCTTCAAAGTTAAGAGGGTAGAAAATGGGAGCAGTAATTACGAGCCACAGTCCCTGGTTTTGCTCCTTCAGTATGCTGTAATCATTTAAATATTTTGTTACTGGGAAGAAGTAAGTTTAATCTTTTCCTGACTTCAATTATGACAAAAAAGAAACCTGATTTAAACCAGTCTTCATAGAGGATTACATGAGTGTGAGGAGAGCTTGTCCATAGAAGAGCAGTGTAAAGTAATGGTGAAAAACTAATTTACTTTTCTTCAAATTATCTGACTAGTTTATAGAAAGAATCGAACAGTGACCACTTCCTCTAAACACACACACAAAACCGCCAAGTTAATAGATACATGTAGAAAGAGTCACTGAAGTAGAAGTACATAGCTCAAGATGTATTTACCCAATAATCATTAGTTACAACTTGCAGGATTTGCACATAAGACAAATGTTACCAGATAAACAAGTAGTGATAAAGCTAAGTACACTCTCCGTATTTGAACTGAATGGCTTGGCAAGTATATATGCTTGCATTCAAATGCCACACCATACGTCTAGACATGAAAGGTGTATGTTCAGAAGTTTAGCATTATGGGACCACAGTCTGTAAGGGAGTGGTGCTGAAAAGGACCTGGAATCCCATTAGATAGTCTAACAAGATTTTTCCAAGTTATGCTGGGAAATACAAGTAGAGAGGTGAAGTACAGGTGAATCATCGATGAGCCCATTATTGGAATGCTGAGTCCACACACACACACGAAAAAGGAATTAGAAAGTTGGAACGGGCTCAGAAAACAGTTGCACAAATTATTCCAAATTTGAAAAGCTTGGTATACGTGAGACTTCTGCTCAACCTAGTATAGTTTTATTAAAGCGAATGTTAAGAGGTAACTTGAGGCTACAAGTCAACTCATACTATACAGAAGTTCCAATTAGTACTATATTTACATGAAAGTAGATGCAGAAATTCTGTCTCTGAGAAGTTTTATATATGTGTACTACCCTGACCACAGTTACGGCATTGAAGAAAGTCTAAACAGTTTTGTACCTACAAAGTAAATCAGTAGGTAAAACATTGCTAATTCTGCTGCACTTTGGCTTTCATACTGCTCTGGGAACTTAAATCAGCACTGGAGTTTATTTCATTACTGTCATTTATTCTTCAATTAAGAACACAGTAAAGGAAGTTACAGGATAAGAAAATAAGTGTGTGATTTGCTGTTCAGACTGTTTTGGCTTCCTAAGTAACATTTGTGTCTTGAAGAAATACATGGTTATTCATCTAGTACAGAAATTAGTGAATCCAAGAGAAGTAAGAGAAGGGGAAGACGAGAATTGCAGTTGAAACTTCAGAAGCACGACTTGTCAGAAAACAGTAGTAGCTTTTAATATGCTTTTCTTCTGTGGGAAATGTAGACTCCTTGGGTCATATTTTACTGAAATGAAGAGATGCGCGGTTTTAGGTTTTTGGTTTGGTTGGTTTTTTTGTTTTTGTTTTTTTTTTTTAATATTTACTTGAAATATTCCTGTATTGAAGCGAGCTGATGACTGGATGAGCAAGTGAGCAAGACTGGACGAGGCTCCGTGCAGTATCTTTGTACTTAGAGTTAAAGAGGAGAGTAGAAAGTTTGAATTGATCTGTGGTCTACATCTGAAGACATATTCACCAGACTTTGGTTACTGTCTCTGCCTATAATTCATCTCGATGGCATCTTGTAAATCCATAGACCACCAAAAGAGCAGGAAACAGTCGAAAGTAGCTGGTTACGCACTAGTCTAGCTCAGCAGACTTCACTGAAAAGTGTCTTGATGCACGCACAGTACACAGAAAAGAAATTTTTCATTCCTCAGCCACCTATGCCTGTGGGCACTCAACTGTGTCAGATCTGCCAGCTGGACTTGTGTAAGAAAATGAAGTGCTCTGCCCAGTGGCAGAAGGTGCCAGGCCCTGGGGACTCCATGCCTCCTCCCTTTTGTCCCCTCATCCCCTGTTTCTGGGGGCTCTTAAAAGTATATCTGTTTTCTGATAATGCTATTTGTTGTACCTGCAGTTTTAGTCCTTAATGACCCGTCCTTTGTCTTCTCTTCTGGATCTCAGGCTTTTGATGCTCTTCAGAGTGTAGAAATGGGACTTCAGCAGCCCTGCAGCCGCAGGGGCTTAACGTTGGACACAGGCTCCTTGGGCAGGTGCTGCCATGGGAGGGTTCAGGGAGGGAAGGCCTCTCACAGGGTCGCCTTGGAAAGGCAGCTGTGGCGCTGGCCTGGAAATAGGATCCTTACCCACAAGAAACCAAGAAAGCTGCTGTTAATGGATCTGTCCAAGCTAGGTAAAACTTTGTCCATCTATTATTTCCAAAGATTTCTATTTTTTTAAACTGTGTTGATGGCCTGTCTGGAATTTGGTAACTTCTTTCTCTATGAAAGCAAAGGGGGGATTGTTCCCACCGGTATGTGGTGTTGGCCCTAAGTTCAGCGTTGTATTGTGGCTGAGACCTGAAGCACAGTAAGCTAAATTAAGAGTAATGATCTCTTTATTCCTGACCTTAATCACCTGAGTTTTTGTCTTTCTCTTTAAACGATTTGGAGAAATAAAAATTGCTTCCCTTGAAGGGTATTACTTTGGCTAAGATGATTTGTTGAGACATATGGCTTAGTGTGTCTAATGCCTGATGAGTATTTGTGACTGATTGTTCCTACTATAGATGTATTGGAGACTCTTCTGGTTGATGAGTAGAAATCATATCTGAAATATGTATGCACAGTGGGAATAAATAATCACAGGTAGGCTCTTCTATAAGTGTAGCAGTGTGTCAAACTTTGGAACAAGTGACATTACTTTTTTTTTAATTGCAAGGGAAACAAATCAATTGAACAGAACATTAAGGCACATCAGTGTTCATATAGATTAAATTGTTTTAGGTAATAAACATTTTAACTTTAGATAACATACTCTACATTTCTTGCACTGATCTAAATAAAATGTACACTAGAATTTTGTTTTAAAAATGTTTGTTTAATTAAACATACATGTGTGTATTATATAGGTTTCATATATATCTCACTTGAAATAAAAATTCTGCACAAATTTATTCAGGCATCTTGTTCAAAGCTCTATTAATTTAATACACAGAGAAACTCTACCTTAAAAAATAAAATACAAAATCTATTTTCAATTATTGCATGCAATAAAGATCTTTTATGAGCCTGTGCATTTTATTTTTGTATCTTAGATTTACTTTATCATCTATAAAGGAAGTAATATGGCCACTATAAAAAGTTATGGCAGGCTTTGCAGCTATGTTTTTTTTAAGGCACTGATTGGGAAATGGTATGGATTTTGCCTTCTTGAGGAAGTTCAAGGTGTGCTTGGAAATGAGAGAGCTTCTACAAGAAGAATCAGGAAGGAATAGTGCTATACTAGGGCTAATTAGAGGGAAAGAAGTACTCTTCATGAAAGAGGATTTTATCCAAAATACATTGGAAAATACCATCTGAAAGACCTCACCCTTTTTATGGATAGAAATAAAGTTAATGCTGGTAGATGTTGTGTTTTGTTACGGTGGGGAGAAGTAAGCTTTATGGTGATGGGAGGGTAAGTGTTTCTTTGTGACAGCAATCAAATATAAGGTAGGATGATTTCTTTTGGTAAACTTTTTTCTAAATGTTGTTAAGCATGCAATTTCAGTGATGATTGTTAAGATAGTCAAAATACACAAATGCCTTCTGAGCATGCTTTGCCATTTTGTTTAGAAAAATAGTAGTCACAATAATTTTGAACTAATTCACAGTAAGAGGTTCCTAGTAGAGCGTTATTGTTTCTCTTGCAGCTTTGTTCTATGGTAAGGATTACTGGTGATGTGAAATAAGACTTAGTAGCCAATAAAAGTCTCTGCAATACAGTTTATGATGGTAGCATGTGGAGATTGTAAGGGACTTTCATTCCAGTGAAGGTTAAAGAGATTTTGTTTACAAGGGATTTTTTTAATTAGAATTTTTTCATAATTATTTGATGTCTTGTGACTGGGACATCTTTTTCAAGCTTCTGTTCTCTTCTAGGATTTGTACATTATTTTGGAAATATTAAATTTTCTATTTATCAGTGAAACATTTCGTTATCTCTGTAGTCATTTACGTACCAGTACCATTATCTGTGTATGTCCTGGGGAAAGTCAGCTTTATGGTGTGATTGTAGGCACCTGAACTTGTTCGTTAGTGGAGCGGAGGCCAAATCCCTGCAATTCTACATAGATTGTTTGTAATGCATAGGAAGATTTTGGAGGGAATGTAATATGAAGAGTCTCCTTTGGCTGTCATTTAACCATTTAAGTTTATGAAAATTTTAAGGAGTCAGGGAATCTTGCTGTTCAACATTTCTGGATTCTAGTTCAAGATGAAGTACAAAAGGGATGTAGTTGAGGACAAAACTGATTTGTATGCAGTCTTTTGGTGATACAGACATGCTCTTCTGTTAGCGAGAAAGTTCTTTTTAAATCCAGTAACTTTTCAATTATTTGCTTACTTTTTGGTAGGCAGGAACCAGAAATACACTGATTTTTTTCCTCTTCAGTTAAGAATGGGAAACCCTAATATGAAAGGCTTTCATTTATTTTAATGATGGGGAAAATATTTGCCTTTTATCCATGGAATCTTGTACCCAGCTTTTACTTCAGCCTTGGGCATGCTTCCAGTAAAATAGCTGTTAATCTCTATTACTACTACTATTTTTCATTTGTCTTCTGAAGGCCTAGTTGTCCCGAGAAACTCGTCTGTCCTTAAAGTAATTTTCATTTGCTATTCTTCTTTCTTTACAGATTTTTTTCCCCCCCAAACTGGGGTTTATCTCTACATGAAGTGATCTATATTAAATTAGTCTGTATAAATAGACCAGTACAAAGGCTACAAACTAGGTCTTAGTTTGATTTGGAATATTTGCAAAAGAAATAAAAATAAATGAACTAAGAATGAAGGCTGTGTTTATACCAAAGTTCAATCAAATTGCTGCATGTTTGTTCATAGCATGCATCATTAGGATAATACTAATTACAGAGATAGTATTGTATTAGATCTGTGGGCTGTTTGTTACTCTGGGTGGACCATAACCATCTCTATTATGTGGCACATTGACAGACAGTTTCCTTAAGCAGCAGATACACCTGCTGGAAGTTCATTGCTTGGTTAATTAGCTTGCTTACTTGACTTTGTCAAGTTCAGTGTAATTTTTGATAGCATCAGTCAGCATTTAGCAAGCTAAGTAATGGAGATATTTTTCATTTTAGATGGTTAGCAAATACATCCTAGTTACTTTCCGTTCTCTGTTTTCGGAGTGGTCAGCACTGGCCTGTTCTTTGATTTGTGAACCACTGGTACAAATGTGAATTCGTATAAATAAATTAATACCCCCAATATTTACACTACCTATCACACATCTTTGAAGTGTTGTTTTTCCCTCTTTGAAGAAGAATTATATGTCTGTGTACAACCTGAACATTCAGTATGCCAAACATTTGCACATAAGAATGTACAGCAGAAGTTATGGTATTTAAAACCTTAGACGTCTTCTTTTAAGATTTTTCTGTAAAGCAAATAATACCATAAAGTAGTTTCCATTTGTCCTTGCTGTCTTAAAAAGTGACAAATTCATTAGTATTTAAAAGTAATATGAAATATACATTGGAGTGTATTATTACCTATTTAAAAAGTAACACAATTTGCTTTTAGTTTTCAGGACTTGTCTGTATTATGTCTTCAGATTTTATAATAGACCAGACAGTACTGCAAGCGTGGAACTGGCCTAAAAAAAAAAAAGGTTTTTACAGGAGTTATGTCAGAGAGTACTTAGGCCAGGAAGCCACACTGTATTCCAGACTTCAATTAATGTGCTTTCTGGCCCTGAACTATTATACCTTTTCTACCCTGGCCTCAGTAGAATATGTATCTAAAGAGACCTATGGCCATATAGAAATACCTTTGTATAGGAGTTCTATACAACAAAGGCAGCGCTTTACTGACTACTTTGAGGAAAAAGTGCCAGCTGAGTCTTTATTGACAAGTATTTGAGGCAGGTTAGCCATTCTGCTAGGGCAGCTTCACTGAGATTTGCAGATTAACATCATAATGTTGCTTATTGTAGGATTTAAGGAAAATTTAAGTAAAATATTTTCAGTGACTTTGCAGGTTTCATTCCAAGTAAAATCTTTTCAAAAATTGGTGGAAACAAGAACTAAGTTGCAGAATTAAAGAATAATAGGTGTTCAGGTGATTCATATGTATAGTACTTGTTTTTTTTAAAGCGATCTGCTAAGTTTTCCACACTGGAATTGGTAACAACTTTAGAAGACAGAAAAACATTTTAGTTTACCGAGTAAAGTGGTTCCTCTTTTAGATGAGCTGTGCTGAAACCCAGGTAACTGGAAAAGTTCAACAAAGCCTTCGATAGTCTTGTTGCGGGTATAGTTAAGATTTGCCTTTTGAGTGTTTCCCTCTGTCATTTATTGTTTAATGGTCCCTGTTAGATCAAAAGTTGTAGTTCCAATAACTATGAAGTAGCAATACAAAAATGAGCCTGAAGTAGGAAATGGATTTAATTTGGAAATATTTGGATGGGGAGATTATAAAAATTAATGCAAACAATTTGTTCTTTGTCTGCGAAAGTACTGCACGTTGTCTGATCAATGTGCAAAACCACAGTAGTTGGTTAAAAAAGAAGAAATGCATTATTTTCCTGTAGACAATTTTCAAGCTTCTTTCTGATATTTTCTTCAGAAAAAAATACCAAAATGTTATTTGGGTACATACACTCATGATAAAAAAGAAAAAATATCCCTACTTGCAAATATTATAATTGTCCTTTAAATTAAAGCCCTGCAAAATTTAGGTTTGAATTATAACCCAGTAGAGTGTTGATACAGCAAATTTCTAGAAATGGTACATTTTAATAATGTTTTACTTTCTTGTAATCTGGATGCTTGCAATTTGGAAGGTAAACGAAAAAGTCTCTTGGACTACAAAGATAAGCATTGTGTTGGTTGCCTTTATTTCTTCACCTTAAAGACACTGAATCATATTAAAATATACAAAATTTCTTGTAAGTGAAATTATAGACCCTAACATCTGATACTAGATGTTAGGGTCCTAAACTTGAAAGATCCAGTAGAGTTTTACGTTAATTTCTTCAAGATGCTATGATATGAGGGCTTATGAGTTTGAGCAGTTCAAGTTAAGAAACAGGAGAAATGTTGTTGATGTTTGAAAGTAATATTCCTCTTTTCTCTTAAGTTGCAATCATTAATTTCCCAGTTCATTTTAGGTAAAGATGAACTTTAAGGGAAAAAACAAACCAGCAAGACCTAACTTTTTCAGTGTTTTTGAGATGCCTAATGTTCTCAGAAGAGAAGTATGGTCTCTTGTTGAAGGTGGTCTTCCTTGATTATACCATTTCAGACTTTTAAGTTCAAAGATACTTCTTGAGGGCATGTCAATTTTTGTATACAGCCAGCAATGCATTAGTAAGTTTTAAAAAAACACAGAACCTACAATAAAAATGAAATTAATCATAAATCTAGAGAGTATTTCAGTTTTGTTTGTTTTGTATTTGAAATAAGTGAATGCTCTTGCTTAGGCTTTTACAGAGGTGGTTGTACAACTAGCTAGAGGAGATGATTTGTTAGAATCTGTGTGAAGTGGCCTTGCATGTTTATTGCCTTTGTGAACATAGTTGAATAGTCTGTTGTCTAGTGTGCATGAAGGTCTTCTGCTGCAAGGTTCATTTAATAAGAATAGTAGTTGAATTATTAAAGTTTTAATAGAAAATAAACCTAGAAATACTTTTACTAGTATGAGTATTTAAAGATGTACATTTAGCGGAATGTTGTTTCTAAAACAGCCTCAGAATCACTGTGGTTGGAAGGTTCCTTTGGAGAACGTCTAGTCCAACCCCCCTCCTCAAAGCCTGTCAGCTTTTAATCATATGGAAAGAGTTCAAAATAATGTCAATGCCAAACTATGTCTGAGTTTATAAGGGAAAGTAATAGATTTCAGGTTGTCATAAATCTGATGCAGTAAAGCATCTGTCTTAGCTGTTGCTCGTAGCTCACTTCACTACTTTCTTACTTGGGAGGGAAAGCAAGAGATGCACTGAGGAAAGTTGATATCGATCCAGCATAGGTCTTTTTAAAGTTGTACTCTCTCAAGACTTTTCTTAGTGGATTTTTTTGTGCACACAGTTGTGTGGGAGAAAATGAAAATTCCGGTAAATGAGATTACTTTACCTTTTCTGTTAATTAAATAAAAGTCTTTATATATTCATTTTTAATCAAGAACTTATAATGAATATTTCAAAGAAATAAAATAGAGGAAAGTGTAAGCCACTTATGAATATATTTTTGTTCTGCCTATGTTATTCTAGGCGACAGGGAAAAAGACTCTATCAATTTCCTACATGAAGTTTTGCAAAAAAATGATTTGTACTTTTTCCCAGAGTTTCAAAAATCACGTATTACAAGGAGAAAAATAATCTACTTTATCTTGGTTATAACGTCTTTGGTTGGCTTATTTTTATTATGTTATTGTTTTCATATAATGATATCTGACATAACTCTGTTATTTCTCTTCTTATCTGTAAGGAAATTCTTCAGTATGAAAATATAAATCGGTGTGGCTAACTTTCTTCTAATGTATTAAATTCTTTTTTTCTAGAATAGTATTTTATTAACATGTCCTTCTGTAAAATCAGAATTTGTAGGTATAGACACTGAGCAAATCAGGAAGGCGTTAGGAAAACTTGCTTGGTTTTCACTCTTTTTTTTATACTGACCATAGAATGAAATCCAGCGTTCACAGGATCAAAAGAGCTTACAGTGTAGCGTAGGAGTAAACATATTGGGTAGGAAGAGATGAATAAGACACGGGGAGCGGATGTGTTGTACTTTAAAAAGTGCTGTTGTAGACACTTTCCCAGGCAGAGGTAGCAAGTGCCAGTAACTGAGTCTCTTTGGATATTGAACTTGGGCTTTGCCCTTAAACTTCTTCCCACCAGTTTGCAGTGAGTGGTGCTTGCCACCTGAGCTGACAGTCTGAACTGAGTCACAGACACGGTCCAAAGCTGTTCGCTGCTTGGTTTGAGTCTCCCGGATTTTTCAGTTCAGACGCAGACTAAACCACCCTACTGTTGCAGGTCTTGTGATCCTGTGCCACAACTCATTTTGTGCGTGGCAAGATAGGTGATTCTTTGTGTAGTTTTACAGGGGAAATGGAGCCCCATGGCCACATAGTTTACTGCTTTACTAAGCACATTGGCAGACATTGTCATGAATGAGAAGACGAGAGAGTAGATGTTAATATGAATGAGTTTGTCTCCATCTAAAATAAATAACCTGAATATAATTTGGAAGGGTTTGTTTTAGTATTAGTTTTATGTGAGAGTTGTGTTAGTTTTATGTGAGCTAGCTCAGCCTGGATGTCTGTTCACTGAGTTAAGACTGCAGAGAAAACCTACCAGTAAGGAACTGGTTCTAGCCTGCTGCTGGTCTGGGTTGCTATATCTCAATCACAACACTGTTGGAACTCAAACCTGGTGTAATCTATATAATAGTTGCATAATATAATAAGTAATTAAATATTTGAGAGATTATGTAGGCTCAAAAAAGACCCACAGCAGAAACAGGCTATTCCTTTTCAGATGCTTACTCTTTCTTCATACTGAAAAACAGATTTCTTACATTTAGAAATGCAGAAGAGCAGCAAGCACAGGCTATTTTGGGTGGATGGGGAAAGAAATTCCAGTACTGTGGAGTTTACTTCTCCAGATCGCAGCTGCTGAAGTGCTAGACTGTGTTATCCCGGACAGACAATTGCTCTTGTTACTGTGTGGCTCACAAAGTGGGGACTGGGAGGATAATCTCATCCCTTTCCTCCAGAAGTGCAACCCCACAGAGGTGGGGAGTTGGCTGGGTGGGACACTAACCACTTTTCTGTCGAATTAGGTCAGATGTGCTCTTCTGGCTACAGTTAAGCCAAGTTAAGAGGTTTTGGTCCCAGCTGTTTGCTTCTGTCCTCCCCTACTG
Organism: Gymnogyps californianus; assembly: GCF_018139145.2. Lineage (NCBI taxonomy): Eukaryota > Metazoa > Chordata > Aves > Accipitriformes > Cathartidae > Gymnogyps > Gymnogyps californianus. Next base: position 112,335,819 of record NC_059471.1, on the reverse strand, counting down.
TTATTACAGCCCCACTCAGATGCAGCATAACTGCATGTGTAGCCACTGTCAAGATGATCTGTTTTGAGAAAACCTGAATTAAGTTATACTATTTAAACTGTACAGAATTATTTTGACAGAACTAAGTTAGGGAAAGGGTATATGCTTAGCTGTTACTTAGCCTATATTTAGGCTAACATATTTAAACAGATCTTTATCAGAGAGGATAGCTTTTGGTAAAGGAGTGTGAATAAGCAGCCGAAGGTGGTAATCTCATCTTGCTGTCAGGGTAGCATGCAGGGCTATGGGATATTGCTGCCAGACTATAATTATGTATTTGGTAAAAGTATGAAAAAAATCATATTGCTCCAGATTCTATCATCTCTTTGTGACTTCTGTCTTCCTATACAGTATTTGTGCCTATAATTGTTTTTCCTTGTTTGACTTTAACCTAATGATCAACTGAACTTTTAAAATTCTGCCAATGGATGTTTCTTATTTTCACCTGATATATTAGCCTTAAGTAATGACATCTGGTAGGAACTGCTCTTTCTCACCTGGATTACAGAACTGTGTTTGGTTACTTGAAACAAAGGTCTAATCAGACTGAAGCAATAGAATTTTGACTGCATAGAAGATTTATTCTTTCAAAGTGCCTAAACGAAAACTAATTTATTTATAAGGCCATGTTCTAGAAAGAGAGTTTGTTTGAACTGACTGTTAAAAAACTACGCGTTTAATGTAGTAGCTAACAGAATAAATTTGTGTTTACATTATTTACTGTTTAGTATGATACAGTCACATCCTACTGCAGGGCTTTAGGTAAAATATTAGACAATAGGGAATAAACTCTTATGTATGAAACCTGTGAAATAACATAAAATTTTTAACGGTCAACTTAATTTTTCTGGTCTTGAAAGAAATTCCTATGTGTAGAAGAGCTTGAGACATTCCTTAATTTCTCTAAAAATTGCTGTAAGAAGTCATTTATTTTTTTATCTTTGGGGTTTTTTTGTCCATTTATAATAATTCAAGACCGATTACTGAGTGCAATTAAGTATTATAACTGTTGTTTAATGGGCTATTGTGGTTAGACTTAGTTGGAGTTGCAAAAGCTGCCATTTTGAAGTTGAAGCAGAGCTGTATCTTTCACGCTCAAGTATTAACTCTGGCAAAGGTGGCGGGACCACAGGCAGGGTGACACACTACCGGGGCTGAGATGTTAACTTAGCAGTTGGTCAGACTTAGAGTATTGATAGCTGTATGATTAACTTGTATACAATCCTTTTTACATGCAGTTGAATATGCTCAGAGCAAACATATGCTAATTTAGTTACATAATTCTGCATATACCTGGAGATAGAATATGAGTGAATAATGTATCTGAAGTTCAGATACAAAAACTGTTTTGTGTTTCAGTAGACTTACAAGTTTTATTTTAAAATCTAATTTAAGGAATGTATATTTCCCTTACAAAATAGGGAAACAATTTTAAGAAGGTAAATTCATTTATATTTAAAGAATCTTATCATCAGAGCATTTGAGGCTTTATTAAAAGCAACATGCGGATCTCAGTTGCTGTGTAGATCAGCACAAGAAAAGCCTTGACTTGCTTCAGCTGAGAATAAAATAAATTTTATCAGCTTCAATGAAGTGGAAGCTAGTTAAATGACTAGATATTTTAAGGCGTTTTGTCAATAAATTGTGCATTTCTTGCACGTTGAACTACATTAGAACATGTTTTAAAATTAGAAGTTCCCTTGGTTTAATTTTATGACCATTTAATGTTTTCTAGCCTGGAATTTCTAATAAGAAATCATATGTCACTGTTGAAAATCATGTTGTTCTGTGGATTTTTTTTTTTTTTTGCTGTGGGAATTCTTTTTTTTTTTTTTTTTTTTTTACTAACTAAGCACCTTAGTACCAGGTAAGTGCAGACAAGGAAGGGATTAAAATATATGTTATGAGTAAACAAGTGGTGACATTTTATTGTTTGAAAAATGGAGAATTTCTAAATACTGAAAAGGCTAGATGGTGGATTTGTGATTTGTGTCATTATTTTAGCAAAAAAACGTAGGGATGGATATGCTGTTAAGCTTTTGCTCAGCTATCACAAATTTTGCACCTGATCTAATACAGTGAGTTGTATGAGTGAGTGAGCAGAGCTTTCACAGGGAGTCTGCGATCCTTCCTTTCAGTGTGAATCTTTCAAGGCTCTGGGTCTTTAATTTTTTCTAAAACTGAAAGCTGCATAAGTGAATACTTGATTCTGGGTCAAAACCACAGTGCATTGTCTCAGAGCCCTGCAATAACTAGCAGTTTAGACCATGATGCAACAGCTTCATACAAAATAATTATTTCAACATTTTTTACAAACTTTTGTTCAAACAAACATCTGAACAGCTGCTAGGGCAAAGTATTTGAAGGGATTGAGCAAGGCTAGAGAGGTCCCCAAATCTCTGAAGTTTCAGAGACACTCAAAATTTGAGATCCTTCATCCCACTCCTTGTTGATGTATTCCTGCTTCCTATTCAGACATCCTTGCTATTCCTTGCAAATGATGCAGCTTTTACCCACTAACACCTGGCTGACAGACAGCAGTCAGCTGTATTCCATGCCAGTGACTCTCAAGAGCGTTCTGTTGTTGGTTTTTGTTTGTTTTTTTTTTTTTTGTCTTCAACACAGAGAATAGCAGAAAAAGAATAATATCTAGAGCCAGAATATTCTAATAAAGTTTGCAGCTCCTATTGGATCTGAGGATTCAGGTTGAGTCTGCTTTTTTGGCAGACCTATGGTTGTGAAGGTGTCAGAGTTACACTGTAGATGATTCTCTTGCATATTGCTTTATAAAACTCAGATTGTGTTACAAAACTAGTTATGCAGAGCCACATTTCAAACATAAAAACACTCAGTTAACTTGCAAGAATCAGTGTCCAAATCAACAGAAAGTTGTTGCTGAGTTTCTAGTTATTTGCTCTTTAAAAAAAAAAAGTGCCGATCATGTATTTTTGTCATAAATGACATGTTCTATTAACATTGTAAAACTTACTGGAACAGTTTGGTTTTTTTTTTTTCCTAGCTATATAGAATGTGGGAAGATTTTTTTTTTTTTTTTCCTGGTTGATTTTAAAGCTACAACAGTATTTATGATCTTGTAACACAAGTATTTGGTGTATTGCTTAAAATGTAAGCAGGACTTCTCACAGTATATAAAACAAAGCTTGTTAAGTGCTCTTTGCCAGACTGTGACTTAAAACAATTCTTCCCTAAAATATTTTTTAAATTTTAATATTTTTTTAGTTCTTTTCCTCCCTTTGTGCATGTGTATGCGCACATGCGTGCATATGTGTTTGCTTTCCGTTGTTTGCCTAAAGTAGTGATGCTAACATAGCACACTGTAGATTAAGGCTTCAGGGAGCTAAAGTAAGCGTGAAGTTCAGCCTCTAGCTAAACATCACCTCTGGGCTAATCTATGATTTACAATGATCCATCACGAATATTTACAAGTAGGCAGAGTGCAGTGCAAAATTAAACAGCATATGGGTAGAGTGATCCCTGTTAAAATGACCAACGTGCCTTGTATTGTGTATGGAAGATAACTGGACAGGTGGTAATCTGTCTTCTCTGAGCGGAGACAGCTGGTATTTTCCTTGGGCTTCAGTGGTGCTTTTCTGTATGGTCTCACCTACCAGCTGATATCTTGCTTGTTAGAACAATACCAAGTTCATATTAACCCTTTTATCTATTTCTATGTGATGTCCAAAGGGGGAAGTATCAGACTGCTTGTCCATAAGCATGGTGATTTAATGTTTCTAGTTATACAAGATGCATGCGGCTTGTCTTACCTCTTTACATGTATTACTGTGATGATATTTATCAGTAGATAGTAGATAAAAATCTTACAGTTTATTATTTATATAGATTTTTTTTAAATGTCTGATGAAGTTCCACACTGAAGGAATGTTTGAGAATCAACCTCCTTTCATTTAATTTAGGAGAATCTGAAAGGTCATATAGAAAAGAAATAGAACTGTTTTGTAACTTCACTTGTATTTACTTCTGGCCATATTGCTTAATGCTCATGCGTGTGTAACTTTTCCTTTCTGAACACACTAATTTGGTTCTCAGCATGACTACGACAGGTTGGCTTCGGCCCCCCCCCCCCGCCCCGAGAAATTAGGAACAAATATTGTATGACTCACAGTTGATTTTTCTCTTAAATATTTACTAATTGTCTAGATTGTGGGGGAACCAGGTACTGACATTCCACAAAAGACAGTGGGCATTGCTTCCGTGGGACTCTGCCTTCTGCTTCTGTGTCCTGGCAAGCGGAAGCCAAACTTGCCCATCTCTACGTGTGGCTGTGTTCAGTTAATTGATAAATTTAGTCAGCAGTTAGGTTATTCTGTCACACCTGGTGGTGTGGTTAGAACCCCAGACAAGCTCTGGTAATGTTGAGCTACTGCAAGGGACAGCAGTGTTACAGGACACAACATGGATGGGTCTGGAGTGGGGAGGAAGCTCTAGGAATTACCATCGCAGAAGTGGTCTTTAAAGCCATATCAGTGAGATCAGCTAACACTAATCCTGGAGGAAGGAGGGGAAACTACTGAAGGATGAGACAGGGTAGGGTGAGAGGGATGCAAAGCCTGACAGAGGCCAGTGTTCAGACACTTTATTTTTAGTTGGGGATAACAAAGAATTTCATGTCTTTATCTGAATGGACTGGTTTTTGGTGGTGGTGGTGGTTGTTTTAGAAACCACGTTTATGCTTGGACATTCTCTTCCCTCCCCGCCCCCCCCCCCCCCCCCCCCCCCCCTTAGTAATAAAAATGAATGTAATAAACTTGGAGGAAAACACCCAACCTAGATCTGAAGCTACAGTAAAAGGATTCTGTCCAGAAGAGGAGCATGAGCTTTGTGAAATTGTAGCCCAGTGAGTCCAAGCAGAGTGCTTGTCGAGGCTTAAATTTGTAATAAAGATTAGACAGATAAAAGCAGAAATTCTTCAGAAGTTCTGATGAATTAACTTTAGAACTAGAAACTTTCATCTTAATCAAGAAAGTGGTCTCAACTTTGAAGTCTTCATTAACAGCTGAATGTATTATCTTACAAAAGAGTTGAAAAAGGTGTTTTAATGGCCTTACTAGAATGAAATGATTACCTAGAGAATCTACAACAGAGGAGATAAAACTAAATTGCTTAGGAAAATCAACAATTTTGCCAGCATTTTGCGATAATTGCCATTCGGTAAAGTTTTTTTCTTTTAAATTAGAGGTAGAAGAAACATCAGATAAAAGAACTACTGAAACTAACCTTCATTCTAGAAGACCATTGTAGATATGTTTTTTTCCTAAGCAAGTTGTTAGAAAATATCTATGTTGTCTTGAAGTTTAGGAATGGATCCCAGATTTTTGAAGTTAACCTTTTGAAGATATTCCCAAGGAAAGATTTGAGAGAGAGAGAGAGAGATATTTATATATATATTTTTAACATGAATCAGACTGGAATAAAAAGAATATTAACAAAGCTTATTTTATTGAATACCTAAAAATACAGGGTTTTTTTTCATATCACAAAAGAGAGATTTTTAGGTTTTGAACATACTCAAATTAAAGTGTTCCTGCATAAATAGAGTATGACTTGGGGTTGTTTTATAGTGTTACTTTTCAAGTGACCAGTTTTTTGAAACCTAAGCAGATGGCCAAAGAAATATTTTCGTCTTGACTAGTAAATATACTTTAGTGATAACTACATTAAGTGTTGTACTAAAGCTTTTGGAAATAATGTTACACAATCTCTTCTCCAATGTGAACAGTGCAAAAGTAACTTTTTACTCCTGGTTGTCCTGTCCTGTGTTGCATGTGTATATTTAGGCAGCATGCAGCCACCCAGGGAGGCATGAGCAGAACTTTGAGGATCTTCTGTTCTAATGGATTTCATTTGACTTTAATTGGTTCCAGCTTGTTAATCATATGTGTCCTTGGAGAACAGCTTTTTTTTTTTTCCCTGTCTGATTACTGCTCACAGATCCACATGTAGCAAGTATTTCCTAAGCATGAAAATGTCTGTACTGTTCTGTCCATGTGTTTTTTCACCCGTGATCAGCTACAATGATGAAAATTCTTCTCCTTTTTTGTTTTTAAATGTTACATTAGAAACATCTCATTTTCTGTCTAGGCTTCCAGGATAAACCCTGATTGATTATAATGTCCAATATTTCATGAGCCAATGCACTTAGATGCTAATAATGTTCAGTGCTGCTTGAAAGCTGGGTTTTGGCCTTAAAAGGGAGAGTACAATGAAAGCAGTGGTTCATAGACTTAGTCCTTTATGCTTTGTTAGTTGCAAAAAATCAAGCTTGGAATTTATCTAATGAATCACAGCAAACTAGTAAAAAAAAAAAAAAACGAACAATTTTAAGCCCTCCAGACCTATTCACTCTAGTGTGGGAAATATCATAAGACATTAGAAATAGAAAATTTCTGAAGTTGGCTTGGGGTATTGCTTTATTTTTCTACCTCTGATTTAAAATGTGCCTAATTTTAATGATGTCTTGCTTTGTCACTTAAAGTAGCAGCCTTCCCAAGAAGCCTCAGCCTTGGACCAGTGTAGCTTTATTTTCATTGTATAAAATTCAGTGCACCTCAGAATTCAAGTGGCACGAAAAGTTAGAAGGAAATATTGAAATCTGCAGCCTGACCTTCTGGGCTTTTCTCAACAGATTTTTTTGTTATGGAATTGGTTGGCATGCACTGCTGGAAATGTTACTCTAAGAACGTGTAAAGTCACTTCTATTTTCATTTGACTTCATATACTTCAACTGGTTAGTATGCACAAATATGTATCCACTTAAAGCACAGTCAGTGAAAATTTACTTTGTTGTTAGTCACAAAGGAATGTGGCTGTAACTAGAACAACAGTCACATTGGTTCAGGGAGTCACAGAAATATTGGTGTTTGGTTTAATAAACAAAATATAAACAATTTAATGCTAGAAATGAGTCAGAAAGGTGGAGGAGAGTTCAAAGGTGGCAAAAGCAGGTTCACTGAAAGGGAGCAAAGTAAATGTGAAATTTATTTTGAGCTGGTCACAAGTTAAGAGTTAACTGATTTTTTTAAACAATAATAATTATTATTTATTTATGTTTAAATAAATACACAAACTTATCACTGAACCCACTTCAAAACAGTCCAGATGGCTAGGGAGATGGTCCGTGAGGATGTGATGATACATGGGCAAGAACTTTGACCACTGAACTACTGAATGTAGAGAAGATACATTTCCAAATGTTGCTATATTTGGAAAGAATCACCCCCTTTTTCTTTTAAAAAAGGAATCTTATCATCTAAATCTAGAGGATTATGGTTTATGAATTCAATGATGAAACATATGCCTAAGTCTCTAAAGGGATGAGATCTCATGTGCTCCCTGTTCAGCATTTATTAGTTTCAGCAAAATTCTTCTGCCCTGAAAGTTTTAGTGAATGGGTAGTCTAGATTCACAAAAGGGCATCAATGTTTAAAGGAAGTCATAAGCAGAATTTATATACTGAGTCCAGGAGTGCAATTGTCAAAATCCTTTCGTGTGAATGCGGTTCTGAGCTGTCTCTTCCTCTTCTACAGTGAAATGGGAACTAAGGCACAGGGCAGTGAAGTCCAATGTGGAATTAAGGTTCTTGAAAAATAAGAAGTCCTTTTGTGAATCAGATCTTTCATTTTGTATGAGTGAAATGACTGTATGGTAATAATTGTCTTCTGAATCATTTAGCCTTTCTCCTGTCTGGGCATCCTGACGAAAGAGGTTTATATTCCAAAGTAAATAAAATTTGTGATTTGCCTGCAGTAGAGCAAAGCTATAGACTATTCCAAGTAAGTTTTATACATGGACTCATCATCTGTGATACCTGACAAATCATTAAGGCTTTCATGAAGTGTCGCGTCAGGGAAATGAAGCCACAGTCAGTGACAAGCTTTATGCTTCTCCTATCCATAACGAGTTACTTAATGTATTCCATTTTAATTGTTATCTTGGAGTCAATCGTGGTCTTACACTAGAGCTACTGACAGGAATCATCAGTTATGTGCATGGTGTTTTGCGAAATTGCAAATTCACAATACATCTCTCTTCAATGGCAGCAATGTTTAGCAGCTCATTAGCTTTTGGGCTATGCCTTCTGGTCAGTAGATACTGGGAGAGACAGCCAGCCTAGTTGATTTGCAGACGTATATTAGTCAAGATGAGCACTGCAGTGTAACTGAAAGGAAACCCAATAGAATAAAATAGCATTTAGAGTAGACTTCCATTAGCTGGGAAATTAAAAAGATAATTAGAATGGGATTAAAAAAGAAATAAAGTTGATTTTTTTGCTTAGTAATCTCTCTCACAAAATATCCTTTACTGTCAAGTTTGATGTTTTTGATTATAAATTTTAAAATGGTCCATTTCATCAATTTATATTTGAGGAAAAGTAAACATACAGCTAGAAACTGTGCTGCATACTTTTGTCTAAACAGTGGAGTTCTTGAAGTAAAATGTAATATCAGACATAGGTCCCCTGTGTAATATACTGGAGATACCGTGTAATATGTTGTCCATGGTTACAGTTTCAGAGTTTTTGTTCAGATTTGATGACTTAATATTACTTTGGTGAAGAAGGTTGACTGGAACAGGATTGTATAGTACTGGATAGGCACTGTAGACATTTTCAGTATTTAACAGCTGAATGAGTGAGAAGAGGCTTCGATAATTCAGACAAATAGTAGAATGAGTAGGAATTACTACTGAGGAACAGTAATTGTAGTGTAGTTGGAAACTATAGATCAGGTTGGAATGTTATCACTAAAAATGTGTGAAAGGTGTGTTCAGAAGAGACTAGGACTGGAGGTATTTCTTACCAAGTATGTGTTGATAATAAAGAGGATGAATGCGAAAGGAGTTCCTGTCGAGAGAACTTTTTTTTTTTTCTTTTTTTAACTTCCTTTCCTTCTCCTTTACCGCACCTTTTATGCTAACTTACTGAATGTGAAAGGGCCATGCTGGATCAGGCCAAAAGTCCAACTAGCCTGTATTAAATGTTAAGGGGGGGAAGAGGTTTAATAAACATCAGGGGTGCTTGGAACACTTTCCCAGCTTCTGGTGGTGAACCGAAGCTTGTAGCTAGCATTTGTCTGTCTTTTGAGTGCACTTACATTTTGGCCTTTCATATTACTTTGAGGCAATCGAACTGGGCAAAGAGAAACCATATGGAGTTCAACAATGGGAAGTGCAAAATCCTGCATCTGGGGAAGAATAACTTCATATACCAGTTACAGGCTGGGGGCTGATGAGCTGGGAAGCAGCTCTGTAGAGAAGGACGTGGGGTCTTGGTGGACAACAACTTGACCATAACCCAGCAATGCACCCATTTGGCTAAGAAGGCCACCAGCCTCCTGGGCTGTGTTAGGAAAAGCATTGCCAGTAGGTCAAACGAGGTGATCCTTCCCCTCTGCTCAGCCCTGGTGAGACACATCTGGAGTGCTGGGTCCAGTGCTGGGCTCCCCAGTACAGGAAAGATACAAACTTACTGGAGTGAGCCTGGCACAGAGCCACAAAGATGATTTAAGGGACTTGAGCATCTGTCATATGAGGAAAGGCTGAGAGAGCTGGGACTGTTCAGCCTGGAGCAGAGAAGGCTCAGGGGGATCTTAGCTGTGTCTGTAGATAAGTGGTAGAAAGGAATGAATAAGAGGGAGCCAAACTCTTCTCAGTAGTGCCCAGTGACAGGAGAAGAGACAATGGGCACAAATTAAAACACACAAAATTCCATCTGAACACAAGAAAAAACTTTTTTACTGTGAGGGTAGAACAGGTTGCCAGGAGAGGTTGTGAAGTTTCCGTCTGTGAAGATATTCAAAACCTGACTGGACATAGCTGACCCGAGCAACCTGGTCTAGCTGACTATGCTTGAGCAGGGAGGTTGGACTAGAAGATTTCAAGAGGTCTCTTCCACCATCAATAATTATTAGCATTCTGGAACTATTTGCAGAATGTACTGTGTTTAGAAACAAACCCACAAAACTTATTTTGAAAGACATGAGCACATAAGCTGCCTGGTATTTTTGTTGGTGTAGCCAGTTATTCTGTTAAAAGTGACAACATATGATGAATCTCTCGTGGGATCTTTGAATAGTTCTATGTCGGCTACAAGCATATTATCTTTTTAAGTTCTCTTCTGATGTTCTTCTAACAAAGACACGCTTCTGTTTGATTTCTGTATTTCCTCTTTTTATTCTAGTTCAGTATTTCCCCTTTTGGATGTTAATTGTAGTGTCTTATGGTCACTGTATTAAGTAGTTCTTCATTAGAGATGGTCTTGTGCTTTAGACCAAGTCAACAGTCATTTCTTAATTTTTAGAAGAGTACCACTTTTTTAAGGATTCTGAGCCTAATACCAACTGTGCTTCACTCTTTGTAAAAAGTTTTCTCTTAATTTGGCTAACCAATTGTTAGCTTGTTGCAATGTATTATGTATCTGACTTAGAGTGGATGAACTTAAAATGTCTTTCTTGTTTTCTATGCTTCTGTAAAACCCGGAAGCCATCTAGTCCTAACTCATTACCCCAAAGCCTGTCCAGTCGTACCTGTATCATTACTGGTAGATGGTTGCCTGACCTGTTCTTGGAGACCTCCAGTGAGAAGTCTGTAAACTCCTCAGGCAGTCAGTAATGCTTTGCAGTCTTCAGCGTTACAAATATTTCTGTAGTCTTTGACTAGCTGTGTCATTATTATTGAAATAGCAAGAATTTATTCTTTGTCCAGTATTTAATGGAGATGGAGAGCCCAAGTGTCTCTTTCACAAGAACTTTTTCGCCTACTTGAAGACCATTATTACTTGTTGCACCTAAGTTTTGCTTCCTGTGCCTAAGAAATTGTAACTCTCTTGATCTTTCCTCTTATGTTGAATTTTTCATACCTTCTAGTCATTTGTGTTACACTCCCATGGACTATTTCTGATGTCTGACTCTATTTTTTTTAATAATTTTTTTTCATGAAGAGTGATACCCCAAATTGAACACAGTATTGTAGCAGAAGCCTAACTGATGCAAAATACATGTATAGTCTCACAACAGTACTGTATTATTGGCTCATCCTCTTATCCCCTACAGGTCCAGACTCTTTTAAGATTCCAGATTATACAAAGAGTCAGGACACTGTGGGGAAGAAAAGAGTGGATCTCGTAGATCTGTAGTTGTACAGAAAAGATCTCTTTCAGTCTGTGAGTTCAAAACTTGCTTATTGATGTGTGTCACTAGATAAGGACTATACAAGAAGTTTTGATCAACAGAATTTGAATGAGTTCACATTCAGTATAGCTGTTCAGTCTGTTCAGTGAAAAAGCTGAGCTTACTTATATAGTGTGATCATTACAGTAGAACAGTTTTCTGAGCCAAGCCTTACTTTTCCTCTGCATTCACTGCAGATTGCCTGGCACAAGTTTGTACCTGTAGCTTCCATCACTGCTGCTGTTGCTAGCTAAGGACTAGGTTTGGCACTTCATCAGTAGAGTATCTATATACCTAATGATAAATGAGCCTGTATTAATTCATTCTTCCTGCAATGTGATTTTTTTTTTTTTAATTTTTTTTTTTAGTGTTTGCATTGGGAAGCAGGGTAAAAGTGTTAGCCTAGTTATTGAAAACACAATCCCACATATGTTATCTGATTCATTACTTTTGCTGGAGCAGCATATGAAGCTCTGATCAAAGGGATCACAGGGAAATATATAACATTTAAAATAAATTCTTGCTAATCTTTTTTGCATGTGATATTTGGGTTTGTTTATGATATAAATGTGTTTTATAGGCAATTGGCTATTCACTTATTTAGTTGAGAAAAATAAGGGGGCACTCTAACATCTTCTGTGACTTTCTGTGATGTTACATCATTCCTTTTGGCTGGATATTCATTGTATATTTCCAATAGAGGCTAATAAAGCTTCTAAAGCTGCATTTATTTATAGGCAAGTTAAATATTCTTTTGTTCTATTCAATTTGTCCATTTTGAGTAAGAAGTTCTAGCCATTAGGCCTGATTTATTGCTCAGTGGCCTATGTGAAATGAGTAAGTGAATATTCAATAATTTCTGGTGCCCAGGTGTTAAAGTTGTATATTAAATGGTGCGGCAATTTGCATTAATTGGCAAGCTGTCATCAAGGAAACATCAAATGTTTAAGCAATAATTTTACAAAATGTTGAAGCTCATTCTTATGTCACTTTGAAATCAAAAAGTTTTAAGTATGTGAAACTTACTACTAAGTATGTATTCAAGTCTTTTGCTTAACAGGATCAAATTGCTAAATTAGAGCGTGAAAACTAGCACTGAACCATTTTGCTGAGAAATCCCTCCTTTACAATTATGGTTTAGACAGATTTCATTTTTAATTACACAGAAAAAGAAATCTTGTTCTTTGCTGGCATTCTTCTGCCTCTGTTATGGATAAATAGAACATAAGATACATAAGATTTCATTCGAAGTCTCATCTCTTCATATTTATTTAAAAATGATTTTCAGTGATTTTATTCACCTAGTGTAGTCAGTGATAGTCATCAGCAAGTCTGACATGCTTTTAAAAATAGGTTGTAGCTGTTGATGATAGTATTAATGACATTGTGTGAAATACAATAAAATCTTGAAATCCTTGATTTACAAATGTTATTAGGAAATTATCTCAATGACTGTCACAGAGTATCAAAAAGCATTTTTTTTTTTCAGAAGGGCTACCTCTAGCTAACCAATTAATTTTATTTTATTGTTGTGTTTTTTTAAGGGATAATGAAATAGTATTTGCAATATACAGAATGATGAATAGATAATAGTGACTTAACACTGGTATTAATCAAGAACTAAACTAAAAAGTAAACCGTAATAAAACCTAGTATCAGTCTACAGATTTCAGAGATAATTAAGGCCACTGTTTACTTTCTTATTTTTTGCTGCCTTCATGCTCTGTTAAATTAATTCTTTATATCAGTGTTTATAAACTAGAAATTTCTTCCATCTTTTTTGTCTTCTGAATATTTCTAATTATTATTTGCCATAGCTGAGTGAAATAGTAAAACCAGCTTTTCATAATGTGAATTTTAGGACAGTATGAGAAAATATATTCAGATAGATCTCCCTTTAAAATATGATTTTGATTCAGTACAAACCTAATTATAATTATGCAGATCTCTTAGAAAAACAGTAATGTAAAATCTTAGTAAAAATATTTTTCTCCAGACAGGGTGGAGGTTTAAGGTTATCCAATGTGTACTGAAGCCAACAGAGGATAAGGAAAAGGAAACCAATTATTTGTACTAGTTTTATAAATCTCTCTTTATTGCCTAACCTTTTCAAACAAGAAATGGATTTATCCTCTGTGGAGACAGTAGTATAAATAATGTCATTCTCTGGCTAGAAATGGCTCTAAAATCCTTTGATCTGAAATAGGGTTGCTTCATTCTAAGTACATCCTGTTCGAGTATGTGCACTCTAACTAGATTTAAAAAAAAAAAGCCGCTCTAAAAATTCTTGTCAATAAATATGTTTTCATTAGACCAATTTAATAGTTATAATATGGTACAGTTACTGGTGTATTTAATTTCTAATGATTCCTTTTGATGTTTTGTACTTTTTCTTAAAACTAGGTTTACTTTTTCTTCTTGAACTTGGTAAAAATATTAGAGAAGATTCTGTAAGTGAAAGATTGATTAATAGGAAAAGTGTTTAGTCTATAAAGGTTGGACTATAGTGACTCTAGAAAAAAGTAAATTTTTTCTGTCTTCTGTTTTAAATTGTGGATAAAGAAATCAAACAGCATATTCACTTTCCCTTGGACATGGCCATCAACAATTGTATTTTTTTTTGTTTTGTTTTATTAAACCAGTATTGGGGGAGGAGGATGCAGACAAGGGAAAAACTGACATAATGAGAGAAAGAAAACAAGCATGAAAATGGCCATCGCAGAGGGAAAATTGGGCTATCACAGAAGTTATTACAGGAGACACTTGATGTGGTCTAATTTACCAAAGGCATGGGTGTGAAGAAATGATAGCTAATGTGTCTTCTACATATCAGAAGACAGGACCCAATTCATGCCTGTCAGGCTAACATTTTACAGATTTAAATCATTTCTGTGCAAGATTGTTTCCCCCCAACTTAACAAGAATTTTTGTTCACTGTCAATTTTACAGTATTTTGCCCACCCACCCACTTTAAAAAAAAAAAAAAAAGTGTTGATTGGAACTGGCAGATTTTTTTGCAATAAATACTACTGCGTTAAAATCACCAGTGTTGTGCTACCCTGCTGAATTTTGATTAGTTCCTAGATGCTACTGTTTCATAGTTTTGAAAAAGTCCTTTCAAATTTCAGTCCTTCAGCTAAAGTGTTTTCGTCTTTACTGTGATCTTCTCAAAATTCCTTCTTTTTCAAAATGTTGTGTTTAACATGAGTCACGACTTCTTTTATGTTCTGATAATGTATGCCACTGCAAGGTTATACTTTAATGAAATGGAGCTGGTTGATCAGCTCTCCATGACATGCAGAGGTGACTGTCGCTTCTCATGGCTGTCAAGTCATCGTGAAACTCGGTACGAGCTCTTGTCAGAGGGAACTTCCAAGTTTCCATGCTGACTTCTACAGAGATGATGGCCCTTGGGTCCTAGAGATCTTGCTGCAATATGTACACTGTATATTAGGTTTTTCTAGCGGAATAAACCTAAGATAAATCAATATTTACTAAACTGTAATTTCATAGATGTATATATTAAGCAATTTCCACTCTAATCGTATAACAATAATTGGAGGGGAGAATATTGCCAGAGAAAGAGAAAATGTAAGACAATAAAGCAGATATTTATGACGGTCCCTACTTTTATTTCTGTCTTCTTTTTTGTTAGATTACATAGAAAATACAAACATTTGTTCTGAGTTTTCAGATAATAGATTTGTGCTTTTGTTTTAATTTAATAATATAAATCATTTTTCATAGACTTGCATAATTTAAAACTATCCTCTGCAAATGTGAAAACTGAATGATAATGAAAGAATTTTTCTCTTCATTACGTTGGGTGAATAGAATTCTCCTTTGGCCAGTCAGTCCTAGGTTTTGGGTTTGGTTGGTATTGCAAGTCACATCTTCAAACTCAGGAACCATCTGTATAAAGGACGAAAATTTGAATAATTGGTGTTGTCTTCTCTCAATGTGGGTTTTTGGTTTTTTTTAATTATTTTGGTTTTTAAAAAGCCAGCTGATAAGAGGAGGAAACATTGTCAATCTTCCCAGTTCAAAAAAAAAGATGATTATATGTAAAGTCAGGAGAAATCATGAGAATCGTTTACGAATAACATGGATGATTGAGGGGAATGTTCAATAAAGTAGAGCAGCATTCAGGAGATGCAGGAGCATAATATTAATATTACTTTCCATAATTGCTTTTCTTGTATTTTAAGAATGATACTTTGCCAAAAGCTTGTTAGAGCAACAGTTTTGAAGATAAACTTGATGATATTTTTGTAGTCTTCCAACAGCAAATTAGAGAAACAAGGATGCCACATATCTCTGTTTTGTCTTTCTGTTTAAATTAATTTGAAACACACTCAAACAAAACCAAAAACCCCTTCTCACTACTTTTGTAAAAGCTGCACCCTAGCTGGACTTTTGGCACGTTTAGGACTTAGACTCATGGTGGGTTTATAAGTGTTAAGCATTCACGCGTATGCACTTGCTATGCTTTGTTTACTTTTTAAAGTAGGTTTTGAAGCTGACTTAACTGAATAAGTTTAGTGTCCCAACTGAGTATTTGTACTGGTTTCAAAATGCTTATGTCAGCTTGGCTTATTTCTGTGTATTTACTGACGTGTTAAAATATACAAGTCAGTGGTAGAGCCATTGAAGTGTGTCAACATGTGAAGTTGAACTGATTTATTGAAACAGTCCAACTTTGTATGTGGACCAGACTTCAGTTTCCTTGAGGATATTCTTTGGACAACTCCCCCTGTGCCACTTGTCTCTCTCCCCACCCCTCAAATCTGTGCTGGTAGTACCAGAACTGAGAATGAAATCATGAATTCAAATATGTACCTGTCAAGATATTTTTGTCCTAAAGTTCAGTTAGGAAAATAAAAAAGTCATCCATTCATTAACCAGCAAATGGATTTATTTTTTTTTCAGGATACATACCTGAATTCATTTTGTGCATGTTGGAGAGCAGGTTACCTTGTCAAAAGGACCTTTCTTGGAATAAAATTAAATATTAATTTAACTGTTTTATGAAGGCTTATGTGGTAGTAGTGATATAATGTCAAGAGCCACAGCTATGCATAACTGCACTTTCAGAGTTCTTGTGGTTAAAATTGAAATTGCCATGTCTTCTGGTTTCTGTGTTTTCCTGCAGCTCTGATCACATTTCTGTCTATGAAAGCCTAGAAATAATAGCCTTACACTTTTCAAATTCCCACAGGCCTCTCTGCTTGCTTTCAACATGGACTGTTTTTCTTGCGAGCAGGAATTCTTTGCGCTGGCAGGATATGAGGCAAGGCCAGTAGCTACTTTTGTTCTGTTTTTGAAAGATTATTTTTTATGACTTAATTTATTTCTGTGTTTCTTACACATAGAAATGTTATGGTAGTCTTGATTTACAGGCAGGGTTAGCAGTCTTCCTATAACTCTTACTCCTCTGAGTAGTATCAGTAAAATCGTCTGAATTGTTTTGTGACCGAAGTGTATGCCTGCGGTGAGTGCTTTCGTAATGCTTCTCCCATGACAGCCCAGGTAATAAAGACTAAGTTGCAGCTTTTATGAATTACTGACATTGATTCAAAAACTAATAATAGTTCTGAAATTGAGAGGCTCCATCACCGTTGTTTAAAGTTTGAGCCTAGTAAACAGACTCCCATTTAAAAAAAGGGGGGGGGGGCAGGGAGAAAAGAACTTAGATTTCTTTGTCTATCAGTGAGCTAAAACCATGCCTATGTATGTAAAGTACGTGCACTGTAACTAGCTGTGCTTCTCACAGAGTTCAGTCATGTGACAAACAGTTGTGGCATGGGAAAAAAGAATTTTATGCCCATTGGGTGCCTCATTTGCTTTTTTTCTTGCTAAAGTGTTTCATTAGGTCTTATTTAAAGGTTCTATAATCCTGAACAACTTCAAGAAACTGGCAGATCAATGTGTCTTCCCTTCAAATGATGCATTTCTTCCACAAAAATTACATCATCCCAAATACAAAATAGGCAAGCCAAATAGACAAGATCAGTATCTGATTTAAAGTGGGTCCCCCCGCCCTCATTTCCGAGTAAGGCTTAATAACACTGGAAAAAACAGCATGTACATTGAGCCGTGTCAAAGTTACTTTGGGGAAGGTTGTGCTGGTCGCTTGTCCTTGTGGTTCCTTCAACTTCTGCATCAGTAAATGAAACATTAAGAGTGACGGCCAATAATAAACCATCCAGGTTTCATGAGACCTAATGGGCACACTGATCATTTAAGTTTTTAATTGAAACCATTGTTAGAGAGACCGTGGGCCGGCTGCAGACCTGGAGCTGGATGGGCTGTGCAGCCTGGGAACCATCTCACTGCCCTGTTTCTCATTCGGGTCCATGCAGTGGGAACGGTCTGCTTGATCCAAAACTGAACCAGACCAGGCTGCAAGGCACCATGGGAATCCCTTAAAACAAGGGGAAAAAAATCATTTATATCTGTGTAAAATAAATCAATTAGCTAAAAACAGTTCAATGCAAGGGACAGCAGCAGAAAAAAAAGTGTCGTGTTTGAATATAAAAATGTTATGGCATACATGTGAGATCACACCTCAAATAACAGCACAAAGTGTCCTGTTTATCGTCACTTATATGCTAGAGCCCTGAGTCCTCCAGTGTTTATCCTTGATGTATAATCTTTAAAAATTGAAGTACTTAGACTGAAGCTAGTGTGTAAATGCTTTGTGGAGGTTTCTTCCTTTGTCCCAAAAAGTTAATTATATTTGATTTTATTTGTGTAAATTTATTCTCCTGAGTTCTCATTAGCTTGAATAGAATTGTTCTGCATATGGGTTCTTGTAGCTTAAATAAAATTTGGATGATTAAGAGATGACCATTGATTTGATTTTAGCACAGTATTGTGATAAAGACATTCCTTCAATTAAAATGTGTTGTAAGAACATTAGTTGACCCATGAAACATCTTATCAAGCATGGTCTAAGGGTATGGATGGTTCAATATCACTTTTAAAGGGCAGCTTACTTGGAGATTTATAAGGTTTGGAAGAGATCTTTTGTATCATTCAGTGACAATAGATCGCATGTCTTCAAAGATTCCTCTAGGGTGTCAACCCTGTTAACCAGACAACTCCGCAAATGAATGGGATTTATAGTATCAAGAGACAGGATTAAATTAAAGGAGTTTAAATTGAAATACATACTTAATCCCATTTAGGAATTATAACTAATTTATGTTGAGAATTTTCTTTGAAACTGGCTTTTGTAATGAATATATTTTTTTATCTCAAACATTAAGGTAAAAAGTTCACTTTAAGGGTTTTTTGTTTGGTTTTTTTTTTAGCAGTTCTTTAGAAAATGTCGTCTGAGAAGGTTCTTTTTGCATTTCAATAAAATTATTCAAGAAACGTATTCTTGGGAGACATAATTGTGTAACTAATACTTTGGGGATGAAAACGTAATTTTTGTTTCATAGCATATTGAGATTTTAATTTTTAAATACAAACTACTTCTTCAACAGCTCTCCAATGAAGGGTATTTCAGAGTTTTATTAACAAATTGTTTTGTCACCTTGCAAGTATCTCTGAAACATTGATGTGCATCTAGCTGTAAATGAGAAAAAAATAGGAGACATTGCAATACTTAACCTCTCTGGATGACAGATTGTATCTTAACTATTTTTTTCTGGGGAAAAAAAAATCTGAGTCTATGTGGTTTGCTACTCTTTTTCATTCTCATGCTGGCATGATACAGCTATTATAGTGGAAATGTACGTCATGACAATCATGAATTGTACCTCTCAGATTTAGAGAAGGTCTTTTCTGAACTTCAGCTTGGAGGTTCTTGGGCCTTTAGCCTCTAGGTTTCCATTTCAAATTGGAATCACAGTGATGGTACTCAAACTTAGCAGTTTTACAGAAATCCTGTTGCTTCAGTGACAAGAGTTCTTTGATTTGGACACTTCCTCACCTGCATTACAAAAAAATTGCCATTATAACAAATGCTTTTCTCAGTAGACTCAGTGGAGGCCAGGGAGCGCCTCAGAGCGTACTACTCTTGCAATTGTAATTGTGGACCCTTAAGTTTAGGATTTACTTCAGTGGGCAAACACAGGGCATATTTGCATGAGTACACAGTGTTTACCTGTTGCGTTCTAGGTTATGGCCTACTAGTTAGAAAAATTAATTTACCTGAATTTATTAATCACAGTCAAAACCCATGATGTATCTGTGAGGCAAACACTACCCTCTGTAGGGTTAGTAGGAGCTATGTATCATCTAATTGTGGCCATTTGAATGGTGTCTAGTGAATACTACTTTTCTAGACTCTTCCTGTAGTAAATCAGTAAACAGCGTGTGCATCCAAAGATATAGCCTTGAGTTGCCTGTCCTGCTCCCTTAATTTCAACAGGGTGCTATGCAACCAGCTAAGGCTAGTGGACTAAGCTAACTAGTTAAGTGAGGTTAACGTCTTTTTATTTGAAGAACTTAGGTTGAATTAGCTTGATTTCCTGTGGCTGGAGCTTTGATTTCTAAGCATTACGAGACATTTAATAAATTTTATTCTCTGTTGTCCTATTTCATCCTGTAATCTGTTTTTGAAAAGGACGCTTGTTTTTGAATTGTTCCATAGCTAGCTAAATATTGGATTCTTGGCTCTTTGTAATCCTCTTCATTCTTGCCTTTTTTTCCCCCCAGACTGCTGTCACTGGAGTAACTAATAAATTCTTTATGGCTGATTTCAAAGTCTATGTACTTTATACATGATAGGCCTCAGACTTGCTCTGGTTTTCTTCCCTTTTTCTTTGTGTTGCCATCATTCAAAAAAGTAGAGTATTTAAATAAATACCATAATGAATAACTCTATCCAGATTTGCATCAACTGCAAATTGACCCAAATAATACTACCTGCAATTTTGTCTCATTATAATTCTAATTTGTATATTCAATTATATTAGAGAATCTTACAGACATGTCCTTTTCAGTTTCTCTTTGAACCAAGTAAATACTATTGTAGTTGATGAATCCTCATATACCGTACTTTATAGTTTTACTAATGGCTGCCTGAAGCCTGTAATCCTCCTGGAATCACCAATCTTCTTGTCTTCATGTGAGTTTTTCTTGTCAATATGTTGAACATTTTCCAGGCTAGTTCCAGTTTTTCCTTTATAGTTCATAGTTAAAGTGAATGCATTTTTTTAACCTCAGTGCAGAATATATTCCACCCACGTGCCTGATTTTGTTCATACATTTCTTCAAACGTGATGCCTCCCTCTGCTTCCATTCTTCAATGCTTTTATTCTCCTTGATTCCACATCATTTGCAAATATAATGATTACAGTCCTGCTTTCTTCCAGGGCTTTATAAGACCTAAATTTGCTGTTCCTCAGGGAGGTAAATTTTTCTAGTTTCTGTAACTCATGTTTATTATTATTTTTTAATTGCTATACCTTGTTTTATGCTTCCCCTGTCAAGTAGGTTAAGGTATTTAAAAGCATATCTCTATGTGTGTGTGTATATTAAGATTTACTAATAAATGTGTAGTGTAACTATTCATAGCTAAATTCTAGGAGTACTTTTTCACTTTCTCATATTTAATTTGAGTAATTTGAGAAAATGCCATAAACTTTAAATTGCTTTTGTCTTTGTAATTCTGAGCGACGTCCCTTCTTTGGGGAATATTTTAAACCTTCAGGTCAATTGAAGTACAATATTACACTAACCAGCCATTGCACTGAAACCTAGTGCTCAGATTAATGTTGTAATTGTAGTAGTTTCATTTAATAGACTTACAGTGCAATGAAAAAAATCCATGTATTATGTTTTATGTATACTTGTGTGTACTTGCAATATTGTTGCAAGTGAAACTTAGAAACTGTAGAGAAGTGTTTTTGTTTTGTTTTGTTTTTTGTAAAATATTTTTAAATTTAAAGAGAATTTTTAGATGAGAATGCATGGATTAGAAATGTTTCTTTAGACTCTGAAATTTGAAGCTGTTGTTTTAGGAAACTCTTCAGATTTTTCTAAGACATATATGTTTAGAATATATAATAAAATGTTCCCATAAAGCTTTGTGAAAATAAAGGTATTGTGAGGACCAAGCTCAGAAACTCAGAGTACTTTACTTGGATGAGAATATTGGCTCAGATGATGTAGAATTTGGGAAGAGGAGTACTTTTTTTTAATTTTATTTTTATTTTAAGGACACCCAGTAGACACTGAGACAAATCCAGTTAGTGTAATATTAATAGGTTTAATGCTGTATAGCCAAATGCTACATCTGGTTTTGCAGTGTTCTTTCAACAGCCAACGAAGGCACTGAAGATTCTGTGTGTGTGTGTGTGTGTGTGTGTTGTATTTAAAGCAGAATTATCAGAGGGGTTGTATTCTTTAAAGCAAAATAACAGATTATTCAAGCAAATGTGAAGACTCATTCCTTGAATGGATCACAAATCTAAATTTCCTAGAAATAGCAGAGAAAGTGTAATTCTCCGCAGGCTGTGGTTATATTTCCTTTGAGTTTTCAGACAGATCACAAAAAACATTTACACTTACATACATTGCACAGATGGCACTTTGCAGCATATGTATTAGGTACACTTTTAAACTTGTGACCTCTGGCTATTATCATGGTCTTTGTATTTTGAGTTGCAGTGATTTCCTTTTTCTTCCTGAAACAATTTCTTACTGTTTCTTCTTTGTGTAATGCATGTGTGTTAAGAATTCTACCATGTAATTTCTGTTCTTTTTGTTCACATTACTGTGATTTGTATCTTATGCAAAAAAACACTAAATGTGAAGTATGCTATAGTAGTATTTTTTGATTTAAAAATAATCTGTACATCTCAAGATAGAATTTAAATATTAACTGCCCTGTAATAATAGAAAAGTGCAATTGTTCTTTCTAGCATTTGTCATGAGGAAAAATAAGCAATTAGAATTCTACATATGTGTATTTTTTTAGTCAGAGAGCTTTTTGTCCTTCTTCTCGAGTAATATTTAAGAGGACTGGACTTGCTGAGAAGATACTACATTGTCATATGTACTCTGGGACATAAGCATGTAACCAGAGAAGAGGCAATTTCAGAGATAATTTTGGTTAAAGTTTTAAATAGAAATTCCCTAGTCATCAAAAATGAAAGATGCTTTTGAAACTTCCATCTCTGGGTTAAGTTAAAAGGACTTATTCAAGAATTCTAGAACTATAGGAACATGGAAAATTGGTTTTATTTTTCTCTGTTTAAGGACACACAGCTTTAAAACTTCCATAGCCTTCTGAGGGAGGTGTAGATATCTTAATTTATAACGTCAGTTCCAGTCACTTCTAAATGACATTTAGGACACTATGTATATATAATGGCAGTATTCATGACTGCGTGAGCTTTAATTTTCTGGAGTCTCAGCAATTACACAATTCTGCTAATCAAAATTAGGCATTCGGTCCCTTGGGACGCTTTGTGGACGTTTGCTGAGGTGATTGCCGACATCACATTTCCCTCGCGTGGCAGTTAAATGGAGCTGGTTTGACTGTGCCTCCATACACCCACTGCCGCGTCCCCCTTCTTCTGTCTGTTGGTGGCAGCTTCCAAAGTACCAACTTCTTTCATGTCGACTGCATATTGGGCCCGGTGATAAATCACCAATGAATAGCCAGCTCTGTACTTCTGTATTTAAAGCAGTCCTGAACATTGATTTATGTGGCTCTTCAGTGGCAGAACAATGCTCAAGGCACATATGCACATGAAAAGCTCTTCTAGTGCAAGAGAGAGCTTTTTCCTACATGCTCCCTACCCTTCCCTTTAAATGATTCCCTTCCTGGGCTGGCCTGGACCTCGGCTAATTGATTACCAGAACTGCAGGCAGGCTGAGTTTGGCCTCAACCTGAGGGGTTAATGAGAGCCTTTGGAAAGTCTGGCTCTCAGCTCTGGAGAGGCCAGCAGCATGTGTCCCAGCCATGGTCCTCACAGCCACGAGGCTACTTACTGCTTGGGACCCCTGGCTGTATTTAATACATAATCTAAGGACTTTTCTTTTGTCAAAATGGATAATGACCTTCAGTTGGCAGATGACTAAATGACTAAGACTAAATTTAGAGCAATATGGTCAGTTCTGGTTTGATTTTTTTTTTTTTTTTGCCAGTTTTTATTTTAGGCTTGGAAAAGGGTGTAGAGGTAAGGAATGGGGTTACATGAGTTCAGTAGTTCTCTCCCCTTGTGACAAGTTACTGTTCCTAAGTTGCGGTTGTCTGTATACTCCTGCTCCTTTGAAACAAACCCCTGTGACAAGCCTTGGAGAGTAGGGCCTTTCCTGCCCTTGGGAGGCACCTCAGTTCGTTAGCCTCAATTAATCTTCTGAGTAATCCTGCACAATTCAGCCAATTAATGGAGCAAAGTCAACACAGAACAGGAGAGTATTGTTACTCTTTTTAAGAGTCTTCCATGCTTTCCACTACCTTATTTTTAATTGTCTTCATATAGAATTTAAATATATGTAAAAACAGCTATAAAATGGCAGCTCCTTACTGAACGTAAAATGATTGCTACAAAGTAGTGACTATCTAGTAAAATCAACTACCCTCTAACTTTTTAATTGACAATATAGTTGGGACAGAGAAAGCTGTTCTTCACAATGCTGAAAATTTAGCATAAAAACTTTTCACCTTACCAGTTAGCAGCTTAAATCCTTCCTTTTGCTAGTCCACTGTGAAATAATTGTGTGATATGACAGGAGAATAAATAAGGAAAAAGTATCTTTAAAAAAAACCCCATATGCTAATTAGAAATGGCTGCAGTCTGAAATGGAATTTTTCTATGATGAGTAAAGTGCACGCTTGTTTGTACTGTAGATGTACTTATACTTCACGCTGTATTTGTACAGAACTGAAATTGTGTTTATTTTTGCATTCCCATCACATTTATAGGTAAAAATATTACTGTTGGAATCAGTAACTATAATTATAGATGTAAATATTGTGTGTTTTCTTACTATTTAGTGACTCATGAGTCATATATTTTTATTATTGTCTTTAGTATACATGAATTTTTTTTAAATGTCTACCTCCAGAAGAATTAGCAATATCAAGGTGTTTTCTTTTCACTAGAACCCAAAGTTTCACTGCATCCCAAAGTTCTCATCATTTCAGGGATGTGCTTTTGCTCTTGAATTAATTTTTGCTTCTTCCAAGTTCTTCTGATGTTAATTTTGAATACAGAAAAAATGCAGCAGCTTTCTCTCTCTGTTCGTCTTGTCCCCAAATCCAGGAGTCTTCAATGATCTCTTGTTTGAATATTCAGTACAAGAAGGAATTCTTTGTATATCTTTGCAGAAATTTCTCAGATAAGTTTTTTTTTGTCACAAACAAGACACAGTAAAAAATAATGGGTTTTAATATAGCTTGTAACTCTAAGCTCCGATTCCTTTTGCCTTCTCTAGTCTTCAGTGTTCATCTGCTCTATTGGTGACTATTTTTTTTCCTTTTGGAAACCTCCATGTTTTGTAGGGACTGTCTGAATTTCCACTTGCGGGTAGTGTTTTGGGTTGTTTTTGCTTGTGATATCTTGACTGTGTCTTTAAATCTTCTTCAAAGTAGAGAAAAAGAGAAGCTAAGATCAGACATACCAATATTTGATTGATGTGCTCATTATAAAAATTCCTCTTTTGTATTTATCTATCAAAATGTTAATGTTCTGATTATGTTTTAATGTGAATTTGACATGAAAGAATGCTATTAATTATGAAGTTTTGAAATAATCCTGTGGTTCTGTCTGAACTTGTATCTAGTTTCAAAGTGTAAGTCCTGTTTTGTACTTATAAGTGCACCGGTGGTGTTTGACGCAAGAGGCGGCAACATGCTGAACAGATTTTGCTTTGGGAGGCTAGGACTGCAGCTCAAATCGCCTGGCTTTTGGTATTTTGCACTCTGTGTCATTTGGAATCAACGTTCCAAAGAATGTAGATGCTCTTCTGGAGAACTGTTTTGAGGGGGAAACGATCAGAAAAAGGTTCATTTAATGAAATGGTCTGGTTCTGAATGTGATAAGCTCATGGCTCTTCCTAAAGAAGTACTTTGAATAGAAACGTGAGTCAGTGTCAGAAGAGACAATAGCAGTTTCCAAAAAAGACACATTATAATATTTCTTCACTTTCACTTAAGAAGAGAAAGAAGGGGCTGACTTGGAATATCCCAAGCCTCCTCCTGTTGTTAGCATCTGAACCCCTGTTACTCCATCCTCCCATGTGTCCTTTTGCACCTAGCTAATGTTGTCTCCTTGATGTCTGACGACTGTATAGGATATGAGATTCAACTTTCTTTGGTTAAACTCTGCCAGCATAAAGCAAAGAACACTTAGCAAGACTGTAATTACATTGATGTTGACAAATACTACAGTGCAATAGGAGTGAAAAGGTTTGGGGTAAGGCCCCAACATCGGCTGTTTATGGCTTTTAGGGCTTCTACTTTCAGACTAGGTCTGGTCCAGATGCTTGGCCTGAAAGATGTTAGTGCCTCTCCAGGACCCAGTCTTCTGTCTTAGCTTCATCTGAAGGGAATCCAGTTCACACACTGCAGGACTGCTATGCAATGCAAACTAAAATACAGGAAGTGGGGATGTTTGGGAGTAATTTCAAAAGCAGACTTATCTAAATTGAAAAATTAATGTATGCACATGATTTGAGGCATAGCAGGTGTAACAAATACCTTATTATGTAGCTGAGCAGTCCTTTGACTTGCAGAAGGTGACCTAGAGAAGGAAATCCATCCTTAGTTTGCAAAATGAAGAAAAAAAAGGAGTTTGAATTTCATCTAGTCCTAGATTACTTTTTTGTTTGTTTGTTTAATGCATCCTCTTTCTTAATAAATCCCTGATCTAATATCATATAAAGAATGAAATCTATTACTAGGGAGACTGGTAGGAAGATTTTCCTGTCTACTTCTCTTTCATCATATTCCTCTGCTTTCACTGCGATCTTGTTACGTAAGAAAAATAGACAGGACCTTGATGAAATCCACTTATCCAAGGTAGTATTCTTATTTTTTTTTTCCCTGTGTGGCCTGTAATAATGCAGGACTCTTGTGAAACATTCAGGGAGATTCCCTTTTATGTGGATATTTTTGTAAGGTGTTTATGCATTGCAGCATAAGCACAAGCTTGGTTTGGCATTCTGTGCGTAAAATGTCCAGTTTCACTCTGGTCGAAAATGGACTGTTGATAAAGGAATCCCAAGGCTGTGTCCGAAACTGGATTTTCTGTATAGTACCTCCCTGAGCTCTACATAATTAGCTCTTTCCGTTTTCATGTGTTCCTCAATTTGCATTCATTGAAGGATTTAGAAAATTGGGTAAGATACAAAGTTAAAGCTTAAACCGATACTTAACAGTGAAAGCATTTTTAAAGAATCATGTAGACGCAGTGGCAGTTACTGGCTGAAGCCAAAAAAAGGATAATTTTGCTCCATTGCTGATTTCTGCACCCAGCCATAAGCTTCATGCCTCTCCTAATTAACTTCATGCTGGTGAGCAGATTGAGAATGGCTCTAGTCAGCGCTAAAAATGCCTGGAAACATGCTGTTTTACAGCCGTACACAAAGTTGCTGAATTTTTTTTTAAATCACTGCCAAAAGCCACAAGACATAGATGCATATGTTTCATGCTAATCACAAAATAATAAGGTAATTGATATTCAACAATTTAAAACAACAAACAGAGCGCATACTCTAAATCTGGCTGGCTGGTTTTAATTAATGCTATTGCCCACTGTTTGAGTGGAACCACAAAGGAAGTGGTGGGAACTTGGTTTTGAAAGAGAGGTCTTTTCCAAAATGTTGATAAAGCATTTAAATAACTCTTCATGTGTTCAGGAAGGCAGCTGATGAACTGTCCTCCTTTCTCTGTTGCTCGCAATAAATTTGAAAAGCAAAAGCAAGGTTCTAGGAAGGTTAAACCCTGAGAAGGCCTGGGAAGGGTTTTGTTTCTTTCTTTCAGATTAGCTAGTGCATCCTAAGGAACTCACTTCAGAATTTGTTCAGATTGTTTAAATGATGTTTTAAAATTAATTATACATGTTCTAAGGGAATATCTGTGAAGCACATTCAGTTGTTTTTGAGACTGCTATTCATCTACATCACAAGGGAGCTGAGGGTAGAAACAGTTGTATTGTTGATGGAAAAGTAGTAAGAAAATGAATATAATTTACTACAAGGGAGCAGGAAAAAAAGACCTGGTATTGATAGAATAAGCCCAATTAGTATTCAGAATCAGCTTGAGCTAAGGGGATTTTATGGAGGGGTTTTAGCTGTAGTAATTCTGTTCAGCTCTAGTAGTCAAAATTCTAGGCTACCATGAGATGTTGGAGGTTTTTTTGGTAGCACTCAGCCCTTCCAGTCATACTGGCAGTTAAAACAGCTGGTAAGTGTATGAAATTTGGATGACACATCTTCAATTAAGATTCACATTTCTATCAGTTATTCAGTTTTAACTTTTCTGTGCTGGACAGTAACTTTTGATAAAATCTGATTCCTTTCTCTCTTTTGGAAAACCACTAGGAATATCTTGAATGATTCTGCTGCGTGAAGCATTTGACCATTGCCCTTGTTAGCTCAGCTAGTTTCATTTGGTTATTTATCTGTTTTGTTTCTCTGTGGGTGTTTTTCTGTTTCTTTATGTTTGTTTTTAAATAAAATGGGAGAGGACAGCCATAGAACTATGATGAAGAACCTTTCTCTTGTCTTCATTGTCTGCCCATCCTCCCCTATGGTAGTGATTGCCTTATAAAACCTGAAACTTTAATATATGAAGTGGTTGTTGTAAAGCCCTGCGATGAATGATTTATTAACTGGCTACTTCCAGGTAAATTGATAAGATTCTTTTTCATTGGAATAACAACCATGATAACATTTTTAAAAAGCTCTATTTGAGGAGGAGCTTGGGTACTTTTCCTGCTGGAAATGCTTTGGAAAGGAAGATTTTGTTCATTTGGCCAGATTAAGCAGTTATTATCAGGTGCAAAAGGCTTAAGGATCCAGTAGGGGCATGGAAGGTACATTTTCTAAACTTTTCTTGTGTTTTGACAACCTGCATGTGACAATCCAGAAAAATTCCATTGCTCCTTTTTAGTTATCCTTTCTAATTAGAATGTAATTTTTAAATATGTACATGGTTTCTGAGATGACTGTCAGAAAATGATTGTTATGTCTATTCTCTCGCTCCCATTAAACGGAGAATGATACATCATTTTGCTTAATTGAGGTATTGTTCTGGAGGAACTCTGAAGAAAATTACCAACTTACTGAATTGGAAAATCTCAGCCTGTTTTTTCCTTCTGGCATGATGAAGTATCTTCATTGGTGCAATATACAAGTACAAACTATTTCCTAAAGGAAACAAATAACTATGAAGAATAGATCTGTCAATGGCTACTAAATATGTAAGTCCAGATGCAAACTCTTTCAAACCCAAACCACAGTTTCTGCCTGCCAGAAGCTGAACTCTATGTATTAGGAAAACAGTAACTCCATTAAACCTGTTACTTAAGAATCTGCAACTCACCACTAATGGGGACATAATACTGGGCAAAACAGGCCTTGAGCCTAGTCCTGCAAGGAAATATTTTGTGTTCTTGTGTTTCATAGGTAGAGATACGTTTTCTGTAGAGGCTAATGGAGAAACAACAAAGAAAATTATAGTATGTGGCATTTTTAAAACATTCAACAGAGTTCAAAGAGAGACATGAAGAATACAGCCTAGAGTCAAACTGAAGTGGCTTTACACCGTCTTTGAGCCTTTCAGACCCTCTGTTGCCTTGGGCTCCATTTCATTACTCAGCCTTCTGGGTCCACTGCATGCACCAAGGGTGCAGAATCTCAGGAACCTCATTATAGTATTGTCAGCTACTGAAGTAAATGTAGTAGCTTTTTTTAAAAGGAAGTTTAAAAGTGGTATTTTAGAAACATGATTAAAAAGAGATAGGATGCATTATTAAAACTAAGGAACTGATGACTTACTAGAGGCGATCTACAGGGAGAAGTGCTGAAATTCTCCCGTGCTTCTGTTGTTGCTCATAAATTCAATTTCCTCTGGCTTTTTCTAGTAAATGCTTGATAAATTAAGCCTAAGTCTTATTTCTCGAACAAATTTGCCCTTGGGAGAACGGAAAAGAAGGCAGCAGTGTTTTGCTCCTGTGTCCTTCACTCAAATCCGTGGCTGTGGTAAATAACCCAGCTCTGGTGTTTGCCATTCTGCAGCCATCTTCTTGTGTCTGTGTCTTCTGGGTGTGCTTGTATCAGTAATGGAATGAAGCAAACCTTGCTCTCTTTTACTGCTCCTGCTATAAGGCTTGAGTACCAACATGTGACATTGCCATTAGACCCTGCCAAGGCCCACTGTGACAAAGTCATGACTGTGAGACTTAACAAACAGCGTGGTGGAGGAAGTAGAATCTAGCAGATTTGTCCCAGTTGTAAATAGTTCATTTATCTAGCCCGAGAGCTTTTTTTAATGCTGTATTTATGAGAAAATAATAATATGAAGTTGTAAACATCAGAAAATCCAAACTGGCAGAGATTGTAATGAGCGGTTCAGTGAGGATGGGTGTAAAGCCGAAAGTGCCAGTTGAAAAGCATGCTTGGCAGAATCAGGAAAAATAAACAGTTAGTTTCCAGCTCACCTTTGGAATATTTTTTTCTGTAGAAACTTTAGGAGTTAAAAACAATGACTTCCAACAGGTTTCTGAATCATCTGCTGATTTGAGTTAGTAGATATTTCAAGGCCAGTTAAGATTTTTTTTTTTTTAATATAAAGTCCAGAAAGTACTGGCTTTAACTAATAATACTTTATTTACCAGTAAACATGGCATTATTTTTGTATCCGCACCACTGAGGATTATTATTTGCCTTTCAATTATGTTGCAGACAGAACTTAGATTTCCATTTCCTCGCACATGTAAGCTCGCAGTGTCCTTCAGAGATTTTTGTTCAATGATTTTCATTTTTATAAATGTCCATGGAAAAGCTGAAAATGCAGGTCAAGGCTGGACAAAAAAAATAATAATACTGAGGAGGCTGAAAATCTTCTGGAACCCAAAATATTGTACAAGTTCTGTATTGCACTGTTAAATACTGTACAAATACATACTTTGTGTCAGAACTGTGTAACTTGGGTGTAGAAAATTCATGCCTCATAAAGAAAATAAAAGTTGAGTATACAAAAAAAATTTCCATATTTATTTCTTTCTCTGCTGAACCCAAAGCAGACAAACTTTTATGTTGCCTAGCTTACAGTTTAGCACTTGAATACTCCCGCTGGCAGTAATGCTTTTATCAGCATAAGAGGAATGAATGTTGCTGGAGAGAAGTTCCTTCTCACGTGCAGTACTTAGGATTTGAAAGATCGGTTTGCAGCTTCCTTAATAAGTGTTATTTTTGTGCATTTGCAGTTAGATACGTAGAGCTTGTAATAAGTTCTTGTATTTCTTTCCTGTGTCACTAAGTCTGTCTGTCCAACTACAATCATATTTAAAATAATTAAGTTGTATTAGGTTCAAAAAAAAAAAAGGTATTGCTGCGCTGGCTTTTTCAAGTAGCTGTTAGAATTTTGTTGTGGTGTAGATAAGTAAGGTATTTTAACATATGTAATATGGTAGGCAAAAAATAGAGAGGGAAGCAGTGTAGCAAGTGCCTAGTTTGTAGCAGTTTTTTGACTCACCAGTCAGGTAAAGGGAAAAAATTCAGTTTAGTACCACCTTGGCTTCGTACCATTGAGTTGGCTTTCAGAACAGCAAGGAAAACTTCACTTTCCCAATATAAAGCAAGACATTTCTTCTAGGTGAGGTATTGAAAATGGAAGCAAAGTTGGTCTGCCTTTGTTATTTTAGATTTTATTTTATGATCATAAAAATTTAAGACAAAATCAACCATGCAGAAGTTGAATTTCTAAGAATAGCAGTCATCTTGAAAGAATTTCTGTTGAAAAAATGTTTTCTGTCTTCTAGTTTAGAGCTTTGGGAAAAAGGTTCCATAGCTTGCACTTTATTTGATTTTATTACCCTCACTGGCTAGCTTTGTGTCCTTGACTTTAAATGTATATATACACTGTTACTAACAATTTTCTCTGTGTAAACATTTGAAGAGCAAACAGCAGTATCTTGTAAAGGGTAAGTGGAGTTTTTGAGGTGAATACTCTATAGGTAATGTGGACTTGAAAGAGCATTCCAGCAGAGCTCTGGCTTTTCCAAGGCTATCTCCAGTGCTCAGTTGTCCTTAGCCTTGCTCAGAATCGTGCCATCAGTATTTTCTTCAAACTATTGGAGAAGCAAATAAACCTTGCCTTTACTGGGATTAATTTACCGCAGCCTGAAGCAGCAAATCTCTTCTGGCAACCATTCATAAGCTGAGTAAGCAGCACCCTCACATATGTTGGCAATGTGAGTTCATTGCGGAAGCCAGTATCTGAGAAGACCTTAATGTGTCCAGAGTGGGAGAGGGAATATTAGTCACTAACAAGTGAGAGCTCTGAATTTGAACACTTTGAGTCAACTACTCACATGGTGGAATATGGATATGGTATTTGTTGTCTTCTGTTTCTCCAGCATCTCTGTAGCTCAGCTGGAAATCCAAAGATCATTATGCTGGGAGAAACCTGTCCATTCTGGCTTGGCCAGTTACTGAATATTTACTTGATTAAAGTAATATTTTTTATTTTAGTGAATTTACTGAAATTTTAATCAATTTTAAGTTTTCAGGAAACTTAGTAGAGCCTTGATTTTTCAGAGCTGCTTTAAAATCTAGCTTAAGTAATTAAATAAATTCTGTTTGGGGATTTGCTTTTCTTCTGGATGGCCAGCTGTATCTTATCAAATCACTTAAAATGTTATTCCTTGTAATCAGTCTTTGGTCGTCCACAGCAGTGCTAGACTAAACAAGGGATAACAATGAAAATCAAAATTAGATTCAATGATGTAGTCATGTTGAATACCTCAGTGCTTACTGACTTGAGTCATTTCCTTCTCCAGCTTAATTATTGCACAACATTGATCATCTTTATTCTTAAACAGTGCTTTTAAAAGGTACTTACACTTTACGTGGGCACTGGTAAAGACTTGATCCGGCCTTGGCAATGCTACTGCAAGGTCCTGGAGACCTGGCGTTCCCTCTCTGCTCAGTTATCTTGCACAACATTGGTATATCACTTTTGACTTTTTGTATGGCATTCTCCTAGCTATAAGATTGGGATGGCAATGGATATTACATTTAATATTTCCATAGTCTGGAAACATATACTACTCCCACAAAGATATTCTGACTTAGCTTCAAGCTCAGAAATGTTTTCAGAACACAAATTTTAGTCAGTGATAGATAAGATATACACATGTATTCAGTCAAGAAGCAGGCTATTTGCATAATTGTGATTCATGACCAGTCTCACATTTTGATTTTTCTTTAGTCAAAGTGAACTATCAGCAACTACTACAGAAATGGTAAAAAAATAAAATAAAAAAATAAGTTTATTTAAGATGTTAAACAAATAGAACCCATCTGTTTCTGAGCATTTGGTGAGCCAAAGGAAAAAAAAAAAATGTTTTGAGTATGTATTTCTGGGCGAGTTCATTGCTTAGCTCTACAAATTTCTGTCAAATTGTTGAATACGGTATAAGCTGTTGAAACTTGTCAGAATTCGTGTTCAAAATACAAAGATCTGGTTTTCCTTTAAGGGTTTTGGTTGCGTGTTGTTGCTAGCATTCATAAATTATCCCATGATTAAGAAAAATGACGTGGGAAACAGAAACAGTTTTAAATTGATGGTGAAGCACGTTAGTGACTCCGTTTTAATAGAAGATTGCTTTGTACATTTATCACTTCTATTTCTAAAATTAGGTGGTTCCAAATGGATCTTTGGTTTTGTGTGTAGTCAGACTCTTTTTATATGTTCAGTACAGCCTTTACTTATGTTTATACCTCATTTATTTTGTTTAAGAACTACTTATGTGCTTTTATCATTTAGTTTTCTATTGTTGGTGCCAAATCCTGAAAAATTGGTCCCTGTAGTATGCTGCAGCCATTAAATACCAGTCGGTTGCAGAATATCATTTGAACTTATTAAAATGTGATTCATCTGATGCCAAGTTTATTCACAAGCCTTGTGCTGGGCCAGGCATTATACATCAAGGGAAAAGAATGCAAACTCCCGTGGGTAGAGCTGGACAACTGAATTCTGTGAGGGTAGTTAACTCCTGTCTCCACTGGATCCGGGAGGGTGCTGCTGTCCCTTTTCTCCTCTTCTTCACTTACGTTTTTTCTTAAGTGGCCAAAGGAGCAGGCGCTTGAACACGTGAGCCAGCAGAACTTCTGTGGTCCTAATCCCCTAATTAGACTATCTTGCACAGATGGTATTTAGATTCCTTTCTGTGTGTGAAGAAAGCATGTGGTAACAATATTCATGAATTTTTATAAGATCAAACATGCTACGTAGGTTTTGCTTGCATATTTCTTAACCTTGTATTTGGGCCAGACCACTGGGTGGAAACAAATGTGAAATTGAACCTAAATACACAATGAAATTCTTACCAAATCACTTTACAGCATGCAATAAATAAGTAAATGCATTGCACCACACTAGTGGTATTTGTGACAAGGCAACAAGTTTTTTCATTATCTTGGTCGTTGACCCGAAAAAGTAAAATTCAGTAACGTTTGCATTATTGCACTCATTCCAATGTTGTATCCAATAGCATATTATAAAGGAGCTATGCTTTACTTTTGTTTTGAATAATAAACACTGACAAAGACATACTGAATTTTCAAGTTTAAAATATATAGTAGGTTAACTTTCTATAGAATGATTTAAGCATTTTGGACAAAGGGATTATATAATGCAGATGTCAGAGGGAGATGCATTATTGTAAAGCACTTGTACTGAGAAGTCATTTGCAGACAATTTTTTTTTTAATCTATCACATAAATATCCCCAATTTATATATGAGAAAAATGACATATTTGCTTTAAAAATTACTCCGACAATGACAGTGTTTTGCGTTTTCTTTTGCATCACCCATGAAACCAACAAATAACACATGAATGAGCCATCATAAAAGCTGAGACTTGCTGTGTTTAAATCTTATATTGAACTTGCCAATTACAGTGGTAGTTTCTCATTCTGTCTGGCATTTATATGGTGCAATTGGAATAAAATTGCAGCTTTTAAATTGTCCAAGGTGGACTTTCAGTAAATGAAATGGGATTTTTCCACATTGTTTTGATAAAACACTGATTTACCGTGCTTTGTAACTGTTACTGAACATATTTGAAGTGTTGAAGAGAATCTCATAAGAACTTCAAAGGAACAAATGAAAGAAAAAAAAAAAGACATGCAAGTAACATCCAGAGTGCAGAATGAGAAGATAAGGAGAGGTAAAGAAAAGTCAAGAAATAATGGTTATAACAAAATGTTGTGAATCCAATGCTATAATAGAATTTGAGAGAATGATGTAAGTTCTAGTATTTTTTTAATAGTAGAGAGTGGAGATTGTAGGTGAACATAGGAGTAATGATGCAGGTGAAGAAAAAGAGTAATAGATTTCCTGTTCTGCATAAGAAAGATGAGTGTTATCTCACATAACAGTGAGTCAGAAAGAACAGTCACAGTGTAGGGGACAGGAAAAAAGAGATGTGGACACCAGTCTATCTTTTTTTTTTTTCCCAAAAAGTTTAGATACTGTGCTAAAAATAGCAGAAAGTTGAAGGCTGGGAAGGGACCTCATGAAAATGTGTATTACAATGATGTTCTAAACTTTTTAAACTGTGTGTAGAACTGAAATAATAGCAATGAGAAAATATTACCTGCATCATCTCAGTGCCTGAGAACTAATGGGTTAATTAGCATATATTAAAAATAAATAAATTGCTATTTAAATGACCAGATTCACAGATAGAGTGTTTGTGGGTGCCATTAAATTCCTTACAATCATAACAATATATTTTAGAATCATAGAATCATTTAGATTGGAAAAAACATTTAAGATCATCAAGTCCAACCCTTAACCTAGCACTGCCAAGTCCACCGCTAAACCATGTCCCTAAGCACCACGTCTACATGTCTTTTTAAATACCTCCAGGGATGGTGACTCAACCACTTCCCTGGGAAGCCTGTTCCAATGCCTGATAACCCTTTCGGTGAAGAAATTTTTCCTAATATCCAGTCTAAACCTCCCCTGGCGCAACTTGAGGCCATTTCCTCTCGTCCTATCGCTTGTTACTTGGGAGAAGAGACTGACACCCACCTCACTACAACCTCCTTTCAAGTAGTTGTGGAGAATGATAAGGTCTCCCCTCAGCCTCCTTTTCTCCAGGCCAAACAACCCCAGTTCCCTCAGCTGCTCCTCATAAGACTTGTTCTCTAGACCCTTCACCAGCTTCCTTGCCCTTCTTTGGACACGCTCCAGCACCTCAATGTCCCTCTTGTTGTGGGGGGCCCAAAACTGAACACAGTCTTCAAGGTGTGGCCTCACCAGTGCCGAGTACAGGGGGACGATCACTTCCCTAGTCCTCCTGGCCATACTATTTCTGATACAAGCCAGGATGCTATTGGCCTTCTTGGCTACCTGGGCACACTGCCGGCTCATATTCAGGCAGCTGTTGACCAACACCCCCAGGTCCCTCTCTGCCAGGCAGCTCTCCAGCCACTCCTCCCCAAGCCTGTAGCGTTGCATGGGGTTGTTGTGACCCAAGTGCAGGACCCAGCACTTAGCCTTGTTGAACCCCATACAATTGGCCTCGGCCCATCGATCCAGCCTGTCCAGATCCCTCTGTAGAGCCTTCCTACCCTCAAGCAGATGAACACTCCCGCCCGACTTGGTGTCATCGGCAAACTTACTGAGGGTGCACTCGTCCAGATCATTGATAAAGATATTAAACATTTTAGTGGAAAGGGGTGAGTGGCTAATAAATATTGTTCTACATTTGAAATTTTCTATGCACAGAAGGAACTTGGTGATTCCTTCTGTGCCCTCTTGAGGAGACAGGCTCCCCATGTGTTACTAGAAATAGGTAGCTGATGGTTTCCATCTGAAAGATGATAAGTTACATGTAATGAAGTTCAAATTTCAAGTCTTGATGTGTGTGCTGTCCCACATTTGAGAATATTGGATTTTGTTTCCAAGTTACTGGCTCTCCAGTAGGAGAAGAAAAAGGCTAACATTTGTTTTGTGTTGAGAACTGTCAATTCTTTTACAAAGTGACTCTATACTATCCTTATGTGAAGTTTATTAAGATGTTTTGTATTTACTTTGATTTCTTTAGCATCATGGTATTAAAAAAAAAAGTATAGGAAGTTGAAGGAGGCTATTTTTGTTAAACATATAAACTCTGTCATTCCATATATTTTTCTAAAATGCCTAAGAAAGTTTTGGTGGTTTATGTACCCTTGAAGCAGAAGTGTGGAATACCTTGTTTAATATGGATATTTAACACATGGCTATTGTGACTATATTGTGAACAAAGTTGTAATTGTCATTTGATAACTGTTGGCATTGCCTGTCTTTTGTTAGCTTGCTGCATACTACCACAGTTTTCTCTTGTACTGTAGGCAGCAAGCCTTGCACAAAACTTGTCCTTCAAATTATCTTGTCTCCCAAGGAAATGAGAATGGACAGTGTTTGAAAGCTACATGTTCATTGTGAGTGTATATATCAGTGCCATATTTTTCAGCGAGTTGAAGGGTAAGCCTGGGAGAAAGTGCCAACAGGAGACATTCTCCACTACCATTCAGGAGAATCGCAAAGCAGATCTCTTGAATCAGCCTCCAATATCAATCCTGGTAAATGTCTGTCTAATCCGTTTTTAGAGATCTGCCATGTTGGAGACTCCACTCTTTCCTGAGTGTAATCCATTCTACTGTTTCATTATCTCATTCCCTAAAATCTAACCTGAATTATCCTTGCTGTAGTTTAAATGCACTACTCCTTGTCCAGTCCACTAGAGACATCGAGAATTATTCTCTTTCTCTTTGTGGCAACCTTTGCATATTTGTAAACTGTTATCGTGGCCCCATATCACTTTTCTCCTAGCTAAAGCTGTGGATTTTGAGAGATTAATATCATTTGTATAAATCTTATTTTCATAAGTCTTGTGCAGTGATTACAGTAGCAAAAGCAAGAACACATTTTCACATAATTAAAATAAGTAAGCGTTTGAAAGAACAACTCTGGTTTGTAATTGTGATCATCTGGCAAGATGTGAGAAACAGTGAATTTTTGGTGAGATAAAAATGGCTCTACAGCTCTATTGGCATCAGGGCCTTTGCTGTTTGCCCTGCCCAGTAGTCCAGCTTTGTTCCTATCTTAGTTCTCCACATTAAGAAAACAGCATGATTGTCTCTGCATAAGAGACTGTGCCCTGTCATGGTACCAGTTGCATATAAAGGATGCCCACAGTGGTAGAGCTACTGTATTTGTGCCACGGCAGGGGCATGCTGGAGTGGGAGACAGGACACGTCTCGCTCTCTGTTCATTCCAGCTGCCAAGAAGGGAGGTGAAAGAATGAAAAGATGAGTCAGATACCAGAGAGAGTTACAAAGAGAGATTTGGGGCAGTATGAATTAAAACACAGATACAAATGTTCTCCTCAGGCTGATACTGAATGACAATGCATGCTGATATTGAGTACCACTGAACCAGGTATGTAATGTAGCACTCTCTTTCATAGTAGGATCATTCAACATCCCTCCAGAATATTCTTGTTGTGTAATATATCAGTACTAAAAATATTCCAGAGGAAACTATTTTGTTAAAAAGAAGTTCTTGGTATAGTGAGTTGATGAGTGGAACTGCTAAGATTTTCTTAACTCACTTGCAGGAGACAGACAAGTGATTTCAAACAGCATAAGTTAAAAAGTAGCAAAACTTCTGCCACAGGAAAAACCATGGGACTATGCCAGAGTCGTAGAATCACTCATTGAGGGGGCAAATACTTGTTCTGTATATCAGGCGCATTGCATGAAGGTGAATTAACTCATTTGGATGTAGTCACACTGGGCAAGAGGAAGATCTCTTCACTGTGTTAGAGATCAGATTTTGCTGATTCAGAAGCTTGTTGGCAAGGCTACCGCTATTTAGGTGTCTGATTTTTAATCTAAATAAAGAACTATCAGGGCTGGATATAAGCATGAAAGGAACCTTGAAACTGATGGACTTTTCAAGCAATTGTTTAGTGATCCCAGTGGTACTGAAATGTTTATACAGTAGCCTGGGAAAAGAAGGAGACCTGGTGCAGGCTTACTGCTGCAGACAGAGCTTCAGTCGATGGACAAAGGAATACGGACAACCCAGAAATAAGATCTAACAGTTTAGCTAGCCCATCTATTTCTCTTTTGGCGGAAGAGAGACAGCAAAATCTGATCTCTCCAGAGGGAGATAATAGTGCAAACGAAACAATAAATCCTTCTGAAAGTCACAGTTACTTCAGTTCTCTTGAAAATGTGAATAAAATAAATCAGATATGTAAGAATAACACTCTTTGTCAGGCGGCTTCTCTTTTGTAAAGGAAGGAGAGCATTTGGATTGAAGAAAATGAGACGAGGGAAGATATTTTTAATTGAGTCTGATAGTTAAATGCAATGGTTTTATGAGTAATTTAATGTTTAAAGAATTTTGAAGACAGACGAAGTGAGAAAAGGACTGTGACTAAGTACTTTTCTTTAGTTCTGTATCCTTTTTCCTTCAATATTGAAAGATATTATGGGAAAATTGAAAGTTCAAAGTAAAATTAGATGGCTAAATTATAAAATCATCTACACAAAAAGGAAACCATATTGGCTGTTGCTCAATACTGTGTAAAGTAGCAAGAGGAGAGAAGTATTTTCAACCCTATGCAATAGCAAGGAAAGCTACAAAGCAGCTGGTTTTAAAAAGCAGAGTTTGAAAAGTGTACAGTATCAGCAGAAATATCAGTTGGTTTTTGGTGGAAAAACTTCAAAATTGACTTTAAATGTGAGAAGAAGTAGTTATCCTGCACACAATTTCTGTAATTCTTTCAGTATTCTTGATACTGAAAATGTTTGAGTTGCAACAGCAGAAGTTGGAATATAACTCAACAAGTGGAAAAGCCAAGTTTGAAACCACTAAGTAGGTCAGAATTTTATGGAAACTACCACATATCTTGGGATCATATCTTGTAAAGAGGTGATGTTACATACAAATATTCCTCTGCTCTACAGCAGCGATAGCATGAAAAACATGAGTTTTATGTTCTCAAGAGTGAAGCAAACCCCAAAAGGCCAGTCTGTCTTTAAATTAGTCTGTGGTTTATGGTAATGATCCATTATTATGAATTTGTGTCTTTGTAAGCTACTGGCGAGGATCTCCCTTACAAAAGGAGAAGCCAAAGTGCCTGCTTTAGTGGTGGGGTTTAAGATTGTTTTCCTCAGCATTTCTGTTACTTAATGACAGGGAACTTTCTGCTGAACATGCTGACTTAAAATTTTTTATTCAGCATGATGGCTTTTTGGCATCCTACTCCAAATATGTTTTTACCCTATTGGTAGTGTCTGATGAAAACTGCTGCATTTTGGTGTTAGGGAAAAGAGATTAACCCAGTGTTGCAAATGTCTGACTCCCCACAATCCTTGTCTTTGGCATTTTGTTGCAATAATGAATATGGTAGTAGGACTATCAAACAGTATAGAAGAGAAGTGGGAGGGAAAGAGGATGTGTAAGGTCATTTGTTTTCAGTTTTGGAAATTGTTTGGGATGATGAGGTTTTTTTTAATTTAACAGGTGAATATTCAATCATACTTCATTCCCGCACCCTTTTAATGATAGTATATTTTAAGGAAAAGACAGGTTAGTCTGTCATTAAATGACATTTTTTTCCTAATTTTAACTTTGAAACATTATCATCTTTGGTATTCTGTGATAGCATGAGTCTACAGACATTAGTATTAGGACTTCACCCAGCAAAGAGGATAAAATAACTTTAAATTCAGTATTGGCTGAAGCTCGTAGCCCTGTACTAGAATGATGAACAGAAAGTCCTGCATTTAAGGTGAATAACAGAATTGTCAAATATAAGCAATGATCTTACGAAGCAAAAGTGACTGAAAATGCGAAGGTTTATGAGGGTATCAGAAGATGACTGATCATCTGGTGAGATTCAGCTTCAAAATGTTGTTGTTAAGTAGATAAGGGAGCATCTGTGCCATTGTAGAAAGACTAGGTGAGACCTCATCTGAAATACTGTGTACAACTTTTATCTCACATGGTCCAGAGGCATGAATTGAGACTAGAAGTGATGCTAAGGAGAGCTACAAGAACGACTGGAAGAATGATGAATCAGGGTTGTAAGAAGAGACTGTAAGAGCAGCTTTGCTTGTCTTAGTGAAATTGAGAGCTAAAACATCTATACTGTATGAACAGTGTAGAAGAGGAAGGTATTTTCTTACTCTTAAAAGACCAGATTTTACCCAAGAACAAATGAATAGAAAATGACCTTAAATAAAACTTGACTAGAAATTTTAAAAGGATGTTTAATTATAAGAGATGTCAGGTTTTAAAGCAGCTTTTTGGTTGGAGTACTAGAGGCAAAAGTGTCGCTTTCTAAAATAGATCTCAATAAATATATTAGAAAGTTTAAATCTTTGTATTGGAAATAAGGACTAACCTCATTAATTCAGAACATCTGTACTAATTGTTGTTATGAAGTACATGATTGTAAGGATACATCTTTGAATAAAATTTAACAAGGGACATATTTAAAAAAATAATAGATTTTTTTTTTAAATTACCCGATTTAACTTGCATTTAATTAAAATATCCACAATGTAAAGCAAAACCTTGTATCCTGTGAGTAGGATGCTTGATGTTTTTCATTGCAAGTGAACATCATGTACTGGAAAGAGTACTACACGACTACACTGTTGCCTTGTAACATGCAGTTGACTGTTGTTCCTTCTGTATCTTTTGTTCCTAGCGTGGTCTGAACATGGATAATTACAGGTAACGGAAGACAGCTGTGACGTACCAAACATACTTTTTTTTCCCTTTTATCTTTTGGGAGGGAGGGAATGTCTATGACTGTCCCTCTCCCTGACTGTGAAAGCTATAGTTAAAGTTGCAACTCAAATTCCATTGTAAATCTCTGGTTTTATTCACTTATGGATTTCTTCCTTGGAGCTTAAGCCTGGTATTTTTTCCTTATTTTTCTTCTGCTGCTTTTGACAAGGTTTCTATTTTTTTCTTTGTCTTTTAATAGCATACTCTAAAATTTTGGAGTAGTGTGCATCGAGGACCCCAAATACCCAAACTATTTTACAAATTTTTTCAAATGTAGACATTTCATCATGAAAAAAGAGGAATTTCTGTGGCACTGTCGTAGTCCTTATGTGCCTATCTTGTTGAGTAACTCTCAAATGTTTACGATGCATGTTGTCAGCTAAATAAATCCAGCAATTATTTTCTGTATATACTCGAGACAATAGTTGAAGCATTTGTTTCTGCTTTGTCTGTACTAATCTCCTATATATGTTCAGTCAGTCTTTGGTGTCCATCCTTTAAAAAACCAAAGAGATTTCAGGGGCCAGGCATTTCTTTTGTTTCATGCTAATGGAAGTCTGGATAACTGTTTGAGTAACCTGGTCACCTCAGTCAGAAAGCTTAGTCACCTCTGTCAAATAAAGTGCAAGATAAATTCTTTTTGCATTGATGGAACTCGTACTAAGAATGCCTTATGTACAGAGCCATCCTGCAGATTCCAGGTGCTTTTAATTTTCTGCGTGTTTGTAAAAAGAAAATGATCCATTAATCAAAATAGTTATTCTTTCTTACCAAACTTTAAATTTACCATGGATGTTTCACAATTATATCCTACTATATTGCAGATGCACCTGAGTCTTAGCTAATCAATTAAGTTAATAGGTAAAGTTAATAGGTTCTCTGGTGGGAGAGGACTTACTAAAATGGATACAATCCAGCATATACATATTCTAGACATTAAAACCTCAAAGAAAATTGTTATATACAGGTGAAATTTGAGCTGATTGTTCTTATTCGTCTCTGAATGTTAAGTATAATTAGTTTAGTATGGTTGCCTAGTTTCTTTTTAATCACCATTTTATAAAGTTTAGTTTAAAAGGCTCCTTCTCTATGAGTCACTCTTTCTTCTTTTTTTGAGAGGAGTTTCAATGGTTTTGTCTGTGAGTGTACATATATGCCCCCTGCATAATATTTTATATTTTGAAATGCATCTGCAGCTAGTTGTATGCTGATTGCTTTCCTACATGCAGCATTTTCTAGCTGAGAGGGTGTTACTCTTAAACAAGTCATTCTGAGTCTTCTGAAGCTTTCAGTTTGTGCACAAGAAGCGAAACGGAAAAAGTACACGGTATTCCTAACCTGTTTCCTCCGAAGTGAGGGAAATCCACTGCTAAATTCACATTTGCACTCAGTTGTTCATTTCATAAAATCTAGCTCAGTTGCAATGATTACCTTACTGTCTTTAGAAGGAAAATGTAACCATTTTTTACAATAAACAGAAAAAAATGAGTAAGTTTTAAACAGGAATAGATTCAGTACTTGGGCTTTGTTTGGCTGTTTTCCATGGAAAAACTTTACTTCTCAGAAAGACTTACCTGCATCAGGTTTTTTGTTTGTTTATTTTTTGTTTGGTTGTTTTTTAAGGGCTCATTTTAACAAATTCAGCTAAAGCTTTGGGTTGAATATAGGGAAGCTATTGCTTTATCTGAGTATCAGGATAGCCTAGTATGAAACAGTGGTAATGATAAATAGCTTCACTTAGTGTCGAGACTGTCCAACTCAAAGAAAAAAAGTACAGCCTAATTGCAGTATTCTTTACTGGTTTCCCCTTGTGTTTGTATTTACACTTTTCATCTCACAAGTGCCATTGACTCAAATTTTGTATTTACTGTGGGCCTTTGCTTCGTTAATTATATGTCAAAATTGAAACTTCTGAAGCCGAGATGAGTGGCAAGGAATGCATCTCAGCAGAGAACTTTCTTCAAAAATCTGTCCTTTTATTATCAATCCTGTTCCATTGAGTATTTTCCAAGGTATAATAGGGAATTTTTAATGCAATTGTTTAATTAAAATTAAACTATTAAATCTCTTTCTTTATCTCTCATTCAACTCCTTTGGCTTGGCCTAGAGATACTGCCTGTTGATGTGGTGCTTTCTCTGAGATGACCTGAGTTTCTCCTGCCTATATCCTAATGCTTTGTCTCTTTAGGTAATAGACTATCTTGTACAAAACCAGCCAGCCAAGGTAATGACTGTTCATTTCTGAAGAGGAACAGCTTACATTGTTGATTATTTAATGAGATGTTCATAGTGCTTGGTGGTGTGTCTGG
Source organism: Gymnogyps californianus (assembly GCF_018139145.2). Taxonomy (NCBI): domain Eukaryota; kingdom Metazoa; phylum Chordata; class Aves; order Accipitriformes; family Cathartidae; genus Gymnogyps; species Gymnogyps californianus. Next base: position 112,292,262 of record NC_059471.1, on the reverse strand, counting down.
CTGACACCCAGCTACCAGAATATCTTTGACCTGTAGAGATGAAAGTCTACAAAAGACAAATCTTATAGGGAGACTCACAGAAAATATTTAACTTAGGCTGAGTTTCTTAAATGAAATAAGTTTTCAAATATCTGCTTTTTTTTTGTACTACAAGGGTGGAGTGTATGTCTCAGAATTAACCTTACTGAATGCCATGAAAAAATTGTGTATTTTAGTAAGGCATTAAATGAACAAAGACAGTTGACCTGATGTGCTGAAGCCTTGTGAGCTCATTTCTTGAGAGCAACATAGAAAGAAACATGCAGAGGTGGAGAGGACCGCTGATGGATGAAACCAGTGAGAATTGAACTGTTACTGAAGTGGTCTAAAGGAAAAGAATAAAACATCATCTCAGAGCTGATGCCTTTTGTAGTAGCACAGCGATGTATTTAACCCAAGCTGAAAAAGCAGCTTACTTGGGTTTTGTTTTGGACATGTGAAGAAAGCAAAGCCAGAGCTGAAGCTAGTACTATAAGCTGACTTTGTCAGCTGCCTTACAAAACAGAACAGAGTTTAAAGACAGAAAAAATGAAGTGCTATATTTTGATCATGTTAACTGGAGCTTTTGGAAAGTCTTCTGGAAGGAGCAAACCTAGTACACTGAATTAGAGAGGAATCTTATCTGCAGGATACTTCCCATCTGATTGATAAATAAAGTTTAGACTTATGCATAAACAAATCTGTTTTTCAGTTGGCAGTTTGCTATAATTGCACAGCTTATTAGGGTCATTCTCAGAATAGTCCCTTTGTCTGCCAGCGCAGCATGGACTCGGGTGCGATGACAGGAAAAATCTTGGTTCTGTGCACCAAAGCAAGACAAGATGTTTCCATTCCTGTCTGCTGGAACCAATTTTTTGCAGACTTGGCTTTTAGCATTTTAGTAGTGACTTCCAAAGGACTGGTATCTAATGTGGTGGCTAGGAGGGTGGTCTCGTTTAGTAGCTGCCTGATGCAATATCTAACTTCCTGACTGGTATCTTTTTAAAGGGAGAGAGAATTGTTTTGTTGAATAGCTCATTGCCGGGAGGATTATGCCATGAGAATTAAGAAGAGAAATCATGAGATCCAGGCCTTTTGTTAGGGCTATTGATATGTATGCTAAAATCAGTGGGAAATATTTGTGAGTGATAACTGTAACAGAAGACACCTGGGAATGTTAAATGGATACCTAGGCATCTAGGTGTATGCTTGTTGATACATAAAACATCAAATATGTAGGGGCACGTGTAGTTATTTTCTTTGTAGCTCAATCATTCATAATAGGAGGGGAAGGGGAAAAACAAAACCAAAACTTTTCTTCTCCTTTCTGTTCAGGTGAAAAGGTTACAGACCCTGGAATTTTTGTTTAGCTGTTATTTTCTCGCTCCCTCCTTCTCTCCCTCTTTGTGGTGTTGTCCCGTTCCCCCCCCCCCCCCCCCCCAGGGATAGGAATAATACAGGTATTCAGCCTAAAGAAGATGAAAGCTTTAAGACAGAAAACATCTAAAGTGAAGAAGTAGCTTTCAAAACTTTTTTCTTACAATATTTGTAATTTAAAAAAAAAAAAATCTTATTTTCACTACTGAATTCCAGACTTTTTGTACAAAGTGGATTGTAAAAGTTCTGTGTTCTTTTCAGAATACATGATTGTTTATTAACAGAAGTAAGAACTTGCACAATAAGATAATTAAAAATACAGTTAGAACTTGTGTTATCATCATAGTAATTACTTACATGTTTTAATGCATACAGATTACGGATTATACTCTTATATCTTCCAAGTAATTAATAACTAATTTCAGACACTTAATCATTTTAATAGACATAGTACTTCCATAGATAGTAAGGTACCATTGATCTATTAGATAGACCTATTCATGTTTTGAAGTCTTCCTAAATTTTAACGTTACACCCTGTGTTGTTTTTTTACTACGTAGCTTTTCCTATATACTGCTTTTATGAACTCCTCAGAGTTTTGAGTCGGAGTACGTTACAGAACTTGTGTAGATCCTTACTCCCAGAAAAATGGACTTGTCTTTTCAGATCTACTTTGCAGATTGTGGAGCTGGTATGTCAGAGTTATGTTGGGTTTGGCTAGCAAGATTAACATGAATTGTAATTAGTTAACTTTATTGATATTAAGGTTGCTATTCCCAGCATCACAAGGGCAAGCTTTTGTGGCCAGTAGAGTTATACAGTTATCACTGAGGAAAAAAACAAAGATTTGTAAAACTTTGATTAGGGTATGCAAGGTGGAGAATCTAGAGCTTAGATGTTAGAACCTAGTTTGGTCTTGTAGATCCAGTAATTACGTTGGTTGGTTGGTTTGTATTTATCCCTGTAAATGGAGCATTTTTGATAAGTACATTTCTGAAAGAGTAATAATGGAATTTCTCAAATGCTTTACAAACAAAGGTGAACTTTAAGGTGGAAGGTTGGGGTCTCTTGCTATACATGGATAGATGTCTTGTGTGACTTCAGAGATGCCTTAACAGGCATTTAGATGAGTGAGTAATTATCTAAGTTGGACAAAATTACCTCTGAAAGTGAGTTGCCAACTAATCAGCCATTCATGCCTGTATGAATATTTAGGTTCTTGTAGCTCTGTTCGTAGGGCGCTCAGTACCTGACTGGCACTCATCTTGGGCCAACTAGATAGGCTGTTTCTCATTATTGAACTGTAAAAATTTGCCTAGCAAGGAATTGGATAAAGTTTGGAAGATGCTATGGTATGAAGTAATCCCATGAGAATCTGATGTCTCCTTTTCCTGGCTAATGCTTTGCATTCGAATAGTGGATTCTAGTTTATAAGAGCAAATGTATGGTTTTGTCCATCTCTGTGTCTTCCATGCTTCCCTCAACTTAATGACTTTTTTTGTCAAAAAACCACAAATAAGCACTGTCAAAACCCTAAAATCCAATATTTATGTAAAATAATGCAGGGAAGATACAGCTGAATGTGCTCATTTTCCAGCATGTTCAGTATTTTTTGTCTGCTCACTAAGCATGAGATAGAATTTTCAACTAGCAATTTGAGATAGACTTTCATCTTGCAGAAACCATTTTCTGGCAATTCAGAGTGTGTGCAATATTTGGTTGGGCAAGCTAGAGACATTGTGTCTTGAAGGGTTGGCTTGTCACTCTGTTAGCAAGGTGCCCTGTTTGAGGCTGGAGAATAAAGCACGAACCTAATAAAGAAAAGATCTCGTGTTTGTGTGTATGTGTGTACCTGTGAATATACTCTCAAACTGAGAATAAGCATTCTTCACCTCTGCTAAATTTATGTCCTTTAAGCTTCCTTGCCAGTTTTTCATTTGGCTCAGCTTGTTCTTTCTGGATTTGCTGGTCTCATCCAAGAGAGAAATATCTTTGTCTTTTGAAGTATAAAGAAGTTCCCTCAAGATTTTATTATGTTTTTACTGCTTAGGTTTGTTATAAAAATATAACAGGTTACCGCAAAGTATTACTGTTTAGGTTGAGTAGCATTCATGTCTTAAGAACCTCAATGTTGTGTTTTGTATTTTGATAATGATATTATAATAATAGAAAATTGATGGTATGGTAAACGCTGCAGGCCCTGAAGTACAATAAAACTGAGCTTGGTTGCAGTTCCAGCATGTGTGCAACTTAGTGCAATTGCTTTCTGTCTGACTTGTCATCACCTACTGAAATGAAGAGGAAGATCTCAACAGTATCAATTCATATCTGAAGGGTTTCACTTATACTGAATGTCAGATGAAGGCATTTCATGTTTATTTTACAGTGGGGGGAGAAAATTATAGTATGATTTTTAAAATTATAGTATGATTTTTTTCTTTTTTTTTTGCCAAGAAAGGTTTGACCAGATGATCCTTGAGTTCCCTTCCAACCTGGTATTCTATTCTATGATTCTATGAAAATTAAAAAATTATATGAAAGACCAAGCACATAATAGTTTGGATCACTTTTCCAGACACTATTAATTATCCTGAAAGAGGTACGACTTTTATTTCTTACTAAAATAACAGAGAATAATTCCATTGTGTTTGCTGCAAAATTGGGATAAGTAAGAGGACACTGAAGCTATCCAAATCTGTACCGTGGGCCTTTCATGAAAGATATCTCTAAAATGTTGAATTAGATGTTTGTAATTTCATTTAATACAGTTAAATAATTTTCGTTTACTAAAGATAAATCTTGTTTAGTGTCATAGATGATTTTTCTTTTTTTTCTAATTGTTTTCTGTTTTCTATGGTATTTAAATGATTTTAAAGCCTATTTCAAAAGTACTTCGACTTGAGGGCCAATACAAGTACTATTTACGTTCTATCTTTCTTACTTCAGAGTCATAGTTCATGCAAATTTGGTTATCAGTGAATTAATACCATTTACTACAGATAAAGATCCAAGTTTGTTACCTAAAGATTAAATGCTTGTGTCAATAATAATGTATTTTTGGAAGAAACTGATATTAGCACATAAGCACTGAGAATGCATGCTGTTATTTCCACGTCATGGGGAGTAATCAACAACACAAAATAAATGTGATTACTGTGTAGTTACCACTGATATTTTATAGTTTTGCACAAAAGGCATTGCTTCACATACAGTGTCAATAATCTTTTTGTGATGCATCTTATTTCAATATCATTCTTAATGTTAAGGTAGCAGAGTCAAAAGTCTTTACTGAGTAGAGGTGGTATAAATGATAGGTATTCTTTGTTTTGTCTTTTAGATGGGATATAAAACCAGTTTGGATATTGGATGAGATTTAATACATAGGAAAAAAACTGAAGGTTTTTGTATTGTGCTCTGGAAGTCTGTTATACCACTTTCTGGGACTCGCTATAAGATGTTTGGCTAAGTTCACAGGTTTGACCACTTACTTGCAATGCTGGCACTCACCAGACTGTCCTTTACACCCTAGCAATACTTTAGAAAACATCTGCTTGTTAGACAGAAAAGCCAACTATTTCAAGTCTATTACTCTATTCTAAGCTTTGCCCCTTTCATCTAGAGGAAAAGCCGTTTTTTCCAGCATTTGGAAAGTACGTTCTTTCAAGTCCAAAAAAATATTTTCTGAATTAAAATCTTTGAAGAGATATCAGTTTAGTCTCCTGCCAGCTGCCCATCTCGAATGAGCCAGAACAAAACAACTTTCTTTTAGCCAGAACTTTACAAGTTTGCCTTGGTTTTGAACTGGCCAGTGTCACTTTTTTGCTGTAAACAGTCTTGTTTCTGCATGTGAACATTGCCAAGATGTAGTCACTACTTAATATGGCAAGAGAGAGTTTTTGCACAAATATATTTTGTTTTTTATCTTGCTTGACACCCTGCCCTTTGTCCTTGGCTCGCTGAAATTATCTTGGTTTCTCCTCCGTTGGTTTGCTTTTCCTTTCTTTGTCTGTTCGTAGTTCTTGATGTACATACCTCCTGAGAAGGCAATCTAGAAGGGAATTTTTTACTGCCTCCCATCCAGTAAATCTAAAACTGATTCAATACCTGTAATAACTAGAATAAAGCCATATGTGATGTATTGCTGGTTTCAAATCTTATTGTTCTTTCTTTGTGTCTAGCTAAGGACATAGTTGATAAAACGACAACCTAGGAAATTTGCTGTTTAATAAGACTTCCTTGTGTGCTGTTTAACTCCATTTAGCTTTTATTCCTCCACCTCTATTTATGTAAATCCAAAATGTCTTGGAAGGCTGCAGACAGTGATGGCAACTCTTGTGAGTGAGAGGCATCACAGCCCACAGCCCTGCAGCAATCTCTCCCTGCCATTCACCAGGCAGAGCAGTTGTCCTCAGTGAAGGGTGGCACTCCGCTCTTCCAAGTGAGCCCTGCAGCCCTGGAGGAGAACGATTAGAGCGCCTGGACTTAGTAGCCATTATACTTTTCCTATGACAAGTCTACTCCAGCAGACTTCCTTTAGGTTAGTATGAGAATCGTTGTGTTTGCAGCATTAGTGAAATACATAATTTCCCTTCTTCACAGCGGTGAACAACAATGTTCAGAAGTATTTCACGTTTATTTTTATCAAGGCTTTACTGGAGTGATACTTCCAAATGCATAAGTGTAGGCTGCACTTATCTGCCTGTTGGTTTCAATAAAAGTTCCCCTTTTGCCTTGGAAAATCTTCCCATGCAACTGGCTACGTTTAGTTGCAAAACCTGTTTTAATTAAATACTAACAACTAAAAATAAGTTTATATTTTGAACATAGACAATGCAAAGCATTGAGTAGATAGCTGTGGAAATCACTATCATCTTTACAGGCTACTTTTCACATTGCTAGTTTTCTTACACTAACTGTGAATATTATCGTTTAATTACTGCGAATGTGTAACTGTTGTTCAGATATAGATCTCAAAGGACTGACTTATTTGTGCTTCCTGCTGTTTTCTCACTCCATATAAATCCCAGAAATGCAGAAGATGCTACCATCATAGAAAGCAGAGAGTACTGCTTCCTCTAATACAAGTTGGGACAACTTGATTGATTTGAAAATAGTTATAAATCCAGGTTTCAGAGACAGGATTCTTCAGCGAAAGATCAAAACTCAAGTTCCCCTTCTGGCTTCCAAGCAGTGCTTATTCTGTACATTAGAAAGAGAGGATATGGCTGCTGCTATCTGTTTCTTTTCTTCTGGGACCCTATTTCTACACTTAGGATGAAGGAGGTTCAGTGGAGCCTGCCAGCCTGTTCAATGCAAGTCACAATGTGAGGTATGTAGTGGCAAATCATGTGTTGAAGGCTTTCTTCTTTAACAGCTTTCCTTTTAGACAGCTATTGTGAGTGAATGTGGGCAGTTAGTTTCATTTCAGCAAGATGAGACAATAAGGATAAGTCACCTTTTGAATTTTTCATAATCCTCCCAGTGTGTGTGGAGGGGAAACAAACCCAAAGTTCAAGCTCATTTTTCCATTTTAAGTTGTATTATTAAAATTTGCTTGGACAAAAGTAATTTAATAAAATGTTGTTCAAAAGGTAATGTGTTTTCCATAATAAAAATGAGAGAGCAGTAATGCATCTTTTAAAGAGGATTGATTATTTATTGTTAACTCAGCTTAGTGACGTTGTATAATTGTTTAGTTCAAATATGCACTTTCCCTCTGGCACACTGCTAAAGTACAAGCAATTTTTGCCTTGAAAAACCAGCAAAACAGTCATCAAATCTGAGTTCATGAGAAGGTAAGCTACTTAGTGGCACACATTGCAAATTATGTTTGCCTTCTCAATCCCTATTTTGAATACTGTGGATTTATTAGCTATGCATGTTTGGAAGGTTTTTACTTAGCGTAGTATTTTTGCACTCAAGTAGTAGATTAACTGGAAAATGAGTCATTAAACATTATTAACATTTAATTTCTGCCAGGTAGAGACAAGCTTGAAATAACATTGTACTTCTGTGACAGTAAAAGTGAACCAGAGGAAGGATGATCTGCTGGGTTATGTTTAGAATAGTTTACTGCAGTGAATGGCAGTCTTTCTCTTTGGTAGAGATTTTAGTGGCTTCTAATGAAACTTTGTCTTGATCTTTTCTTTATGCTTCCTTATGAAGCCCTTATAAACCCTTGGTCATCATATAAAGGAAACCTGCAGAACTGAATATTAATGTGAATAAGTATTTTACAAAACTTAAAATGATTATTATCCTTGGTTAGATTGATCCTGTTAATTTTGCTTTGGTAATTGAAGACAACAACCTAAGAAAATAATCTCTTTTACAGTCATTAGTTTTTTGTATTGGATAATCTTTACCATTCATTTCCCCTTTGATTGCACTACTAAATCTTTCTTTCATTTTAATACAGAGGAGTAGGTCAATTTATAATTAAATGTCTTTATTTTTGTAAAATGATGCCACATCTGGAGCTGTGTTAAGAACAGTGTATTTCCTTGCCAGTATGATAAACATACAGACACAGAATTTCAGTGAAAAAAGTTTAACATTTTCACTTCACACTTCCTGTCAGTATAAACTTCTGAATGTAATATATCAAGTGTACCTTTCAGGTATAAAGAAATATTGCTTAAGAAATAAGTGTATGTAATGGTATAGACTAAAAATTTCCATATATTTTTCATAGTGATTTATTATTTAAGTATTATTACCATGCCTGGTCTTATTCCCTCCAATCACTTGATATTGCCAAATGATAAGAATTTAGGAAACAAAGTTATTATAATTGTTTGCAGAGAATATATTGCATATAATCCACAGGAGTTGATACTTTTTGACTCTAACAGTATTTGGCTGAATATTATGAAATACTCATTTCTGGAGAACTCAAGAGTCAGCATCTGATTAGAAGGACTCAAATCTGAAAATATATTAAAAGCTGTTGAGTGTTTGATCTGTTAGCACTTAGTAGGTCAAAGACGTTTAGGGGTCACTGCGCTTCCACAGATAAAGACATCAGAGTAACCAGGGGGGTTGCATAAATTATTATTTCTACAGTAGTCCTGGTGGAGGATTAATAGGTTAGCTTTATCGGTTTTGTTTAACAGCTTTTAGGGCAGTCAGATGACTGAACGTCTTCCACTGTTTATTTAGGGTTTGTTTTTTTTTTTTCTTTCAGTGTAAGTGTTCTCCCAAGTTACAGTGAGTGAAAGGGATGTTTTATTCTGTAAATCCTATTATGAACCTTGCCCTTTCTGCTTTCTCCATTTGGAAACATTTTGTGACATTTAATGAGCTTGAGCACTGGATGGAAGAAGATTTAGACTTCTTATATACAGGCTGCTGGGCTTGCAACAGCAACGCAGACAAAAATGAAAGTATGTCGTAAAGAAGTAGAGGGTTTGCCACAGCTCTTGCCCGAACTTCCTAGCGGCCTGTGGAGAGCGTGTGGCTGTTAATGTTTCCTGCCTGGATCTAGTGGCAAAAAGTCAAGCGTCTGTTTTATCCTAGTTGCACTGAATCACTCAGTTACATGTGTAAAGCTATTGCACAGGAGGAATTCTGCATATATTCAGTGGTTTTAGAAAAAAGCAAGTTGTGCATCTTTCTCTTTTTGAATTGTGTCTTTTTTTTCTTTTTTTTTAAACGTCTTTCTGTCTGTCTTTCCCAAAAGCAAATAAACTCTATTCAAAACAGCAGAAATGGCCTGATGTTACTTGTACGAAATGCCAAATTAAAGAGAGAGACAAGCTATTAGTAAGCTGGAACTGTTTACTGATATTTATGGGTTCTCAGATGCCATTTGTTACACCAGAGCAATCACAGCTGAAAGATACGTGTAAGATGTACAGTGTATAGCATGATGTTATGCCAGTTCAGCTTCTGCACGTCTGGCAGAAAAACTGTAATGATCTGTTGCCAAAATGCTAACAAGGGCCTGTGTGTGTATCTTTTCCACTGAAATATTTTCTGAATCACCAGTGATCCATGTGGCAAGCGCTGATTTCAGAATGCTTTGTTCATGCAAAATCCACTAAATCACAGTCTAAATTCCAAAGTCATATACTCCATCATCCCTCACTGCTCTTTCATCATCTCAGCAAATGTAAATATTGCAACATTTCTTTCTATCCAGTTCCTGGATGGAGCAGTCGTCCTCCAGGCAGTCATGGAGGTAGTCTTGAAATTTCTGTGCACATCCGTGATGGCGTGTGATTTGACTTCCCATATTTTGTGTAAAATCACTGATCTGTAAATGAGCAGAACCTTTTAGTAGTGGGATAAATGGCCTTTACCCATTTTGAACCTTAGAGGGCTGTAGGTCTTGTCTGGAGAAGAGGCCCACTTCATGCTGGTAGACCAGTTTGCTTTTGTAGCAATTCCATTGTACTTTTATGTACCATAAAGGCACCTTCAGGTTCAAATATTTACACCATTATAAAATATTCTTGTGCAACATTATAATGTTATGAAATATGTTTTTACAGAAAATAATTACCAGTAATTCAAGATAGGTGCTTTGCATACAAATTCGTTACGTATTATGGCAAAGTCCACCCTGATGTGTCCTGCAGTGGAGATGTTGCTGAAGACTGGCTGGAGGAGCAGGTTTTTTGACAACTTTTCAGTTTTCTATTTCTTTTTAACCCAAAAAGAATAGTATCCCAGTGGGTGAAAGTTGTGCCTCACTAGTCCTTGGCAACACTCCACAAATCAGTTGTATGACTGAGACTGCCTTCTAGGAAAAATTAACCATGAATGTGAAGCAAAATATATGCTCTCCCCTTCTTTTTCTTAGGATGTGAACTCTCTTGTGTCTTTCCATATCTTCTGCTCTCTCTCATATATGCATATAAAAGAAAAGTATGTTGTCAACTGTCATTTGTTTCCTGAAGTATTTTTTGCCTGGTTTATTTTTTGCAAGTATGCTCACTGTATGCTGCTGCTGGACAACATACTAACTCTGACATGATGAACTGCAGGACGGCTCTTTGGCAGTTGTTGCTGTTCTGAACTCTGATGTGTTTTCTAGTTGCGGTATCCTTTGATGCTTCAGAAGTCATATGCTTTCTAAATTGACAGATACAGAGAATCAAATGTTATATTTTAATTAGAGATAAGAGCAGTGCTCAAGTCCTTTTGGACAATAGCCATGACACGCTTTAATGAAAGTGCTATAACTTTCACTTAGCTCTCTTTTCAAATCAGTACAAGCACTTTCTCTCCTACATACAATAAATGTACGCCATAGAGCTCAATTGGTATTACTCCGAGCTGCAAATTCTAAAATATTAAAATTTTTTACTCTCATGTAGGAGAGTACTCAAATATCTGAGTTATTCTCAACTATGTTTCGTTTGATTTGGATTGGTTTTAAAATTTTACAGATTAATCACAGTAGCATACTTTTTAGGAGGGAAGAGACATTACTTGTAATTTATGTGTGATTGTCTCACAGCGAAAGAGAAAATTAACATTCAGTCTTTTATCAAGAACAGATAGGTCTTCCACTTTCTTCTGCCCATCTTCTGTCCCCTGTCTGCTATGAGGGAACAGGTGACATTGTAGTCCCATGGTTTCTTTCCATGCCTGTTACCTAATTTCTAAACACGTCCTGTCATTTTCTATAGGTCTGTTTAGTGGCCATCCCATTTTCCTGGCAAGATTTACTTTCCCTCTCACCTTCTCCTCGTGTTCCTTTGCACCACTCTCCATTTTGCCAGGTCTTCCTTCTTCCCCATTTTTGCCCTTAAAATCTGCATCCATTTGCCCCACAGTCTACAAAACTTTCATTTAAAAAAAAAAAAAAAAAAAAAAAAAAAATCTGTTTTGCCTTCTCTTTCCCTTGTTGTGTTCACAGTATCATAAGGACTTTGGTCTTTAATTCTTTTGAATATAATTTCTGCTATATGATTATTTATGAATGGTCTATAATTAAAAATTACATAATTTTTGGATTTTAATACTATACAAAATAATCTTTAAGATATAAAATCCCTTATACCTTAGGCTAATGCTACGTACATTTTTTTGTAAAATTAAAATAGATAGGTTGGGTTATTTTACAAGTCTGAAGCAAAGAGTGTAATAACCTTTGCTAAACAATGCAGGTTCTATCTTCTTATCTGGTTGAGTTGCACAGATAATTATGAGAGATGGTCAGACATGTTTTGCTGAAATATTCACATAATGTTTCTCTTGCCTTTCAGTGTTTGCTTTAAGGGGTTATTCCAGTATGGTTACGTTCACCTGTCTGTACCATAATGCTTCACAGGGCTGAATTTCAGCTCAGGTATAAAGTAGTGTAGAAGAAACTGCATGTCCAAATTCAGTTTTGTTTCCGCTCTTTCTTTTTACTTATTAGCAAAACAGTACTTAAGTACTTCAAAGGAGTGCTGTCAGACTTCAACTATCGTATTTTTAAATATCTACAATAGTTGTATGTGAATGCTAATTTTTTTGTTAATTTAAATGGAATATTTATTTTGATAACATAAAATCACTGTCATCTTATGAATGTTTTAATAGATTGTACACAAGCCCCAATGGTTTATATTAGTTGTGCATAATAAATTACCATGTTTGCCTTGTTAAGGGCAATGTAGTCACTTAACTTGTGGATCCATGGGATCCAGGGCCCTTGGCTATCGCTAGAGAGTACCTGGATGGAAAAAGAGCCTGCCTTTAAATAACAAAGGGGTAAACTTGGTTTTTCAAGAGCTGACTGTGAGTTGATTTTCTCCACTGGTAGGAAAAGATGGCTGCCTTAGCCTTGTGGGCCAGCTGCTGACACTGGTGTATCATTGTATCAGCGACTAGTTTATTCAGGCTGAGAAATGGCAATGCATATCTTAAATATAAATGTGGCATAGTGTTAAATAAGAACCTGAAATGGCTTCAGGGGTGGCTGCAAATTGGTAGAAAGCATTAAAAAGTTTGACTGCCTACCAGAAGTGGTGTTTCATTTGCCAGCTTCTTGTACCAAGTTAAAATCCTTCACTGATTTGTGGAAAGGCCATTTGAACCATAGAAATAGGCTTTAGACTCATATATAATGCAGAACATTTGTGAGTTAATTGTAATGTTTATAAGAAACAGTTATGAAAGAAATATACGTGTTTAATGTTGTAGTTTTTGGTGTAGAACTTACTTGGGAAAAAAAGTAGTTACAGATAGCAGATGTTAACCAGTAAGATTATCTTGTATTTAGTTCTTTATGTAACTTTCTTTTAGAGATGACATTTTTAAATGTGTGGTATTTCAGATGGATTCTGTGCGGCCTGGAAGTGGAGCTGGGACTCCACATACTTAGAATATCTCAATATTGTAGGCTTTTCAGAGGAAAGAAAAAAAAAAGGAAAAAAGTAAGGAGTACTTAATGAAAAAGTCTGTCTGACACGTAATTACTATAATTCTACCTTTGTCCTAACATCTGATTTGAAGCTCTTTATTTTTCTGCTCTTAATGCAAATATTTGGAGCGCAATGACAAGGTCTATGACAAATTGGCTTATTCTATTCACTTGCTTTTGTAATCTGTTTAAGGTTAGCAGATTTTGTATGAACACAAGCAAAAAGACAATCAAGTCAATATCTGTACCACCTTTAGTATTGACTTTAATTCAAGTACTTCTCCATTAGTTTGTTAAACTTCAGTCTACATTGGTTTATTACAGAGACTGTTATTTTAATGAATTCTCTTAGAAAAGAAACATTGAGATCATCCACTTGGAGAACAGTCTGCTTGGTCTGAATAAAAAGTGTAATTTTATAGGGAGATCTTCAAAACATGGTAGTCAAAAGTCTGGAGGCCGTAACCTCACGCAAAACCCAATATCCTTGTGATACCAATTGTTAGGTTTGGCATCTAGCATTGATCAGATCCTTGTTCAGCACTTCATAGATTTGGTTTTAGCCAGTATTTATCTTTTGACACTGAGGGTGAAATGAGAAGGAGCTTTCAACTGCTTTCCCATGGCAAAGCCTCTTGAGAAATAAATAAGGAAAACAAAGTTTTGTGTCTGCTATTCATCTCCATCTCCCAGCCCATGGCTTTTTTTCCCCCAGTTTCAAGTTTTTGGCCATGGTTGCCCACAACAATACCAGATTTTAGGTCATATTTCTCCACAACTAATGGTATTTCCACTTTCTTAATGCTTTGATTTATTTTCAGGCATTTGACTCAGCAGTACTGTGGCATTGGCATCATTATTTACAGTTCTGCTGCTGCGCACAATATTCTGTAAAAGCAATAGCAAAGCTTGAAGATTTTTCTTAACTTCATAGAAAGAATGCTCACAAATTATGTGCTGTAGCTGATGGTGTTGTTGCAGTTTGAATTAATATCTTGCTTATATTTACCAAAAAGGAAGGAAGTACAAGTATTTTAAAACAATGACTTAAATTGTGCAAGTGATGTCTAAGAGCCAGATCTACAAAATTTCAGCAGAATTTTGTCTTTAAGAAACAAAGAAGAATTTAAAAAAAAAAATTAAGCATTTTTGTTCTTAATCCAAATAAAGATTTCAAAAAAGCTCTGTCAAGTTGCTGGTAGCCCATGCTTTTATCAACTGTCTACTTTTTTATTGTTGTGGGGACTCGCAATTAGCACTGTCCCAGCTAAGGTGAGCCTCTCATTCTGAATTCATGTCTACAACTGCTTGGGACGTGCAAACTAAATGCTGCTATGCTGTCTGAAAAGTTTGGTTCCCGGGGTTATCTCCTTTAAGTGGGATGGGTTCTAAAGCATGGCAGCTTTATCAATAGCGACCCTCATTTTAGAAAGATAATGGCTATAAAAGCCAATTTTCATTGTGCTGCTTTATTTTACATGGTAGCCTATTAGACTGCTTGCTCAGGAAGCAACACTGCAAGATGTAGGAGAGGTGAATTTGAATCTCTTGTGAATCCCAAAGGAATATTGAAAGTTAGTCTAACATGTCTTGAACAAGTGCTTGAATCACAAAGGTCTTGCATAGTAAAGTCAGAAATAGCTGTATATTTTAACTGGAAAAGTATAAAACCATTCAAAAAAAAATGCCCTGAGTGTTCTCACTTACGAACTCTTAAGTAGAGCTTTTGTTCTTAATATAAATGGTGTGAGCTCTTGTCTTTTTGCTGATAGCGCCTCACGGATATGTAATTCTGACCTAAAATTCCAATAAATGTGTAATTAATAAGATCTTTTTCTTAAAATTGGCTGATACTAATTTCAGAGTTCGAACTGATAATTGAGTAAGTTAAATAGAACCATTTTAGACTAGTTCTTTCCATTATTTCATCTAAAGTTTCACAGGTAGTTTTACCAAATTTTTTGAAGTTGTAGTTTTTCTAGCATGTTTGACACTCAAAAACGTGAATTTCACTGTCATATACTCTAACCTCATTGTTTTCAGTTGTTTTAAGCTTAGGTAGATTAGGTGCTTTATTTTGGAAACTTTAACTTTTGTTGAAAATAAATGATCTAATAATAATATAATAGATTAATATAAATAGATCTAAGTAAGGATTGAGAAAATACGAGTATTTTTTGCTATTTTATTTTATCTACCAATGCTTCCATTGAAGTCACGGAGATTTTGTTTTGGTTCTAAATGCTAAGTATTCTTACTACAGTTGTGGCAGTCAACTGTTGGATGTATCCCAAACGTCAGTTCTGAAGAAGGAGGAAATGTAATTGTCTTGAAGCATTCCAAACTGAAAATATCGCATTTAAGGTTCAGTAGCCAAATGGAATTACCTGCTGCTGCTGCCCTTGATTTGCAGAAGGAATATAAAACCCGAGTAACAGTTATTTCTGGTAAAGCAGAAAAATTTCAATGGTAATTTTTTCAAACCTGCTTTACTGCTGGACATTTAAGGGTTAGGGTTTTAATGCCAGATGTTCAAAGGAATTCTTAAAGTTACGACATGTTAATATTTTAGCCCTCTGAACTAAAAGACTTTTTTCAATATTTATTCCTCATCTGAGATTTGAAGCTGTGTCTGGATGTACAATGCATTGTATGAGATTGAAAAATGATTGATTTTTTTAATTGTCATGGATATCTGTCACCACAATAACGTTCTATAATGGGATCCCTGGCTGGCCAGGAATATGAGTGATGAGAACCAAGTATGGCTGCTACTGAAAACTTAGGTTTTAACTAAATACAAAACTAGAGTAGAGTAGCGGTCTTCTGTAGAAAGACTAAAGAGCTATTGGGCGTGATCTGCACTTTGCATGATAGTCTTTTGCCATTTTTTCTGAAGTCTAGTTTACCTCCAGGGGAGTCATAACATGAGCAGCATGAACTGCATATGGATCTTGTGGGAAAGCAAGCTTTCATGGACTTCCCCACCTTTCTCCCTGTCAGGGCCAGATGTTCTGTGGTCTGTAGGACCTGGTCTGCTCTGGCTTCTGTGACACTCTCTCTTGCTTCTGGCTGTAGCTAATGCTTCATGATCTCTGCTTAGGTATTTGCACCATTTGCTGTATATAACAACTGAAATAAATGATGTGGTACTTCGTTACGAACTGCTGGATGTGGTGAATCCACTTCAGTGGAGGCTTTGTCTTTTGCACTGAAGTGCCAGCAGTGCTGCTCATATTGATACAGGAGGCATCTAAAGCCTGAAGTGAGCGAGTCCAAAATATGGGGGCCAGTTGCTAGCTTAGAAAGAAATATACTTTTGAAGATTAGAAAGAGATTCTAGGCCCACAATAGCTAATTGTTGACTTAATTAGGCCCAGAATCCTACTGTAAATGAATTAATATTTACTTCCTATGTCCGCATTTCTCAGGAAGGTTGTGCTTTTTTTTTCCTGACTATCTCTTAAAATTGGAGGATGTGTCTGAAAGCTCTGAAAGCTGTTTGTCTGAAATCCATTTTCCAAATATAGGCTAATTAAAACCAGCAACATTAAAATGAATCACTTCCCACACTGCAGAAACAAAAGCTTCAAGCATTTGCACCTGCATTTGAAAGTATGTAATAATTATTTATCACTGACTTCTCTGTTAATTTCTTGAGCATCTGCAATAAAATGTACAAAATCCTTTTGTAGACACAAAGATTCTGCCTTTTTTTTTTTTAAAGTACATAATTTAGTAACAGAAAAGGAAAAAAGGTTAATTTGTTTATTTTAAAGCCAGTTTTTTGGAGAAAAACCATGATTGGATTCATTTTGGACAAGACAGAGTTCTTCAGGATATTAGATTAAAACATAACTTAAGACTTACGTGTATGGTACATAATTAAACATAAGACGTTTCTTTGTGTTATAACAGTAGGTTATGGCATATCTGTTGCTTGGTGCTTCTTAAATGAGGTTTACTGTGGAGAAGGACTTTTCATTTGTTTACTGTTTTAATTAATTATCATGAACCGAGAATGATGATTTTGTAAAATTCCATTATCCATCCTGTGACATAAACCAACACTGATCATACTACAGTTAACAAGCTGTATTGGGTTTGCGTGGCAAGGTTTTGGTAGCGGGGGGGGGGGGGGGGGAGCGGGGGCTACAGGGGTGGCTTCTGTGAGAAGCTGCTAGAAGCTTCCCCTATGTCCGATAAAGTTAATGCCAGCGGGTTCCAAGACAGACCTGCAGCTGGCCAAGGCCGAGCCCATCAGCAACAGTGGTAGCACCTCTGGGATAACATATTTAAGAAAGGGAAAAGAAGTTTCAGGGGAGTAGCAGTTGCAGTGAGAGAGAGGAGTGAGAAGATGTGAGAGGAACAACTCTGCAGACACCAAGGTCAGTGAAGAAGGAGGGGGAGGAGGTGCTCCAGGCGCCGGAGCAGAGAGATTCCCCTGCAGCCCGTGGTGAAGACCATGGTGAGGCAGGCTGTCCCCCTGCAGCCCATGGAGGTCCACGGTGGAGCAGATATCTGCCTGCAGCCCATGGAGGACCCCACGCCAGAGCAGGTGGATGCCTGAAGGACGCTGTGACCCCGTGGGAAGCCCGCGCTGGAGCAGGCTCCTGGCAGGACCTGCGGCCCCGTGGCCCCGTGGAGAGAGGAGCCCACGCTGAAGCAGGTTTGCTGGGAGGACTTGTGACCCGCAGGGGACCCACGCTGAAGCAGTCTGTTCCTGAAGGACTGCACCCTGTGGAAGGGACCCATGCTGGAGCAGTTCATGAAGAACTGTAGCCCATGGGAAGGACTCACGTTGGAGAAGTTCGTGAAGGACTGTCTCCCGTGGGAGGGACCCCACACTGGAGCAGGGGAAGAGTGTGAGGAGTCCTCCCTCTGAGGAGGAAGGAGCAGCAGAGACAACATGTGATGAACTGACCCAAACCCCCATTCCCCATCCCCCTGCGCCGCTCGGGGGGGAGGAGGTAGAGAAAATAAGGAGTAAAGTTAAGCCTGGGAAGAAGGGAGGGGTGGGGGGAAGGTGTTTTAAGATTTGGTTTTATTTCTCATTATCCTGCTCTAATTTAAACTAATTTTTCCCCAAGTCGAGTCTGTTTTGCCCATGATGGTAATTGGTGAGTGATCTCCCTGTCCTTATCTTGACCCACGAGCCTTTCGTTTTATTTTTCTCTCCCCTGTCCAGTTGAGGAGGGGGAGTGATAGAGCGGCTTTGGTGGGCACCTGGCATCCAGCCAGGGTCAACCCACTACACAAGCAAATTGTGAGTAAATAGTTTTGGATTTTTGACTGTCTAAATGTGTGTTTTCATGCATACCGACTTGCAGCTTTTAGTTCATATTGATTTCCAACTGCCTGTGTGGTTTAGCTAACTTAATAGAACCATGACTACTCTGATACAAGTGGTTATTTGCTTTCAGTTTTTTCACTATTGGGAAAGAGAGAGAATTTATGAATAAAGTCTTGAAGGATACCTTTTATTATAGCCAGTGATGAGTTTATTAAAAAAACATATAAGCATTTAAAACTAATTAGGGGTAATTTAAGATACAAGAAAGTGTTGTTAGTTTGGCTGATGATAGAAGGATCGTCAGCTTCATAAGCTATACTTTAGATGACTGAAGAAAGAAAAAAATAGTCTTCTGATAGCTCTAATGCAATATCGTTATATCATCCTTCAAGTACAGCTGTTGAATTTCAGTCCTCAAGTTTTTGTGTAATTTGGGCTAGACAGTTTTCTTCCAGAAAATTTCCATACCAAAATAATTTCCAATCTCCTTTAAAAGAAGATTTTTTTTGTACTAAAAAAAAAGCCACATTTGAAATACATTCTCCTTCATAAAATTGTCTACAAGACAGTACAAAATAATTCTTCCAGTGACTGCAGGTGTTTTTTGAAGAAGACACTGGTGTTATTTTTTTGAAGAGTGTGTTTATTTTTTGACAAACACTTGGCTGCTGACTGTTTTGGGTTAACCCCAGTAGGCACCCAGCTGCTTGCTCACTCCTCTCAGGAGGATGGGGGAGAGAATTGGAACGGGAAAAGTGAGAAAACTCATGGGTTGAGATAAAGACAGTTTAATAGTAAAGCAAAAGTTGTGGGTGCAAGTAAAGCAAAAGCTGTGGGTGCAAGCAAAGCAAAACAAGGAATTCATTCACCACGTCCCATCAGCAGGCAGGTGTTCAGCCATCTCCAGGAAAGCAGGGCTCCATCACGTGTAACAGTTACTTGGGAAGACAAACGCCATCACTTCCAATGTCCCCCCCTTCCTTCTTCCCCCAGCTTTCTATGCTGAGCATGACGCCATATGGTATGGGATATCCCTTTGGTCGGTTGGGGTCAGCTGTCCCGGCTGTGTCCCCTCCCAACTTCTTGTGCACCCCCAGCCTCCTCGCTGGTGGGGTGGGGTGAGAAGCAGAAAAGGCCTTGACTCTGTGTAGTACTGCTCAGCAATAACTAAAACATCCCTGTATTATCAACACTGTTTTGGTCACCAATCCAATACTTAGCCCCATACCAGCTGCTATGAAGAAAATGAAATCCATCCCAGCCAAGACCAGTACAGTGGCCAAGAATTCAACACTGCAGAAGGCAAATTCCCAGAGTTGCTCTGTTCATGTTTAAACACCTAAATTGAACTAATGTCATCATCATCATTATTATTTTATATTCAGCAGTTTGCATTGTTCTCAGTTGGGAACCAGGATCTGGATAAATTCAGTTAAAATAATATGAATTTTCATGTTGGTTAAATAGATTTAAATACCTTATCAACAACTGTAACCATGCTACCACTTTGTTTTAAAACCAGTACTTGTTTGTAGATAAGTTCCGAAATTAGCAGTGTTGTTAAAATTACATGTATGGAATAGGATGCTTATTTTCTCCAAAATCCATATTTATGTGTTTTCTCTCCCTCACCCCCCAGCTTTCTCATGAAGTTCCCAGAGGGGAATGTACAAGTATCACACAGTCATTTAGTGAACAGTCACTGTTCACACAGTCACTGTTGAACAGTGATCTTAAAGATCTCCAGTCCTTTCCACTTAGGTTATTACTGCTGGTTTTCTTTGAAAATGTGCTTCGTATCACACTCTCCCATTATATCTGCCTTGGTCCACATTTAATGGTATTAATTTTATTGTTTTTTCCCTAGCATTCTACAAGAAACTTCTATAATTATTTCATATATATGCTGCTGTACATCAATTAAAATTACTTGTGGGATTAACATAAACAAATGACTGTCGTTCAAAAAAAAAAAAAAGTACTGACACACCAATGGCAGTTTCACGCAGAGGTGGTAATTCAGTATGTAACAGAACCCAGTTTCCCTAAAATCAGCCCACTTCAATTTCCAGAGCTAAAAGCTTAGTGTTTGATGAATTATTTTGGAGTTTTTTCATTCTGTTTAAGGACTGTTTTTATTAATGCATTCTTCAAACTGAGACATAAAACATTATCGCTTTCTCAATCGCTGTAGTAAGTGTTGAGATCTGAGAGGACCAGCTGTAGCAGCTGTGTTCCCCCTTGAATCTGGAAGCTAAAAAACTTTCATCTCTGTTGCTGTCTCAGCTGCCGGTCTCGGGCTGTGGCCTTCCCATAACTCAAACCAATTTCAAAGCAATGTAAGTAACCTCATTGGAATGCTTTTGGAAAACCGCAGGAAGATTTCTTTCTTCTTCTTTTTTAAATAGTGCCTGTCCATTTTAAATGAATGTTTCCATTTTAAGGTAATCTATGCGTGATGTCTGTCGTGAACTGACAGACCCATCCTACAGCCAGGTTAGGAATTTTGTTGCTGTTTTTTAAACAAGGAAAAAAATGCAGTGATTCCAGCAGAGCACACGGCACGTAAAGACTGAGCTCAAGAGGTTTGTTTAAATCTTTTTGATAGTTGCATATAAGGGCCTTTGACCTTTGAATCAGGTTGCACGCAGAATTGTATTTCAGACACAGTTTGCTATAAAGATAAGATAATGTTCCTGAAAGACATACAAACGTTTATAAGTTACATTGACACAATGGGCAGAAATGCATTAAACAATAGCAAAGCAGTGGGAGGAGAGCTTTTGAGACCTCATGGTAAGACCACGCGCTTACATGGGGGTTACTCACTTCTTGATGTTTTTGACCTCAGAGAGAACCTCAGACTTTTTAACCTTTCTTGACTGACTCCAGTGAAGTGTAAAATAGTAATAGTACGGGACTTTCCAGGAAGGGACAAATTCCTGCTGCTGACCTTCATCAAAACTGAGAGAAAAGCATTTGTCTTTTCTTCTGAATCCTAAATCTGTGATTGCCAAGCTGACGAAGTACAGGAGAAAGCCTCTCTCTCCCCTGCAGTGTAGTGACAAAGTGGCTTACAGTCTTGCTAATAGGAATCTGTCAATAGGGAAGAAGCTGGGTGGTAACTAATCTGAATGCTAAGTCAGTAGCAAAAAATTATTGAAACTAATAAAACTTTAATAGATCAAAAGAAATGATCAGACAAGGCAATGCCTTTCTGAATTCATTCGAACTAAACACTGGAAACCTCAGTTACAGAATTTGTACTGATAGAAGAACCAGTGATGACTCTCTGAAGGTTATATAATTAAATGTTTTATGGTTTAATTTTATCTAATTATTTGCAGCAATTTATCTCAAGATAAGATGTGTCTGTTCCAAAAGATCTGCGTGAATTAGCTCTATCTTTTCAGTGTAGACAATGAACATGTTCCTGTCTCACAAAGGACAATCGGAGCTACTCTGGATTCATTGAGACGCTTCTATTTTCAAAATACATGCTGTCTTCTAGCCTAGCCCTGAACTTTCTTCTGTTTGACCTGGCTCAGAGCACTGCTTTGTGATGGGACGATGGGTACCAGAAGGGTTTGCAGGGTAAAGACCCCACATACTTCCATACAGGTTCAGCTAGTATCGCTCCAGGCATCGCTTCTCCTCGTGTAATTGCAGCTGCATCCCATTGCTAGCGACTCCTTTCAGATGCATTAAATTTCTCTAAGCAGATAGCAAAAGCATGCTTGAGTGGCAGACTGTCACTGCCGACTTTCACTTTCTGGCTGTTGACCCAATTAGTAGTCTCATGGTGAATTCCAAATTAAGTGGTATTTTACAGCACTCACACAGCACTAGTAATCACTCTCTTAGGCCAGCAGGGAAAGGCATCATCCTCTTAATTTCTGGTGTCAGGGGAACTTTTGGAGTTTATGGATGATGATTTCTGTGTCTCTCCCGTTTATGACTGGTAACTGAATGATATATAGTTTATCATTTCATCTTTCTGTTCAGTAAAGGACTAATACAGGAGAAGTGTATTTTGGGAGTGTAGAAAAACGGAAAAGTTTAAGCATGAGGTTTCATTACTATTCTTTGAACCTTCTAAATGATTTGACCTTTATCCATAAAGCGATCGCTGTGGTCAACAAAGGCTAGTATTGATTTACAGCGCAGCTAACCTGTCAGTTCTAAGCTCAGCCTTTGACCTTTTGTTTTGTTGCTGGAAAAATTATGGTACATGCCTGAGTCATACTGTTTAATAGGTTTTTTTCTATATTCAAAAGGCCAAAAGGCTCATTCTAACTAATCAGCCAGTTTAATAATCTAGGTGGCAGGAGAAAGCAAATTGTCCATAATTAAGAAGTTCAGAAAACCTGACTGCCAAAAATATTTCTTAGAATTAAACAATGAGTTTTTTTCAGGAGACAGTAAATGTGCATGTTTCACAACGGATAGCTGCCTTCTGTTATCACATGCATTTTTCTTCCTTCTTGCTTGTCTTTTAACTCACATCTGTACCAAGTGTGTGTGGGGGGGAAGTGGCAGACAAGATCCTGATTGCTGCATTTTTCATGTTTTAAGCTTCCTCCTTTTTAATCTTGCTCACAAACAGAACACCGAGAGGGTCTGTTTCCTTCCCATTTCTTCTTCATAGATAAAGTATATGTTTGCCCTCTTCTCTAGAGCAAGGTATACCACTTCACAGAAACTTTAACCTCAAACACATGAAAGATGCATTTTTTTTTTTTGCCAGGATGTCAGCTCAGGGAGATAGTGTTTACATTGTTCAGTAATGTGGCTTATTTAAGTTAAATGTGCTGACTGACCATTTAATTGTGCAGATAGCTTCTTTTCTTTGGTTTGTCTTTATTTGGTTTGTTTGAAATTGTTTGTAAAAAGCAGTTAATGGAACTAAACTGAATGAATTACAGTCCTTGCCTATGTGCCTCCCGTGCCCACCCCCCCAAAAAAAGTAGTTTTATACATTGAATACCAGTTATTTATTTCTGCAAAGTATGTTACGGTATTATCATTGGGGGTGTATAGATATATAGCATTATGCATATAATAATCATCACAGTCTCAAAGCTTATTATCTTTTAGTTTATGATTTTAGTCTAACATTCCACGTTTAGTAATGGAAAGTACTTCTGTGAAAATGTGATTAAAATTTCCAGGGAATGCAAAATGTTGCTAAAGATCATTTAGAGCAAAATTTAACTGTTATATTTTGAAGAGAAGAATGTAATTGGGTTTCAGAGAAGACAAAAGACGTAACTGTTAGAGTTCTGAACTAAATTGTAGTTTCTCCTTCTGAAACAATAGAAAACAGAACTGTCCCATGTCCCTGCTAGACACCACTTAGAGTTTACCTATACTTCAAAAAAGCAAAAGGATTGACTATGAGGAAAAGCTCAGCAAGTTCGCTTTGTTACCCTGGATGTTTTTACATAGTTTACATGAAAAAAAAAAAAAAAGCTCTTTTGTTTCTTTTAGGCTGGATGGCAAACTCTTGTTCCATGTCACAGGTAACTGCTAGTACCTTCAGGAATATTCTTTTTATTGAACAATGACTCTGTCATTACTGCAGCATTCTGAATATCTGGGCACCCCCTCACCACCACCACCACCAGATTGCCCATCCATAGATGCAGATATCCTTGCAGTGTCATTTTTATTTAGGACTCAGTCTAAGTCTGTATGATAGGGGATTAGATATGCTTGCAGGAACACACAGCTGTATCAAAGAGTTTGTCAATACTAACCTCCTTTTAATGATCATTCATTTTGAATTCCAAATTCAAATTGATGCTTGGATCTTGTTTCCATGACTACAATTGTAGTTCTCTGAGATTGGTAATATTTGATGCCTATTTATGTCAGCAATTCATGTACTAGAAATATGTAGATAGGTGTAAATTAATATCGGTTTAGATTCTCCTTTATGCAAAGACTGGAACAGAATATCATGACAACCTAATATATAACTAGCAGGCATGATGCTAGAAGACAATGTGAGGATATGTAGTTCTGTACAGTATTAATATACTGAAAGGAGTCATATCTAGAATTGGCTGATTTGGTTAGGCAGGCAAACTCCCTCGTTCTACTTACCCCAGGGAAAACAGATGCCAATGCAGAGGAAGAGCTTTAATAATAGCAGTAGATTTGCCATCTGTCACCTTGCTGGACAAATAATCAAGGATTAAAGATTTAACGCCTGAGAGGGATTTTTTTTTTTTTTTCCCTTCCTAATTTCTGTTCTGGATTTTGTATGTAAATCCCTATGAACACTATAGTGGAGTTGATTGTACTTACATTTTCCTATGGAGAGCAACCGTCAACAATCTTCTCCTGAAATCGCACCTTTCGTAAGCAGCTTTGGAACACATGTAGTTATCAAAGGGTGCATCATGGAAGAGATCTTGTTTGATTCCTTTGCAACTAGATTGGTCCCTCTTTGTTACTTCCCCGGAATAAAAGGAAGAAAGAAATTGAGTGATCGTTACTAGGTGTTGCTACAGAACATGAGATCTGAAAGCACTATTTCAAGGAGTCTGTTACTCACTGGAATTAAGTGCAAAGGTACACTTACAAATAAAAACCAAACACCTTTTCCTGCTCTAGTTTTGTATGAGCTCTTTCTGTGATAAGTTTCAGAAGTTTTAACTTGCTGAAAGGTTAGACAATAAATTTTGAATGTGGGTGTTAAAGATGGTTCTTGCTTTTGGGAGGGGCGCTTGCCCCTCTATCATTTATTAACACTGCAGTAAACAGTTGCTGTAGTTTAGTCATGTCAGTTGCTAAACAGAGAAGGAAAACAGGAGGAGAAGAAACTGTACACAATGTGTGCTGTATATGATACCACGCACAGTGCAGGTAGGTCTATGATGTGAGATAGTAGATGGGTAAAGAAAAAACAGCCAGAGGGAATATAAGCTAATAATGAAAGAAGAAAATGGTAAGTGATGATGACAGCCCATCAGCAGCCTAGCAATTTTTGAGTTCTGTGTAAATATTGCAACAGGACAACTTCGATAAAACTGCTTTGTGACTTTGAGACTTTTGTGGGAAGCATTACCGTTACAGGGATGCTATTCAGAAATCACAGAGTTAGTTGTCTGTGGGGAAAAATGGAGTAAAGGAAATATTGATTAAACAGAAGACAGATGGAGGAGTTAGATGTTAAGGGGCCTCAAAAGTTAAGGTTATCATAGAGAATAGCACTTGAACTGTTGTTGTTGTGATAAAACTGTAAAAATGGTCTACACATGCACCCTTCAATTGTGTGACTCAACTCAGGAGGGGATAAAGAGGGCAGAGTCTTTCTAAATATCTGATTCCAGTTGTGAAACAGGTTGTGGGACAGGTTCCAGTCTCAAAGAATAATGAGATGGAAATTGTCGTTTCATATTTTCGGTCTCAGTTAAGAAGTACTTTGTTTTTCTGTGCCAGAGACATGATGATATGCTGTTGACTCTTTTTGACAGTGTTTAACCAAATGAATGTAAAAACCTTAGAAACAATTTTCCTATCATGTTCTGTGTCTTTATAACATGGAAACCTCCAAGTCATGTGCATAACTTTTTGACTTGGTTTAGAGACATTTGGCATGGAGAAAATGTCACAGAAGTGTAAGAAAGGTGTGCATTACAGGAACGGTGTCCTAACTGCAAGAAAACATATTGGTTTGCCATGCTTACAATTGTGATATTATGCTTTTCCCAAGAGAGAAAGCACTGGGAGTTCCTCGCAATTCCTTCAGGGGCCCTGGGGAGAACAGAGCTGCTTGTATTGCCTTCAGCCTTCTCATAACCCTGACCCTTCAGTCAATGACTGTTCTGTCTGGTTGCTTGCGTAGTCAGCCAGGTGGTTAGACTATTCCCTGATATACAGCTGATCAAATGCATTTCCTTTTCTTTCTTTCTTTCTTTCCTTTCTTTCTTTCTTTCTTTCTTTCCTTTCTTTCTTTCCTTTCTTTCTTTCCTTTCTTTCTTTCCTTTCTTTCTTTCCTTTCTTTCCTTTCTTTCTCTCTTTCCCTCTTTGGCTCTGTAACATCAGATTATCTTCAGAGAGAGGCACTGAGCACTAAAGGAGATGGTACAAACCCCACACTTTCTACAAATCTGCTTGGTGGGCTCTAGTCTAATACTTAAGCTGAAAACGATTGCCACATATAGAGTGAGGGTTTGCAGAAAGGTGAGAAGGGACTTCAAAAAGAGGTTTGCTTTTCCAAACAGTGTGAAATATAAACAACCCGATAGAGTCCTCTGATCACGTTGCCTAACCAGTTCTTTGACACTTCAGTGCTTCAGCAGTTCGGTCTCTCCAGTTCTTTGTCTGTGATACAAAACTGTTTCTAACAAATGGAAATGTTTTGGCATAGCTGAAGCTAGTGGATTTGTTATTACACTATAGAAGTGAAAATTAACAGTACACATGCAATGTTCACTTGACCTTATACACTATGAATTTTATACCCCTAAAAGTTGATACCCTTGCAGAGGATATAATCCCTCTTGCTCTTATGGCAAAAAGTCCCTTTCTTTGCTTTCAATGTATTATTTACAGAGGGATTTACAACTTCTTAAGATTGATGGCAAACTAACCAAACCAATATTTTCAGTTGTACAGTTGCATCATGAGATGAATACATTATAATTACAGTCTTCATTTGACTCAGATGAAGAAAATATAAAAATTAGCTATTGTACCTGTTGTTGGCCTCCCCTGGTTTTATCAAAGAGCTTTGAGAATATTTAGTTCACAAGTGAGTACCTGGTTGTGAATTAGTCAGCATATTACTACTTCCCTTGGAAAGAGCCAAGATTTTTTTTAATAATAATAACAGGTACAGGTTGTGTGTCTGAAAACTGGGATTATAGGCCTCAGCTGGGGTGTTCATTGAGAGGCCAAGTGGACTCCTCTGGAGCTAGTAGCCTCATTTTGCCTAGAATTTTATTTTCTCTCTCTCTCTTTTTTTTTAATTACTGGGCTTTAAATTTACTGTGTGCAGAAGAATTAAGGAGTAGGATTTTCAAAAGACTCGGCAGTGCCCTAATCTGTACTGACTGAAGTTAGTGATAAAACACTCAAAGCTGGATTTGATAGGATTAAGCCGATTTACACCATCTGTGAATCTGGCCCCCATTAACTTCAGTGGTAGCAGATTTAACCAACATTTAGAGCTTTTGAAAACCCCATCCTAATTTGGTAGTAAATATTCTGACTATATAAACAGTAGATTTCAAAGAGGAGTTAAAAATAAATCAGGTATTTCCAAAGCATCAGTCTAGGTTTCCCATTGTCCTTTGTAGTTATGTCTTCTTTTCTGTCGTACAGTTCTAATCTATTGTGTACATGATGATAAGTAGGTTGTTTTGGTTTTTTTTCTGACTATTGTTGTTTTACTATATCCAGTCACAGGCAATCTCAAACCACAGGTTTACAAACAGGTTTTGTCTGTGGAGCCAAACACACAAAGAATAGATATTTGGTTTTTGTGGTGTATGTTGGTACACTTGTTCTTTTGGAAGAGCGAGGGGGGGGAAAACCAGTAGAATTTCTCTCTAACAAAACAAGTATAATGTTTGGTTACTTTATTATTATTTCAGCAGTAAGTAGTATCACACAACCACATAACGCTAACTTGCTTTCTTTGTATATACATATCT
Source organism: Gymnogyps californianus (assembly GCF_018139145.2). NCBI lineage: Eukaryota > Metazoa > Chordata > Aves > Accipitriformes > Cathartidae > Gymnogyps > Gymnogyps californianus. The sequence continues at coordinate 112,264,547 of NC_059471.1, read as the reverse complement.
CTGCATATTTCTGCGTGTGTGAGTATGTGTATATTTTTTAATGTATCTGTTAGACATAGCTCAGCTATTTTTAGCTATTGTCCGTGTCCATTTATCTTTATCACTCTACAAAGTCTGAATAAGAGAGTGCATTTTATAGCAGTACTTAAGGGATCAGTGGTATGTCATAAGAAATTGTGTGAAAGTAATTTTGCTTTTTGGAATCATCCTAATTTGTTCATCTGAGGACTGAGATGAAATGCCAAATACTTCATTTCATTGTACTGCTGTAGAAATATTTGCTAAATTGATAAGTGGTCAAGTACTGTAGTTACTGCCTGTTTCACCCTTTGTACTCAAATATTTTGTGTTTGGGGTGGTGTAAAGTACATATTTTGAGTTATTTTTTAACTCACAAATATTCTGTATTCAATTCAGCAGGGAGGGTTTCCCACGTTTGGAGTTGACCACTACTAAAGCTTTCCGTTCAAGACAGACCAGGAGCAAATATGACATTCCAACTTAGTAATTTGGGAGCCTTTTCATTAAGTCAGCGTGGCTTTTACATTTCTGTATCCAAGATTAGAATTTATCTTGAGATATTTAGCATTGACTGGAGCAGTTAAAAAGCTATCACCAGCAGGTTTGTGAAAAAAATTATGGTCATTGTTCTGCTGTCATTTAGATCCAAGTTACTTGCTCCATAAAGAAGAAAGTATCTTGCTATAGACAGCCTTCAGAAGACATATGGCATAAACAAAGCCTCCATCAACGCTTCAATTCTCGAGGTGGTAATTGAGATTTTAGCAACAAGACTGTGCCTGACTGTAACCAGAGTGAAATGACTAAAACTACGTTCAGCTCCTTGAACACTTATTCATTAAGGGACTTGGAAAATGAGCTCTGTGTTTGCTTAAATGAGAAACATAGATCTTTTTGCACCTTGAACAAATTCACTTCTTTTGGCTACTTACTGTATTCTGCTTTAATCTTGATTTCTTCTGCAAAAGTGTGTCGGCATGGTAAAATTGGGAGTTCTTGAAACAGGGTTTTTTTCAGATGCTGTAGCACTAAGAGATAAAGTAATTTTACTGCTTTAATCTGAGTTCGCTGCATTTTTCAATAATATAAATTTCCAAGTCATTGCCATGACAGAGATTCTGCATATTTAAAAGTAATTTTAAAAGTTAACTAAAACGTAGCATGAGGTCCTGATACAATTTTTCGCATGTAGCTAAAAAAGCAAGTGGTGGTACTGCACAGATGTTTTTAAACTGATAATTTTTCATGGGCTATAAAGCAGTGTTTTAGTTCAACAGTTGAATCAAACTATATCTGTAATCTTAAGAGGATATTAGTATTACAAGTATTAAACTTGACTGAAATAGTTTTCTCCTATTCTTATTTTCTATTATTAATGTAAATTGCCTAATTATGGTTAAAATGAAATACGGATTAAGAAAAAAACCCTTGAATAGCATTTTGTATGTCTGCGTGATGGGGCACAGTGCAGCCAGCAATGATTGTATTGTATGGCCTTAAAATAATCTGTATTCTCATGGAGATGATAGAAATATTCTTGTGGGCACAGTACTGCAGTGATGAGGCATACTTTTGCTTTCAAGACCCAAACTGGCATCTATGTGGTGTGTCATGCTGAGGGCTTGACAGGACCATTTGATTCAGGGCTAGTTTATAGGTATCTCTTACGTAGTCTTTTGGACAGACAGAGCCTAACATGCAAAAAAGCAAATAATGCTTTTAGTCAAATCTGATATTTCACTATTATTCAGTCCTTTTATGATGAAATGTAACCATTTCTATTCTGTGATCTCTATCAGTCCTGTTGCTATACATTGTGAACGTAAGCAAGGTTTCTGTCCACAGACTTTTGTTAATAGGCTTTGGAATGGATCTGAAATTAAACTTCATAGCAGAAGATGCCTTTTCCAGGTCCAATTGTTACTTGACGCTGAAGATGTCAAACTGATAAGTCAAAACATTCTTCTTTAGAAAAAAAACCCACAACAAAACCCAGCAATAAACTGCCCTGATTTATTGCTTTTAATTAGGAGAAATGGAAAACTGGACTAGGTAAATACAGACTGTTGTATGTATAATTGCATCGAAAGGGACACACATTTTCCTTGTTGTCCAGTCCTTTTCTCATTTCATTTGCTCATTGAAACTCGATATCATTTAGAGCACATGAATAACACAAAGCAGTTAGACCATTAAACCCAAAATGTTTTTACTGTTGTATTGGTTTGATGATGTTTTTGAAATGTCAAGAATATCTTGTATTTATGTAATGGTGCCTTCCATTTGCCATAGACTCTGTCACTATGCATGGAGCTGAGCTTCTTCCAGCAACAGAGGGAGGGGTTGGGAAGAGAAGTGGGTCAGAGGTATTTTCTGCCTCTCCGTGGCAGCTGTAGAGAAGCATCACGGAAAGCTTCCTAATGTTAGGGTTGCACACTGAGGTGCTCTGTCCTGGAGTTGTTCTGTTATCTGGAGTTCTTCTGTTAAAACCCCAAATCTACAGGCAGTCAAAGGCAAAAATACTGTTCAAAGGGGAAAAACAAGTTCTGATGGTTGTTTCCTGATTCTTAACATATGGATAGGTATGCATGTAACCCCACTTAATTTCTATGTAGTCTGTGATGCTCAGGTAAGCCATGGGGCTATTGTGGTTAATGTATGTTTATGCTGATTGGTGAGCCAACTACTGCCTAAAAGCTTTGATTGCCTTTTTCTTGCTGGAAGCACTGATTTAGACTCTTCTGACTCTAGCTGCTCATTTCCACAGAACTTGCAGGAGTGTAATTATCTTGGAGACCATAGCCTGATGTTAAATTTGGTTGAAAGTGACTGTATTCCACAAAGTTATTAGAAGGAGACAGGTAAGCAGACAGATAGGCAATCTATCCATATAAACCTTGCTTCTTTAGGAAAGCTACTTCTATTTAAAAGCATCACTCTCACAACACTGAATCTTTCAAATCTCATTATGTCCTGCAGGTATAATAGGCAGGAGCTGTGTAGGAACTTGTTCTTATAGACAGCATCCTGTAGGGTGGAAATATCCCCTGCAGCAATGGCAATATTTTAAGACTCCAATATTGAACAGTTCTGCCTTGTATACGTTTTTGTAGTGCCTTTACCATTGAAGTGTCTTTGAGTTACGTATTAGGCAAAATGACAAACAGCGTTTCTCTTATTCCTCTTACGGAAATGATGGTGTAGCAAATATCGTATTTGACTTGGTTATTCTTATGAATTCCTTTTTATTGCATATTAGCAATAAAGAAGAAAATGAAATGCCCAATGAAAACACATATGCTGTGTTTGGATGCAGAAGGGCCTCATTGGAACAGTCCTCCGAATCTGAGTAGGGAGCTATATTTGTCAAGAGCTAGCTTCTTCAGGTAACTTTGACTACCATTTACATAAATACTGTTCATTTAGGCATATTTGTCTAGTCCTATGTTTTTCCATCATCATACTACTGATGTTTTGGGACTTTGTAATCATGCACACGCACATACACGCACACACAAATCTGAAATGGAAAGATTTATTCACTGTGATAGTGACTAGTAATATGAAGAAAGTCTTTGGAATTCTCATCCCTGCCAGTCTGCTGTGTTACATATCTCTCTACATAAAACTTGTTAAACCTTTCAATATAGTGATTTTGCAAACTATTGTGAAACCTCTGAAATTAACATTTAACATCTGTTAACTTGCTGACATATTTCCAAGTTCATGCAGAATAAATTTAAAAAACTGAGTGAAAAGAAAAATAAAAATCAGCCTCCTGTCTCCAGATACTATCATGACAGACAAAACCAAGTTTACTTGAAGTCATTGCAAAGAATTGTGGGATGCAGTTCATGGAAGTTGGGACTGCCTCTATCAATGACTTGTTTGTTAAAAAAATATGGGTTTAGATCCTTTTTTTTTCAGTTTGTGATTCAAAGTAAAGATATGAAGACCACTTAAAATAGCACAGAAGTCACAGTTTCTGCATTACACAATACCAAGGTTTAATTCATTCTATGGCAGCATTTTTGGATCAGGATTTGTTAGATCGTTCTTCTAATCCATACCTCCAGAAAGAACAAGCCTCAAGGGATCATCCTGTTGTTGTCCTGACAGAAAGTTCGAACTTGAAGAATTAAAATTAAGCAAATCAAAAACAGAGGTTTTGACACTTGAGGATGTCATCCAACATAATTTTGGCTGTACAATAATTTTGCTCTTCATATTTTGCATGCAAGTCTGAGGAGGCATGCTTTGTAATAGGATGCAGGAGTTGTAAGATAACCGTTCTTCAACCATTCACATCAAGTCGGCTCCCAAATCTCCCAACAGATAACTATATCCAAGTAAAAGTTCTCAGCAGTGTTTAAGAAACTGAATTGTGTCTGATAAATTAATAAGTTACAGGAAAGGAATTTTTACATAAACAAGGACTGTTTTGCTGCCTCCCTTTCAGTCTTATCCATTCTTTGGAGCGCTATTGCTCCTTGTCCTCTGAGGACACATCTAGACTTTGGTTATCCTTTTCTGGTCTCTTTTAAACCGTATAGAGTTAGCTGTCATCTTTTCCGAATTGTGATGGCAAAGCTCAATCTCCAGCTAAAACCCTGCCAGACTAATTGATTAAAGTATTTAAGGACTTTCAGGAGACAACCAAGGTTTTTGAATTTATTACAAAGTTGGATTAAATATGGATATATTTAATGAATTCTTTAGTTGAGAGAGCAGTATGGACAGGGATTTGGGGCAGTGAGATGAAAGGGGCTATTGTTTTTATAAAGCTGATGGAAATTTCCTGTTTATGCTGGTCTTCTTTCTGCTATTCTTTTATGAAATACTACTCTTCAAATACGTTTTCTTGATTACTAGGTTCCTAAATACACATGAGCGTATCTAAATAATATGAATAATATCATAGCCGGTAAATATTGCCACCTGCTCAAGTCAGAATTTATGATTAGTGGGCCATTTACACCTGGGTCCACGAACATGTATGTAGGAAAATGCCTTTAGAAATAGAGATTCCTAAACGCTTCTCATTTTCCTCTTCATTTCCTCCATTGTCTACTTCTAACATTGCTTGCTCTGTGGTACAGATTCTGCAGTGCTGTCCCGTAGGTCTTCTGCATGTGACATTGTCAGAAAAGGACACCCGCTGATATCCAAGCCCATTTTACCCAGTGGGACAATAAAGAGAAGGTTTGTTCCTAAACCTACAGAAATGCAATCAAATGACTTCTCGTTATGCCCAGGTTGATGCAAGTTGTAGACCAGAAGAATGGTGGGAGTGAGGCAGAATTTCTGGGGAGCTGGGTTTGCTCAGCAGAATGTGCCATTTAAACAAGGTGGCAAACTAACTATAAGTAAGCTTATCCCATTGCCTCCTATTGCTTTCTTTAATGACATTCAAAAAGTAGTAAAACCAAATATCTTTTGTCTTTTAATTAATCAGTCCTTTCTATTGCAGCTGAATTCCTAATGAATACTTAAGCTTTCATAGCAGGGAATGTCTTTAACACAAAGTTAAGATATATCACTGCGCTGTTCCAAAATGTTTAATTTGACTGTCTGGGTAAATTGAAATGCTGGAGATTAATACAGCATTAAAAATACAATGAAATGTGCATTTCCCAGTCGGTTAAATACAGGCAACTTGGAATTCTTAAGTTGGTATAATTAATCAGTTAGACATACTGCCTCTGTAATACTCAGGTTATATCATTTCCCAGTAGGATTTTTATGTAAAAAATTATTGCTTTATAATTTAACACTAACTACTCCCTGTAGAAAAATTAGAATGCAGTCTTGTAATGTAAACAATGTAGATTACTGTTGTGTAGGCTTAGTTCAGTCTTCTCTGTGTTTCTGCCATATTCATAAAATTGATTGTGAAGCATATGACACTGAATCACTTTTTTTAAAGTTGGTGGACAAAATTTTCCAAACAGTAGTAATGTTTTCTCAGGGAACTTTTATTTCTATTCACTAGAACCTGTCCACACAAAGTCATTGCTTTGTGACTGCCTTTCTGGAGATTTAATGAACAGAGTTTTTCCTTGGTTTCTTCAGAAAGGCAGTATGCTAAAATGTTTTCCAAACTACCAGATTAAAGTACGTAAATTTTAGTGAAAAAGACATATTTCCGTTGTCTGACTGTAGTTAAAAATAAGGGTAAAGTAGCCTTTCATAAAGAAATAAAACTTCATACAACCTATTTAGCTGTTTTGTATTTAGCTATAGCAACAAAAACTGTAACCTGAACTGTTGACATTCTCCTTGTTACTGATTTTATTGTATTCTTTTCCATTCCCATTAATCTGTTCGTATACACAATTTAGTAAATAGTCTACGTAGACACACTGTAAATAGAACTGCAGAGCGGATGAATGACCTGGTTTTTAATCCTCATTACAGTTTAATTTGTTTTATTGGAGATGATTTCTGACCTTGATTTTTTTTTTTTAACCATTTAAAACCTTCTGGCATGGGAAACATTTAAAATACATATTTTACTTTATTAATTTATCATAGTGACAAGAAAAAGATGTGTGTACCTTGAACCATTGGGTCAGCATAAAACTATGTTCCTGGAAATGAAATACTGTAATTAGAATTCCTTGGAGGTAGTGTTTTCTTTTTAACTTGATGTTATGAGAGAATGACTTCAAAGACTTCTGCTACTTCAGCTGATAGCAGAGCAACTCCCTAAGGCGATCTCAGACAGCTCAGGGATGGTCATTCAATAGTAGATAAGGGAGTCTGTGAAGTTAATGAGTAATTCTGCCATTTAAAAATGCATTGTGTTTTTATTCATTGATGAAAATTACAGCTTTGACATCTTAGTTAAAAGTTGAGTAGGAATAGGGAAATGGTGCTGGTATTGTAAGAATGATCAGAGGTGATAATGTCATAGCACTGGCAAGTAAGCATTTTAAAATTGTTTTTCCTTCCAAAGGCTCACAAAGGAGAGAAACTTGTTAGATCATCCCATCACCATTGCAGTTACTTCCCAAAGGAGAGTAATTAAGTTAACGTTTAAATTACTTAAACATTGGTGCATCTTTCACATCACTGGCGCAGCTTTCCATAAGCTAATTGCACATTATTTGATAGTTTCACTCTTCCTCCTGGCCCCATTCCCCCCCCCCCCCCCCCTTTTTTTTTCTATTTGCTGTGGTTTATTTGATTCTCTTGCTTTTATGTAAATGAGCCTGTTTGGAGAATGACCATATTCCAACATATCACTTTTGAGCTGCAAAAAGTAACTGTGCCAGCAAGAGCGAGATGTTCTCTGTGCACAGCCTGTAGCCCCTAACAGGCTGGTTCACGTGGGTCAAAAGCCTTGTTTGGTACGGGCTGCCAGTGCTGAAGACGTGAGGTGCCAGTGCCAGCACCTGAGGTGTTGATAAGCTGCCCAGTCCAGCCGGGCTTTTACTGATGGCATGTCCACACGGGCTGGGCCAGGGCTGAGGACTTGTACGCGCAGTCAACCCTATACCTTATTCTTTCTTTCTCTGATTCTTTTGTTCGAGCAGCAGGTTCCCTTTCTCTGTGCTCCAATGTATATCAGAAAGTTGATGTACTAAGCATCAATCAGAGACTGGAGCTGGGAAGCAGCAGGAAAAAACCCTGGATGCATAGGATGGAAAGGAGGGCTTTTGGGCTGCAATGTCTCAGACACAGATGAGCACCTGTCACTGCTATGGAGGCTGGCAAGCAGCATGGGAAGTTAACCTGGGAGAACAGGTTATCCTGAGCTGTTTGTTTCTGGAGTGCTGCTGTTTACATGGGCAAGGTCTCCTCTGAAGCAGCCCGCCTTTCTCTGCAAGGCTGGTGTTGCTTATCCTGGCTCCACATCCTTCTGACAACTGAATAGGGATGAGCTGCTTGCAGCTGCCAGCCTGGTGCCAGCCCACTAATAAGAGGAGCAGGAGTGGAGGGGGAGGGACGGGTTTTGTAACCCCGTGGACTTCAGGGCATCTATTTACACAGCACGTAGCGCTGAGTCAGCCCAGCCTGGCTCATTCCTGGCTTTGCAGCGTCTGGGGGGCTCCATGCTCCGTAGCCGGCGTTTTATAATATATGCAAGTTCTGAGCTTCAGTTCAAAGTTCAAAGCTCAGTGTGACTACCGGTGTAAATAAGGCTACTAGACTTGTACAGCCTAAGCAGACCTTCTCTTTTCTGCCCTTGATACCCAGAGACAGTTTTCATGATGGTTCCATTTCATGTCTTAGCAAAGGGAAAAGTTAGTGTGTCTGCATACTTCTGTGTAAACCATTCCTCTAAGTCTTTAAGTACATTTTTTTATTGCTGCCCTTAAATTCTCATCAGTTTGTTGAGATACTTTTGAGTTATTGTGTGGAATGTTCTCTCTGTAACACACCCAGCACTATATATAAAGAGATTATAAAATCTTTATATCATGTCACAGAAACTGTTTTGCATGCATTTATTAGAAATCAAGTTTAATTCCATTTTGTGTTGATGGGAAGGAAAATGCATACCTACTAGTAGGTATTTAAAGTGGTAAAAATCCCTTGGTCTTTAATGGTAGTAATATTACTCTAAGCTGTTCCACAGAACTGTAGAATAGTAAGCTGAGGTGGTGTCTGAATGACATGATGACAAATAAGTAAGTAACATTTATTCCTATTTAAAAAATACTGTAAATAATTGAGTTTTGCTAATGCACTGGCATATTTTCTAGAGCATAGGTACTACTACTACAGTTAGAAAAGTGTTGTCATACAGGAAGGGTAAATTACCCTCTTCATTTAGAACAAAGAGACTGCAGTCTGTGTGCTTGCATTCTTTCTTTCTTTCTGACCCCCAAGAACACACATTGACTTCAAAATTCACAGAAATCAAATTAAGTGCTACTTAGTTTTAGAGTGCCTTTCATCTCAGTATAAATGTAGACCAGGAAGGGACCTCCTGCATAACACAGGCCTTAATTTCACTCAGTAATTTCGACATCCAGCCTGCAATTTGTGGTTGAGCTAGGGCATATCTTTAAGACAGCCATTCAGTCTTAATTAAAAGATGTAAAATGAGGGAAAATCTATTACATTTCTTGACTGTTGAGTGTTCTCTATATTTTCTGGACTGAATTTGTCCAATTACAACTTTCAGCAATTGAACTTTATATTTCTGTTTGCCAGATTAAAGTACACTTTTTTTTTTTACTAGAAATATTCATCTTTTTAGATACTTAACTATGCAATAGTGTTTTAGGTTTGACACACTGCAAACATAGTCAGGATGATATTAAAAAAATAATTTATAAAGTGCAGTACTTAACTCTCTCTCTTTACATTGTTAATAGCTTGTGGTGCAAAATCAGTGTATTTCCTTATATTTTCCATGCATCATAAATATATAAAAAAGAATCCAAGTATATGGATTCCTATATATATATGTTAATGAGAAAAAACTGTAAATATACAGTGTAAACTCAATTTCATAGTTTTAAACAATAAGATTCATCTTAGAACAAAAAAGCTTTTATTTTACGGGCTGTGTTGTGTGCTATTTCTTAATCTTATTTCTCCCTGAACTTTCATATGGTCTTGCAAATCTATTGTGACAATATCTTCCTACTGAGTTGCAGGTAAAGGGCAGGCGATACAAATGTAGAAAACACTGTTTAGTTCAATAGAAGGAATTAGATTTAATATATAACAACTTTGACATATAGTATGACAGGAGTCCTCCAAGATGCAATGCCCATGCAAAATTTCATTAACCAATCGCTTCAGTATCTGAAAATTATTGTTTATCAAGTATTATGTTCCTTCCACCTATCTTAGAACTATTGATCAGATTTTTCAACTAATCTAGTTTGTCTTTAATTTTAAAATCTGATCAAAGATTGCAGGAATTTTCATGTATGTAGCAGTTATTTTAGAAAGGAAAAACATTCATTCTTTCAATTAAGATAAACTCGCAATAAAATGTCATTCATGACATTGCTCTGACAAATACATCCACAGGCTGTCTTGGCAACAAGAGATGGAGATGGAGAAATGTATCTCCCAACACAACTTTCTTAAAGTCATCTTTTATTTTATTTTTTTTAAAGAAAACAGTAGGTTTTAGCTTTGCTCCATATTGTCATAGGAAAAGTGTTGTATTTTAAAATATGCAATTTAAAAACCCTAGAAATTATTTCAAAATCTCCATTATCATTACTCTGGCTGTAGCATAATCTCTAAGGATTGCCATTTTAATGCTAATTCCAGAAGCAAATGGAACCAGCTGACATGCAGTATCAAGAGAAGAAGGTCAGCGTAGCAGCTAGAGACACAGGAAACAGCAGGAGACTGCATTATTACTTATTACATATATTACACTAGACCTTAGGGATTCCTGCTATGACCAGGACATTGTTATGCTTGATACAGTACAAATGCAGCAAGAGCAGTCCATGGCCTGAGTGATATCAAAACAGGAGCAAGCAAAATGTCTATGTAAATTGTCTGGTTTTGTTTTAATTTTTTTTTCTTTATTTGCACATGTTGAACCAAAACAAACTGGCATATATTCAGAAAAATGCAAAAAGTCGTTTGCTGTCCCCTATGCCTCTGGCTGTGACTCAGATCTTTTACTTTGATGAGTGTCATTAGAGGAAGCACGGGACAATCAATGGTTTATGAATTCCACCTGATGGTATACATATCTGCATATACGCATGTAAGCATACATGCAGTAAAGATCTTCTCAAACTCTGTGATGCATCTGGCTGCATGCTCAGTCAAATGAAATTAGTTAAAGTGGAAATTATTTTATATTGCATTGATTTTTTTTTTTTTTAAAAACCACCACTACCCCCCCCCCCCCCCCCCCCCAATATTGTCATTAGCCACGATTGTTGTTTTCACCTGGGGATTCATCGTAATTCAGATCTGTCTGCTATGCATGCTAGGTCTGGCTTTCATAATGTTTAAGACTGGGAAGAATCAATAAACCATTTTGTCTCAGTGGGACCGTGCATGTCACATTTGTTAAATTTCACCCGGTTATCTGCGTGCTAAGACTGGCAACTTTATATAAATAAAATTATTTTTTAGAACAGCTGAAAGCAGCAGAGACTAGAACATTATCAATTTTTGAGGTCTATGCAAAATGATTAGTTTGCTAAGATGATCTCAGCAGGTGTGTCATCATGCATGCTGAAAAGGGAAATGATTTGTTTCCTCCCTCCCTTCCTGTCAGTCAGACCTACGGTATACATCCCATCTGATTATATGTGGGGGGATCACCATGACTCTCTGTGGGCAAGCAGTGCACACAGGCTGGTATCTAGGAATAGTAATTCTTCAGTAGTTGGTGACCAATATGTAAAATTTTAAAGGAATTAAGAGTTTTCCTTTTATTCCTGCTTTCCATCTCCCAGAAATGGAAAAAGAATAATAAAATGTGAAAACTGAAAGCAGTCAGACCAGAATGCATATGATCACTTTTGCACAATGATCTAGACTTGCTGGGAATCGAATGAAGAATGGGATTTTCTTACAGTCCTAAGTTTAGCCTGGAAGACTAGGTTCTCCCTTAAGACTTAGAAGTGACAACTGCCTCTCTCTGTCTTGAGCTTTGGGAGCCAAAACTGGTAGGTTGCCTTCTACCACTGTGTAAAGATGTAGCCAGTTCTTCACTTGAAGTTTCTCTTTGTATACAACCAGTGATTGTTGTATTGCCTCTGCTTTTTTTTTTTTTGGTCACTGTATTACATTAGAAACACATGTTATGGCAATTGTCTGCAAGCATTGCTATATGGCATGTTTTTCTTGATGTGGTTCTGGAAGCAATGTAGCTATTTATTGGCTTAAAAGTTGGTCAGAGCCTGCACTGCTGCTGAAGGGAACGGGCTGTTCTTACTTCAGCCACAGTCACACGTTCCCATTCCTCCCCCTGTGTTGGCTCTTGTACCCAAGTTGTAGCATGGTGAATCAAGTTTGCTCATCTGACTAAATCTACCATGGAAAAAAGCCCCACTCTTGTCTCCGTTTGAATTGGCGAGCTGATCCAAGACCCCGTGAAGAGCACTACAGCTGCCTTCTGGCCAGAAGTAGAGAAATTTGTAACCCTTTTTCAGTGGTAGTGTAATGTTAGATTAGTTTTACTTGCTTGTGACCAGATTGTCTCTCAGAGCAGTATTGTGCCAAGGTTAGTCGGGCTCTGGCATGGTGCCATACTGCTGCGGCTATACTTCTTCACCGTCCAACAGTAGCTTATTTAGGGGTTTGCAATCTATCTTGTTTTAGTTGTGCTGTATGAAGACCTTCCAAACTTTAGTTTTTATTCTTTTATTACACTAAGTTGTATTTTAATCTCAAAGGTGTTATTTTTGATTTGTCAGTATAAAATATATTTTGTTGATTTGCAGTTGTTTAACATGGTAGATTATTCTGTAGCAGTAGCCAAGTTGCTTTAGTTCTTTAATTATTTATGTGCTTACTAATCTCTCTGTCATCTGCATGCTTGCAATAGAGATTTTATGTTTAGATCATTGTTTCCAAAAAAAACCCCCGACAAACCAAACCCACAACCCGTAACAGTTGGAAATAGCGGTGTAGTAAGAACAGGTCCCTGGGGACCTTAAAGCACTTCTGCTCGTTCTTTGTGAGCCAAAAAGTCATAAAAGAGAAAACATATAATACAGATATTTAATAAAATCAAGTTCAGCTAGTAAATTGGAAATGAAAATCTAGGATATCAACACAACACAGACCACTAACACCATCACAAAAATATAACAGGTAGGTTTGCTGGTCCTGCTGGTTGACATTATTGATATTTGTAGGCTCTAACTGTTTATTGTTAGTACAATGAATTTACTTTACTTGTTTATAGTTTCCAAGGTTTGAGTATTTGGGGTTTTATTGTGTAATACTATTTCCTTGGCTTGCTTACTTTTCTTTTTCCTGCCTTTTTTTTACTAGTACACTTCTAATAATTTAAATTATTTTTAGATATAAAGGTAGATAGAAAAGTTAGAAATTAAGCTAGAAAATTTAAAAATCTTTGTGCCGTAGGAAATGTCTAAAAAGACTTACAAAGAATCACTACATTTTGTCTCAGTGGTTCCATCTTTTTCTTAAGGAATCTCATTCATTTCTCAGAAGATCAAATCTTCTATTAAATGTATTGCATTCCACATTTTCCCTAATTACCACTGTATATCATAATTAAAACTCAGCATCTGTAAATGAGTCAATTACTGAAAAATACTTATTTCCGCTGTTGCTGTAAACAGAGCAATTTTGACAAGTATACTAGCACATGCTGTTTATTAGAGATAATTTAAAATTGAGTGCAGTTTTACTCCCAGCCACAGAAGAGTATGAGATTGATCTTGAGCTGTACAGCATCAAGCAGAGTTGAAGTTGTTTCATGTGTCATCATTTTGGACATAAAATCTGAAAGAAACAGGTCTTCAAATAAACCCATTATAATTGAGAAGTTCTGTTACTTCTATATCAAGTGATGCAGTTACTAGAAAATTTAATTTATCTACAGCAAATTCTTTAATATATTCCAGCTGACTTTATCAGTGTAAATACAAAATATGTTCCAGTTTTGTCCGTTTCCTGCAAAATAATCTTATTGGCTTAAAGCCAAGTCAAACCAGAATAGCCTTTTTGACATGCATCGAGTTTTATAGAGTGGTTCTGGGATTCCTGGTACCCGAAACATGAGTAAGAGACGGTCGGAGAAAGTTTTGGTTTGCTAGCAGCAAAATCCAAGTAAAGGCAAGGAAACAGAATAAGATAATTTGGGTAGACAAAGTCTAATACTTTAAAAAGGAATCAATGATCAGTGTATCTAGTAAAAGTGGTTTTGCACAGTTGAGATACTTAGAGGCTTATTGTATTATAAATCTTGGGCCATATTCTTAGCCGAAGCATGTAGAGGGAGCTTCACTGATTTCAGTTAAGCTGTGCATATGTAAATAAGGTGAGATTTTAGCTTTCTAGATCAAGTTGAATAGGAAGTCACTGTGTCTGTCCATACCTGTTAGACACTATACATTTTCGAGTCTCTTAGTCATACATAGATTACAATGCACAAAGGTGTATTGTACATACATACGATGCTAGGTAACTAGAAGAGACAAAATGAGATCTGTTAAACAAATCTGCCTTGAATCTTGTCACAGCTGAATATGCTAAAAACTCTGGATGAAATCTTAGTTGTTTTTGGGTTTGTAGGATCAACAGAACATGGAAATTTTGCCTGTGAAGAACTCTATTCAGTCTTCCTCCAAATACAGTGCTTAATTCAATCCTTAGAAGACTAACAGATCATTTTTGCAGTCATCAGTTTTACGTCTAGTTTAGCTCCAGATTAGGATAGTAGAAAGTAAGAGGAATTAAAATAGCACAGTGAGTACTCTCCAGACTTGCTTTCCTGTGACTGCTGAGGTCCTCTTCCATGGTCTCCAAAGCAGAAGAGTTAGAAGGCTCATCTGATGCTTGGTTGTCCTGATTTCCCTATTCATTGACAATTTGTGTGACTGTGGACATGTTGGCTCATCTGTGCTTCAGTTCTCTGTCTGCAGAAAGTATATAAAAGTGTTTTCCTAGCCATAGTATTATTTTGAAGCCTTCAGGTAACATGACAAGCAAGATCAGAACAATACAACTGCTTGATCACACATTGTGAGTTATGCATCCCCTGGATGTATAGTGTGAAAATCCTATTTGGCTGTAACTACATACTCAGGCGTCAGTCTTCTGGGAAACTCTTTCTCTAAGGACTGAATAACACTCCTAGAATAGTATTTCCCTTCCTTTTGTTCACCGTGAGATGAATTCAATTGCATAGCCTTATGAAGATTTAGCTGGAACTTTGGCACTTTAGTTTCTACCAGGGGATTGGAAACGTGAGAATCTGTTTGAACATCCCAACAAAACGTGCTTGATCTTTTCAAAATACCCCTTTACTCTTTTAATAGGAAATGGAGAATCATGGTATTTTCCATTTCAGCCTTCTGATAGAGTTTTGTACAAATTCTGTACCTTTTAATAACTGTCTTCAAGATTATTGATGCTAGCATTTCAGAAGTTTCTTTCTTCCTCATTCTTAGGATCAGATCTAAGGACAATAACCTGGTTGCAGTATCTCACTTTCATTGCCTTAATTCTTTGACTCGTTAGATTCATATTTCTTATGTAGCGCCGAGCTCAGGAGTACTTTTCAGTCCAAGACAGCTTCCACAGTTCCATATTTAAACTTTTGCTTTCTTTTTAAACATATGAAAATGTCTTTAGAAAGAAAACTATATTCTCCAATGCCAGTCTTTCTCAATATGAAGTTCAACACTGGGAAAACTGTTCTATCTTTCTTTGGTGGCTCCCTTCTGTTATTAAATTAACATTCAGCATTCCAACAGCTCTCTCTTAATTTGAGCCTTTTGCTACCGCCAGCTCAGAGGAAAATGGAACCATTAATTTTTGCTGTTCCAAAACTGCAACTATATAAAAAAGTTAAATGGGCAAATAATCATCAATACATAAAAAGGAGCTATGGTTATGCATTAGGATCATATACCTGATTTTACAACTCAATGCTAAAGCAACTAATTACCATCATAGGGCAATTATTTTTAGCCACTGAAAATCCAGTCTATATGCACACCAATGATTAAGAGGTGTAATTTGTGTATCCTGTTAGGAATCTGTGATATGCAGTTCTCCATTATGAGTTATCTTAAAATGTTTTCAGCTGTGTTCTGTTTTGCTTGACTTCCCCTTGGGACAGGATGAGCATGGCTGAATATTTTTGTTACCTAATCTGCTGCAATTTTAAAACCACTTTTTAGCATTTCCTTACCTATATCCCATGAAAGAATACTTTGATTTGAACAGATTTCCAGGACACCTGGTTAGATAAGACCCAGAAGAGTTTAGGTAATTTCCAATCAGTAGGTAGTCCTACCCATTTAAGAGACAAATGGTGGTTTTGTTTGCTATTGGCTCTGTGAGGTGCTACATCTTTTCAAGGCTGAAGAGCCATATTTTTCATGATTTTCCCAATCTGTGACTTGCTTACATTTTCCATTGGTATTGACACTGTTGAAGCAAATCTGTGCCTACCATCTGTGTCCTTAGAAAGGAGTGGTATTGCAGAAGGATGTGTGAGCTAAACCCCCAGTTTTAAAGAAACAACTGTATTGCCCATAGGTAAACCTTTTTTCCTATATAATTTCTGTGGTTGCTGTTACTGTAAATTGTCCATAGTTTTGAAAGTTTGCCTTTTAGGGATTAATCAAAGCATAACACTTTAGGCCAGTTTACATACAGATAGTCATACACAAATATACATAGCATTTTTAAATGCCTGTATATCTTTCAGCATAACCTCTATGTTTATAAACACATCTGAATCGGAACTGCTGTTCATTTCAGTAACCAATTTTGAGCTTAATGTATATATATTTTAAAACCAAACATCTGGTTCTTTTGGAACAGAGTCCTAAAATGTACACAATCCAATGGAACAGACAATGTTCCTGGGTTTTTATGTTGAGTTATCCTGAGATCCACTTCTTTTGCTATTTTCAATTTGTAGTGTAGGCTATCTCCAGAACATATTTCCTCATGATATATTCCCCACCTACAGTGGGCTGTAGATCTAAAGAACCTAGACAGACAATGTGTAAGACTTGCCTATTCAGTCTATATCAAACTATATCGCAGGCTGGGGATTTGCCTTTCTGCAGTATATAAAAGACAGCTATTTCTTCTAATCAAATGATTTTCCATTCTTTGCTTTTATAGGGATTCACCTGTGTACCTGTGACTCATTTTGTCACACTGAGGTTAGAGTTTGCAGTATGTTGTCCACAGGACAAACCATTCAAAAACTGCAGCTAGTGAAAAAAGAAAATCCACTTACTAATGATGTTTTTCTCCTCAGTGCATCAGTAAATGGTGTCCCCTTATTTGTACAGTCTGTCACATCTTGTATTTGTGAGCTCTTCAGGATAGAAAGTATCAGGATCATGTCAGTTTTGTGATCTTAATTTGAACCCAGCTTCTTTGGGCCTTCATTTATTCAGCTGTCAGAAGTCTGACAGAGACTTGCGGTCGTAGATGGTTTGAACCAATTAAAGAATGGTTCTTTAATTTGGAAAGGAAAGAGACAGATATTCCCTCTAATTATTTAAACATCACCTTTTTTTTTTTTCTTTCCCAAGTAATATGGGTTACCTTTGCATTAACTATAATTCTAATGGTCCATATCCCAGTACAAAGTCACCTGAGTCTTTTAGAAGTGCCTGAGTACTTGATTATTACAACTTGTAAAAGATGTTCTTTATTAAAATCCATTACTTTTTTTTTTTCTTTCCCTTCTGTGTGTGGGTGTTCTGTGTTTTTCAGACATCTTGTCAAGCCTTGCTGTTTCTTATGAGAATAGATGCTTAATGTAGAATCATAGGGATAACTTCTGAACTGGAAAGAAGTAGTTCTAACAAAGGGTTGAATCTTCAGTATTGAAGAGATTGAAGTGAAAAGTAGCCTGATTAAAGACAGCAGTATTGAGTTTTTGCCATTAGACTAGAAAGGCTGAATTGTTACTAAAAGCCATGGAGAGGGGGACTCTGGAATTTGTGGTGAAAGGAAATTGAAAAGAAACAGAACATTTGGATTCATGTTTCATGAAATAATATGTGTGACAGAATAGGAAGGCAGTCTGAGGGAAAATGGACATAATTTTTTCCTACAACGGGGAAAGGCCAGATAAATATGTCAGTGTTAACAAGTGAACTATTGTATACTTAGAGAAAAAGATTCAGAACAATTTGTAAATATTAATTTGCATTGGCCTTAGAAGAATGTTTTATAATGTACAAAAATGCACATTTTCTCTGTAGAGTCTTTATGAGCCTGTACTAATTACAAATCTTTCTTTGGTGTTCTTTAGTTTTATAGGAGCAGTTCTTTATTCAGCTTCACTTATCTTAATTATGAAGCTATAAAATTAAGGATTTCCCACTGTATTTTGTTACAATGACATGAGAAATAGAGAAATGCTATAGTATTAAGTTTTTCAGATAGGAAGGAATATTAGGGAAAGAAAAAAGAGATTATTAGATCCTGAGTGTTAACTAAAAAGACAAAAAGCAAAACCAACAAAGACAGAATTGTGGAAATAAGTTCGGTGGGTTTTTTACAGCAAAAGAACAAAGCACATTCTTTAATGATGATGTTCACAGAGTGATGGAGACTATGGGTTACAAAAGTAAGCAGGAACAAAATCATGCTTTAGTAATTGGAATAAGCTCTCCAAGTAAATCAAATCACTGGAATATAAAATTATTGTGAATAAATGGGCATAGGATAACCTATATTATAAAAAAAAAAATAAAAAAAAGTAATTCAGTTTTAGCAGAAAGCCAAAAATTGGAAAGTGGTCACCCGATAGATGTCCTGAAACTTACTTATGGAGAGTGGCTAGATCCCAGAACCCACGTGTTCACAGTAGCAGCGTCAGGATCTTGAATTCTATATTTCAGCAGTACAAGTGCAAATTAGTCATCGTTTCAGCCACTCTGTCATTGCTACATGGTAACACCAATATTTCATAACTATTTTGATGGTAATTATTTGAACTACTTCTGTCGGTTTTTGTAATTGTTGAACTGCTTAGTTTTGTATATTGTTTTCAGCCGTTTATCAAACTGAGATAATTACAGTCTCAAAAGGAGAGAAAACTAAACACTTTCTTGGTATACCTCATGGCTTTTATTAACAGTGAGTTTCAGAGAATTTCTCAAGCATGATGCTGACTGTAGGCACATTGACATCAGTGGGAGATCTCACATGCTGAAGTTGCACACATTTTAGATGTCTAGAAATTGGATTTCTTTAAGAAGAGGAAGAAGTGAAAAGATAATATATTTGTACGCTTGACTTATTGCATAGCCATTCTTTAACTTAATCCTTTCACCCAGGTGATGCTCAAGTCTTTTGACTTTTCTCTAGACCACAGGACATTCTTTTCTTCTTTTCAGCTGCTTATTTTCATCTCTGAGTAAGAAAATGCCTGTGTTCAGATAAAATGAGAAGCATGGAGTTGAGTAATTGCCTTAAAATAAACATGTGCAGGTAGGTAGGCAAGTATTGGAGCAAGATTTCTTGTTTGCATGTTGTCCCTGGCAGGCAATAGAGACTCCTATGGACAGAAGAGAGCCTGGTTCTCTTCCCTGAAGTTAGACCCTGCAAAGCTTGTTGCTCTAAAACTAGCTTCTCTGGCTTCTGCTGCTGTTTGCTCCAAGAAATCCTATAGATAAGCACTGTAAATATTTAATCCACCAGCCTCACGGGTGGCATGGTGTATTGGTACAGCTTGCATGGCATAACGTTATTTATGTAGTTAGTTTTATATTGTTGGCCTTGGTGGCTGTAAAGCACAAGCGTAAGCCCCTTGCCCATACACGTATTTTATTTTCAGATCTGAAGTCCATTCCTGTGTGACACTTTCCTACTACTGTTTAGGAGAATGGAGATTTGAATGTTGCTGCAGAGAAAGAGTGACAGAGGGGAGAAACAAAGAGACACAGAAAACGAAAGTAACAGCGGGGATGTATTGCAGAAGTTTTTTAATTGTATCATTTGTCAAGCAAATTCCATTGGTCAAGTAATTTGCAACCTCTATCTGAGGACACGATGGAGGCAATGCTGCTCTCTTTGATGAAAGAATTTGTGGATACTAAAATCCCTGTCCAGTATGTCCTTGTCATTATGTACAGAGGCAATATGCCTTTTCTCAAGAAGGGAGCAGAAAGGCTTATATAATTTTTAATGAACTTTGGGAGCCCTTTATAGGACGTTAACAAATATCTGATGGCTGCCGTGTTCTTATAAACAGGATTTTTTTTCATGTTCTTCTTGTGCTTTAGTCCATAAACTGTTGATATTTCCAACCTCCCAGCCAAATTAATGCTCAAGAGGATACATGTGTCTGCAGTCTCCAAAGAGCTAGATATCACCCGGTTACATCCAGGAATTTCCTTTTAAAAAAAGTGTGTTAAAGTTACTAGGAATGTTTCCTGAATAACCTGAAAGAAGTCTATGTTGGGCACTGAGTTAACATATGGCAAAGCATATTAATTTGATTACTTCTACTTGCACTTTCAAATCAACTGAAAATACATAGTTGACAACATAATTATTAACAACACACAGACTTTTTTTCTCAGATTGAAGATGTCATCATAGATAGGATTCACAGTTATAAGTCACTGAATTATAGAAGAATTGTACGTACGTTGTGAATGGCCATTGAGGAACTAGAAATTTTAACATGAAAAATATCTGAAAACCTTGGGAATTTTGTCTTTCTCTTTCTTTTCTTCCTTTTTATGCTGAGGCTTAAAAGAACAGAGTACAAACTCACTTCAGAAGGACAGCAAAAAACAGTTCTCAGATTGTCTTTAAATATAGTACTCCCAGTGATTCAGCTTGCTAGACTGCACAACTCATCAGATCAATTTTGGACTATCTTTTCACATAAAATAGTCTCCGAGTTCAGTATTCAAATTGAGACACTCCCTTTTTTTAATTTGTTATTGGGATGACTTCTTTACTAAAAATTTTCATCACAGAAAAAGTATCGTTGAAATAAAGGGTCTGTTCAGTATAGTCAGATGTTCTCATTTGAAAAGCTCTCTCTCGCCAAAGCAAGGATCTACATGGTGATATGTCGTGGTAAGAATATGCACAAAAGGAAAGTCTCACTGCTTTTCAGAGCATTTCATATCTTCGTGTTCACTTGGAACTTACTGGTAAATGTACTTTCATTAAATGCAAGATACCTAAATTACATTAAGTAGACTATAGATTAAAATGAAGCTCTTTTATACATTTTCAGGGGGGTGCATATTAAGCCAGCATTTATAATATTTTCATTTCTATTTGGATTTCTTTTGTTGGGGCTTTTTTTTTAATGTCTTGGTTATAAATATAATGATGTTTTGAAAGCCCAAATGTTGGACAGATTTAATATTATGTCAGAAAAATAGATATAAAGGACTTGAAAGATGTATAATCTCTGCCCCAAGTATGTAACAGTCAAAGAATGCAATCACGAGAAAACAAAAACATGGCTAAATGCTGCTTTATAGAGCATTTTTCCTTCACTCCATACTTCAACCATCACATCCATACTTTTATTGAAAATACAAGTGAAGATTTGTTCTGGAGGGAGTTCATTCAGATGCCATTTTCTAATGGTTACTTGCAACCCCAAAATGTATTAACATTTTAACTGAATTCTTGTGCTTTAGTTGCTTATTCTGTACCTATCACGAATGGTAGCAATCCAGATCTTCTTGTTCATAAGGACTAAACAAAATATTTATATGTATAGATTGACAAGAAATTTTGACCTAAGAATAACTATCTTCTATAAAACTAGTTGTTAGTGCTTTGTAAAATTTCACCTAGTTTGTTTAGCTGGTTTGTTTAGTATTTTTATTTTTATTTCATTCTGGTGTGCTTGGTGTATTTATTTATTTACTCAGACCTAAAAAACTTAGCTTACACTCAGAATATTATGTGATGCTATTTTACTTTTTTTGTTGCTCTGCTAATATCTTCATTATCTCTCACATCATCTTTCTTCTTCCTTAAATTTTAAAATGTTTCTTCCCATATCCTTTGCTAACCTTTATGTTGGCCCCAACATTTAGCTTTGGGGCTATCTTCATCTGCTTTCCACCCACAGAAGAATGGTTCCCTTGCAGAATTAAACATATTCACAGGTAGTTGGAAGAGTAGAGTATGTAACAGCAGATACTCCTCGGTTATGGAAATTCTTAGATGAAGTTTTTTAAGAAAAAGGTAACATTTATTCTGAGGGCATTAAAATTGTACTGTGTCATTGCATACAATTTCTATAAGTGAAGGTTTACTGTGGCTAATGCCCTGAGTTACTGTAGCCAAGACCAAGGAATCAAATTAGGAAAATGTTGGTTATATTTTATAGAAGTTCAAAGTTGAGTTCTTTTGCTCTGGTTAGTGTTAGAACAGACAGCTTCATTGCTGTGCAGTAGCTTGATACCGTATTTCATTACCTCATTTAAAAATGATACTCTATATCAAATCTGTGATTTCAGGAATAAAAGGAAAAAATCAGGCATACATTATTTTTTAAAAAGAGAACTGAAGGAAAAGGAAAGTATTGGACATTGCTGTATGTTCAGCTGATTCTTTGTAGGAAGAAATTTTGTGAGGGAAGCCTTGACTGCGCTAAGTGAAAACAGTGTTGATTAGGAAGAAGTAGATGGCAGTTGATTGGAAGTGGACAGACTGAAAAAAACATCCCAAGCAAGTTAATAGCCTCAGCCACATCTGTTGCTGCTTTTTTATTGGAAATTTTCACATGAAAAACTGGTTTGCAAGCTGGAGTTTGGAATAACTTTTCTTTACATTGGACCCTGACTTTGCTGCAAAAAGCAATTAAAACCATATGTATCACTTTTTTGGATGCAGACTTCCCTTTGTCCTGCACAGACCTGGGAGCATTACGGGTAACATAAGAGCTGAATTAAGAAAG
Organism: Gymnogyps californianus; assembly: GCF_018139145.2. NCBI lineage: Eukaryota > Metazoa > Chordata > Aves > Accipitriformes > Cathartidae > Gymnogyps > Gymnogyps californianus. Next base: position 112,241,959 of record NC_059471.1, on the reverse strand, counting down.
TAGTTACAGAATAAAGTTACTTTTCCAATGCATTTTACAGAATAATTTTTTCACCAGATGCATTTACTTAAGTAGGTTTTTTTTGTTTTTTCCTTCCTTTTTTTTTAAAAAAAAAAAAAAACAATGTAGAAATCCTGGTACCATGCTTCCCCTTTGGCATTCCTGGGAGCAGTTATTGACCTTAAATGGTTTTAACGCTTTTTAAATGCCAATCTTAAAACACACATTCAGCTATTTAACACCTACTGCGCGATTAGGCAAATGTATACTGATTTGTGTGGCTATGAAAACCGCACGAGTGGAAGCCAATCATATTGATCGCTTCAGCCAATTATACTTGTACAACACATGGTTATCTCATTTTATTCACTAATATGCAGTAAAGAAAGCTGGCAGCTAAGAGTTGTTATATGATGAAAGCCTCTTTACTTACTAGTCTGATATCACTGCTGTGAAGGACAAGTCTTGTAACATATTTAACAATCTTTTCAAGAATACAACTCGGAGTTACTGAGACAAGAAAAAAATGTTGGCACAATTAGCGTTTGGTTGAGAAGTAGCGGTTCCCAGCCAAATAAAATGTTTTAGATTAAAGTTTGGATTCAGCAATATATTTTGAAAGGAAAACTGTTGACAAGGCTACAAATATTGTGAAGGGCTGCGACAGGCTTGATCTGGAGTGGAAGTTCTGTTTGCCTCCGAGATTCCTGTGAATCTTTGAAACTCATATGTCTTAATACCTCAGAAACTAAAACCAGTCTATAGTACTAGCTTTAGCCAGATGAAGTGTCAGGGACTTACTTAACAATATATGGGTTTCATTTCATTCCGGTGGAGACGCAAAGCTAGGCCTTTGCTAAACAGAATTGCAAAGGACTTAAATCAGTATGCAGATGCAAATGCATTTGTTTTGAGACTTAGCTAAAAGTGAAACACTACCTGCAGTCATGGGGATTAATTCCTTCGTCCATTGTTATTTAGGCTCCCTCTTTTCTTCTGCTGTAGAATTCACCATTTTATAAATCATTCTGTGGGGCTAAGATCTCCTTTTCAGCTCATTTGAGCTACAGTATTAGGAAAGAGTACCCTCCTCCCAAAAGTCAAGCTTGTTGTTTATTGTCAGTGAAAAGGTTTTTAGGTTGTTTTTTTTCTCCTTTAACTTCTAATTCCATCCTTCTTTTCCATGCCACCAACTAGCTTTGCTTCTCTCTGAAATGACCAGCAAGAGTACTGTTAAAATTTATGTGGCTTAACCTCTTCTCTGTGAAAATGGCCAGCAAAGCTAATATCCCGAGGCCCTTTCTGAGCCTGCATGCTCTATCCTGGTTAAAATAAAGTGTTTTAGTAATGCTTGCCAAAATATGGGTGGGAGAGGGGAGGGAATCGCACGATTTTAATTTAGAAATAGCATCTCTGGAAAAGTTGATATTGAGAGTTGTTTAAAATTGTTAAATCCGTATTTTATGCAGGCTGCAAATACCTGAAAAAAACCAACACCAGCTTAAGAGTCTCTTTTTAACATACTTTCTTAATGCTTTGTGTATGTGGAATGTATTAGGTCTACGTTATCCATCATTTCTCCATTATGAAATCTCAGTTCATTAAGTCTTATCTGCAGCCTTTGAATAGAATGCAGTCTTCCTTTCTTTAGTAGCAGGGCAGGTTACTCTTTATCAGCTGTTAGACCTTGCAGATGTTTCGCTTGTAGCCATATATAAAATGGCTGATATGGCATGAATCTCCATATGACACATAACCTTCAAATGCCAGAATCCTATTTTAGATTTCACTTCAACTCCTAATCTCATACGCATCTTTATGATATGACAATTCAGGGTTGCAGAAATGATTGGCTAATTAAAAAATATTTTATTCAGGAATAGTTACAGCATTTTAATAAGGAATGCATGAAAGTAAGATTGATAGAATATGAACTGTTGTGTTGTAATGCACAAAAAAGGACAAAGCTGCATACGGAACTGTAAAGAAAGACTTGTTTAGATCTTTGTGGTGGTACCAATATCTTCAAAATTTAAAAGCATAAAATAGCAAGTTGAACTGATAACACGTGCCAGTGCAACCTGTGCTCTACATTAAGAAGAACGGGCTCCTTACATTCTTGAAGTTAGGTCCATGCCAAGTTCCTTGTTATCTCAGGGCTTCAGCAGTGGCTTTGTGAGTGTCGCCAAATCCCAAAGCTAACAGGCATTTGGTGGCACAGGAAAATGATAGTATGAATGTTTTTTGTTCTAAATGATGTGGAAGAGCTGCCTTTAAGAATCTGGTTCTGCTTTAGACATCTTTCTGTAACAGCAGCAAGCAAAATTATTGTATATAAATACTGCTGGATTTGTAAGTCAGATATCTTGTCTTTACAACAAATAAATTTCCTTTCCTGACTCTCTTGAAGGTATTTTTCCTCTAGGTTGTGTATCCTCATTAGCAGCATAGGTTTCACAGAAGAGTTCCTGGCTTCCTTACATTTCATTATGGTTGAGTGGATGCAAATCAGAAGAATGAGACAAGGATTAGGCTGTTTTATTGTGCCCATTAGGATCCAAAGTCAGATTCATTTCAGTGTTCCATAGCTGCATTGACTTTTGGGATTAAAAAAAGAGAGAGAGAAAGCGCAAGTGAGTGATTTTTTGGGGTAGATGAAATCTAAAGCAAGCTCCCATCTTTCAAGTACGTCGTGCCATGTTTTCTTACCAGACTGCAACCATTTTCTCAGCGAGTGGATTTGCCATCTAAGTAGGCACCTACGTCTGAAAACTTGCTGGAAAGGTGAAGAGAATCTATCCGTGTTGGAGCACTACTCAAGAGAAGGAACGAGCCTCGGAGGAATCCTGAATTCTAGACAGAAGGGAACAAAGCTGCTGCTGACCTCTACAACTCGTTTTAAAGCTTGGCCTTGTGTAAGATGCAAAGCAGAGTGCTGCTAGTTAAAATAAGAGGAAGATGAAGGCAGCTGCTGTGCTGGGACTTGCACCACAGATTGACTCATTGCTGGAAAGGAACTATGAAAAAACTGGTGCCAGAATCAGCTCAGAAACAAGAAGAGCATGCGAAAGGCGGGAGTTGTGAGAATGCTTGTGAGTGTAAGGGTTTGGGAACTTGATCCAAGAAGCACGGCAAAGAAATCTAGAGGACTGCAGAAGGCAAGCTAGCCCAGAGATGGCTGAGCTGTCTGTAGAAAAAGGCATCAGGAACCACAACTATTGGGAAGGCTTCCAGGAGGAAAAAGGACTTTGCCAGAAAGCCAGAAAGATTTCGCCCCTGCCCCGCCCCCCCCCCCCCCCCCCCCCCCCCCCCCCAGTGAACTAAGCAGCCAAGCACTGGCAAGCTGATGCAGGATGTGCCAGATCCTGAGGCAGAGGCAAAACAAAAATCAGTTGTATTTACTTTACTTTAAGGATTCACTGAGGAAACAGAACTTTTCTTACATTTTAGGTTTTGTTTTAGTTTTGCTTTTTTTAAACTGGAAAAAAGTGCAGTCGTTACTTCTTCTCTAGAGAGGGGCTGAAATAACATTTTGATGCATAAAAGCGTTTGTGTGTGAGTTTTACTGAAGAGAAATGCATGGTATGAAAATTCCTAATACTTTCTGTATGTATGAGTATACAATAATGAAACCAACCAAAACAATTGGAGGCAATTTTTTTTCCTCTTCTTTCAAATAAATTGTAGCAAGTATTGCTAAACTTTTCAGAAGGATATATAACTGTCTTGCAGATTTAATGGGGTGCTCCTGGCCCTGTGATCTAGTTTTGTGTTCTCTGTTACATGCAATTGTATACGAGTTTGTATGCTGCAGTGGAGATTGCGTTTCATTGATCTGACAGCAGTTTCAAACTAAAAACCACACCCTGATTCTGAAGAGTCCAAAACACATCTGGGAGGACAAAAGCCCCCAGTTAATATTTACATATTTCGAGGGGGGGAGTATCTTTCTAAGAAATAATCCACTTGATGACTGTCAGATCACGTTAAGCTTATTTTTATTTTATGACAAGATTATAGACACGAAGTGTATCCTAGCAAAGTAAAAGAATAGGCATGTGCTTACAAAATTAGAATTGATACTGCAAAAAAAAAAGTTAGCAAGATGTAATTAGAGCACAATTCTAATCCCAAACACTAAAAAAGATTAGGTACTAGTAATCTTTCTCAACAGGGAGCACTGATAACATCGCTCAAGCACACACACTGGAGACCAACTTCTCAGATCAATCTCCTTCCATGATTACTGGCTTCTAATTATATTTCCAATACATCAGATAAGCACTGGCAGCAAATAAGCCTTCAGAATTAATCTAGGCACTCTACTTCTGTCTCTGCAAATTTGGTGACATCATTAATTATGAGTTCTGTGTGTTGTTGAAAATGCAATTGAAATGTTAGCAGAGTCATCCTAGATGGAGTTAATTTTGATGTTTACATTTCATATCTTCATTTTCTGGGTTCATTTGAACTTGCCTCTCCCTCCCCTTCCTAAGTAAATGGAACAGTGAGTGCTTGCCTCAGAGGTGGCATGCATTTTACCAGGCAAAGCACTTACTGCATTGTCATCTCTGTTGAAGTGCTTTAAATCTCATATATTGTAAGAAAGATTTACTATGCAAATTATTAATAAGAATTCAAGCGTCATTGTGCCCCCAGCGTTTGAGAAAGATTGAACGTGACAGAATGGGAAAAACTGGTAAAACTGAGAATGGTGTTTCAGATGGGGATGCATACAGGCATTTACAGAGTTGCACTCCGTTTAGGAGGCCTTGTCTCAACAAGTGCTTTGTTCATTCATTCAAATGCGGAAAAATACTGTCTGTTCTACCAAATAGAAATTATATCAGCAAAAACACATGGCCTGTTTTTCTTCTGAAAAGAGCGAAGCAGCACTTAGAAACTTCAGAGTGAGCTGAAAACATTTCAGTTTAGATAACTAATCCCGGTTATAGCATCTAGGCTGGTAATCACCAAGTTTGGACTAGACTTACGCTATTTGTTTTCTGAACATTAAGAAGCTGTGATATTGTAGGGTATCTGTGCTTCACTGTACATCCTAATAGTCTTTATTTTCAGTTCACAGCCTGAGGATATATGACTGCCAGACTACTCAATATCGGATGCATATAGCTCTTCATCTCTCTCAATTTTTACCCAGATCTCCCTTGCAGAGGTGATTGAGTTTTACTTGAGTCTTACTTCATACAAAAAGGAGACTAGCTGCTAGATTTGGGAAAGCAGCCTGTAAGTGAGCTAGCTGTTAAAATTTTGATTGCTGATTTTTAAAAAATTGTTATTATTTCTAGATCCAATATTTCAGTTGAGGGTTTTTATTTTAGTCAACAAAGGATTAGCCACACAGCTAAAACCAGCCCAGACTCTCATCTACTGTGAAACTGTCCTTCATTTGAAAGGAGAACTTACACTAAACGCACTATGAAGCCCAGTGAAATTAGAGTTTAGGAAAATAAAAACCCTCCTATAAAAAGGGGTTGGCCTAGATGATCTTTAAAGGCTCCTTCCAACCCAAACTATTCTATGATTGTATGAGTTTTTCATGAATGTCTAATAATATTGTCTAACATCGGAAGGGAGAGCCACCCTGCAGGAAGACCTGGATAGGCTGGAAGAGTGGGCTAACAAGAACCTTACGAAGTTCGACAAAGACAAATGTAAGGTCTTGCACCCAGGAAATCATAATCCAGGAGTGCAGCACAAGCTGGGATCTACCCAGCTGGAGAGCAGCTCTGTGGAAAGGGACCTGGGGGTCCTGGTGGACAACAAGCTCAATATGAGTGAACAGTGTGATGCTGCAGCAAAGAAAGCCAACAGGATGCTGGGTTGCCTCAACGAGGGCATGACCAGCAGAGATAAAGAAGTCATTATCCCACTCTGTTCAGCACTTGCCAGGCCACACCTGGAATACTGTGTTCAGTTTTGATCCCCGCTATACAAAAAAGATGTGGATAGGCTGGAGAGGGTCCAGAGAAGGGCCACAAAGATGAACAAAGGACTGGGAAGCCTGCCATATGAGGAAAGGCTGAGAGAACTGGGTTTGTTCAGCCTTGAGAAAAGAGGGCTTAGGGGAGACCTTATCACCATGTTCCAGTATTAAAAGGGTGGCTACAAAGAAGATGGAGACTCCCTTTTGACAAGGAGTCACATGGAAAAGATGAGAGGTAGTGGGTACAAGTTACTCCTGGGGAGATTCCGACTGGACACAAGAGGACAATTTTTCACCATGAGAACAATCAGCTATTGGAATAATCTCCCCAGGGAAGTGGTGGATTCCCTAGCATTGGACGCTTTTAAGATTCAGCTGGACAGGGTGCTGGGCCATCTTGTCTAGACCATGCTTTTGCCAAGAAAGGTTGGACCAGATGATCCTTGAGGTCCCTTCCAACCTGGTATTCTATGATTCTGTGAATATGGTCAGTACACTGCAAAACTGAGCCCTTGTTAGAGTATTTCAAAATGTAGATGCATTTTGTAATCTTCAAGTGATATAAAACCAGCAACTAATGCTGTCTTTAGCTGAAACATTCAAAGTATGCAAGTTCCATACAGGAAACTTTCCTTGAGGAGTACTTGAAGAGGAAATGTAGCTCCTGTGATGTACTGGAAACTAATAATGTCAAGCCATGTGTAAACTCATATTTGGAATAGATTCTTGAACGTGAGATGTCTTTTGTGGAGGGTTAATTAGAGCACTAGCTTGGTTTCTTCTTGAGCTTTCTGAAGCAGATGAGAGAAGAAATGTGGCATATAAAAAGGTAGGTATGCTGTGGACTTCTCTGGATTAAATGTCTCTTGCATAGTGGAAGAGGGAACAATGGGGCTGGATTCTGTTGCCCCTCAAGATCCGTCACAGTCCTATGCTTTTAAGTTATCAAGATGACACATGCCACAGTATAATTTCCAGATGGCTTTTGAAGTTGGATGTAACAAAGTGTTTGCTAAATGGCTCTCATACTGGTCTAAGAGAGCCCAAACTGCTTTCCGTTGTCAGAAGCAGTGAAAAGCTCATCTCTCTAGTTAAGACTATAGAGCTATGTTGTGGTGATAGTTGTTTCCAAATGTCTCTGGGTTCTAATTCATTTTGTTATGAAGATTTTCATACATATTTTGTCAGTGGTAGATTTTGGAATTACTCAAATATATTCATGTATGGCATGGAGAAGATATAAAAACGTTATTATTTGTATAAGTGCAGCCAGAGAAAGGGGAGGTATAAGCACACCCAGATAAATTATATCAGTATACTCAGAGAAAGAAATCCTGACTGTAGATTTAAAAGTCAGAGATAAAGCTTCTATTGACTTCAGTGGGTAAGAATTTGACCCAGAGAAAATAAGAAACATGCCTTACATGAACTGATGTCAAGATGTACGTTCTCTGCCCCACAGAAACAGGATATTTAAAATATTTATGTAAATATTTCAAAGGCTTGCCAGTTGAGCTTTGTTAAAGGAACCTGTATGCGTGTTGACCTTATGTTTGTTTGTTTCATGGAAAACTCATGCAGCTGCTTTTCATAACTGTGTTCACATCTGCTGTTGCTATGTCATTTTTAGCCTGGTTTCCGAAGGAAATGAGGTTTATGTGATTACACTATGTGTGCCTGGGTGTGTGCGCACATGTGCATCCACATGCATGTGAGTGTTTCCCACAACGACAGATTTTTTTTAACTCACTGGCCAATTTCAGCCAAATCTGAAGGGGTGAGAGAGGGCCCAGTTTCTCAGATATTCCGTTCCTACAAATTTCCTGAAATATAGGCACCTAGGTAAGAAAGCCAGAGCGCGAGAGACCTTGGAGGAAGTTCTGTGCGTGAGTTCAGCCCTTACGAGACAGCAGAGAGCAGAGCTGTTGTAAATGACCTAACTAGTGAAGAGCTACAATTTGCCACCTTGTTATATGAGATACAGATCTGCAAGAAATCAGGCTTCATTAATTTCACTGTTCACAAAATTGTGTTTTCTAATGAATTGTCTTTTTATTTAAAAAAAAAAAGTCTGGTCATTTTTCAGTAGTAAAAACTATAGACTATTTTATAGGAGAGGAAATTTTAGATTTAAGAGAGGAAGAAAGCATGAAGGGTTGGTGGTAATTTTTATTGGCAAGAGCTTTTGATGGTATTGCGTGTGAAAGCCGTAAGTTACTTCTGCAGTTCATCCTAAAGAAAGGCAAATAAAACCTTTATGTTATACCAAAACACCATGAATTCTCAATGTACCACATAACTTGCATGGAAGAAAAATCTAGCTTCGTAAAACTCTCTTGAATTATTTCTCAGTTGCATTGATGTTACTTCTCATCTCTGCCTTTGCTTGACTGAATTCCTCTCATAGAACAAATCCACCTGTGTGGAACTAGAAAAGAAAGGAAAATTATAAGGAATAAATTGTAGAAAACTTTAAAAATTGCCTAACATAGCTTTTCCATAAATTTGCTGTTGAAAAAATGTGATTGATGTATATAAAGAGGTATGTATTAGGCTGGATGTATACCTGTGTGTGTATATATATGTACATGCAGAGAGAGAGACTGAGTGAATAACCCAGAGTAGGAGCAGGATCTCTCTTATTGGAAAGGGAATTTGCAGCTCACTAAATACTAAAAGGCCTCTCTTTCCAGCCCTAATGGGCTGTGAAATATTATACTCTAAACCTATCACTGTTCCAGGACTGAATATTGCTTGTCCTGTGCCTTAGGGAAGTGTAATTTGGAGTGTGTGCATGGGGGTGTTTTGGGGATAAAGAGGTAAATGGAAATTCCATAATGGAGAGAAAGAAAGGAAATATTTCCTGGGGGAGGGGGGTTTATTTTTAAGAAGTGATTGGAGATGTTCAAATGTTTAAAAGTTAGGAATGTTAGAAATGGCCTTAGGGAAAACGGATTAGTGGGCACAGAAGTATAGAACAGGTGAGCGGTCAACAGGACATGATGGATTAAACTTACCATACAGTTACAGGCTTCATTACAAGATTTTTAGATTTATTACATGAATTTGCAATGTATTTGTCTTTAAAGTAATAAAAAATAACAGCAGACCCTTTGGGGCAGAGATGATGCCTTATTTAGGCATACCTTATCTAGGATATTATTGGTTCTACTAAGCAAAATGCTTAAATCTTTTTTGTGATTAAATTTACAAAAGTAACCCCACCCCAACAAGAGTATGTTTTTCTCTCGATAATACATATAATGCTGACAGAAAGAGAGACAGTTTCTATGTGTGCACACAAAAGTTTCTCAGAGGAGGATTTCACGCATGTACTGTGATGTAGAAATATCCTTTTGAAAACCAAGGGGAAAAGTCACTTTAAAACATGTCATAGTTTAGCTGGAATGCCACGATGTAAGCTCAAAATAACTGCAGAGCATTGTTTGAATGTAGTTCAAGTAATGGGAAGGAAAGAATATTACCAGTCCTGCATCTCTCGTTTATCTGAACACCAGCAAATGGATGCTTCATTTGATATCTTGACTTTTGTTTTTATATATTTGGCCGGTATATATCCAGGAAGACACAATGCAGTTTCTTTGAACTCTGTTGCTGAACATCTGTAAAAGTTTACTTGACACATGGTAGCAATTTTAAGCTATGTGTATGGCAAAGATGTGTATATGTCTCTGTACAGAAGTTAAACTGGTGAATCTACCACATTTGTCTAAAACATTTCATTTATCCAGCTTTTTTAAAAATGCTATATCAAGCTAAAAATGTTATATTGAAAAGATTTTTTTATGCTTAAGTGTACCTTTGAACATAATGCTGAAAGAAGACCCTACATTGCCTCTGGTACTTTGGATGAAGACATATATGTATGCACATATATATAATTCACATATGCATGTATTTCATTCACCATAGACACTGAGAATCAATTTACTTTTATTTATAAGTGTGATCTGCAACCAAACCGTTTTTGGTATAAGTGAGAATGTTTGGATTGCTAGCACAGCATGGAGGACAATGTAAATCCCAATTTTCCTCCAAAATGAAACTCTGTGACTTTTTTTTTAACGTAGCCCAGTCATGATACTTTTTCCTCCCAGGATCAAATGACAGATACTTTTCATGAAAATACACAGATGCTTTCTTAAAATCTATTTCCTATTTCTGTCACTGGAATAAAAGCTTTTGGTCATGACAGATGTGTGCTTTGGGACTCAGTTGCTGTTTCAGGGGACTTCACATAAAAGCCATAGACTCTGGGGAGATACAAGGGGCTCTTTGTATGGTAGCCTGTACATTCAGGACCTTTTTTCCCTCATATTTACTTTTTATTTATTTATTTTAAAATATAGGAAATAGAAATTGTAATTTCTGTAGTACTCAAGTACATAGTGTAGAGGACTGTCGGCTGTGTTGCAGCTGAGCTCTGTGGTGGAGCCCAGGTTACCAGCCTACAGTCGCTGCTTGGAGACTGCCTCAGTTCATGCACCAGCAGAAGACACTGGAAATAACTTGGAAGTGGAAAAGGAGGTCTGCGAGAGCAACTGATGAAAGGGGACACAGAGGTAACCATGGGCAAGGTCAAAGGGTGGAGCACTGGCAGAGAACAGGGATGAAATTCCTCTACTTAGAGGTTGGATTCAGTATTTGGCAGTAAATATTAATTTGGCTTAGATTGAAGGTTCAGTTTTGAATTTTGTGCCATAAAAATCTTTTGACTTGTTGATTAAATCAGCATCAGCAAATCAATCTACCCTCTTTAAAACCCTCTTTAAAGCCAATGTTTGTTGCCACTCATCAGGCATATCTTTAGAAAAGAATTTTTGGTCTTTGAGATGTTTTACAAATTTATCATCCATTTTGATTGTAACTGGTACTGATTTGTAACTGCATAGCTAATGGTGAAACATAGTACTAAAATGCTTGGTGCTTACAGAAAGTTACTTACATCTTAATGGCTGGTCCATGAATGAATGCAGAGCATACTGTGTTACATTTCTGTCAATGTTAACAGAAATAGCTGTATTTTGCAATAATCCATTATGCAGATTCATATTTCATGTTAGAAAATCTGCAAGGACTTTACTGAAAACTTAGAGATTTACCTTTTTGATTCCATAGCAGAATAATCAGAAAACGCTGTGCTTAAACTGAGTGTAAAATGCAACACTTTTGTACTTCTTCCCTGTGGGGGAAAATACAGTGCAGGTCCTTGATGTCAATGTTCTGAGAGTCCAGTATTTGCATTAGGAAATACTTCATGTCTCCTAGTGGGAATAATTAAACTGGATTCCTGTGGTGTGAATAGATGCCATAGCTTTTGTTGTGCTCCATTTTTCCATGTGTAATTGAACAGCTTTGTAGTAAGAGAACAAAGGTTAGATGTGTGCAAGTTTATCTGGATACTAGGTTTAAATTAGAGGAAACCCGAATTCCTTCTACTTTTTCCAGGTTGTCTGAAGCTTATATGCAAAGGACATACTAATTTCCTCCTCCAACACTACACCAACATTGAGTTCTTTCTTATTTTTAACCAGCATTTTTTGGCCTCAGATCCTAGATATCTGAGAAACACACAGGTAACACAAGCTGTAGTTAAAAAGAACTTCAGGACCATCTCACAATGTACTTACAAAAAAATTCATGGCAGGTAATATTTGCTTTTTTATGATCATTCAAGCTAATATACAGCACAACTGAAAATCTCCAGGGAGCAAATGAGCTGTGTCCTTTGCACAAAGAGGTTTATCAGATGCACTGTTACTTTTTAGGAGATGTTGTTGTTGTATTAGGCTGCAAATGTTTTTGATGTCTCTAAAATAACCTTTGAAGAGCTCCAGCTTCCTGTGCGGTGATACGGTCAGTAGCGCAATGTGGTCCAAGCAGTGTTGTGTTCCAAATCATCTGCCTCTAATACCTGTCCTTGCCAAAAAAACAGGGGTTTGGTTTTGAGGGGTTTTGGGGGGGTTTGTGATGTCATTGGAGCTTGCAGTTTCTGCAAATGAAAAATAAGACTGAACCTTTGTATATTGTTTTGGAAGAGTTTATCTTGCTTTCGTTCTGATTTCACACCTGAAAAGTTTTACAGAAGGCCTGATTTATCTGGCTGTAACAACACTTCTCTATAACACAGTACATGAATTTCCTTTATTTTAAAGACAACTAAACTATGGAGAAAATTATGGGAGGCCAGCGGCTGTAAAATTTACCAAAACCAGGTTGAAGGCAGCACAAATGTAAGTGCCCATGAAAGAGTAAATCAAGTTACGACAAGGTACAGTAACTGAACTTCAGCAATGCAGTTCTGCATTTACTGATATGGAGAGGTTGAAGATGTGTCTCCCAAGTCTTTTTGGCACAAGTAAGTGCAGGCACCCTTCATTGCTCTCTCTGAAAGCTTTGGCCCTCTGCATTTTTGTGCCAGGGTGTGGAGCAGGTGGGGTAGGCGGTCCTCCATCCCTGGGGTGGGCCCTGGCCATAGCCTCCATGCCACACTGTTGGGGACCCTCTCCCCAGGGCCCCGGCGGGACGGGGCCGCCCTCGGCCCCACCAAGGTTGAGCCGGCCCTGAGTCCCCGCAGGCCAGCCCCCGGCAGGGGAAGGCACCCTGGGCCCCTTCTGCGCTCGCATGCTCTGAACCCAGCAGTCAGAACATCAAGGAAGAAAGATGTCCGCAGAGCAGTAAGTTCATAATTCTGCCAAGTTACTTTTCTGATGAAAGGCACATCCGAAAAGATTGGCTTTTCCCTTCTTCCAGCCGTTCTTGGGTCAAGAGATCAGCATAGATGCATAGAACATGTGTTACATTTGGTTCCTGATCTGAGCCACAAGTGACTTTCCATGAAACCAGGGAAGTGAAAATGCTTTTTCATGTTCTCACTGAGTGAAAGCAGCAAAACTTTTAAATGCACAGTATTTTATGTTTATGTTTTCGTTAGGTCAGGATTATTTTTCCTATTTTCATTTCATGAGAGTGACAGCGCTGGTGTCGTTACAGCATTGCTTTTGGTAGAAGCAATTAGATTTGATAATACCCTGAACCTTTTAGTGGTATTTTGTTCATTTTTCATAGAGAATACTCATAGAGGCAGAGTTTTTATTTAGGCTTTCTAGGCATAGCTTTTGAGAGATATCGCTGTTTCCATTCTGCTTGGAGTCCGAGGCAGAGAGAGGTGACATGAGTTTTTCAGGGTGTCAGGAAAAGCTGAGTCAAACCAGCCGGGTCCTCTGACGCCCAGTCCAGCGCCCTTTGGAGTAGAGCCCCTTGCCACCCCAGAGCTGCTACGCTGGAAACCGGCGATGAAACCCTTTGTTTGACATGGAGCACTCCAGGCCCGGGGGGATTTGCACACTAATCCTTTGTGTGACAACACTCAAATCTCAGGCTTACAAACATGGGGGTGATGAGTGTATTATAAGTGTTTGGATAGATAAAAATAAAATAAACTGTTAAAATGGCTTCATTTTTTAACTTGTAAAAAAAGACTCAACAAGACAAGGTATTACCAGTGCTAAGAACAGCTCTGAAAGGATGTCAAGATAGTGCTACTATCAACATGAGCGTTTGTGGTGATCCTTCAAAAAAAATGAGCTGAGAACAATTTTTATTCATTCTGTCCCCTGGGGACACGCTGACTAGTGATGACTTGTCTGGCTCAGCTATGTGTGGTCTAATTCACTTTATTTGCCAAGATCAGTCAACACTCATTAGAAGTAAACTTCAGCACTTAGTTCAAATTCAGTAAATAGGTTTATTAGTTTAGGTGAAATACTCTTTAAGTCCTTAGCCTCACCCAGATGACACAGTAATCTGGGTGTAACAAGGAGAGAAACTATTCATAAATCCTTCTATTATTTTAGTGTCACTGAAATGGAGTCCAGTTTTGTAAATTACTGGTTTGGCTCTCCTTCCACAGAGATTCTGCTGTTTACTGACCCAAGATTCACTCATTTTGTCTAGATGTGAGTTTAATTTTAGTTCATAAAATTATTCAATCACGTGATTACAACTGTCTAATGCAAACCTAAATGTAGACTAGAGTCTGAGTTTTTAAAAATCTTTCCATACTAGAATGAATAAAATGAATTAATTTGTAGAATATAGGTGATCTATTAGTGATGACAAAGTACTTCAACATGAAAGTTTATTGATAGTGTTAAAACCACATTGCACTCTATGAATGTGTTTGTACTTGAGCTACAAGTTTGTTTCAGGAAGCATTTTTTAACCACTTCAAAATCATAATATGCTAACACTAAAGAAAACAGAAAGGAGAACAGTTGTCTTTTTTGTGGAGGTGGTTTTATATAATGCTTGGAAATTTGGTATCATCCACCAGTGTACCCAAATATAAAATCATAAATAGTTATTCAGTGCAATAAATAAGGAATTATATTTCATCTTAAATTTTGAATTTGCTTTATTGGTATAAGTTTGGTGATTGGCATTACTTTAACATTTGTTCTTGTCTTCTCCATACTTTTCTTTAAAAAAAGCATCCAACAATGTCTTGCTATCAATGAGCTTGTAGCAGTGTTACAGAATCGCAGCCACAACCACAGGAGGAGTCATGGTAGTTAGCTGAAAAATGTTCTTAGGTAAATTACATAGGAGCTGGCCTGTGCGTGAGGCTTTCAAAATTATTTTTAAAAAATCAACAACAAACCACCCTAAAAAATCCCATAGTATGCTTGGAAGCAAGTTTGCTTGGAAACAGATTTGTGTTAGTGCTAGTATAGCTGTTATGACCCAAGGCCTCCTCTGAAATTGGAAGGACACAAAGCCACTGTCAGGATCTTGGGAGGTACCGGGACTTCCAGTGGATCACCTGCTTTTTTGGAACTGCTGGCAAACAGACAGTGAACATGTGCATATTTGTTCACATGTATATATAAATATGTACTGTGAGTTTTAAGCATGTGGAACTGTTGATTCTTAGTTTGGAGATTTTGTATGTGAAAAAGGGATGGAAGGCAATAGAAAGATTTCTTCAGTTCATGGTCTGAATTGAATCATATCTATCAAGGTGCGGGTTCTGATAAGATTATGAATTTTTGTCTTGTCACCAAAAATTATCATTACTTAGGCAATTCGAAAACATGGAAACCTGTGGAAGAGTATAATGCTTGTGTGTAGTCCAGCTCCATGAATATATTGAACTGCTGTTCTCTTTCTTCCTTGTAGCTATTCCTGAACTTTAACGATCTGACTTGAATTCAAGTTAACGTAATTACTTATAACTTTAAAGTACAGCAATAATTAGAGTACACGTAATATCAACAGAGCTTCAAGGAGCTTGTTAAAGAATGTAAATTTAATTTGAGCATACATAAAATGGTAGCCTAGACCCAGGTACGGCAGCAGCCTCATTATCCAATAAAAATCAATGATGTAAAGTCCTCATATATTTTGCCCCAGAAATCTGACAGCCTTTTACTCTGCAGGATTTGATAGTATGAGAGCAAATGAAACGATGAGATTCCAATTATGGTACTTTTCATTTAAATCAGAATCTTTTATTAACCTTATGCTCGTATTAGAACAGGTGAATGGAAATTATCAGATCCATATCACATAAATTATTACAGTGTTTTTTATGTTATAAACAGACAATAGAAAATCTCACTTGCACAGTTTCAGTATGATTTAAATTTATTTAATGACTGGTTTTTAGGCTTTCATTTCAGAATTTAATGTGGGTATAACAAATACAGTGAAGCATCTTGTTAATACCTTCTGAGGTTAACATATTGATAGTGTGGTCAAGGAAAATGTGTCTGTCTGTGGCAAAAATGGGACCTTAAGCACAAAAAGCTATGAATAAGTTGAATTTCTTAACATATGTGCATGGACTTTTGGCAATATGGAGAAGATGGAAGGATTTTCATTAACATAAAGCCATTTTAGTTTCTGAAGGGCTCGGTGATCTAAATCCTCTCAGTATTTATCTACGTTTCAGTCTTTATGCCTAGATCTAGGTCATGTTCTACATCTGTCTGAGGTTTTCATATAGCCTTCATGTTTCTAACGTTTTATGACCCTTAGCTGTGTGGTAAGCTATGCGTTTTTGCAGACAGGAAACTGGGACTAGAGAAGGTAAAGGCAGGTTCACACTACAGAGGTGATCAGTGTGGTTCTGTTCCCAGATTTTTAAACACTGACGAGTAGGTTTGTTACCTCAGGTGCTGGGTTATGTGGCTTCACTGATTTCAGACCTGTGGTGGAATCCCCACATCACTGGTACCACACTGTGGGGATGTACTAACTTGATTGTACCTGCTCTGCAGTCTGTCTGCAGTAGGCAGATACACCCTAAGTGGCACATGCAAGGTGTATAGGATATCTATAGTGGAACCGGAATGGCATTTAGATGATGCCCTAGCGGACTGGTATACTCAGTGGACAATAATCCTGCGTAATCCATTTCTAACGTTGCTGGTTTTTTGCAAGCTTTCAAAGTCATGAAACAACAATGAATTAACCTGACTGAGTCCTGGTACTCTCATTTTGGTACTAAGTATATACTTGTTGATTAAAATAGTTTTGAAGAACTTCCCATTTCTTGGAAGCACCAAGAGGTTAGTCCATCTTTGTGTCACTGAAGCTTCATGTGAATACTGGTAAATTCCATAGTGTGCACATCCAGCTGTTTCTGTGAACACAGCATCAAAAATACAGGCCACGTCATAGTATGTTTTATTATAAGCTACAAGTACTACTTAATAAATTAAATGTTGACATGTTTGCTAAAGGAAATAATTTTGACGGTATCACTGTAAAAAAAGATGATTTTCAACACCAAATACTTAAAGCAGCTTGAAGCCTAAAACTGCTGCATGCTAATTACTCCGGTAATATGCCTAACTTTTTGTGGAGAACAGAGCTCACAAATAAGAATAGGGTGGAGCTGCCAATACTAGTTTTTTATTGTTTAGATAAACCAAAAGCTTAGTGTTTGAGACATTGTTCAGAAAGACAACATTAAAAGTTTCTCCATGAATCACAACAAGGAGATGTGAACTTAATTGCTGACCTCTCAGACGTGAGAGGTAACCTGTGTGTGCCACCAGCATATATACTATGGGTGTCAGTGCTAATACCCTTTCCTTCTCAGTTTTGTTTGGGAGGCAATTTCAGTATTGTTACTATGACATTCCTGAAATTTAAACATGTTTGTTGAAGTTATTCAGTGATTCAAGTCAAATCAAGAAATAGTTCACAAAATTTCTGAAGTTGATAGTTTTTGCAGAAGAAGCTGTTCTCAGAGAAGGGTAGATCAATCAGCTGGAGCTACGGCCAGGGCAAGGCAAAGAGAAACACACTATTCAGTGCTTAGCTTAACCAGACATAAGTAGCTCAAATCTTACACCACAACCTGGGTTTTGGGTTGGGGAAGGGGGGGAAGATTATGCCTCAGACTTACTTTCGTTATAAGGCAGTGAATAAGTTGTTCTCTGCTTTGCCCTTCTCCCCTCCATTCTCTGGGAACAAATATTTGAAAGTGGAAGAGGATGACAGATCTTTCAGTCATCAGCTAAGTCTGTGGGTTTTAGGCCATTACATAGAAATTAAATGGTTCTTCTGACTCATCGTCACTTGCGTATTCGAGAGATAGTCAGCATCTCAGGAACGTGCCTTGTATGACTGATCCTTGACAGACTAGTTTAGAGAGAAGCATAGCCCAAAGGATGCTGTATTTTTGTCTTAGTTGCCTGTAAAGCTGAACTACAAAGTGAGGGTGAGCCTAGCCTGTAGTTACGGTTACGTGCTCTGCAGAGGAAACAAACGGGAACTGACTCTCTTCCAGGTAGGTAACACTATGAAGTGCTGAAGAATAGTGGATTTACTCTTTCCATCTGTAACTCTCAGTAATTATGTATTTGTTATTGTTAAACACCTGTTAGATGTTTTCCATTACTTTATTCTAAATGAGGATAAATAAAACACATACTTGAGGAACAGTTTCATCCCTGTTCATGGTTAGAGATCGTACAGGAATATGCATACATAACAGTGCATATATTATTGTAAAATAATTGCATATTCTGTTCTCTATCAGTATTCAGAAACCTTAGGGAAAGGCAGTTCTTTTAGTGCCACTTCTGCCTAGCCTAACACTGAGCAGATGGCTTGTGGCATGATTTGTAAAAAGACATCTGAAAAAATATGGTTGATTTTCAGTTGCAGTTTATACCATACATGGATGTTTATTCCCTTTCTGACACATGGTATTTACAGTGAATAGCAAAGCAGTGCAGAGAGGCAGTAGTTATGGAATCATCTGAAAGAAATGATCAGTAATGCTGTTAGGAACCAGTAATGAAAGGAGTTGTAAAGAGTGCCAACAAGATTTCGTGCAGCGGCTACACACCTTGCAAGATACTCGGTCGTGAACCATGAAATAGATACTGTATTTCTTGAAAAGTGCTGATAACTTTATTGGTTATTTCCAGTTGTTTCTCTTAATCCAGATGCATAAGCATCTGCATTTTGTGAGAAATGAGGTTGAGGGTAGCTAATCCATACCTAGTCCCCAATCTCATGTTGACTTTGAGTCGTTCTTCCTTCCCTAATAGTAGGCTTAGATGTAATGGAGCCCTCAAGATAGGTGATAGCAGCGTGCTGTCCAAGTGTGATGTGGATGCCTCTTGGTCTTTTTCATATCCATGTTGAATAAGAAAGAGTATTATTTGTGTGCAAGCAGCTCAAACTAGGACAAAAGTCTGCTTTAAGATGGACAACAGTAAAGCACTGTTGCTCTAGACACAGAAGGTGGGCATCGCTTGTCTCTGGCCTGTGCCTACCTCAGCAGAATTAGTTATGCAGCTATTCTTGAGATGCAGATTCTTGCACCCCTCACAAAAGCAAAATTTTATGCATATAAGACACCCACTAACTTTTGTCGTCCTTCTCAAATACAAATACTTTTGCCAATGAAGGACTGAAAGATAGGAAACAACATGGTGCAGATCTCAGTTTCTCCTGGCTCCTGGGTACACTGGTAGAAGATGTTCAGCCCAGATATTTCTCAGTGTTGGTAAAGGAAGGCAATTTGGTTTTCACTACTGCCCATAGTATATTCTCTTGGGTCAGCACAAGTTCTGTTCCAACCCTTCCTTTTCCGATACACGTTATGCTACTCATTTTGATAGAAACAACTGCTGTCACTTATATGAAGGGATTCTGTGGTGTTCTAGCTTCAAACAGGTGCTGTTCTAAGCTCTCCACCACCTTTGCCGGATTCTGTGTCTCATTTTCTTGTTGCATCTCCCTGTAACAGAAAAATCTTGATCACTGCATTGCCATAACTGAAGACTGATGCCAATGTATATCGATGCAAAATACTTGCTAGGGCTGGTTTGTTTGTTTTGCTTTGTATTTGAGAATAAGCAGGGCACTTTTGGAAATAACCTAAATGTTAAAAAGCCTCAACTAACAGCAACTATGCTTAATGATGGGGTTTGGGTACAAAGTAAAATAACTAATTGTAAGAAACAAAAAAATCCCACAACTTGGTAGAATCTCACTGAACAAAAATATAATGGAGAACAGCTCCCAAAGGCATACAGAGGAAGGAGTACCTGTGGGAAGAGAAGAACAAGACGGGAGGAGGGCAGGGGGTTGTGAGATTTGGAAAATGGATTTCATGAGATGTCTCTTCTGTGGGCATGGTTCTGGAACAGTCTCTGGTGAATACATAGGATATTACTCATAATGACCTACCTTCATCCTCTTAAAGTGCAATTTCTGGTTTCAGTGATAGGGACCAGTAAATGTAGCAGTAATAACGATTGCAGGCAAATCTTTTTTATCCTGCCAGTGCTGAGATTGCTTGTCTTTCGTCTTTGCATACAAGTGAAAAAGATTTTCTCCAGTGTATCTATCCTGCTTTGGAAACCTCTTCAACAACTTTAACTTAGTATGATAGTGTACATTCTTATAGTTTGCAAACACTGAACATTTGTTTTTCACATGTTGATGTTTTATTAATACTTTCTCTCCCTTAAATCCTAATCTTTTCCTGTACTGTCAACAGAAGAATGTAATCTTCTGTTAGAAGAATCTGTTGAAAATTCCCATTATATTTGTTTATGTGTGTGCAAAAGTGTATAAACCAGTGCATTTTAAATAGAAGTTATTATGAAACAGGAATTCTTTGTTTTCTTTCATTTTGTTTGGTCAACTGAAAAAGAACATCTGTACCATCATCCTCACTGCAATTTTCCACCCTGGCAATTACGCACATGAGCAAAGATCATGTGCTATTTTAGAGAGCAGGATATAATTGTGCAGGGTTTCTGTTGATCTGGGTAATTTAGTGGAAAAGCTCTGATTAGACTAAGCTTGCCAAAAGGTAGTAAGGGACACATTAGATGGCTTACCTGTAATTTAGATTTCTTTTAAGCTAGGTACAAATTGATGTTTTTGTGTACATAAAAAGACATTAGAAAAAGATGTATTATTCATAGGTACTGCTTCCTAATGGAAGCTAAAACTTTTTTAACGCATAATGCATTCTCACTAAGGCAAATA
Source organism: Gymnogyps californianus (assembly GCF_018139145.2). Classification (NCBI taxonomy): domain Eukaryota; kingdom Metazoa; phylum Chordata; class Aves; order Accipitriformes; family Cathartidae; genus Gymnogyps; species Gymnogyps californianus. The sequence continues at coordinate 112,221,462 of NC_059471.1, read as the reverse complement.
TGTCCAATATTTCTTAAATGTCAAATATATTTAAATATTAAAAAATTAGTTGAATTTTTGCTTCATTTAGCAATATATTTTAAAAATACATTCGGCATTGTGAGTTGTTTTGAAAATGCATTATCCAGTTAGCAATTGAATAAAATATTTATCTGACATGCTGACATAAAGACGCAAAATCATTGTAGTATAATTCTTTTTTTAGAGGTCATAAAGTGAGGTCAAACTCAAATTTCCATTCATTCATAGCCACAGAACAAGGTTACTAGAAGGTCACCTCTTCTGAATAAATAGAGCAGCAGTTACAGTAGAAAACAATGAAAGCTGCTCAGTTGAATCTTTAAGTGTTTATTCTTTGTGCAACTGCAGAGAATTACAGCAATTGTTAAATCATACTATTTTTGTGCATTGCAAGCTAGAGTTAAGAATCTAATCCAACTATCATTACAATCATTGTGAGGGTTAGTGCTTGATAGGGCCTGATCCATCCTGTTAGGTGCTATGCCTTTCATTTTCCAAGACCATGAGACAAATATGTCTGAACCACCAGTTGCAAAACTTGTTCTTTGTGAAGCTAGAGATGCTTCCACCATCAAAAGGTCTGAATCCACTTTCAAAAATCTTGTAGTTTGCTGTGATGTACGTGACATTCAGCCATTATCAACTGATTGGGGGAATGAGCCTCTCCTGACTGGTGAAACTTTCAAGTGCAAGGATATAAAGCCTCTGAAGAGGGCTGGAAAATTAGCCAGTAGAAGAAATCAAGCACAGGTGCAATCAGGAATAATAACTGGAGAGCAAAAGAAGTACAAAAGAATAACACAGCACACAGACCTCTCCTTCCTCTTCGCTGGCACTCTCCTGGAGGGGATTAAGGCAAATCTGACTTTCAGGGACTGTTCTATTTGTCCATTGGAATTTGCTCTTCCCCCAAAATCCTCTTTTCAGATGAGTCGAGCAAAAATGCTTCTCCCAGAAGGTAAAGATAGAGGACAGAAAGGGCCTGAAGTGGACACCATCGGTTGTTCACTCACTCTCAGTGTGCACCATGTCATGTTTTCAGCAGTGCTGTTACTCTGTCCATCTGTCTTTCCTTCCCTCAGGCTCCCTCTGTGCTGAATGCTACCTGTGCTCGGAAGGTTTTTTGTTTTATTTTTCTTGGTAATGGTATTTTGAATGACAAGATTTCTTATTTTGGACCATGTGCTTCTTTTCCCAGTAAATTGTATAGTCAGTCGTATCGTACTATACGACCTTTGACTGCCTCAACATTTTAGTGTTTTACTGTTGCAATGTAGAGCAACTGCAGTTGCTCTATATTGCAATAAAAGACTGCAAGTCACAAGGCAGTCAAGAGTACTGTGGCGTCCTTAGTTAAATTCGTATCTGAAAATTCTGCTGACATTACCCAATTCATAATTCAGTTTAGGAAGCATGTCTGTTGTGGACTCTGACTTTGGGTTTTTTTTAATTTCCTTTCTTCTCCAGTACCATTGTCTATTGTTATTAAAAAGCTTAGGGACCCAATTTTCAGTGATGCTCCTCAGCCAGAGCTTCAATAGTTCAGTGATGAATAGATCTGAAAATCAGGCTCCTTGTGTGCATTCTGTTGAGCATTGGCCTGCCATAAAAGACATGATGATGTCTTCCCCAGCCAATCTTGCAGAAGTGCCTAACAAACAGATTTTGCTGAATTAGTGAACTGTTCAAAATCCAGTGTGATTTCTATAATCTAAAAATACATAGGGGTGCATATGCATCTTGCTGGGTCACTTTATTCCTGCTATTGTAGGAAACAGTGATAAACCTTTTGTTTTCCCACTTTCAAGGAAAGCTTTCATTTTATAGTTGCTGTGTGTGGCACCAGTGTTTCCATTGCACTCTTCCTAATGACATTTAGGTCTTTTCCCTGACTACCATCATTTAATTTATTACTTGTATGTATACATGCATGAATAGTTCAGATTTCATTTCCTAGATAGTAATTTGCACTTCAGGCATTTAATTTCATTTGCTTGTGTTGTATGTTTTATAGTTTCTGACTGGCTTTTCCCTCAACAAAACACTGCCAGCATGAAATAATTGGTATGGGAAAAGGCTGCGCACATGGATTATGTATAAAGGGACTTAATTGATTAGCTTTGCAAAAGATCCAAGCTTTGCTTTGTGTACGTTTGCCCCAGTTCAGTCAATGATACCAAATTTTTATGGATGGCTCAGCACATCACAAAAACGCCTTCTCTTTTCTCATAAGAGTGGATGCTCAGCTTTCCTGGGTACAGACCTGCTAGACTGCACTTTGTAATTCTTGAAATACATGCCAAAATCTCAAAGTTTTGTGAGTTTTGCTTTTGGGTGGTGGTTGGTGGTTTTTTTATACCAAAGGTACTGGTTTTTCTGTTCATCTCTGTGCATTACTACAAGACAGTTGAATGCCACATTGAATTAGAACTGCTATAGGGTTGCATAACAACAAACACTGCTTTAACTTTTTAATGTAGCCTTTTCTGTATGTATTTTACTATATAATATTCAACATTCACTTTGCATTGTATGAAAAATTTAGATGACAAGCTAATATAAGATATTGCTAATTTGTCAGTAACAGAGTAAAGCAAAGTAAAAAGTGACTTGTGTGGGTAATAAAAATTATCGAGACGCTTCTAAAGTAAATGTTTCATAAAACTACCCAAAGGGAAAGTTCTGCAGAACATTTCTACAGAAGCTTTTTAAGTCAAAGAAGTATTTTTTCAGTTTAGACTTGTTAAACAATTCACATAGTACTTTTTTTTTCCTTTGTGCTTTGGTCCAACGCTTGAGAAGAGAGTTATGAATGTAAATAAATACAAATCAATAGGAGTGCTGTTTTATCATTTCACTGGGAATTTCTGTACAATTTGAGAGCAACTTGCTACAAGTTGAGCAGACGATTAAGTTTAACCTTGATCTTAAGACAGCTAGGTTGGCTTACATTCTATCAGCAAGGGATTTAAATTTACTCGGACACATTTTAATTGGCATTTATGCAGCATGTACTCACAGATGCTGAATTCGTTGCACAATCCTGAGTGCCATCTGTTTAACTCTGTTTCCTCTCTATTAAAGTATAATAAAATAAGGCCAGATCCTTCTGGCTTGCTAATATATTTATCTTTCAGAACACAATATTTTAATTACCACATCAATAATGTGTTAATTTGTGCTAGATATTAATTTCTGTGTTTAATTAATAGTAACCTTATTTTCTTTGCTCTTTTTCATAGCTGCTTCCTCAAAAACATTTAAATCAAAGATTTCAGGCCTAACTTTCACATCTGACATAAAATGTCTTTAAAAACACTGGATGATTGTTTCAATGTTTGCTGAATGTGGGTGCTACGAATAGTGACTGACATGGAAAAAAAATTAAAGTTACTGAGTAACATCCAGCCCATTTCTGAAGAATTTGGCTGCCTTTAAAAATGTGATTGATTGTTATTGATTGATCACGTTGCCTACAGTAAATGTATAAATTCTAGACACGTTTTATTTTACAACAAACAATATATGCACATGTTAGTACATTACATTTATTTGGAAACATGAGAAACAAAAGCTATTCTGATGGAGTATCTGGACAGTATGGGAATATATATATAAATGTACAAAAGCATTCATTTTAACAATTTCCAACCTCCTCATATGCTAAATGTAAAAAAAAAAAAAAAAGTCCTTGAACGTATTTCATAAATGGACAAAGCTGTTTTGAAGCTGGTAGCTCACGTGGAGCTGGATCTTCTTACTGCGTACCAGGCCTTAGTGACTTTGGGTTCAACTGTTGCATTCTGAATAAGATTATACATGGTCCCTGGTGTGTAATCACAGGTAGCATAAAGCAGTCCTGAATGCAACTCATGTAATTGTACCTCCCCACTCTTATGTAAGGGAGTAATAGAGAAGGCAGCTCCCATTCTGTAAAAATGATGATTGTTAGTGTTATTCAGAGTTTTGGGGTTTTTTGTTAGTGTTTTGGTTTTGGTTTTGCTTTTCTTTACCTGAACACCATACTTGTACTTAACAAGCTTGAAGACCTTGTCCCCGCTTTCGACATTTGTAGAGAGAACTGACAGGTCTCTCACTGACCAAAGAAAACTTTTAAGCATATCTTAAAGTCATTGTTGCTCCAGAAACATTGGGACATCCTTAAGCACTTTTCTTACTTGGGTTCCAATATTTCTCTTTTACTTTTGCATTGATGGAAATCATGGCACTGATGGAAGGTACGAATTTTCATGGTGAGGAGTAGAAGGTTTGTCTTTTTTACTTTAAAACTTATAGTTTTACTTTAAAACTTATAGTTGTCTCCAAATTAGTGACCTTTTGTTCACATTCTTACAGTAGAAGCTGTTTAATGTAGTAAGAGTTTTCTTCCAAATTGCAATTGAGGTCATACTTCTATTTGTGAACATTCCACTCTCTTCATAAATTGTTTTTAGCACTGTTGCTTGCTGCATGAGAAATAAAAACTTTTTTATGATGAAATTTTCCTATTAGTTTCTCTGTTGCATTTCCATATTTTTTCCTACTTTATCTTAAATCAACTTGTAGATTAATTTGGACCTGTGTTATAGGAAAATGTAAAACTTGCAGAGGGCAAGGAGATTTGAATGTAAAATAAATAGCGACTACAGTGAGTTAATATGATGAAAGATATATAGTAACATCTAACCATGAAATCACATACCTTCTTCATATCTGCATTTTTTTTTCTCTCTCTTTTTTTTTTCATTTCTTCTCTTCTCCCAAGGTTTTCTGTGCAGGATAAGATGGCTGATGTTGGAATGTAATTGTTATAAAGGTTATAAAGATAATTTGTGAAATTTTCCTGTTTTACCTGTGCAAGGTATTTGCCTTTGACAGTGCATTTGCAGTGCTGTCTTTATGTAAAGCTTGTTACAACAGTGCCTCAGCTTTCATCATTTCTCTATGGTGGGTTATATTGAAATAATAGTAATTCCCTTGCATACTATGCAATTAGCCTTGCTAGATGATATTGGATCTACAGATTCAGTTTCAAAGGAAAAGTTAGGACACCATGAGTATCTTTTTCCTTTGAAGTATGCTGTTGAGACTTCATCTGGGGATGAAAGGGTATGGGCTTCTAGGGCAGTGGGGAGAATGCCCATCTCAAACATGGGCAAATCAGATTGTTGCCATCTCTCTGCAAATAATACCCTATAAAACACTGACGCTTCAAAGAGCTGAAGAGTTAATCAGATAGATGTTGATGGATATAGCAGGTTCAGTGTCCAATCACACTAGAGGAAAAAAAACCCAATCCCTTCTGAGGGGGAAAAGAAAAAAAAATATACATGCACGTAATAGGATTTCCTTGATATTTATTTCTTTACTTCTTACCAGCAGTGCTAAGCTAAGTATATTCCCACTTGGAAAGTATCTTTTTAATTATCCATCTGTTTTTCCTTTACCTTTTATTATTCTGTCTGAATTGGTGGTTCTGTGTGCTTCAAATGGTATGTAGATTAATTTCAATTCTGGAAGTCTTAAATTATTTATACTGTTTGGGAATAATGTGCTTTTCCATTGTTTACAGCTCTGGTGTTTCTGATTATGTAGCATCAGTCTTGTTTTGCTGAGAGTGTCCTCTGTTGATTAACTCTCTAGATAGTTTGATAATGGCCTATGTCCAAATGATGTATATACAAATCCCAATTGTTTCCATGAACCTTGACAGAATTTAGTGAGGTATTTGTTACTGTTTTTTTAGATGAATATGTATAGAGTTACCACTTCGCTCTTTAAAAAATTTTCCTCTGAGAGATCAGATAGTTTTGTCTGTTGTATAGTTTTACATGTTAAAATAACAAAGGCTACCTAGGCATTATTCATACAGACTTATAGTGAAAACAGAAGTTTGACACAATAATGGGAATAAATGCTAGTGGCACTGCTTAATTCTGTTTACTGGAAAAAGCACTCACTTTTTTTTCCCTGCTTACTATTACATTCTTAAGTGTTCCCCATTTTAGACCAGGTGCATTGATTCAATGGATTTGTGTATATATAATACTATTACTTCTGTGGCTTTAGTAAGGACACAACAGATCTACTCCTTCCCCCCAACAAATCAAAAATATACAAATATATTTTAACATTTAGCTGTAGTGCACATGTATTGCATTTTTGGTACTACGTAATACACTCTACGTATTTCAGTTCTGAGACGAGTATCTCATTGCTGTAAGCAAACAAGAAACATAGCAAAGAAAACCGAGTACTTATATGCACCTTAGAGTTTGTATAAACATTAGGAATGTCTACTATTTAAAAGCATTTTCTACATGAAGTAACTGTAGTGCCTCAGCCTGAAAGTTCAGGAAAGCTTCTGAGTAATCACTTCTCATGGTAAGCTACTGAAAGATGTCAGTCAATTTTATTCAAGCACACAAGCAACAACAAAGCACGTTCTTTAGCAAAGAGAATTTCTCTTTTTGCTTTAGATTCTCATATATAAATGAACATGGTGACTTTGAAGATTCTTATTTGCTGTTTTGTATTTTCTTGTTTCCTGACAAGAGAAGGCTTGTATCGTCTTTCTGTTAGCCCTCTTGCTCCCAGCTGGTTTTGTAATCACTAGCCAAAATCTAATAAATGGGTACATACACTGAAAGAAAATCTGTAATATGAACTTAAAATTTATCTGTCCTTTATAAGACTGTTCTAGTGGATATTAATAAGGACTTTTTATGATATCAGATGTTCTTAGTTCTGCTATGTGTATGTTATGTCTACAGCAAGTAGTTGCAAGTAGTGCAACCCAATAGAAGTGTATTTATAGAGGGAAACAGTTGGCCTGAGAAATGGTGTCTACACTGTGCATGTTTCATGAGGACTCCAGTTTGGTCTGTTGCCTGAACATCCATTGGACCCTGGTGTTCATCTTCTGATCTAGTTCCATCCATCCCCCTCCAAATAATCAGTTTTTGCATTCCAAGCCCCGTCCCAAGATACGAATCAAAGCCAGGCTGGTGGAGAAGATTTGGAGATTTCCTTCACAGTGCAGTCCTGATCCAAACTCAAGTACTGATATAAGCACATCCATAGAGGAACTTCCATTTTTCTTTTGAGTTTGGTTTTTGCTCTGTTTGGAAGCAAACTGAAGAGAAGCAAGAGAAGCCAAAATTAATTTTTCATTTCTTTTGTTATGCCTTGTGTATTTACTAGAGGCCCATATAAATATGTAGACCAGAAACCTAACAAATTAATTGAAATTCTGACGTGCGTGGTACAGCTGCTCTGCACTAACTAACTAGGTAGGATGGGAAAACAGAAGTTGGAATTCTTCCTGATTGTAGACTGCTGAAGCCACTGTTGTTTTGCACTAAAGACACTAATAGTAATGAGTAACAGTAAATAACCTCCACAGTGCCATTCACCAGTAAGTTTTAAAGTGTCTAACAATGAAAGTAAGCAGCACCAAACCAGCTGGAGTTTTTGTTTACTAGGAAGTCCTATAACAGCAAAAAATGTATTCTCACAGTATATCAGAAAAACAAGTGTAAGAATTTTGGCAATCCAGATAGTGTTTTGGGGTTGTTTTTTTCCCCTTAACTGAGTTGTTTATGAATGAATTATTAGAAGATACCAGTAACTTTTATCTTGCAAATTCACTGGCTTCTCAGTATCCTGTTTACCAAAATTAGTCACAACGTATTTGCTTTTTAAAACTGTCCTGAAAATGTATGACTTTCATTTTTATGCATCTACTGAGAATCTAGATCGTCTCATAATGTTTTCAAGCTTACTTTTTGTGCTTAAACATACAGAAAAGAACCAGTCCACTGAACTGAGTTGAAAATTTAATTATATTCAGAGTTCATAAAGAAATAAAAGAATCCCAGTCTCATACAATACCACATTTACTTTTTCTCTCTAAAACAATTCTTAATGGAAATGTAAGAGTCTTGTGGTTTACCAGGAAATTAACCTATATGGGCTGCTTAGGACTGATAGGAATTGAATTAACAGAGTTGGTAGGTCTTTGTGGAATGTATCATGGTACCCCACAGTTCAGGTTTGTAATGGCAGGGGAAATCAAGCATAGATACTTCTGCTAACAGTACCCCAGCTCATATGGAATCAAGAACAGTGTGCTTTCTTGCATTTTGTCCAAACTTAGGTTTGATCATTAGGAGTTAGAAATAACAAAAACAAGGGGAAAAAAGCCAACAGTCAAATTACTAAAATTACATGTTACAATTTCTTTACCGCCATTGTTTCCTGGGAAGTTTTTAAGGAGTTGCACTATACTGCAGTTTCTCACAGGGTGTAAAACAAAGGTGAAAGCAGCGTTTCCACCACATGCACTCACCGCCTTGATCCTTTTAGACTTTCACAGCAATTTCCGTTATGGTGGTTTGTTTTGTCTTGAATGCATTTATAAGTTCCTATTTGAAACACACTAAGCTAATGTTACAGTCATCCACTTTCCTTTTCCTTGGTGGTGAGTGCAGATGCGTTGTCTTGCGTGCCGCGAAGTCCCTACCAGCCCACAGTGCCTCACAGCTTTACAAAGTTGGACAGCAATGGATGCCAGCATCTCTTTTGTAGCTGTTATTAAAGATGCTATCTTTAGCCACAACACTGAAGTTACGCAACTTAATGTTCTGTGTCTATTAAAATATTAATGAAAATACAGGGTTGAAAACAATGAATGTGACCCAATATAAAAGGAAGCGTTTAATCAAAATTAAAATCTTCAGTAATGAAATCTGGCTAGCTTTATGCACATTTGTGTTCATGCTGAGCATCGCCCTCTGTTTCCTTTTGTTAATTCTGAATCAGACTTCTGGCTGCTGTTTTACCACATGGGGAGATCCAAAACTTCATGCACTCCTTCCTGCCAGCAATAAGGCAGACTCTGCTAACAGGCAACGTTTCTCTGATTTTTACTTGGTAGCACTTATTGCACATTAAATACTAACATATTGATCAATTGGCATGTTGCCTTTGAATATCTCATAGGGATTGAAGCCAGAATAAGAGTCCAAATGCAGAAGTACTTTTCTGCATGATTTTACTGTCTTTTGCCATTTACTGTAGCGTATAAATCTCCAAGAATTGCAATTCAGAGTTCTAGCTTGGTGAATTTGGTACTGTCCATTTGCTTACAAAACCATTTTTCATTGTTGTTGCTATTAACTTTGTTACTTTTTGTAATGCTCTAAGTAGAATTTTACAATATTTGAAGCCTTCAGATGGTTGTCTAAATGAAGAGCCATCATTGTAAATCATGAAGATGTCTGTCCAGAGATTTTTCAAATTCTGAACAATAAAAAATGTGAGTTTATGATATTGTGCCGTGCTTCTTTATACTGAGAAAGTAGAATGATTCGTGTCTTAGACTATGCCTGAAATACAACAAATGTTTGCCTGTACCATTTGGGATCTAACTCAAAGCAGTTAGTTGAATTAGATGAAGTCTATATTTCTCTATGACCTCTGTATAAGGCTGTCTGCCATTTTTCCCTGAGGTGATTTCCTGGAATGTTTTCTAAAATCAGCAAAAGTAATTTGAAAAGTATATGATATTTGGCATAAATGTAATTGTGAAAAGGTTTACCTGTTTCTACTGTGGCAATGTGTTGTCAGTTTGCATCATGAATGTTTTAGGAGGTAAAGAAACAAGATAACGTTACCATAAGAATGATATATTCATGCATTTGAACATGCAGAGTTAATTAATGAAACATCCACTGTCTAACTCGGGTATCTCCTGCTGTATAGCAGTCTGGAGAGGTGAGAAAAGACAGTGGAGCTCTGTGGTCTGTAGTTCCTTTCAAGAGAGTAAAATTGTATGTAACAACAACAGAACAATAGAACAGAATAAAAGTGTATGTAATAGTTCAGCAACATTTTTGAGCAATATGGCTTTGCTATAGTGTCTGGCACCAACAAATGCTGTTCTTAGCTCTGCTGTTATTTAGAAATAGCCACTCAGCCATATGAAGTGCCTGCGTCTTGCACCTTCTGACTGATGTTTCAGGCTTGACCTCAGGTGTAATGGGGGAATATCTTTTTCCAGAATATTAAAGAAGTGACTTAGCTGTTTGAGTGTGGTAATGATACTGTATGTTCTCTGGTATTAAAATGTTATATTTTTCAACCACTTTAACAGCATAATGGGGATTTTTTCATGGAAATAGAGTCCTTTCAAAAAACCTTGATGGTAGAGGTACAGTTATAACACGTTAAAATTTGAATGCTAAGCAGAAAGACACAGCTAAAATTGTTGCCTTGAGGCAGGACCTTAACAAAACAGTAGCATAGTGCATATGGAGATTTAGGGCTATGCATACTGCAGAAACATTGTTATCGCAGGCGTGTGAATCTTTATTTCTTTGAAAATGTCTCCTCTGATAAGATTTTGGCTTCTTCAGAGTGAAAGGATGATTATAAGCAATTGTACAAGCATTGGCCATTTAAGTCTTGCCTGTACTACAGAAACAGTGCTGCCACAGTTTCATTGGCAAGTCTGTGGAATAGTTGTATCTCCTCTTTCAACAATACAAGTTAAGACAAATAAGGTTCCTTCAGGTTTGGCCTAGTGAGGGATTTTCCAGGTTAGAAACTATGTGAAGAGAGTCAGTTTTTCACATCTCAAGCCAGCGTAGTTTGCTGTTTGGCAGCAACACCTTTTCAATCAATTGCAGTCTGGCTCCATTTGCCAGTGCCATATATCCTAGCTTTAAGCTCTCATTGAAAACTGGCTAAATGTTTGCTTCTGTCCTTGCTACCTGTATTATTTTTCTCCCTGGAATCATGAGTTACAGGACACTGGCATTTCTGGGTTGGTTCGTGTCTTCTTTCTTAAAAAGGAAAACCATTCTGCTAATGCTAACCAAACTACTACCATTGATAAGTAGTTAAGGAAAACACTGGCATTTTGGTGAAGTGTCTTCTCACCTTTTCTCTTTCATTGTTTGGTCCTTATATCTCTTTTGTCATTTCAGGTACCTCTTTATGCTTTAATTTGGAGGGCCAAGACAAGGTCTTGCTGCAGCATCTTAATCTGATTCTTCTTCTCTATTATAATCTGCTTTGAAGGAAGGCTAGTGCAGCTAACAGTGCATTGCAAACTGGACATCAGAACCTTGATTTGGAGTGTACAGAAAAAAACCCTTTATTTACAGAACACACCCGAATTCTTGGATTTAAAGATGCAAACCCTTCTTTGCCTAGGGAAAACTAATTTGTGATGTCCCAAAGACACAGTTCTTCTGTGAGCTGTGTCTAAAACCCCTTGGTTTGTGTCCATAAGCTTGGAAACCCACTGTGTTAGTCACGCTAAAATTATAGTCTGTAATGAAGCATGATTCAGATAACCCCAAAACTCTAAAATGAAATGTACAATAAAATAACAATAATAGTAATACAAAAGAAAATAACTGTAAATATTTAGGACAAGTGAAGGGAAATTGTCTCTGCAGTCTGTACAAATGAGTCTACTCTTCCAGGAGGTAAATTCTGACTTACAGGTAGTAAATGCCTTGTCCTAGACCATAATATGTGGAAGATGTTGAGAGGGGTCACGTTTTGTACACAGTCAATCAAATTAATAATTAGGTCCCTTCTCCTTATTTATTTTCAATTTTCAATCAACCTAAGGGATACTCTCAGAGTTGCATGCCTGAGGCATCACAGATCCTTCAGGGTTTAATTAGGTTTCCCAGTGCTGCAGCGTGCTCTCTTAGGCCTGTCAGTTACTCTTCTCACAGGAGTTAAAATTACTTTTTATATGACTGTCGTGGTTTAACCCCAGCCAGCAACTAAGCCCCACGCAGCTGCCCCCCCCCTCCCCCCTCCCAGTGGGATGGGGAGGAGGATCAGGGAAAAAAAGGTAAAACTCATGGGTTGAGATAAGAGCAGTTTAATAACTAAAGTAAAATGACATGTAATACTAACTAATAACAACAAAAAAAAAATAGTTGTAATGAAAAGGAGTATAACAAAAAAAAGAGAGAAATAACACTCAGGAAAAGACAAGTGATGCACAATGCAGTTGCTCATCACCCACTGACTGATGCCTGAGCAGCGATCCACCCCTCCTGGCCAACTCCCCTCTGTTTATATACTGAGCATGACGTTCTGTGGTATGGAACATCCTTTTGGCTAGTTGGGTCAGCTGCCCCGGCTCTGCTCCCTCCCAGCTTCTTGCACACCTGCTTGCTGGCAGAGCATGGGAAACTGAAAAGTCCTTGGCTTAAGATAAACGCTACTTAGCAACAACTAAACCATCAGCGTGTTATCAACAGTATTCTCACACTAAATCCAAAACACAGCACTGTACCAGCTACTAGGAAGAAATTAACTCTATTTACAAGATTTGGTCATTTAATTGATTCCCAATTCACCATCTAATTCATTTACACTTTCCTTTCCACACATGGAAATACTGTTACGGGCTGACAGCTACGTTGCCCAGTAAGATGTCTGGCAATACTTAAAGCCCAAATCTTCAACTAGTGAAATAAAATCAGACTGATTGTGAGTGGTTTCTGTAAATTTTTGTAATTATCGTCAGTAACTTTCAGCCAGTTTTTTTTACAGAAGTCTTTTTTTGGAACCTGCTCCTTAAGCATGCATTTCTTTCTATTAACAATTGTAAGTTTCTTAATGACAGTAACGAATGACAATAAATATATTTATTTTAACGTCTTTATATGCATTCAGTATGTTTATTGCCAAATGCCTCCACATTTAATGGCTTTTGCAACATAGCATATTGCTTGATTCAAGCATATCACTTGTTTCAAGCATATTGCTTGTATTTGTCATCAGCACCTTTTAAAAGATGTGATCCAGCAAGTGCAGCACTCCTTGATTTCTTTCTACATTAATGGATTAGAAGCATGCAGGTGTTGTATTTGCTAACATGTATTGCTGAATATAATGGGGAATGACACTTTTTTCCCAGAGATGGTAACTATTGGCCTTCAGTAGATATTAAGATCCCAGTTTGGTGGTGTTGTATAAAAAGCAATCAATCAAAAACATTACTCTTTGGAGAGAATACATTTTAAAACAACTTAAAGGTTATAGTAATTGAGGCAGTACATTTTGTTAACATTTTACAAGTATGATCTAATTTCACTGCTGTTATTTCGTACATCTAACTCCAGCTACTTCATACATGTAACACCTATATTTAACTCTATTTCAGCTAGTTGTGGATTGTGTCTTGGTTCTGTTCATCGGTGCTAAAACAAAGCTATCTTTCTTTGTTGCTTTGACCACCAGTGCTCTTTACTAGTGTCATCAGCTAGGCAGTACTAATAATGTTAATACTAAATTACATAGGTTCGTAACATGATCTTAATACCCCTCCCAGACACCTTTAATCTGTTAGCATTCTTAAGCAGAATGTGGTACCAGATTCAGTAAAATATTTATCAGATCTGCATGTTTGATGAGAAATAGGCAATTTCCCATTGCTGGAAATCCTGCGTTACTGTGGTAGGTAGCAGGAGTGCAAGTTTTCTGAACATATCTTCCCAGAATTGTTTGAAGCATTCTATGTATACCATTCACTCTTTAATTCATTCATTAATTCATTTTCATTCATTCAAGTTAAATAATGCTATTCTTTAGCGCTCTTAATTCCTCCAAATTCAAATTACTGGTAGAATTTCTGTATGCTTCTTACAATGTCTGCCAAAGTCTTAAAAATGTTGTAATTTCAAATTTTAAATAAATCATTGACAATATGAAAGGTTAGGAAAAGAAAGAGCATAATAATAAAAGACAGAACTTAAATTGTTTTAGCATCAAATTAAAAAGAAAAGGCCTTTTAGAATCTCTTCTTGCATTCATTAACCCTAGAATTTCTTCCATGGTGACATCATGGAGGAAGTGTTTATGAACCAGCTGTTTAAACTAAACTAGTTGATATCAGTGGTAGTAGAGTAGAAAAAATACAGCGGTTTTGGGGTTTTTTTTTGCACTTGTTTCCTTTAACTTTGCTTTTTTGAGCTTGGAAAGGAGGTCTTGAAATACAAATATATGTTATGCTGTGATCTCAGTTACAAAGATTGGGGTCAAGGATATCAACACTAACTCATACAAATACATATGAATACTAAGCAAAAAATACCACTTGATTTTAAAGTACTTTTGTTTCTTCAGGCTTTGAGGTAGTGAGGTTTGCTAAAGGGTAGAGTTTAAAGCAGAGCAGGACAGCACTGTATGAATACATTGCCTTGAATGTGTTGTCATAAATGTATAGTCAAAGACTCAAAATTGATCTCTATAGTGATGATGTTAAGTGATGGTCATCACTTTATGATCAGTCTCTTTGCAATGAGCAGTCTCTTGTATCTGGAAACCTATTCAATGTGAATTCTTAGACTGTGTAAACAGGGAAGTCCTGTGTTGTTGGAGGGCTGGCTCTGTGAGGGAGTTAAACTGTTAGGCAACATGTCTGATGTTTATATAGTTTTGAAGCTCAGAGAAGGTTGAAAGAAGGTTAGAGAGGTAGATACTGAACTGATTGGCATCTGCTTGCCTATAGAAGGCTTTTAGTCTGACTGAGAAAGGTGTAGCAAGATCCAATAGCTGAGGTCAAAGTGCTTCAAGGTAGGAATCAGATGAGAACTGAAAATGGTGAAAGTGAGGAGCCCTAGGCAGGCTGGCTGCTAAATGAAATGACTCCCTACCTGTTGGAGGCCTTATAAAAGTGTAGACATCTTTTGAAGCATTCAATACCGTATTGCTGGACTTGGTCGCTGCTTAAAATTATTGCCTGTATTACGTGAATGATCTTGTTAGATGATCGTAACAGCAATTTCTGAGTATTTATAGCCCTACTCCTTCTGTTCCATTTTAATGACTACATACTGTAGTTAACACCAGTGTTAACCTGTTTTTAACATCTTCAGAAAGGAAAAGAAATATTTTTTTTTCAGGGAACCAGTTTTTCCTTTAACTTTACATGACTGCATGGAAACTTTTAGGGGGTTGTCTTCAGAAAAGAATATTTCTCATTTGTAAATGATCAAGTTTTTGGTCAAACCAGATAACATTCTTAAAGAGTTTAATAAGGTCTAAAATACATTTTGGTAACACACATGTTGACTTAAATCTGATCATGCATGCATTTTTTGTTCTTTTTTAACTTGATTAGGTGCTATAACACTTTCCTGTTAGTGGCATGCATGTATTAAAAATGATATTCTGACATCTGTATAAATTTCATGCCAGCAAAGTCTTTAAACAAGGTGCCATAGTTCTGGCTGATGCTTAAGTTAGTTGTAATTAAAATTAAGCACCTGGTTTGAAGCACTGTTCCAACTGACAAGCATCTTATAATATATTTGAATGCCAAAAATCTCTGCTGTGTCTCAGTAAATTTGCATTGCAAGTTCAGTAGGTAGTGGGGAAAAGGGATCATTGCTGGTCCTAAATTACAGGAACTGTTCTGCTTTTGAATAACAGCTCAATCCTGACTAAGAAATAATTAGTTTCTCTTTGATTATGGCTTCATGAGATTAGAACATTTAGATAACCTCCTGAATCCCATTTTTCGTTTTCCTAATCTTACAGCATTTTAAAGCAAGTGCTCATTTTTGTTGTTTTGTTTGTCATATTTTATTAGTCAGATTAAGTATTGGATGGAAATTTTATTTGTAATACTGTTGTTTTGTTGGGGAGGAAAAGGGAAACATTGAAATACTTGTTACATATTTACAGGAATTAAAATAATAGAATTGGTGAGTATTAAAAAAAAATAAAAACTATTACATAGGATTTTTAACAAAATTAGCGAAAAGGCAGGGCAGTGGGCCGTTAAGGTTGCATTGCTCAGCTTTAGCTTGTAGTTTGATGTTAGCACCTTTTTGTTTGCGGGGTGGAAACTTGCTCATTAGCTGAGGTCAGTTGTTTTCTAAAGCAATGTGAGGAATAAGCATTTCTTCTATTTAGTTCACTTTCTTTTTTCCCTATTTTTGAGCCACGTGCTACAATACAAAGAAACATTTAAATTATCTTCATGCTGAAAGAGTGGAAATTGTTGGGATCTCTTCTGTTATCTAATTGTGCGATACTTTGGCTCGCTGATCTCTCTCTAACAAGTAGACTCGCAAAATAGTTGCTTTGTCTGGGACAATGCAAGAGAGTTAGCGGGAGGCAAGTCTGGATGATGTCTTTTATAAGAATTGAAATGGATTAAGATTGCCTTCATCTGATTATGAAACTGCACCCCAAACATCTTCATTTGCCTCTCTTCCTCTGTTCACCGGGTGACCATGGCTGTAATATCTTGGTTGATTAGGGATCCCAGATATATTTTGGTGCATTGCTTTGTACTGATCTAGCATGAAGTGTCTAGACTAGAATAGACCTGTAATCAAAATTTTCAGGAGATTTTCTTATTTTCAGTTCTTAAATGATGCCACCTGTTAAGGCATGATATCTACAATGTATGATAGTAATTAGTGTGTTCCTTACAAATTCATTCTTTTCACGTATTGACTAGAGCTTTCTGGTTGGTTTCTTTTTTCTTGTGTTTTCTTTATTGTCTTTGAACTAGATCACAGTTATTTAATTATAAACTTTAACAATAAACTTTCTTAAATATCTACAGTGTGTATATGCAAAATACCCTTCCCACCTACCTCCCATTTCAGCCCGTAGTGACTCCCTACTCCTTTTCATAGTAGCCAATGAAGAACTTAAGAAAAAAACACCGAATGCTACATTTTGAAAAGCACTGTTCAGGGTTTACACAAAAAAATGCTGTCTCTGCTGATGTTGCTTGTCAATAAAAATTTATTCTCAAGTGATTGCTAGTTCCTTTCTGCTCTGGGAAAGATTCTCTGGGGAAAGTGCAATTGTTTTATTGATTGAATAGTACGTGATACTAAATAGTTGTATGAGTAGTTGACTTTTAAGTGGAGTTACAAAAGTTGTTCTTGAACCTGATTAGTTCAGTAAGCATGGCATAAAAGTGTTTTCAGCACAAACACAGGAGTTCAGAGTTCACACAGCAAGATCATGGAGTTGTCCTAGCTGTGCAATGACAATAATTATGATCATTATTCATTGTATTTTAGAAAATATTACAGTAAAATGTTAGAAAACCTTACCCACAGTATGTCAGAAATGTAGGGGAGGGGGTTATATCTATGAAGATTCTACACTGAATTTGTTAAAAAAAGAAAAAAAGGGAAGCATCCTCTTAATTTATCTACTTTCATTCCAGCTGCATATATGTAGAAAGAGGTGCATGTGGTGAAATTTGACCCTTTAGTGACGGAAAGCACATGCCGAACTGGATTACAAAGTATACTTCTAATATATCTTCAAAAGGAAATGTATTCTCAATTTACAGTGAGCCTTGACTATGAAGGACAGAAAAGAAAAAATGATTTTTTTTTTCAGTAAGGGAAGAAAATTTTACATTTATAACTTCATGCAAGATTGCCAGGGCCTGAGGCAAAAAACAGAGCATGTATCTACTTTACAGCTGCAAAAATAATTACATGATGACTATCTCTGGAGTAATCTTTAATGGATTACATTTTGTTAGCATTTCATTATGTAATGTTAGAGCCAAAATAATTCATAGTAAATGGAAAAAAAATACTTATTTTGATGTATCTATGGCCTGGACCTTTGATGTCCTCCTAAGGCATTCTGTTAAGCATTGGTTAATTTGTGAAAGGTCTTGGTTTACAGACAAGGTACTATGCTTGTAAAGCTGATATAAGACTAAGGAGTGTAGAAATTACTGAAGTAATTTTTTTTTTATTATACAAGTACTGGACTTCTTTGTTGCTTCAAAGATGCTAAAAGCCATCTGAGGTGCTATCTGATAGACTTTCCTCTTAGATTTACGAGGTCTTTCAGACTTGAAAAGCACTTATGGTTTATTAAGATCACTTCACTTGATTTTTTTTTTTTTTTTTTTTTTTAAACTTAAGGGTACTTCTTTTTATATATCTCTGGGCTTTATCCAACTGATACAATCTTCAGCAGTAATAAGAGGCTTCTTACTCGTGGTCAAAACACCCCTTTTATTGTATTGCAATAGAACTGTGGGTGTAGCAAATAAACTCTTCTGCACTTTCATGTGCTGTTGGCACTGGGAACTGAATATATGGGGGTTTTTTAGTAGCTTGGTGCAACTTCTGTTTCTTCTTCTTTTATGTTCTTTAGTTTGGAAAAGTGAAAAAAGGAAGCAATAATATGACCAGTGGCTCCAAGCCAGATCAAGTCTCTATTAAAGTAAATAGAAAAAATTCTTTGACTTCAGCAGAAGCAGTGTCAGCCTAGCCACTTACACTACATGATTTACTGTATCTGGATGGCTTAAGGGCTACTTGGGAACACAAGAAGTTGCATCTGGTTATTAATGCCATATTCAGTATAAACAGAATAAATATATATAAGGTTTTCAGTGTATGTGAGTAGTATTTTAACGCTGCCATAACCAAAATAATTTGATGTATCCAATTTTGATGCATCAATATTTAGGGGAATGTAGTAAGGAAGCTGTAAGAGAATGCAGGTTAAACTTAATAAAGTTTTGTTGAAAGCAGAAGGGAAGCTAAAGGATTGCTCTTTTGACTTAACTTTCTGAATAACTAAAAATGACATCATTCCCCTTTCTGAAAACGTATCATTTCCTATAGATGTAATCTGGATTAATTTTATAGCTGAAAACATTTTCAATTTTCCCTAGTCCATAGAAGGAAAATATCCATGCGTTTTGCTTTTTAGAGAGAGAAATTCCTTGTTCTTAGATGGAGCATGCTTTCTCAGGTTTTTGTACACCAAGCAATAGGTGCATGTTTTGGGCTCTTCTTAAATAAACTTTCTAGACTAGGTCTGTTCGAGAGACCTAGTTCATCCAAGAGAACATGTTCCTCCAATAACATCTCATTGTTGTAGACTAGATGACCTCCAGAGGTCCCTTCCAACCTAAATTATTCTATAATTTCTTCATTAAGAAGAAATCTTATTCTTTCTGTTGTATTAGTTTGTATTGTTAAAGTGATAGAGACATTTTATCCTTGATTATCCTCTTTCAGTACATCAGTATCTCCTGATTCTAGGGCATCCAGAAACCTCAATAATTAAACTGAAATATTTGAAATGTGAGTGCTTCAGTATGGAAGGGGATTGGTAAATTCAGATGATGTCTGGTGAGATCTGCAATATACTTCAGTCTTGTTGGTACACAGATGTTCTTTGGTACTTCCAGAAATTATATCCTGTTTCTAAAACAGTGGTAAAATATTCTGTATTTATTGCTTTTGATTCCCATCCACACTTCTATATCAATCTGGAACTTTTGCTGTTGTGTATTATGTTATAATGAGCCAAGCTGGACACATAGGCCTGTGACTGTAGCTACTGAATGGTAGGGTATCAGAATGTCAGGTAGATGTACTTGAGAAGAAAAAATAGAAGATAGTCCTACTGATTATTGACAGGGCTATTTGCCAATAATCTTCCAAAGCAAAGAACTACAAGTCATTTTTGCTCCCTCCCTTCATTTTAGGTTATATAGCATTGCAGAAAGTAGGTGTGAGAAAGGTATATACCTCTGTCCTAAAGTAGATGACCCATTTGCCCTCAGACCAATTTAAGAGGTCTTAACAGCATGAAAGACCTTACAGAGAGGAATGGTTTCGTGGCAGTGCTGTACCTGCCAATCTGTAAGCACACCCGCATTCCTTAACATCTAACAATAAATCACACCTTGCTTTGAAGCGGCATTAACAACTAACAAACCACTATTCAGTAGTGAATGTCCATATATCTGTGGTCCATGGCTTGGGGAATATATTTTTTGCTGCAGATTCTTGGCACTATTTACTGTTGACACAAGATTGTTGCAGGTAGTGAGAGTGGCAGATACCTTTGTCAAAATCCTGAGAGTCCTTTGGTTGTAATGTACTTTTCCATTACCGTATCTTTTGTTCAGTGTGGATGGAGTAACAGCAGTGGAGAGGACTAGAATGTTATATTTGTTATCATTTGAGTTATTTATTTTTAGATTAAACCTAATGCCACTTACTTGGCAAGACCTAGGAATGCCATTATTCTGTTAAACTGTGTCCCTGTGTAGTAGTCTGCTGAGCACAGTATGATGTCTCTCCTCTCCCAAAAAGAAAAATAATCACATAGCTATTGATAAAATTTGTAGTGGGTGATTGCAGGGAACTAGAGTTTCCTAGGCCTGGGCTTGGCCAAATGATGAGAAAGAACAAATTCTAGTAATGAAGCTGCAATAAAAATATTTCTTTCTATGAAAAGGTAGTAAAATTGACTTCTTTGAAATGAAGGATGTGATCCTGGCTCACGCTAAGGGATGACTCCCAGAGATCAGGAAAGATTTTTGGGTTTTTTGCTTGAAAAAGACACAAGCCAAATGGCAAAGATGAGTTTGGCTGAGGCTGCACAAATGTTTGGCATCTTATAATGTTATCAAAGAACTGGGAAGTTTAGTTAGTTTGTTCATTTTTGCCATAAATCCAGGGATGGGTGCAATTCATATGGCCAGTGGCCAATCTTTAACCATAAACCTTTGAGTTACTGGCAAGCTGACCTTGTGTGTCAGAAAAAGAGGGGCACAAAGCAATCTCTGCTGTGCTTCTCTCCCAGTGGCGTTCTGCCTGAGCAGAAGACATTGTGCCTTCTTCAGCTGTGATAGGAGTCCTGTGCTCACACACTAGGCAGACACTGTGCCAAGTACTGCCAGTGAGGCAGCTCTTCTGTGCGGACAGTCCTATGTCTGTGTCAGCCTTTCACCTCTGTCAGTGTTAGTGACTTGGCTTGTATGGTGGAAGTTAAATATGAGTTGTACATGGGTTTTCTGTGTTACTGTGTGGAAGTACCAGAGACCATTGGCAGATGCCAAATGAAATTCATTAACTGAATTGTTCATTAATGTAAAGTACAATGACAACAGGGACCATTAAAGGCCAAAACAAACCACTTTGCTGTGCTGTTGGCGTATTGTTGGGTAATTTTTTACTTCATTTTCTTTATTCTTTCAGTTCTGCGGGATGACTTCAGACAAAATCCATCAGATGTAATGGTAGCCGTGGGTGAACCTGCAGTGATGGAATGTCAGCCCCCAAGAGGTCACCCAGAACCCACTATATCGTGGAAAAAAGATGGAACCCCTCTAGATGACAAAGATGAGAGAATTACAGTGAGTATAAAAAGTTTTTCAAACAACGCAAAAATCAACTAATCTGAAATTACTAGTCTCTTGAGCATGTGGGCATCCAGCCATGCCGTACTTTCTAGGATCTGTCCTTTCCTTGTTTGGAGGCAACGCTAGTTTGCATTTAGCTTGGAATGCATCCTCTAGTCTCATACTACTTCATTGCTGGATATGCATTTGTTTGTTAAAGAGGACTATGCCAAACCTATGTTCTTCTCTTCCTCGGAGGAATTAGAAGCTTGTGGAAATGAAATTCATTATATTTGTCACTGTCCTATAATTTTCTTGCCTTTTATCCACCTACAAATTTCTGCAACCTATAATATCTTCCTTCTTTGGTTGGAAAGAGGAACAACTAGTAGTCTAGGTGAGACCTTCTTTTGTAATTCTGTTGAAAAGCATCCGTGCAGAAAAGTTGTACATTGTATTAGAAAGGATAAGAAGGCTTTTGGGATATAGTCACATTTCTTTAGAGAGATGATGGCTTATCCTGCCCTCTCAAATTAAGCGGTTTTCTCATTAGAAGTGTTGTCATACTCATTTGTATCTGTAGCTTGCTGAATACAGTGCATGATTATTCAAGAGTATGGATAAACCAGCTTCTCAAATCAGAAAACTATCCTTTTGATTTTTGACATGTGAAACAAGCTAGCGAGCCTAAATAGCTTGAAGAAATGGCAATGAAAAATGGAGTTTAAAAATCATTTATATGCTACCAACATGGTGATACAAAACATCTTTCCATATGGTGAGAAACCATATCATCTGAAAGCACACACCATATAGGATCCTGTTGGTACTGGGAGGATTACTAGCGTAAAACAAGATCGGAGGCACATACAATTTATATACCTCAATCGTATGCTGAAATGAGGGAATTTTTCATGGAAGAACACTTAAACCCCAGCAACCTAAGTAAAAAATTACAATTTTTGTTTGAGATTTAAATTGCTTGTTGTTCCATTTGTTTTTTAGAAACAAGACAAAGCTCAGGCTTTGTAGTTGTGGCGTACATACATTTAAATTTTTAAGTACCCTACCAAACCTATACTGATTGCTGGCTATTAACTCAATTCCTCCACTCATACTTGCTAAGAACTTGCAATTTCCTTTTCAAATCTCCTTCCCACTGTGACAAGTCAATTGACTTGAGATAAAGAGAAGATTCCAGTGCTACTTTTTTTTTCAGGAAATGCTTTCTAAACTTGCATTTTCTATGGCTATAGTTTATTCTTTTGAAGGATTTTCAGGTGTTGCCTCTTAAGTACATTTCTTTCATTGTACATGAAAACTGCTCTTCTCCCAGCTGCCGGAACAAAGACATATCTGGAACAAAAGCAACTGTCACTGACTGGCAGTGCCACCTGTATTTATTAAAACTGTGCTTATGATGGAATAAAGCCCCTCAGTTTGGTTTTCTTTTCTGGTGATTGTATCAAATACTCACCTACATAATATTCTTTCACCATGACATCTGGTGGAGTTATCTTGCGTTATCAGTTTCTGCTTCCAAAAACAAACAAATGAAAATGAGTTTTGATGTAGGTGTAGATATACAGTTGTTTCATGTGCCCAAATGATTGTTTGTTTTCAGAGTTGTAAATTAACAGTGCTGCACTAGTTAGCTCAACTGCATTTGTTTATGTCATATTTGCCTGGCATTGTCTTAAGCAGCACTATTAATATCATGGCTGCTTTCTCACACAGGCAAGAGACTGAAGCTACATTGTAATGCAGATTTGCATCGACTTACAGCTGTAGCAGGATCTTGCCAAGTGGATAAATATGCATTCAGGTGTACATCTTAACAGCTTTGCAGTAACCATCTGTATTATCTTGCCAGTGGCTGGGAGGCAAGGGGAGATTGGGACCTGGAATGGACAACATGCTAAAGGACAGATGGGCAAAAAATGTAAATTTTGAAACCTGACTTAGAATTATTCCATTTCTGTTAACTTATCTCCTTTAGGTTATTTCAGCAACAGGAACATAAAGAATTAAAAGAGTACAACAACTGAAATAAGGATTAAGTTGTTGGGTTTTAAGTGATAGATTTCATTTGTACATGAAATCAACCTTTTTTTAAAAAAAAAAATTTTTTTCATTTAAGTGCCTATATTTAAAAAGAGCATCTACATTCATCTGATGGCTAAATTATCATTGACTCAGTGGGACAAAATTTCAGGTAATATAGTTTACAGGTGTTACCTTCCTCTTTTTTAAGCTGTGAAATTACCAGATCAAGAAATGTCAAACTGTGTGTGTTAGTATTCAATATATATGTAACACCAGTGGGCATTTAATCAGTGAAAATACTTTAGTGGCTCCACTTCTAAAGCATTTCCAGTTGTTTTCATTCTTAAAGGCTTGTTGATCTTTGACTCATTGCCATTTTAAGAGTTCTGTAAGTGTCAAAGGCTGTTTAAAGCATTTCATATTAATGCTTTCCTTTCTGACAAGAGATTTTAAATAAACATTAAGATTGTATTTTTTCCTGGAATAAGGAATGATGCTTGACACCTCTTTTTTGTTTCATATCTATACTTTCTTCAAAAGGATGATACATCCATGAAGCAACCTTATTTTTAATATATGGAAGCTTTTTCCCTCGTCTGCAATGACAAAGTTGATCTTTGAGTCAGCAGAACTGGGCTTTACAGACTGAGTATTAAGGGTGCCAGAGAAACAGAGGTGGTAGCTTGGTTTCTGACAGAGAGTTTGAAGCAAGAGATGTAGATAAATAGCAGTTAAATAAGATCCAAGTTAAGGCACACTTCCTCTGGAATGCAATAAAAAGAAAATACTATTTTGTCCTGGTAAGGTTAGGGAAATCGATATGTTTATGTAGGTGAGATAATAAAAATCAAAGTAGTCTTTGCATATTTTTGGTCCATTTGTAGGGCAAATAAATGTGCTTTGAAGAGAAATAAATTTCTACGTCTTTCAGGTTATAAACAGTAGTGAATGGAACAAATAAGAAATGAAAGTAAGGGTATGGCCACAGCTATCTGTGATGAGGATTATAGAAACAGACATTTTCTTTGAGCACAGCTCTCCCAGTACTGCTCAGTTTTAGCACAACTCAGACTCAGTGTGGGCTCTTCAGTGTACACATGTCTACTGGGTGCATCTGATGAAGAATCATCATCAAAACATTTTTTTCTCTCTGCTCTTGAATATGTTGCCTGTAAACAGTTTTGTCAGTGCATTGGAGCTAAACATGATTTTTCTTGTGTATTCTTTACACCACAGTATGAAAGCATATGCTTGATGTGGCTAATCCCTCTCCATATATTACAAATGAAGCGAGAATGACAGTCTTGCATGTGAAGCAAATGCTTATCTTTAACTTAATTTGTTGAATTGAAAAACAATTATTGTGAGGCCAGAGCAGAACTAGTGCAATTCTGTGCGCATCTAGTTAATTGTTCTCCTGGGATTACTGTGGAATTAAGAATCCCTCCTATAATATATATAGCTGTAAAGGAGTGCTTCAGTGCAGTCCAGTGAATAGCTCTAATTTCTCACTGTGAACAATGTAAAAGTAAAATGTATTTTTCCAATTTCTGAAATGTTCCATCTGCACTAGGAGAGGCTGTGCGACTCCTCTTGGAGCTGAGACACGGTGGAGAAAGAAGATGCAAGGTCTTGTCTATAAGTGAAAGAGAAGGGAGCTCACCAGGGTGGGGAAGTTCCTCATTCTGTTTCCAGCACTTAGTGGTGTTTACGCATTTGGAATTGCTGTCTTGCCAGGTGGACTTCATAGACCTGCAAATTGCTTGGAGCGAGGATCTAGGCCAGGACTCCAGGCTTCTAGGTATCCTCATCAGGAACAGGCCTGCTCCCAGCCCCATCAGTCTAGCCATCTTCTTTGCATGGCAGCGCAGTGTCATTAGGACGTAGACACGTGTTTCAGGCACTTACCTTGGTGCCGAAAGCTGTGAGGTTGCATTCCCTCAGGCTGAGGAAGAAGTGCAGTCAGTCTAGTTTCTGCTGACTGCTGTAATCACTGGGCTTGGTCTTTCCAAATGTATTTTGTCTAGATGCAGTTGGCAGGAGCATCAGTGGCTGCGAGTACCATTAGCAATGACTTGCTTGGGCACTCACAGCAATTGCAGTGAATATTGGCTGTTTGTAAGCCTGTGAATACCTCCAGTGTGCCTCTGTTCACTTCTCAGCCATCTTCCTGTTGTACTCCAAAACCTCCCACTACTTTTCAAATGGTGTCCCCACTGCCTTCCTACCACACACCACTGCAATGAAATTTTCACCTCATTCCACATCCATTTTCTCCGTCTCACAACCTGCCCTTGCATCCACCCAGCCTTTTTCTTCCCCACCTGTCTAGCCCTACTCTTATCATCTGATTACTGCTAACTGCTTGTGTGGAGGTAACAATTTGGAAGCTCAGATAAGCAAAACCTCCTGCTGTATGCTGTAATGTAAAGGCACTCTTCCTTTGGCTTTACTGTTAATGTAAATGGCTGGTGTGCTGTGGTTTGTAATGAATGCAGTGTTGTCTGTCTGCGTTAGGTTTGCTCAGAGCCTCCCTTAAGGAACTGTGTTGCTGCTCCATCTTCTTTGTGAATCCCAAATGCAGTTGCCTGTATATAAGATGCTGACATCAGTAATCTAACCAAGATGGTGGGGCCTTTGAGCATATCTTTAGGCAAAAACTGGCAATAATTACAGACTCTCAGGAGCGCAAAGCGTTCAAAGAGGATTTTGTGGATCTCCCATCTAGATAGGGCAACCTCTGTGTGCTTTTGGATCTCTCTGTCTCAATTTGTCTCATATTTTAGGGGCAATGCCTGCATAATTAACTAAGCCTCAATAAAATCAGGATGCAATCAGAGTGCCTGTAATTATCAATACTTTCCCAGTGGGAGAATGTATACATATCTTGCATAAGCTCCAGAGCAAGTTGATGTTTGAGGCAGGTTTGGAGGTCAGGATTTCACAGCTGCTTCTGTTCCTGCCCCGTGACCAGTAGTAGCCCATGCTTCAGAAAGCTTCCTAATTGTTCACATGAAGTCATGGTGTAGGTGGTAGAAGAAAAAAGCTATGCATACTGAACATGAAATTTTAATAGGTAAAATCTTTTACATATACATGAAAAAGGATGCTGGTACCTAAAAAAGAAATCCTTTGTAATTGAATACAAAAAGCAAAGCTTTTGTGTTGAAACTTTGGTGCAGCACTGTGATTGCAATTTCCCCCTCTTTCGTATTAACTCTTATCTATCATTTATCCTGAATCATCCTCATTTGATTTTTAAAAGAAAAAGCTTGAGAAGCCATTTATCTTTCCTTGTTCAAGTTTCTTAGCTTTTAAGATCAAAGTTACAGGATGAATAATGCATACAGGTTTTCATTCCTTTTTTGTGTGGCGGTCTTGTGACATCAACAGTTGTGAATGACTTACACTCTTCTTTTAGATAAGTTGCAACTTGAATTCTTGATTCCTGTTTTGTTTCCTGGCCCTTAAATAGTACATCACAAATACGAAGCATTTATTGTGTCTTGCACGATGCTATTTTTACACAAGTGAGTGATGAAAATGCTTTCTACAAAATGTGAAAACAAGGCCTCTGATCTTCTGCTGTGGCAGGAGAACCTCCCAAAAGGTACCATCCGCAGGAAGACATTTTATTTATTTGCCCCAGATTTTTTGTTAATGAATTGTCAAAGAGAATTTGATTCATTCTTCTTGGTGGAGACCACTCACAGTCTCATTGTGCTTTGGCAAGTTTAAAACTCCATAAGTGATCCCAACGTGATCTCAGTCATAACAAGAAAGAAAAAAGAAATGGAAGGAATTACTATGCCTATCAGTTAAAAAGGAAAAGAGAAAGGGTTGTTTGTATTGGAGGGAACAGTGGGAAAAGCAGAAATTAATTCCCTGTTTAGGAAAGGGGCCTTTCCTTCCAAAGTTAAATTGCAGTGGGAAAAATTGCAGAGGGGAGGGTGAATCAGGAAAAAGGAAACAAAAACTGAAGAAATTTGTTGCTGCGTGCTCTGCAGGAGTAACAGTCTTAACCCTTTAAAACAGCAATGCTCCTGACACAAACCATACTGTTACGGTGCCACTCCAAATGGATTCAAGATGTTTATCCTTATTTCTTTCTTCTCCATCTCTCTTTTTTTCCTGGCCTCCTCTCTTTTTTCATTAATTTATTAGTTGTTAATCTCTGAACATCTTAATCTCCCCAAATTACATATTTTAGGTACACAGCAAAAGAATGCATATTCCTGTAAAAGATGTAATGCTAATGGTAACATAGTCTGTCCTATGGAGAGCTGCATGAAAGATCATGGCCTGGGTATACAGCACACAAAGCAATGGGGGTGAGGGGAAGGAGGGGAGAAAGTACCTACAGTTCAGGGTTTTATTTCATTTTAATTGTTTTTCTTTTTGGGGGCAGATTAAAGGGCAAGCAGCAATTTCCTATATGCCTCAGGAGGGTTAGAAAGATAAGTGTATTTTTTCTTCTGATTCCCAATATGTATTTGTTGCCACCCAGCAATTTCCTTTCCTCCCAGTCCTTTTTCTTCATTCTGTCTCTTTTTCTCACTCCCTGAGAGGGTTGGCTTCCCACTCTACCTCTCTTTTTCCTTTGTCTGCTGATACCTACAACGGTGACTTCCTCGAGGATCAAGAGTAGTTTTTGTTAATGATTTATATTTCTTCTGCTATTAATATTGCTTCCTCTGGCGACACAACTGGAGCTGCTGTGAGTTAACTTGGCACCCCAAGGGGAAAAAAATGTAAAAGATTGTGAAAAATAATTTGGAACCACACAGCTGTCCCAGAGGATAGTGAGAATGGCTCTAAATCCTGCTGTTTCTTGCTCTTAGTTTTTCCAAAATGTGACATTATTTTTCTGTGTTCACACTTAAAGCTCTGTTTCGGGGTCCCTGTTGCTCCTGCTGGAGCCTCTCTGCTCTCCAGATTCCACAAATCATTCAAAATGTATCTTCTGGATCGTCTGCCTTGTTTTCTGTTCTGACCATGGCATGTGCTTCTGTTGTCTCCTGCATTATCATCAGGGCACCTTTCCCGTCATCCTCCTCAATCCTCTCTGTGTGCCTGCCTTTTCCCCTGCCCTGTCTAAACCACTCGAGTTTCCACATCTGCACAACCACTCTTTCTGTGTTAAGACAAAGAGTTCTCAGGGTATCTTCTGCTACGCTGCTACTTCCCATGTCATTTTTTTATTATTACAGGCATATCTAAGCTCTTTTCAGTGGTACGTTAATCTTTGATTAGCGTTTGTCACATCGTTTCGTGCATTGTTTGTGGATTTTTTGGCTGAGCCCTAAAAAACATTACCTTCTTCTAAAGAGGACCCTGCTCATCTTGGAAGGCTGTAAAAAATCTGACTAATAGCCTGGGCTAACAGAAAGAAGAGAAAATATTGGACATACTTTTATTTTTGTACTAATTTTCCTCTTTCTCTTCTTCCATCCTATTTGGAGTCTTACCATACTCGCATCATTTTTCAGACTCAGCTCTTTGAGACGAAACTTCTCATCTCTGACACATCCACGAGTAGTTTCCACCCCTGACCACAGCTGTTAATAGTGACAGCTTGTATTTCTACAAGCACTGAAGTAAACATGGATTGAAAATCCTAACCTATTACAAGATTCTCTCCTCGCAGCTTTTTGCAGGTTTGCCATTTTAAAGAGCATAGCTATGCAGACTTTGTCAGGCAGATGTGAGCTCATTCAGTTCGCTCTTTGAATCGACCAGAAGCCATATGGCAGCGGTTAATGTGGCGCCGAGCCTGAGCTAATAAGCCCTGCTGAGAGACAGGCTAGATCACTCCGGCACGGTATTGTACTAATATGGCCACACAGCTTCTGTTGCGCTGAGGGTAAGGGCAAAATGAGCTTGCGTTGGCTTGAAGTCTCCACGCACCAAGCCAAAGCAAATGGCCTGAAAACGCCCATGCGGACATTCTCTTCCTTCTCTATAGCTCTTACAGTCGACTGTCCCGAATACTTCTTTCGGGGACAGGATACTTTCTCCATTAGTGTGATGTTTGCTGAAAGAAAATGGCGAGGAAAAAGCCCGTTAGTCAAAAGTGTTTGAGTCATGCTCAATGCCCGACATTGTTCTAATTGGTTTAAATGGCTCATTATTAACCCTGAGTCTTCTATGCAAGGTTGGTGGAGAAAGCGTAGGACAGAGTAAACCATGCATTGGTTCACAGTTGATGTGATGTGTCCTTTCACTAGACATCTCCAAAGTATAATACTGGTCTGTGGAATTAGTGGAAAAGGAAGGAGCATCATGACGCAGGGCAAAAGGGTAGCCCAGTGTCAAACATCTGTGGACTGGGGAGGACACCAAGTTCTGTAGGCTTGTGCTGGCTATCACAGAGACTAGATTTTACATTTAAGACCAAACTGACCTCCTGTGTTCCCAAGGGCCTGGTAATAGCGTAACCTACTGTGTAAGGTTATGAGATTTATAGACTGTGTTCACACTAACTGAAACTACTGGAATTAAAACTCATCATAATTTAGTGTTAGATTAAAAGACTCGTTATGGTCATTTAATTGCTGGCCTTTTAAACCAAGTTATTGCTGATCATATGGTCCCTATAGCTAAGAAGAGTATCTGTTCTGGTTTTTCTCACAACTTTCAAAAATGTTCCTTTGCATCAGTGATGCGCATTGCTTCAGCTATTTTGTCTTCTCACCACTTAAAATGTTAGGCATTAGACATGCATAACTATGGTTTCTCGGTATTGTTTTACCCAGCAGTAGTGAAAAGTACTCCTTTAATGTGAACTAAGTATGTATTTTTCTATGCTCAACTTCATTTCTACTTTTAAATTTAAAAGTAAAGTGAAGAATGAAGTTCTTTTGCAGATACTCTGTGGACTTAAAGGAATTTGAAAACTCCTCATTGAGTCAAAGTTCTCCATAGATTTCTTTTGTCCCTAGTCGTGAACTGATGACCTAGATAGTAAAAGAAAATAAACGCCTGCAGCAAATAGAGTATGTTTTAGATATCTGAGGCATGAGACTTCCACAGGCCTAGACATTAGACTATCAGGATTTTCTTGTTAAAATGGCTTATTGAGAGTTTTGAACCTCTGGGACAATCTGAAATTATAGAAATGGAGCCTGGGAAGCTTCTCCTTAAAAAACAATAAAAAAACAGGTGGTTGTTGTCTCAGACTAGGTTACTTGAGTGATCCAGAGCGTGTAGGACTTTATGATTTGAATGGTTAGGAGCAAAGGTGATTTATTATGCTGAGAAAGTAAATTCTTTGTTTTGTTTGGCTGACAGTCTAGTTGTTGGGGTTTTTTGGGATGGGTAAGGGAGATGAAGAAAGGATGTGGGAGGGAAATTATTTTTTCATTCATTTTATTCTCTTAATGAAAAAGAAACAGTTTTGTTTGGTTAGTTTTTTTAAGCAGTCAGGAAAGGAGCTTTTGCTTATATTACACACTGTAAAGATGAAGATTGGGTTTAGAAAGTTAATTCTTCTCCCTTTCCTTCATCAGCTGTATGGAAATCCTCCATGTAGAGTGTGGACACCCTCTAAGTTAAAAATCCGTTTCTGGAGACACCGTTTTCCCCAGCCCCTTAGGGACTGCTGTGCTGTGTGCCGTCTCCGATTCCTCATCATGAGCAAAAACAATGAGAAGCAAAGCAATATTTGAAGAATCAGACTTCTAAAGCCCTTTATGAATCTGACACACTGAACATTAGGACTCACACTGGGAAGCGTGCACACTGTGTACAGTCAGAAAACACGTTCAGAGTAGAGTTCAGTCCATTGGACGTGGGACTTAGGATCCCAACAGATCGAATGTGCAAAAAAGCACAAGAAATTTTCTGCATTCCGAGGTTCTTTCATGCAGACTCCTGGACCTGTGAGCCTTTTACTTTATTTTTTACTGTATTTATGTTTACTTTATACTCTTATACAGAGATATTTCCATTAGTAAAGCATGAAAGACCTTTTAACACACAAATATCCTACAGAAATCAATGTATTCGTGGCAAGTCTACATCAGTGAAGTGAAGCAACCCAGCTCTTCACTATGTTCACAGTTTTCCAAACACTGAAATCCTCTCCATTGGGGGAGGGGGGGAGGGGGAAGTACATTTTTGTTCTTGAAAGTCTCTGGTGGACCTTATAAATTTGATTGTTCTTGACATTTTTGATATTCCTAGTCGCTTGCACACTGCAGCAGCCACATGTTGTCACTTAAAATCTAAATATCAGATAACTGCTAACTGAGACTTCATTGTGTGTATCATGCTTTTTTTATGAATTAGTTTTGTAAAGTAAAAATGACACTAACTCTAAAAGCATGTTTAATAAAACCTCAACAATCTATGTGCTGAGTTTGCACATATTATGTTCTCATAATGAAAAGAAAAATGTAGAATAAAAATAGTAGAGAAGAACAGTGCCCATTTTTGGAGCCTTGAACAGATGTAAGTGATTAGAACTTCTTGTTTGGTTTGCTTTGATTTTTTGGTCTACTTTTTGGAAGTTCTGTCAGCTTCATTTTTGCTTATTTCACTTTGTTTGGATAGTTTTGCCTTACTGAGTTTCCTGTGATGCTTCTGGTTAAGTGAAAAGTCTAGTCCAAATCACAGCACTTCAAAAATAATAATTTTTCAGTTCTTGGGTTTCTTCAACCCAACAGAGTACTTCTCTCTCTCCAGGTAATAATATACTCACAATTACTTACTGCCAAGTTCAGCTGTTCACCACGTGCAGTAGTGTGGGACTAACATACACATTGTAGCGTGTTATTTCAGACTCCTGTGTAATATTATGGAGGACCAAGTCTGCCTTCTTATGGTTACCCTCCTTAAAAGAGAAAGAAAAAACAGCTACTTTCTTTCCTTATCTGGCTGTAGGACAATTCTTGCTAATACTCATGCTGCATTGAGCAATTAATTGATTTTTTTTTCCTCCTGAAAAATTGTTATCTAACAAGAATCTATTTGCCACATGGTCACATAAAGATTGTTCTTTTATTTAACGTGGAAGTGTGGGTGGTTAGTTATACTTGGATCTAATTATACTCATTTTCTTCTAACTCAACAGCTTTGCTTTTGCCTCTCTCTTTGCTGCTTTTGTCAGTTGTCTACTTGCCTCTGCTAGGCCTCCTGGTTCTGGCTGCATGGGGGAGAATAAATTACACAGAGATAAGAGGGGGGAAAGTCAGTAAGTTCTTCCCCCTGTATGTTTAAGGGAGAATAAAACCCACAAACCTTCCAGGGAAGATAATGCTGTTTAAAAAGTAAAACTTGAGAAAGTGAAATGCTTTCCTGGTGTATATCTTGAAATATTTTTAGTGCTACGTGGAATATATTTAATTTTGAAACTAGTCATAGAGATGTATGCTTAAGTAACTTTGCCTTCCCTCACAAAATGTGAAGTTTGGTTCCTTGAACAAAATGATTATGACTCAAGATCCCTTAACTGTAAGTTTGTGTATTTTGCATCATTGCTTTTCCAAGTGGCTAGGCCATTCAGAATGCCAAGTTTTTGAAAGCGAAAGATGTTGACATGATGGCTTGGGCTTCCCTTCATCACAGCCCACATTTCAGACTCTGCAGATCTTGCTCTTCCCATTCATCTGAAATCATTTGTCTCTTAGGACTACTTTGAACTCTGGTGTTCAGTTTGACCATTTCTCTTGGAGTAAGACCTAATGCAAATCAAGTAGGAAAAAAATTGCTTATTCAGGGTGAAGTGTTACCACAGAAGCTGCAGGTATCTGGTTGAAGCTATTTTATGGTTCATGGTAGGTATTCCAGGAACGAGTGGTTCTGCGCTCTGGCAGACCTGCACACTGAACAGAATTAAAGATGAGCTGGTTTTACCATGAGACTATCCAGTCATTGCAACACGATTTTTAAAAGTGAGCTGCAAAACATTTTCCTACAGAGAAAATTATTGTACAGTAAAGGAAAGATTGCCTTGAGGTAGAAAGTCTGCAAGCTAAGCAAAGCAGATTGCTGGGCTGCTGCAATCTTCCTGTGTGATTTTGGGCAAGCTTTGAAGTTGTTCAGTACTTCTTATTCAGCATTTCATGAGTCGTGGGACTGAATTCATTCATACGTGTAAAGCAGCCTGACACTATTGCAACAAAGCTGTGTTGTGCCACTTTGCCAAAGTGCAAAGTGTTATTACATCCTAAATCATGAATAGGCTCTTTTTTGTAGACAAAACAGTAAAGTAATATTCTCACTTACATACTCAGGCCATGCTCCACTCTAGGTGTTTGTGATTGTATAATACTTGCAGGATCTAGCCCAGCTACAAATATTTTGAGATTTTCTTTTATTTTAAAGAAAACATCTCTTTACCGTCCAAGTTATATACTGGTGTCAAAGTGGTTTTGAAATTATTGTCCCTTGTATTCAAGGATCTCAAAAGTTCATTAATAAACTAAGAATGTCTTTATAGTAGGTACTATGCACGATTATAACTCCTGGGAAATTTGCATTCACAATGACTATGGTTAGTAAGTTTCATAAAAATACACTTTGCACACATCCTGAACTCTCAGTGTGAAATTCTGGCATTACTGAAATCAGTGTGAGTATTATCATTGTCTTCACTGAGACTAATATTTCACCCTTTCCAAGAAAGTATATAGTATAATTTATAGCAAGGGAGAAGCCCCTTTTTGAAGTGCTAAATCAGTTGACATTCTCAATCTTTTTGTTGCTGCTGTTGTTACTGCTTTACTGTTTGTTGTTATTGGCTTGTTTGTCATTAAGTTACTTTCCTTTTGCCATCTGGAGTTTTATGGACATACTCCATATTCATTCTCATTTTTGTCCTAATGAGACTTTCTGCTAAGAAAATTTCTGTGTTGTATGTCTTGCCGGTATCTTTTGTGTTTGTCATTGTTAAATATTAGGAATTGCCCAACTGGAAGTGACAGCTGTTACTCTACCTTTGTCATCCAAATTCAAAGGCTTTGGTGGTATAAGAGGTCATCTATTGTATCTGTTACTCTTGAAGCTAACAATTGTAGGTAGTTGTAATGGGTGTTTCAGTAGGAGGAGAAACCTTACTTTTAGCAATCGGGACATTTTAAGTAGGACACGGGGAAATAACTTCTAAAATTTGCAAAATTAAGAGTAGCTGGTGCAACCAGAGTAAATAAACCTGCGAGCCTGCTTTGCTAATTATTTCCGATTCAAAAATAGAAGGTAACCTTTGAAAATGTTTGCTTTTAGGATTTCAGCTGGTGGTGATCTATGTTCTCCCTACGTTAATCATCTTAAGAAAGGCCATTTCTTCTACTGCTATGAATATAAAGTTCAAGAAAAAGGCAGTTCTTCATCTTTGTAACATATACGTTTCTTAGACTGCAGTGTCAGTTTTACTGTGCTGCCCTGTCAACGAGTCTCAAATTCACCTTGAAGGATCACCCCCAGGGATGCCAGCTGAACCTTTGACCCTTCTGTTCTGACTGTCACCAAGGTTAACACATCATTACAGCTTGTGATGTTCGGGATACCTGTTCATTTGGAGCCTTTATCAACCTACAGTGTTTCAGACAACTTAAACAGAAGCCTCAGTCTCTCATTGCTTTTTCATAGGAGTATGTTTTCATGATTTTTGAGAATGAATTATATTTCTTCCTAATTTTGTGTTAGAATAGATGTGAAATTTTAAAACTTGCAGATTTATCTCTATTTTTCCTGAATTATTAAAATAACAACTATATGGCTATAAGCAAAAATAAAAAGATGAGGAAGCATTTTCTCTTTAAATTTGAAAATGGGCAGATTCATACCTGAACTGTTGCTTAGAGTGCTACATAGCTACACAGTGGTGACAGACAAAAGGACATCATTAAGTATTGGCTTTGTGGGATAAGTTCTAGCTACTGACAGGTTAAGGACACTTTGCTTATTTGGAATTGTCTTACCAAGGAACCATGTTGGATAATTAGACGGTTATAATTAAAATGGGTTTTGGTTTGCTAACCCAGAAAATTATATTTGCAAATACTATTCTTGTCTGTGGGACTGATATCTAGCCAAGGGAACTCTTTTATAAGAGAATTCTGTTAACACGGATTTTCCAAACATGTATTAAAATATTGTTTTAATACATTGTACCCTATAAATGTGCTCTAAGCAGAGTTCATATTTTTTTTCCAAGATTGTCCTCTGATAAAACACATAGGCCATTTGATTGGCCAGATCTACTTCTGGATACTGTTAATGTCCATCAGTTTTGTGTTCATGAAATAACAAAAGGAATAAATACCAAAATGAGTTTTATTCTCTCTCCTACATTGTTTCAAATTACTTCCACATATTCTCATTGGAGAAATGACACTAGCTAATGTTGAAAAGTTTTATAAGGTAAAGATGACCTATTCGTTCAGGTGCAGTGGAGAATGCCAATGCAATTTTTGTTTCTGCTAGTGAAGAAGATTACTTTTAATCCCAAGCAGCACATAGTCTACTAGGTTTAACTTTGTATTTCTTCCTCCTTACTTTCTGCAAAATGCAGTCTTTAAAATAGGTCTACAGGCATTACACCTAGGTACCTATATGCAGCATTCAGACTATATGCGAAGTTATTCTGTGTCCACTTTACATTCAGCTGAGAGAGTTGAGATATTAATGGGACAGTGTTATATCCTTTTCTATCCTCTCTATAAACACTTTGAACACAATCTTTTAGGTAACAAGCCTTAAATCACTTACTCCTTTCGGTTAGATTTATGTAATTTTCCTTCTCTTAGACTTGTCTGGAAACCTAAAATAGTCAGTGTAACAGCTACACTAACTCCAGTTAGGTGTGATCCAATGGTTTTTCCCTTTGGAAGCATTTGAACAATAGTTGACAATGCCACAAAAGAGGTTTCTGAAAAGTATTGTTTATTTAACCACACGATCATACAAAAAAAGAAACAACACTTCAAAGCACTCTAATATCTATGTGCCTAGCTGACTAATTTAGCATCTAAAATTTCTTTCCAGTGGAATCCCATATGTATACCTTCTTCCAAATCCCCACTTAATGAGCTTCTGGTCTTCCACTCCTCAAGAAAGTGTGCATGTCATTAAATCCCTCTTCCTGCTTTGGTTTTCACCTCCTCCTACGTCTCGAACAGAGTTGCTTCTTTGGGCTACAAGTATGTCAGGCTCAGCAGCAGCCCCGTCCTCCGCTTCAAGGTGAATTTCTCCTAAGCATTTGTTGAAAAGTTACAATTAGGATCATAAGCTCATACCTTTGTGGTATATTTCCAGGCAATCCCACTAAGAAATTATCTTGCTGTGTGAGCAGAATCAGCCTAGATCAAAATATAAGACATTACTAAAGGCAACTCTAAATACAGAAAATATGATATTTTAATGTTCTATGCATAAAATGGCCTGCATATCAGATTGTTCTTTGCATGGATGTTTGAAAGTGTCAGTAATAATATCTATAGTACAGCATTTATGTTTTAGTTCTCACGGGTCTTGAACAAAAATTTGGATCTAATAGGTTTTTACAGAGTTTCTGTATTCAGAAATTTAAGAATATTTAAGCTTTTTTCTGAAATATAGTAGAAATATTCATGTTATATTCTACCAAACATTTCTTGCCAAACTTTAGGTCTGGGGAAAACATGTAGCATTTCATTGCAATCCACTGGAAATGAATCTCATCAAAGGACAAAACTTTTTGAGATTCTATGGTACTTCTGTCAAATGTGTAGTAACACATGGAACTATTTGAAAGGTGAAGAGAATCATTGGAACACTTTTTTTCCATCTATGTCAAACATTCTCTAAAACTATGACTTTTCTGGTCATGACTGACTTCCATTTTCAGTAGAATTTGGCTTTCTTTTTTCTTCAAAAAAGTCAACAATATGGCTGTCTTAGAAAAAATGTGTATGAAGTACGTGAATTATAATCCCTAATAGTATAATGCAAAGTAGAATGCGTAGTTGATGAAGTCTTCATTCAGCTGACTATTTTGTTTTTATCCTTATCATACTTGAGGGGGTTTAGAACTTTTTCCCTTAATTTCTGTATGTTTATTCAGGGTTTGAAAACCACACTACTAATCTTCCATTAAAAATGAATTTGCAAGGGTAGCAAGTAGCATTTCTTTACCTTTTCTGAACATAAATAAGCGAAACCAGTGGATCCATGTTGGAACAAACATGTCCTCTGAAGATGAACGAGGGTGAACTTTACTGTTAACAAAATTTTCTGTAAGATTATACCTTGGTGCATCAGGATACTGATGTGATCTACTGAAATTTGTTTACATATTGCAGCAGGGGTTGATCCTGTTAATTTTTGTTTGTGTTGGAAAAGGAGGCAAGAAGACTAAGAAGCTTATTGAGAAGGTCTTTTGTTTGCATAGATACTATCAAGACTTTAAATACTGTCTTCCGTGCTTGTTCACGTATGTCAACTTTCCCCAGCATTCTTTAGTGTGTGTTTTTGCATCATTTTCCTTACCTTTCCTTGAGGTGCATCAGCATGGGAAGGAAGTCAGCAAAGGAAAAATTTGCAGTAACGGGAACAACACAGAGAAATGCCAGTCATAAATATTTTTCCTAGAAATATTTTTGTGTATTTGGGGCACTGATTGGAGTCATAGAGTGTCTCAGGAGTGGTGAGTTCAGACCTTGGTGGGGCTCCAGCTGAGGGCAGCTCTTACTCGTCCCATTTGTAAATGGTCCCCGATCAATCAGGATGGCACTCAGTGTATTGCATGCCATGGGCTACAGGCAGCACCTTTTGGTGATCTGCATTCAGGACCAGATTTTGAAAGTGGAATTGCAAACTCGACTACCTGGACATGTCAATATGTCCATCTGATAGTCAGAAGTGTTGACTACCCCTTACCTTACCCAGCAGCCAAGGACTCCTAACTTTTGCCATCTGCTTTTGAAAAATTTGGCCAGAATGTTCGGTAGATGAGTCTTTTAAATGCAAAAGTATATCTTCTTTTCTGTTTGTCATGCTAAGTAGCTGGCAGAGAAACAGTAACATCTTTAAAAGTTAAGTGTTTACTTCAGACTGAATATTTGGGTTCGTATCTGTTTTGGAAGCATAGAAACATGGCTGTTTCTGTGTTTTTAGGGAGGAAAGTTTACTATGGGAATGCAATTGCAGTTTTTAACTTCCTGTTGCTGTCATAAAAAAGGTAACTTGTACCAAAGGAACTGAAATCTGATCAGGTAACACTTTCCGTTTTCTGTAAAGATCACTTCCTATTCATTATATGTTTTTGCACTGCTCACACAGAAGACGTCAAAGCTGCTTATTTATGTTAGGATAGTACTAGTTTAAAAAAAACCATGCATGCAGCCACAAGAAAAACTGGGAAAATGAAAGTGCCGAGTAATTTCAATTTCTCTGCCATTTCTACAAGCCCATTCCACCAATAGCAGACTGCCACAAACAGGAGACACTGATTTCCATACAGAACTTGGACAGCTGGATCATAGTTTACTTTGCTTTGTAAATACAAATGGAAAAAGTCGAGCAGCTGATATTTCCAGTGTCCAGAACAGTTTCTCCCCCCTTCCAGCCACTTTCTTTCTCTCCACCTTTTCCATTGGTGCAGTTTACAATACCCTTTTAACAACAACAATTGTGCCAGAAGTTTAAACCCACAGTGGCATCTGAGAGGAATAGCAAGAAACTGCTGCAAAGGAAGCAATTATCCCAGCAGGGCTCCAGAGCCCCCCTGAATAGCTCGAGCAGCCCCCAACCACGAGCAGACAAGGCAAGGGAAGAGGCACCATTCTTCAGGCTTCAGTCTCTTCATTCTCCTTGGCTGTTCACACTGTAACCACTTCCATTTACACACTGAGCAATAAGCGGTTCACTGCTCCAAAGGCAAGGGCTGAGCGGGAAGAACTGGTAGGCAGCCTGTTCCTGCTGACGCTGGAGCCGTATTTCTCCATGGTGAGCCTAGCAGTAGCCCACAAACAACAACTCTCAGAGGGTATCATAATTAAAGATGGTGATGGGAAACGTGTGAGCATCAGGGAGCAATGATCCCAGTACATATAGAGAATGGGAAGAGGGTATGCTTTGTTCTGCTTGATTGCAACCTGTGCTGGCTTATTTTAAGAGTTACCGAAACTCCAAGTAGCTCCTGGCTTCACTGTCCATTGCTAAAGATCAGCTTATATTGTATAGTCTCCTGTGGCAACAGAGGGCTGAAAATTTGTGAACAGACCGAGATCTGCAGGTCACTCACTGCCTGTTGAGTTTCTCTGGAGGATCTAAAGTTGAGCATGAAAATAAAAATAATGGCACTGGGCTGCTGTGTGGGCTGGGGAAATTGCGGGATTTGATCTTTACCTCTCTATGCATACGTTCTCCTTATTCTTTGTAAGTTTAAATTTTAGCATCTTCCAAGCAGGGACCTTATCTGTAGCTGTAAAGTCTAGCCCAGTGGCTTTTCAGTGTTCCTTCAATAAAAACGAAAGTTCCAGTCAGATTTGCTTCCGGTTGCCTGTGACTGCAGGTTTTTACCTCAGTCCTGTAGCACAAAGCTTGTGTGCAGACCACAAAAAATACTAGGAAATCTGTGATTTATGATTTGCATGTTCTGCAGTTCCAAGAGCTGCAGTGATCACTGATGAAAGAGTGAAATGTGGCAGATTAATATATGACTTTTGTGTTTAAATGTTTATGAAAAATGAACAATGTGGTGCATGTGTTCCTTTTTTTGACAGTGTTACACAAATGATGTGAAAGGTTTAATGTTTTCACAACTTTGTATGTCCAGCATAGTCTTAGTATAAAAGTTAGAGTTCTACTAAGCTTAGGCTCAGTCAGAGATAAATGCAATAGAAACTTAACTCAGGTTTATATGCTTTTTTTGAAGTGTGGTCTCATTTCCATGGCATGTCATCTTGGTCAAAAGTCAGAGAATTAGTAATTTTTTAGTTATGTTAGAAAACATTTTGTATTTTTTCAAGGTTAAATTTTGCAAAATATTTGTGTATTTGTAGTGTTTAATTGGTAGGACAACACTTCTTTGGAAGTAAACTTGATTGTAAAGTTTCGAAAGAAAATGTTTTGAATGAGAAGTCAAATCTGTCTCAGTTTAAAACTGTTAAAATACCAACTTGGAAATGTGTGAAAGAATCCACTGCATTTTTGCCACCTGTGACAAATTTTATGTGCTTAGTTTGCTTCTCAGTTTGTATTCTATGCCATAAAGGGCTCAGGTTTGCCCCCAGAAGAAGGCAGAAATTCCTTCTTCCCTTGGGAAGCTACTGTGCCAGCTCCAGGGAAGAAAGCTTTCACAGGCAATCGAGTGCAGGAAGTGCAACGGTCACGGGAAGGATCCGGGAGCCTGTAATTCGCATCCCCTTCAGTGAGGAGCCAGCAGTGGACAGCCAGTCTGAGGGGGATGTGCCCTCTCCTTGAGGCAAGTGGGAGTCCGAGCCAAATCGGCTGCATCTCAGAAGGTCACTGAATGACTGAAGCCAAAGCTGAACATAATGACCCACTGCACAGACCCATGCCAAGAGGAAAATTTTGAATAATTCTTTTTTATTTCTATTCTCTCTTCTCAGCCTGTGATGATTTTGTTGTTGTTGTTTCACAATTGTACTTTTAAGTCTAGGAGAACCTTGATTTTGCATATTAAAGCCTTTCAGTTTCTTGTGGGAGCTCATCATAGAAGACGACCTATTGAAAGCAACCTGAGTCCTGTCAGAACAGTTCCCTTTAGAAGACCCTATATCAGGACCTTGAAAAATCCCATATTTTGGCATGATGGCTGTGAGAGATCTGCACTCTGAGAAATGTCTTTCATCAGATTACAAGTTCTAGTGAAGTTTTATCTACCCGTGCTTCTAAGCTTTGAAGTTGAAAGGCAGGACTCTGCTGTTGGAGACTTGTGCTCTGCACAGGTCCTCTGTCCTTAGGGGAAAGTAGGAAATTTCCTATCAATGAGCTACACCCTATGATATCAAGTTGTCTTAAATCCATGTCATTGTCCTGCCAACATTAACTCCAGCCTCAGTTAATTGTTGTAAGACAATGTTGTTACAACAATGTTGGTCAATACCTACAATGACAGTTAGGAACTGAAATCCCCGTGAAATCAGCAGCAGAGTCCCTAGCCCTCTGAAATGACATGGTGGTGGTACTCCTTTCCCCTCCACCCCCTCGGTGCTGTCTGCAGGGTTTGGGCATACTCTGCAGCGTGCAAAGTCACTGCAGAGTCTGGTCTGGTCGTGTAAATGGGCCCCTGTGGTCCCTGGAGAGCCAGTCTGAAATGGCCCTTGGCTTCATTCTTGGTGACTTTTCGACACAGCCCCGCAGAGTGGCCTTGCTTCTGTCTTTTGCAGTGTAGGCACTCTCAGTGGGAAATAGGCTGCTAAATTCCTCTGTAGATTTGGGCTGTGTTGTTTCTTTTATGGTTACCAGGTAAGAATTTTTTATATGTTTCAAAATTTGTGGTTTGTTATGATTATTTTTCCATATTACATTTGTGATACTTTAGGTAACATAATTAAAAACTAAGAGATTTTGTGTGGCAAATTAACCCCAGCTGGTCTGGGATTTTATCCTTGGAGGTGTGTAAATAACACGGTGGTAGTGATGCTTAAAAGAAAATTCCTGTGTAATAAATACTTCAAATCATCTGTCTTGCTTAAGGGGAGAGAAATGAAGACATACCAGACACTGAGTTCAGTTCAAGTTCACCTTTATTTCTGATTTCAGTCACTGATTGCAGCAAAAGCTAGATATGCACCAGTGCATCCAGGGGAGATTCATGCATCAGGTTAAATTTACAGTTTTATAGAAATATCGTAGTTGTCATTACAAACACGTCATTCCCATGTTGGGCTCAGTTGGGCTTTCTTTGGATGTTGCAGAAAGTTTGGTTAGTTCCATATATTTTTTACCAACCCGTAGAATGTACTTATGTGTTACCCATTAGTTTAGTTTGGTGTGTTTTCTGTACTCAGTAAATAGCATTGTGAAAAACAGTTTCTGAGGCAAGTGTTTGCTACTTTCTTTTTTTTTTCTTTTTTTTTTTGAGATCTTGGTAGAGCTGGTTTAAGGCCATGAAGGTAGTTGTAACATGCTTTTGTTGTAGGAGGATTTTAATCTTGGTTTATAATAAGAAAGGAAGTATTACATAGTAAATGTTTTGTACTGTAGCTGTGAAAACATTTGAGGAAAGTATTTTACTGGTTCAAATATTTTCATATAAACATAGCTGTCTGTTCAGAAATTAGTTCTCATTAATGTGAGCTAATACGGCCTATTTTGAATTAAATCTTCCTTTGTGATTAACAAAAGCCAAATGTTTCTAGAAAGTAAGTTTGGGATTGTTACAATTTTAAACTTTTGAAAATTGTATATGCTGATGTATGGATTTTTCTTTTCTGAAGTTGATTTATGACATTCTGCATATATCTTGTCTGTTTCCACTATCTTGTTAGTTGGGTGAAGTATCAAACACATATGGTAATTCTGATATTTGGTATCTTGTGATAATGCCAAGGACTGAATAACCCTCAGCTGCCTCTGAAGTCACCAGATAATTCAGGACACAGATAACCCTTAAGCCTTTGTAGATATCCATCTTCTTGTAGATACAGCCATTAATAATGAGGCCATAAAAGAGGGGAAGGCAGTCTCATGAGCAGACTTGAATCCGATTCTGACTCTGATGTGTCCTGGCTGGATTGGCAGGGGTGCCAGAAGCAGCAGCTTGAATCAATTGTCATTTTATCTACCTTAAATGCTCTTTCTTTTTAAGTAAAGCTATCTTCCTATGCATTTTGCACCGTCCTTTATAGACTCTACCTTTAGGCCTGTCATCATTGCAAGACTGTTTTGTTGCTCTGTATGGTAGGGGGGAGCAATTGACTTGCACTTTGTCATGACAGATTTACGGCACAGGAAGACCACTTGAAAGTGTATTTTAAATTTCTTTCAAATAGAATTTTTTGTGAGTTTGATCTGGAGGAGGCAGCATGTACCTTCCTGGGGTCCCAGAGAATGGAACCGAAAGCAGGACAGACTCCTCTGTCTGAACTTTGAAGTTGAACAAGAACAAACTTTAATCATTGTTGAAGACCTATTCCAAACACGTTTTGATGTCTAGTGTCTGATATTTAAGCATGCTGTAATAGGTATGGAAGAATACATGGGATTCACAAGGCTTGGAACAAGATACACATTTTTAAATAAAAATCTAAGATATGTATTCATTTATACTGCTTTTTACTCAACTTCATTAAAACTGCAAAGTTGTCTTCTGTTGCTGACATTCCATGCCTTACAGTCTATGCTACAATAATAAGTCATAATGTGGACATACTAATCTGTTTTGGGATGCTAAACCACATAGAGGGAAATGAGCAAACTCTGTGTTTCCTAACTAAGAAATAAAAGCTCCATTTTACTTGTATCTATCATTTGTGACACTTAATTACAATTGCCTGTACTTGCCTTGTTCTTTAATTGTTTTATTGCCATTTATGATTAGATGGTATGCTTTTAAAGCAAAGACCACATCTGACAGGTTAATATCACATGCCCGTCACATTTCATTTGAATAAAATGTGATATTATGTATGCTGTACTGTTGAAGACTGAAATACATGAAGTTTGTGATATTACATATGCAGAAAGCCTGGCTATACAAACAGAGGTCAGTATTTCACTCTGCATTCTAAATTTCATTTTCTTATGGATTTAAGTTTGCTTTAGAATTATTTTGCAACAGAGCAGATTTCATTTATTAAATAGAATGAAACTAGGAGCTAAAAGAAAGTTAAAAAAATGCCAGTCACCTTCACATTTGGACTTCCCAAGCATTTCTCTCATGGCTTCATTCTTTCTCATATTTCATAGCACATTTCTGTGAAAAGTAAATGAATCACCCACATATATAAAAATATTTCTTAACACAGACAGATGGGTATGGATTTATACATACAGAAATTTACACATGCAAACACAACACGCATAGGTATATAAAATATAGTCTTAGAGTAAGTATATATATGTGTACAGCTATACTGAATACTTGGTGGTATGTTGTAGAACCCTTGGGTAAGTTTTTATGGATTTGATTTATTGGCTGACCGAGTTGATTCATTATTTGTATATGATTTTTTGCTGCTGGGTGGCCATAATTTACGATTCTGGACCTAGTTAACTCTGTGGGTGCCTAGAGTTTTCTGTATGAACATCTCCAACTATTGTTTAAAGAAATAAATGAAGTAGACTTGCTTGAATGAACAATTTACTCATGAGGAGCAAAATATGGTCAGGCAGGCAGGTCATAGAAAATAGCTATCAATAAATCTTTGTAAGTCACCATGGTATCATATATTCTCTTAACGTACATACAACAATCCATACGTGTTACAGGCAACTAAAGATCGTCTGTGAACCGCTGATCACGATCTTTTTCTCTCATCAGTATTCAGTGCTATTCTTGTATTCTCTACTTGCACAGCCCTGATAAATTTGCTCGTAGGCACAGAACAGAACAAAATT
Source organism: Gymnogyps californianus (assembly GCF_018139145.2). Taxonomy (NCBI): domain Eukaryota; kingdom Metazoa; phylum Chordata; class Aves; order Accipitriformes; family Cathartidae; genus Gymnogyps; species Gymnogyps californianus. Next base: position 112,176,701 of record NC_059471.1, on the reverse strand, counting down.
CTGAAGAGGCATGAAAAGTCAAAAAGTGCCTTGGCATCATTTCTGTATAAATGAAACATGATACTTACTTCCATCTTTTCAAAATTGGACTTAAAGCTTTGGCAGTTAGCAAAGCAATTCTTTTCCCATGATATGCATTATCTACCAGAGTAGTGTAATAAAACTGTTTGCTATATCTTGTTTACTGGGAAGAAAGGACTTCTCCTTGTATTCAATATGGTAACAACTCTTCTGGAGGTTTGGGATGAAATGTTACACTGCCTGTCACTTTTTCAAACTGTTATATCATTTGCTACTATAAAGTCCAGCTGGTATATTCTGGGGCAGGGGCACAAATATGAGAAGAGCCCAAGCACTCAAGTTAAAACGCCTTGATTAACTGTTAAGTATCCACAGACTAGGAATAGTTCTAATTTGCAGGTTTTCAGATACTGCCCCCAAAGGTGATTTGGCTCTTTAGTAGTCTAAATACTGGATATGAACTTACAGTACTGGACTTACTGGATATGAACTTAGTAAGACAAAGAAATGTAGCAGTGATTCTTTATGTGTTCCTACAAAAATTCACATGCACGTATTTTGTTGTGTACTTTATTACTTAAAGCCATTGGTCTACAGTCCATAAGTATTTCTAGGATTTCCTATTGAGAGAAAAAGGGGCAAACATTGCACATAGAGAACATAAATTTGTCATAGCTACAGATTTGATTTGCAGTGCCTTGTTAATAAATAGAAGGGCTTGAGCAATCTTACTGATATGGTGGGTACCTAATTGTTAAAATTTAATGGAAAACTTGGGTAGTGACCCAACAGCGAAAGTACGCTTTCTTCTAGCCATCTGTGAATGCTCTAGTTACAGACATATGTAATTCCACATGCACTTGTGGTACATTTTATTGTAACTGTGTAATTCATCGCAATTTAATGTGGCATATCCATCATTGTAGCTAAAGTCCTAAACCCTTCTGTTTTAAGGAAAACAAACAAACAAAAAAATCAACAAAGGAAACTCCTAGGAAAAATAAACCAAACGCATTCAGAATTCCATCTTGGAAGCACAGCTTCCTTCAGTAGGCATGTCACATCTTTGGAAGTGTGTCTCAATGTCCATGAGGGAATGTTTCCTCTGCCTCTCCTTCCTTATGTAAATCTGAAATAACTTGGAAGAAAAGCAGCTTTCAATGATTTTTTTAGTTGTTCAAATGTTTCTGCTTTAATGCTTCTCTCCATCTATGCTTTGAAGAGAACCTTGTGGTGATTCCTAGAAGAAATTCCTAGGATAGTTTTTGCTGGAGGTTACAATTTGTGCAAAATACACAGTTGTGTCATGTTGTAATGGGTTTGAATGGGATTTTCTTAAGTGCTAAAATCATAGAGGAGCACAAATGCTACTGAACGTCAGGAGGACTTAAGCTCTTAAGACATGTATGAAAATCACTGCTTTCAGTTTACATGGGTTTGAAATCATCAGCTGAGTTGATAAATTCTTGTGATATGTACATACATTTCTTTGTTAAATCCACTTCATTCAATATTGATATACGTAAAAAGTATGTATTTCTGCATATGTATCTGGATATACAAGTACCCCAAAATGCATGTGGAAATCTTTCTAAAATTGTTTTTTAAAATCCTTTGCGTAGATTAATTGGAAAGAAATAGCTTTCAGTGATTTAGGAAGAGGTAAAACAGGAATAAATATAGATAGACTTCTAGTTATATTTTACATTCTCTTCTCATGCTTACCAGTTCAGGTGGTCAACAATCAAAAAATGCACAGATTCTTGAAAAATGTGTATTTGCAGGTCACCTTTATTTTTTCATTCTTCATGCCTCAAATCCCCATTGAAATTTCAGCACTACGAGATTCTGGATGATAAAGGACATATCTTTTCTGTTCCCAAACGAGTGCCAAAGGCAACAGAATGAAATTTGTATGCAACACTACTACGTTACACGTGCATGTTCATTTATCTCAATAACTGACTGTCATCTTTGTGCGCGTACATCTTACAATGATAATAAGAGCCCAACGCTGCTCAAGATGTCAAATTTTCAGGGATAGATTTCTAGCTGCAGGCAACTTGAGCAAAATACCTCATATTGAGAACACTCTTCTCCTTGTCACTGACCACATTAGACTCTTTCATGTAGCTTCATATGTGGCTTTTATTTATTGTGTACTTCCACCCATGCGTTGAACTGCAGTGGTTTTCATATGTGATTGGACTCATAAGCATATGTTCACTTAAAAATGTAATTAATGTAATTAAGTAACATTTTTGTATATTAAAGTAAACATGGTACATATTCAGTTGCCTACACAAATTTTGCAGCATTTTGGCAAACTTTGAAACTTGTTCACCCGTTTTGTCAATCAAATGGGGGAATAAATACTCTTAAAGGGAGAGCAGATATTTTCATATGCATTTAATATATATTTTTATATAAAATACTAAGATTTGGAATCACAAAGGGGAAGTATGTTTTCTAATTTGGGGGTTATTAGAATTCCATTATCTTCCAAAAACTGAATTCAGAATTAAGAGCAGAAAGTTATTCATTTCCCAGTAAGGATTTAATTGCTTCTGCCCAGCTGCTTATCAGACTTTAAAATTACTTATTTAAAGGTGAAGAACTAAAGAATAAAAAATTTCCTTCGCTTCCTTAAGAAATGAAAACCAAAACAAACACAAAATTAATGAATAATAACGAGCATGACCAATGGTGGGATAATGTATACATATTTCTTGTCAAGAAAAAGTAATTGCAGCACTTGATGTGAAAATGAGATTTATGTCTAGTGCTAATTTTTACTCTCCACTTGATTACATCAAACTGCAGTAGTACATAGGAAGGAATTGGAGTCCTTCTGGCCAACAAGCATTAAACAGGCTGTTGAACAGCTAGTATTAAATTACGCAGAATGAAGAAGAGAGTAATAGGGGTCCAAATCCGAGAGATTTTAAAATACTGATGTAAAACTAAGAGGCAAGCTTTTTGCATAAGAGAAGGAAATCAGGTTAATAGTAATTTTTTTTTTTTCACTCTTTTGTATGATTTGGAAAATCACTGACAGCTCGGTTTGTTTCATTATCTGTAACAAAACTTTTTTCAAGTTAATAAATATTATTAAATCGCTAGTTCATATTAAAGTATTTTTTATTATCCTTGATTTGTCCTAGATCAGAGGAGGAAAGCTTATGATCACATACACAAGAAAGAATGATGCTGGCAAATATGTTTGTGTTGGAACAAATATGGTTGGAGAACGTGAAAGTGAAGTTGCAGAGCTCACTGTTTTAGGTAAGAATTCCTACTTTAAGACTGTGTTAATGAAAATGTCCAACTTCTGTTTTTCCTAGTAAGCCCTTTATTAAGGACCATTCTCATCTATTTCCTTTTCAGTGTTTTTGTTGAAAATGTTTTTGTCATGGTTGTGTTCTAGCAAATGGGTGGCAGTTAATGGCTTTGCAATCCACCTTGGACTGTTTTTGCTATTGGAAGACACTTTCTTACTTAGTTCTCAAACTGAAATTAATTCCAGTGTCCACTGACTGGATCACTATTGTAAAATAATAGCAAAACAAAAATTAACATCACTAAGAAGCAGAGGCTTAATTTTTCCCTCTTGTTGAAGAAAATTAGAATTATTCTAAATTTCTATTCTAAATAATTATCCTTTCATTTATAGTTGTGTGTACTGAGTGTTGTAAAGATACAACAGGTCTACTTGTGCAAGTGATCCTAATGATAGTTCCTCTGAGCATCAAAAAATACGTTTTCATTTAAGATAACTTAGCTTAGCTGAAAATTGCTTTTTGTTGCTATTGCAGAAAAGCTCTAACTCCAAGTGCAATCTCAGAATTCCTTCAGCATGGGAGAATTGCCTCCTGATCACTGTAGATGCAGCTTTGGTAGTTTTCATTCAAAATGTGTCCCGTGTTATTTTAAAGTAGGGGTGGCTTGAGATTGCTTAATTGTTTCTGCAGAAGGAATAGATATTTTATGATCACAGGATGAGAATATGCAAGCCAGCCATGGTTCATGACACACTGGTTTCCATCACAGTGCTCCTGCAGTAGTCCTGGCTCTTGCTTTTTTTCTTTTTTTTTTTAATTCAGGTTTAAGATCTGTTTTGTCAGTCTTTGGCACTTTTACCTGTCTTCACTACTTTTCAGAGTTAGGACTCAGGCAGCTTGAAGTCCTGTTCAGTTTTATTTGAAGTAGGGTTTTCCATAATAAAACGAGATTGTATGCCATCTTAAAGCTGTTGAAACTGAATATCTAACAAGATAGTGTATAACTTTTTAGAAGCTAAGGAAGACTTCCTATGATCCACTATACTGGTTTGGTTTTTCTTTAATTTATAGACACCTTTGAAGCACTTTGGGAGGAAGTTCATTGTCAAATACACTTTTAGAACTTCCAGGCAAAATCTAGAATTGGAAGACAGTCATAGTTACCTGAGTAAAGTCCTGGCACTGGGCTCCTAGTTAACTGTACCAGTTAATTGCTCATCACCAGTCTACTGCTAACCAGGAAATCATGGTATGGACTGTTATGTAATCCAGGCTAGAAAATAATACTCTTGGCGAACACCTGTAAGAGCAGTGCATTGCAGAGAGAGGTCTGTGTTTGCCTTTTCCTTCGTCTCGTTTTCCCTTCAAACATATTTCTGATTTTCAGCCTGGGAAAACTAGTGAGGTTTTCTTTTCAAACAGGACAGTAAAGCTTTGAATGTCTTATCAGTCTGTGTCTAGAAATCTTTAATACACCTTATTCTTTCAACTCAGGCCTTAGATATGCATGAAAAAGCGTGAGAAACATGCTGACTTCTTATATTAAAATCTTTCAACATAAATCTTCTGTTTATGGGTTCTGGTTATTTAGAAGTTGAACTTTTGCTTTTAGGTCTCTGCTTTAGATCAGAGGGAGGATTGCATGCCAGAAACTGTAATATTAGAAAGTTTCAAAGTGGTCCTTGCTAAGCTTTCCTTGTATTTACCAAATAATCGTGTGACAAAGATAGATACTTAAATCAGTGCTGATTTCCCTTATCCATTTATGCGTTTGAATAAGAACGTTATGAATGGGCAGACAAAAGCTCTCGGTCTATTACTCTTCCTTTAGGAAACTGATCTAGAGAACAATGTGCCTCTTGTGGGTTTTGCTGTTGTGCAGCAGTCCTGGCCTTACCAGATCAGTCCTTTTTCTCTTGCGTAATTAAGTTGAATATTCTTCCCCAAACTATTCTTACTCTGAAGTTTAATCCGGAATGTTCTTTTCTTGCGTTTATATTGTGGTTTTACTGCACCTACAAGAAAGGGGCCGGGACGGGGGCGGAAATGTCTATATCTGTATTTTTTTAATTCACAGCTAGATTCATGTCTGTGGGTCTCTGTTTTATTTCTCACTTCTTGTATATGAACACAGGCTAGAACTGACAGCTTAAAGATCAACTTGCTATTTCATCTAACATTATTTGCCTAGCATTGCAAGCAAAGGTAAGTTTTCTACAACACAAGTGTCCGGTTGGTCTGAACATCCTCGAGAATAAAGGAAGCTCTTTTATAGGGTTTTGTTCAGTTCATATTTCCACTTCAGTCCTTTTTGAACCATTCACTAAGGTTTTATAATACTGAATCTCTATATCTTTATCTGCAAAGTCAAAGCAATATTCAGAACCACCTTTTTCAAACACAAATGTGAGACACTAAGAATATAGGATTGTCTCTTTATCCTTCTGTCTGGTGCTTTTATACTCCTATGAGAAATTTGTGGCATATTTTTGAGTATTCACACTTCCTGATTGTGCCAATGGCTTCAGACTCTTCCAGTTCCAGGGAGATGATATTTATATGTCTAATACATACAAGTCAAAACATGCAACTGCCTTCTCAACTCCCTCAGAGCTTTCACAGGTTTATAGGCAAAAAGGTCATCTGCCTTAGGCAAAGGAACCTGCCAACTCTCCTGGTAAACCTTCCCTGTTCTTTTATGAACGTCCTGTTGTCATCTGGTACTGCCTTTCTAGATGGGTAATCCTTCCTGGAGTACCCCAGAAATTGTTAAAAACACTTTTCTTCCTTGTGCATGTGCAAACCTCACTGCACTCCAGCCTGGTGTGGAACTATGAAACTATGAATAGCCCGGCACCATAAAGCTTTGAACCCTGTTACAGGTAGAAAAGTGTGTCAATCCCTTTCCTGAAATTTCCAGCTAGTAGCTGGGTTGCCAGAAGAGCACAGCCTGTACTGAGATCCCATTTTGTTTCCCAAAGCCTGAGAAAAAGTATGCAGGAATTAATCTGACTCTGGTGAGCCAGTACTTGGGTCATCCATGTCCTACAATGTAAGTCAGGGATAACAGCAATTTTTATGAAAAAAATTATAGAGAGGACATTGTGGGGGTTTTGGGCTTGTTTTATTTTGTGTGCTAGTGAAAGAAAAAACTGTTGTCTTTCTAATGTAGCATTGGAAATTGCTGCATCGAACACTAGCTGCTGCTGACACCTGCAAGTAACCTCAGAGAGATACTGTGCTGGGCCTTATTTGGCCTTCAAATTTAGAGGCACCATTGAGTCAAAACCTCCAGTGAGACAATGTTTGGTTTGTGCCTTCTGTCTTTTTGAAGCAGTGTAGCAGATGAGTGGTCATTTGTCTGGGTCCTTGCAGCAGGCCTGCTTCTATCTGAGGAGCGATGTGTATTTAGATTTTCTGCGTAGGTTGTGTTTTCCTTTAGCTATATTAGCTGCGACGATGATACATAAGAAGTAAGGAAGTCTGTGCTGGGATCCTGAGCCACGTTGAGAGCGTCTGCCTCCTGTGCTGAGGTTCACAGTGCTGGCCATCTGCAGGGCTACGGATCTTCTGCCTGGGGCTGGGAGCGAGAGGAGCGGTGCACAGGCACCTCCATCAGATTCGTCACCCTGCTCTCCTTGCTCTAACAGCCACAGTTCAGGGAAAATCGCAATTTGGGCACAGAACTGCTGGACTAATCCCTTTTTTTCTTTCCTTTCCTTTTAGAGAGACCATCTTTTGTGAAGAGACCAAGTAATTTGGCTGTAACTGTGGATGATAGTGCAGAGTTTAAGTGTGAGGCAAGAGGTGACCCAGTCCCTACAGTAAGATGGAGGAAAGATGATGGAGAATTACCAAAAGCAAGGTGCAGTACATGGAGTTACCTTTTTTATGACATCTAGCTTGGTATTTGATGTAGCCATTCAACATTTGACAGCTAGCATTTCTTTTTCTTGAATGGAGAAGGCCTGGCTTGATCTAGTAAGACATTTCTAATTACCAGCTCTATTTGAAGTTATAATTTACATTGAAACTTAAGAATGTCTTGTTCTCAAGCTTTTGTTGTGACAAGACATGACAAATACAACAAAAAATAACTAAGTTCAGTCAGTAATATCTGATACAGATTAATTCTTCACCTCAAGAGTCTTCCATAATTACTAGAAGTTTTGGAGAATGTATAACAAATAGTAAATTAGATTACAACATCAAGAAATATATACTGGAATTGCAATTGATATAAAATGTAGTCTGGTAATGTAGAAAGCTGCCTTGGTTATACATGTTTTTGTTACTAAGTTTCCAGTTAACTTTTTTTTCCTGTCATTGCTCTAATTCAGGCCAAAAAGTAAAACACCATGTTAAAAAGAAATACTTTCTGTGATAGATAGATGGATTATTTATTTATTTACTTTGAATTCCCAATTATCAGTTAAAAACCTGTTAGGGGAGGGGATTGAAAGAATAAACCCTGTAACAGTTGGCTACGGCCATCCAAATCCAGCTTCCTGTTAATCTAGTCTATAGCTTTAATAAAACCTATAGCATTTTTAAGAGAAAAATCTACTTCCTATAAAGAGAAACACATTGGCTGCATTATACAAAGAAGAGAAAAAAAGTGATGAAAGGATAGGAAATGGTAAAAGGCCACATTGTTCTTTAAAAAAAATTATTGAATGAATTGTGATTTATCTTGACTTTCAAGCAATTTGGATCTTCTTGAGAACAATATTTTCTTTTCAACCATATTAAAAAAATCATTCAGATGGAAAAATTATAGGGAGAATAATAACTGTTATTACATTTACTTGTTAAAAGAGTTCTAACAATTAAAACGTTCTGCGTTAGAGCTTTACAATTGTATTATGCCAGTGAAATTCTACTGACGTCAGTAAAACTGACTCACGTTGCAAATGAAATCAGAATAAGGTTTTCAAATATTTAGTTATATTTTGCTTTTAAAACTTTATTTTTACATTATCAATTTATAAGGATTTATGCATATTTTTATTTCTAAGGGAAATCTAAGAATAAAAATATTTGAGAGCAAACCCACCATATTTTTACCCTTTACAGAAATTTGACAAAGTTCTAGTATTCCTATTCATTGTTTATTACTATGTATATTTAAAGATACGAAATCCGTGATGATCATACCTTGAAAATCCGGAAAGTTATGGCAGGAGACATGGGCTCATATACTTGTGTTGCAGAAAATATGGTTGGAAAAGCTGAAGCATCAGCAACTCTAACAGTTCAAGGTAAGAATGTTTCTTTGCATAGTACTCCAGTCTAGAATAAAGTTGATTTTTTTGCACGGCAACTTTATAGAGTTGCAGACTCTGCAGCTTTATAGAGTATATGCAAACTAGTTGAGTCTATACACAACTATTAGCATTGCAACGTATGCAGGAACTCTATGCTGTGTTGTAAAAGAAAAATGCAAAAATATGAATTTGGTTTGACTTGTATTCTTAAGAAATTGAAGCAGTTCACATGTAGGAATTTTTGAAAGCAGTCTGTACGGTACTGGGATGGGGAACTGAATACGTTTTGAACTTCAGTGTGATCAGAATCATGTCACTTACAATCTTTGTATCTGAAACCCTAACAGAAAGAAGAAAACAAGAGTTACCAAGCTACGGTGTTTTAACTCGAAAAGAAGGAGTTATAAGTTCAAGTATCTGCCAAATTTTTTCAATTAAATGTAGTAAAGAAGCAGTGAATGATAATCTGTTTGTGTATCTTTTAATACACTAACCCAGACCACTGGAATTCCTGTTGCTTTTTCATTATAAAAGCGTATCGTAGCACTACTGTTTCTTTGTAAGATAAAAATTCAGTGGAACTCAGTGAACTAATATGTATAAAAATCCTTCCTTGCTTTTATATACACAATCCAGATGTTCACTATTCAGCTAATCCCTCTCTTCCTTTCCTGGCTAGCAGACAGGCTATGATGTCATCCTGATGCTTTTTTCTGAGGACTGATGGTCCTTCTGTCCTTTTCTCTGTTCAGTGGGAATTAGTCATTATGGAGTTCTGGGGAAGTATAGGCTTAAAAGTATTTTATTTGGTAACAGGCCTCTATTTTGACACATTTGCTGTAACAGGAAAGGTCCTTAACCTGCTCTCCTTTTTCTACCAGAAACATTTGGTGTCCCTAACATCTGTAGCTGTTAAGAAAATAGGAATTCTTTTGTTGAAGCTCTCATAAAACCAAGAATTTTGAGATGTTCTGTTTTGTTAGTCACCATGATGTTTATACATCAAAACTGATACCTTATGTTTGCAAAATAACCAACTTTTATGCTCAGTGTTTCAGAATAAAAGATTAACATGTGAGCAGTAAGCATAGTTTATTCAAAAGAAAAAGACTGAATTATTTTTTAAATGTCAATTTGTTCTGAAGATCACATCTTATATCAACTGTTAATCTTGTAAAATGTTAGATTAAGAAAATTTGCTTTATGACTGGTTGAGCAGTTACGTTTCTGGAAATAAGCTATTGGTAGCCCTAATCCTTCATAGTCCTATTCAAAATAATAAGCAAACATGTTCTTGTAATCTCATTTAGGTTAATGGGGCTACTTAGATATAAAATTACATAAGTATATAGATGTTAAAGATCGAGTGAGATCTTTTGAATTTTGGTAACAAAATGGTACTTTTAAGGAACGTGCTCATAACCTAAGTCTTGATTCAGCAAGATTTTTTTTTTTTTTTAAGTACTAGTATTATGCAGTAGGTATTTACATTGTAGCCGCTTTGCTCTGCAGATATTGTTATGGGATAATTTGTTTCCCAGTGTGAATGGATTACCTCCTGAGCCATTTGTCTGTACTAATGTCTTCATAGAAGGGATTGATGTGAGAAACTGTAATGTGTAAGGCCAATTTGTAGTTGGTAATGTAGTAAATTATGATCAAAATCCATTTATTAGAGTATCCAGGAGACCTAGTTTTATGGGAAGAAAATAAAAGACTCCTCTAGAAAACATGCATTTTCCATTCAGATTTTTTCAGATTTTTCCTTCTTTTTCCTCCTTCTCCTCTTCTTCCTCCTCTCCCTTCCTCTTTAAAACACTTCTTTTTTGTCTAAAGGGTCAGCTTGTTGACTATGCTCCATCTATAGAGGTAGATTTGATCTCTTGTTTCAGTGCTAAGATGACATTCATCTGACTGTTTGTGGACACACAGCTCTCTGAGGAGAATTTTTTTTTTTTCATAGGAGTAGTATTTTTTCCAGGTGGTTTAAGGAACAGAAATGACAAGTCTCTTCTGTACTTTTGGTGATTGTCACATGATCTGTTGACTGCAGGGTTTAATAAATGTGTGTTCTGCTATGCCAAATAGAGTTATTTTGGTTACATATTTGTAAACAGAGGGCTATGTTGCAAATCATGGCCTCAGAAGTTATGGCTGCCACTGTGCAGACTTGTTAAATTCAGCAAAGGACAAAGAGGGATTTTTGCTTGGTTTTGGGTTTGTCTGGGTTTTGGGTTTTTTTGTGGGGGTTTGTTTGGGTTTTTTTTTCCCTCTCAGTGTCTCAGCAATAGGCTGTAGTGTTTTCATGCCAGACTATATGCCAAAGAAAGAATATGAGAGTTGTTAATGGTAACCCCAGAAGATGCGTGTCCGTGTTAGGAAAGGGGCAGTCATCGTCTGTCAAGTGTCTGTACGGTGGAACTGCTGCACTGAATGAAACACGGCACACAGCAGAAAGGGCTGTAAGCAGTGCTCTTCGGGAGACTGCTCAGGCCTTGGGGTTGGTAGCACTGCTAAGAAGAGGACATAGCCTCTTCTATACTCGTCATTTTTCAGGCCTCAAGCACTGTGATTGACCTGTGTATGTTCTGCACTATATAGGATTATCTAGGGTATTAAAAGGTGGAGCATGCAACATCAGGGCTAATTGAGATACCTAGGTGTCAGGAATGTGTTGATGAACCACGGTGAATAGCTAACCTGCTAACCAGCAGAGAGCTGCCCTGGATCTGGCAGTGTTATTAACTCCAGGTCAGCTCTGACCCTGCTTGATCTAGCAGATGTTGGAGTGCATAGTGCATGCCCTGCAGTGCTCCCTGTCTCAGGAAAACTGCACAGCACTGCCTCTGAGCTAGGCGAATGGGCCCAATCTCTGTCCGTGGACTAGAAACTGTCAACTCAGATAGTTCAACTATATATAATAGGATGCTAACTGTAGTAAATACAAAAGAGGGGAGGGAATATCAGTTCCATTTTAATGTTCTGCCTGCTCATGGCACCAGCATCACAGATTCTGATTATTGGAATCACTATTTTCCTTTATACAGACTCCTAACTTTGGGGATTATAAGTGTTTCCTACATGAAGTACAGATGCTGTATTTTTATTGTGATTTCAGTCATATTCTTAAACCAAATTTGGAGTTCTGTATTGACATAGAAGTTTGAACCCTTCACTTAGTCTTTTACTATTGCAGCTTAAAAGCATTTCCATCCTTGAAACTGTTTGTCAAGTTATCTTATTTTCTCCTTGGAAAATTAAGTAGTTAAGAAAATGTAATCCTGCTGTTGTTTGCATTTTCCTAAAATTAGAGTGTCTCAGTCCACTGTTTTCATTTTGCAACAATGTGTAGTGCATATGTAAGGCATCCAGAGATGTTGCTAAATACATATGGAAGCATTTCATTCAGGAGATGTTTAATTATTAAATACCTCAGTTAATACAAACTGCCAGGAAGCAGCCCAGAGTACAATACATTATATTTTACTCTTACATTATATTTTACCAAGTAGCTGATGTGCTCCGGAAAAGGGTAACAATGGCCAAAAGTGCATCTCTGGAACCACTGGATTTCTCTCTTGCTCTAGCACTAAGCAAGTTGGATATATTTATTGTGTATGTGTTTAATATATATGCAAGATTCTTTTCCTGTTTTCGTGGAGATTTCTATTATGTGATTTGCTTGGTTTTATGCCTTGAAGCAGGACTGTAGAAATTATAATATTATATATTTCATTATTATATATATAATTGAAGCCCATGTTCCTAAGATACACAAAATTACCAAAAATGCATGCCTCAGAACTTCACTTCTAAAAGAGAATTAGTTTTACCATTAGTGCAAGTAGAAGTAGGGCTTCTTCAAGAATCTGCAAATTTCACATTTAATCATAAAAATGCTTTTAAGTAAATCTAACAACCAAAGGTTTTACATATTTTCCCCTACTTCCATTTGCTTCGCTCCCATTTGCAGTAATTAGGCTTTCTTAACATCTAATTTTATAATAAGGTTATAATTTATGCTGAAAAGAGCTTTACTCTCCTATACCAGCAGAAATCATGGATCCAGTGGAAGTCCTACGATGCAGTTGGCCAAGACCATTATAGCAATGACAGTGTAGTTGCTACTCAGCAGGACTTAAAAGAGAAACAGGTCAAGTAGGTCAGTTGACTTGAGGACTTCACAAGAATAATACCAACACTGCGGCTCTTGGTGACCGTCAGTCAGTCACCAGCAGGTTGGTAGTGAACAACAATCCTCAAACATTGAGTTCTTCATAACTCTTCTTCCCCAAGCAGTGGCTCTGGAGGAGCTCGCAATACTTGTTACAGTGCCCTGCCTAATATGCACCTAAACATACAGCAGTGACTGAACTGTAAAATGTAAATTTTGCCATTCAAAGGCACTAAACACATTCAGTGTTACCAGTTTGGCAGGAAAAAAGAAGTCCTGTGGAAATTACACTAGCCAATTCTTATTTTACAGTGGTGATCTTTGATATCAAGGTTTTTTAGCTTGTGATGTCATTAATTTTAGGGCTAACAGAGCTTGTCTGCAAGGTGGATAGTGAGCAGAACTTTTGCTAAGTAACTTCTGGCTATGATTTTGCTGGAGTAGTCAACTGACAAGGAATTTTAATCTGAAAAGCTGGCACATGCTTCAGGTCTGGAATTTCCTCCTCCTTCCACCCCCTCTTTGTACAAAGTAGCTTCAAGGCATGCCGTAAAAGACATCTATTTGATAAGGCTTCTGCGTAGGGCTGAGAATACCACCTGGAATGAAAAGGAATAGGATTTGCTCTTTTATCTGTCAGATACCATATAAATGTTTCCACTGTGTCAGGCCGCTGCTACGCATTGTAAGTTGGCTGTAAATGTAATTGCTTTATAGGCATCTGAGCTACCTACATTAAAATAACAAAGACAAAATTCAGATTTTTATGGGATTAGAAAAATGCTATTGAGGTATATGGTGGTTATTATGTGTTGCAGTGAATGCCTCACAGTATCATGGGTGAATTTAACGACTTGAATTTTAGAACTAGGATTTGGATTTAAATCTGAACTTGTCTACATGGTCTCTCTTTAAGTCAGTATTTCTCCTTTTGAAAGAACTAATTTTAGGCCATATTCTGTCTTCAGTCCCCATGAAAGAGAAAGAAAGAACAGTGATTGTCCTATGAACTTCAGGATTTTTTTAATTAATAAACTTTTGGCAGGATGAATGAGGGAAACCATCTCTTGTGATTTGTATAGCTTAAAGAGACAGCCCTTTCCCCCTTAATGACTGCTGTAAACTATGACAGCACTTCAGATTTCTATCAAGGATCTGAGGAGTTTGGCTGCCACCTATTTCTGGTGAAAGAATATAAATCTTAAGAGTTAATCAGAAGGAACTGAGGAAACTGTCTGAAGAAGAGATTAGTGCCCTGAAGGTGCTTGTTCTACTGATGCAAGTGATGAACACTAAGATTCCTGAAGCATTTCTAAAATACAGGTGAAAGAAGAGATCAGTAAATATTTCAGCGAAATTTAAAAAAAAAAAGTGATTTATAGTTGCTTCAAATCCATGTAACATATTTTAATAAATAACTGCTTCTATGGTTTTTCAGTTTTTAAATAGAGTTTTATTTTTTTTACATGGAGTCTCGCAAGAGTGACAGCAATTGCTTACAGGGAAATAACACTTAAAAACTTTTGAGATTCCTTCCTGCAATTTAGTACTTTGAAACAAGGACTTGAGACGGATGTTTCTGAGCAAGCAGAACACAAGGAGTCCAAATAATTTGGAGAAACATTACTACAAAAATAAGTTGAAGCTAGAGGCTTTCTCCTGCTGAAAGGGTTTTATTGACTGTAAAGTTCTTAAAAATTCTACCTTTAATCACTTGCTGCAGAGAATTGAAGAAAGTAGATTTGTGTAGCATACTTCAGCACTCAATTAAAAAGTAGCAAAGAAAATCTGAAGACTGTTTTCTAGTGCCTGCAGTTTCCTAAATCCCATGGCTAGAGAAAAATCAATTGGTTTTGTATTAGGCTTCACTGTTGCAGACTTTATTTTGTGACTGCTGTTCTAAAGATAACGTTTCAATAATTCTATCTTTGGAACAGACAAAGTAGAATTTTACTACAAGTTGTTGAGTTTGCATATTTTGGGGTTTATGTATAAAATTAAATAGAGTGCAAGGAATAATAATTTTCATTGGTTGTTCATTGAACAGTACTTCTGCTATATGTTCATTCTGAAATAAACTTAGGCTTTATTAAACTAAGCTAAACATCCATAAAAAGGTAATACACACTTTATTTTTGCCTTGTTTATAGCCTGTAAGTAATTTTCATAGGACTATACAGTGATTATAGTGCACTCTCTTATTTTTGTTAGTTCACATGCATCATTAAAATCAGTCATCTCTGAACTGGTTCTTGACAAAAAAAATGCTGACTTATAATAACAGTGCATTCAAACATTATTTTGATAAGCTATTTAGAGTACCATTTGTTAATTTGAATTATGTTTTGTTTGAACACTAAAATACTTTATTGTTAGGTGCTGAGTAACACTCAAGAACTGGTAATAAAGTATCTTGCAGTCTTTATACGAGAACTAGATCACCTAGTAGGCTCAGTATCAGAATTTTCCAGTGCAAGAAAAAAACAGCTTCTTCAGGTTAAGCTGCTAAATATCAAGTATGCTCACATTATTTTCTGCAGGAGGTATCTGCATGCTCCTCTTGTCCCTATGACCACACATTAATTCCCAAAGTTTGGGGTGATTTTTTTTTTTTTCCATTTATGTATGGAATAGCATGAGAGGATTGAGAAACAAGAAAACAAAGCTCTCTGGATGGACATTAGGTTGCTTGTCTTGTTCTCATAAATGTCCTGTGCTCTCTAAACACAGCATTCTGTTCTCTTTGCATCTTTCAGTGGCATGATGAGAGCCCACTTAGGACTTGCATCTCCTCAAACTAAACAGCCGCTCTCTCTTTTGCCACAGTTAAGGTAGCACATTGATACCTGGGTCTCAGTACAGAGGAAGAAGTCACCTAAGAGTTCTGCTGTGGCCCAGTCTTCCACTAGCAAGGTCTGGTGGCCTTTTCTGTACCTCTTCCTTCAGAGTTCTTGGGTGCTCAGATCTTGACACATTTTTTTCCTCAAAGAGTATAACTAACCTAACTAAAGACTAAACCTCAAAACATGTTTGCTAATATCCCTAGACCATCATAGCTGCAGCAACACTTTTGTTTCAGACTTCCAGCAATTTTTGATAGCATTATCATCTTTTGGCAGAGGTGAACCACTGCTTCACTGTATGAAAATCAGGCTGAGTGTCCCTGAATTTTTTTATTTTATTTTATTTTTGCACATAGTGTTTATTTCCTTAAGCAACTTGTTCCCTTTTCTGCCTCCATCATAGTAAAAATTCCCAGTACCTGATGGATGATTCCATCTTGTATAGAATTCTTATATGTCGTATTTTTTGCTACCTATAATTAAAATTTGTTAATATGTCACGGTTACCTTCCTGTTAACATTATTAAAAGGTAAGTTCAGGTATTAGTGTCCCATACGTAGACTTTGGTTGTTTCTGTGTAGGGGGTGTGGTGTCCCCATAAAAAGAAGTCCAGATTTCTTTTGAAATAGTATCTGTTTCAGTTGACAGTGTTACTTACTGAGTATTGCATGCCCAAAATAACATTTTTTAATGATCAAAAGTTACTGCACTGTAGAGATTTATTGTCCTTCCATTTTTAGTGTGTGTTTGGTATCCATTGATCATGGGGCTTTGGCCACTTTTCACAAATAGCTTTAACTTACTATAAGAAGGTTACTATGGATTTCAAGTACTTCTTTCCAAGAAGAAAACTGTGCTGTCATAAACAGCTGGGAAAAAAATCCCACTCAATTTTCTTTTCAGTTCTACTATCTTTTACTGTAAGTCAAAAAATGCAGTAGAAGGCTCCTAAGAATTCTTCAAATAGTATCCAGTTATCGTAATCTTTTTATACTTCTGCACAGCTTATTTAAAATTCATCTATCTTTTTTCACTCTTTTAAAAGGCTTTAATGTAAATATTTGTAGCCACGACTACTTAGATTGCAGCAGTGCCCAAAATTACCTCTTCATTTTAAACACAGGGGAAGACAACTCTTCTCCGAAAAGAGAAGCCTGGGAAACAGGACTCCACAGTTTACTGCATTACTCTAGTTTTTAAATAGATGGAATTAGACTTGTCCTAAGTGTGCTTTCTAAATGGTATTTGGTTTATAGGATGGTTTAGGAGGACCGAGAGCAAGGAAGGGGGAGGGGAGACTAGGAGAGGAACTTCTGGAAGACCTTAAATCCCTCTCTCCCTCTCTCTGTCTTCTAACCCCCATATTTCAGATTTCTCTTGTCACCTCAAGGCAACAAGTACAGGATTTATAAACATTTTAAACTGCGTACTACATGTATTAGCCTGAGAGGTGCTACCTTTTAAAACCACACTGCAAAGTCTATTTCCACATTTTTTATTTTTATCATAGAAATCTTCATTGACTCGTGCAGAAGGAGAGATTATGAACTTTCTTATTTTGTAGCTAGTATCAGCAAAATCAGTTGCAAATCAAAAAATCTCATGTGAGTACATTTTACACACTGTTCTCTTCCCACAAATTTTTGCAGTAGGTTCCTCCCCCACACGCATATACAAACACACAAACACTTGTGTAGCCCTTTTCATCTTGACTTTTTAAATGTTTTAAAGAGAAGATTCATTAGCCTGCTCTGAAGCAGACATTAAGATAATGTAGTTCCACAACTGAGACACAGCTGAGATAGAGTCAGATTTTACTGCCCAGCCCCATCAATTAGAGTTGAGGAGGGAAACACCTCTCAGGCTAAATTAAATCTCCAGATGGCCAGAAATCCATAAGGAGTCAATGCCATTTGATAGCTCTTGAAAACAGAATAGAACCCAAGCAGGAGGTTTGGTTAATGCACAGATCTTGTGCTGTTTATCAGCAGAGGGTGGAGTTTAAGCCACCAAAGAGAGCAGAGAAGCTTAGTGACATTTTAATGCTGATAATGAAACCAACAAACCGTTGAGACAAATTGCTTGTTGCTCCCACCTGTCCTGGTTTCGGTTGGGACAGAGTTAATTCTCTTCCTAGTAGCTGGTACAGTGCTGTGTTTTGGATTTAGTGTGAGAATAATGTTGATAACACGCTGATGTTTTAGTTGTTGCTAAGTAGCGCTTACCTTAAATTAAGGATTTTTTTTTCAGTTTCCCATGCTCTGCCAGCAAGCAGGTGTGCAAGAAGCTGGGAGGGAGCATAGTCAGGGCAGCTGACCCCAACTAGCCAAAGGGGTATTCCATACCATGGAATGTCATGCCCAGTATATAAACAGGGGGGAGTTGGCCAGGAGGGGTGGATTGCTGCTTGGGCATTGGTCAGCAGGTGGTGAGCAATTGCATTGTGCATCACTGTTTTTTTTTCCTTCCCCCTCCTTTTTTTTGTTATATTCCTTTTCATTACTATTATTATTACTATATTTCATTATTACTATTGTTAGTGTTATATTTTACTTTAGTTATTAAACTGTTCTTATCTCAACCCACGAGTTCTGCCTTCTTTCCTGATTCTCCTCCCCATCCCACCGGGGGCGGGGACGGGGAGTGAGGGAGCGGCTGCGTGGTGCTTGGCTGCTGACTGGGGTTGAACCACGACACCGCCGCAGAGCTGAGAACAGATACCTTCCTGGTTGCTGCAGGAGGGAGAATCGTTGCTTTTGAATCCATGGTACTTTAAGTTGATCTCTAAAAGTGGTTCTGGAGTTGATGATGTTGAACTGCCACACTGTGTGTGTTGTGACATATGTGTTTAGGTACGTGTTCTAAAGCCATATCCTTGCCCGTGTCTCTCTCTGGTATGTGTGCCACCTCTAAATGCACTTATATTTTCAAGGCTTTATTTGTACTGTCAGCACCAGAGAGTGATACTTGTCTTTTTTCGTCATCAGACCACTTTCTCCTAGAGCACGTTAGCTCTCCTGACTACACACAGGCACCTGCCCTTTTTCTCTGGGCACCAAGTCAAGAGGCATAAGCTAAATCCAGCCTGCCAGGCATGTGCCCTGTGCTGAAAACAAGAGAATATATTCTGCCCTGCATGGTCAGAGTGAGTGTCATGGTGATGTGGCTGCCAGGTTTCCAGACTACAGCTGTCTTGTGGCTGCTGGCTCGGAGTGCAGCTGGGTAAGCGCACAGTGAGAAGTGCAGCTGGCAGCCCACCGGTACCCTAAGAGTGGCACTTTCATGGCGGGCACAGGCTTGCCAGCCTGTTTCTAAGTTACTGCCCAGCACCTGACAAGTCTTCACTATTCAGACAGAAGAGGGAATGTGAGTCAATTGTAAACAAAAAATAAATAAATACAAATAAAAAATAAAAACTCGTTGGGAAGTATGTTGAGGAACACAGCAGCTAATTGATACTGAGATTTTCCCCTTATTAACTTTTCTGCACCTGTTGTTACAGGTTTCTAGGTTTCCACTACTTCTAAAGGTGATCTTACTATCAGAACTATTTTTCCTAATACTCAGTCAACTGCTTTCTTTCTTAATTTCGTTCTCTTACTTACAGTACCATTATAGAAAACAATCTGTTTCTTTTCCAATCAGTTAGATTTCTATCTTCTTGCCTTTGGTAACTTTGAAGTTACCATAGTCACTTGTTCCTTTAAACTTAAGAAGTGCTTATCTGACACGTCAGCAGCAATCCAACACAGAATTTTTCCAGTCATCATAAATGTAATAAACCACGATCACTCCCTTGCTGGGGGTTTGGAATTACAAGTCATCGCTTTTGATTTGAAACATCAAAAATCTCATGTAAACATTTCACCTCAACTATATGGCTTTGGCATGCTTGGCGCCAGACTGTTAGACCTTTCCTCAGAAGTTTATACTGCACTGTATCACACTTCATGCTCTGGGACTACATACTGTGAAAGCATTCATGGTGAGTAAGGGTGTCCCGTGAATGTGGGTCTTACGTGAATATGAATTTTAGCAGAAAATCTGGGAAAATATGGATTATTTATATGTGTATCTAGACCTCCAGAAGTGACAGCTTGAAAACAGAGGGACCAATGAGGATGAAAAGCAATATACCCCAATTCTTTTGTAATGTACCTGGTGTTATTTTCCCATATTTTTCACAGGTTGAAGCCAGGAGACAGCTGAATGGCAGCATTTATATTTTTTCAGAACAAGAGATTTTGGCCTTTGAATTTCTCTGTAGAAAGTGATACTTCCCACAAATGACTGCAGAGAGATGTGCATATCAAAGATATTGGGTGTTTCAGATTGATAAGAACAAATAGCCTACAAATCACTAGATAGGAAATGAAACATGGCACATTGTCTTAAACTATCTCCCTCAATAATAGTTTTTGCAAAACACCAACATAAATATCTGGTAGTCCTGTTGCAGAAAGGCATTCAATGGTCCTTGTTCAGATACTTGACGGTGTCATGGTTTAACCCCAGCCAGCAGCCAAGCACCCCACAGCCGCTCCCTCACTCTGCCGCCGCTCCCAGTGGGATGGGGAGGAGAATCGGGAAAGAAGGTAAAACTCGTGGGTTGAGATAAGAACAGTTTAATAACTAAAGTAAAATATAACACTAACAATAATAATAATGAAATATAATAATAATAATAGTACCTGTAATGAAAAGGAATATAACAAAAAAAGAAGGGGGGGGGGGGGGGGGGGGGGACCCAGTGATCCACAATGCAGTTGCTCACCACCCACTGACCGATGCCCGAGCAGCAATCTGCCCCTCCTGGCCAGCTCCCCCCAGCTTATATACTGGGCATGATGTTCTATGGTATGGAATACCCCTTTGGCTAGTTCAGGTCAGCTGTCCTGGCTGTGCTCCCTCCCAGCTTCTTGCACACCTGCTTGCTGGCAGAGCATGGGAAACTGAAAAAAAATCCTTAATTTAAGGTAAGCGCTACTTAGCAACAACTAAACCATCAGAGTGTTATCAACATTATTCTCACACTAAATCCAAAACACAGCACTGTACCAGCTACTAGGAAGAGAATTAACTCTGTCCCAGCCAAAACCAGGACAGAAGGTAAAAAGTAGTTAGATTTCAGAGTTTAGCAAGCTTAGCAATGAAACATATTTATGAACAGAAGAGGTTGGCAGCTTTTTGGCTGAGTTTTTGTTTGGAATTAGGGAAGGAATTGGAAAATAAAATTGTTCAGAATTTCTTTTTTTTTTTTAAGGAGTGAGCAGTCAGAGTTTGACCAGTTTGCTAAACGTACTCAGACTCTCACATTTCCTCTACATGTAACTCTAGTACCCAAATTTTCTGTACCCACTCATTTCAGACAGAGGTTACAAACAGTGCGTTTCTCACCTGCTCATTTCATACCGCGATTATAAACAGCTGAGTTTCAGCCATTCTGTAGAACTGCAATGCTCCATGACAGATAATGTAGCTATCTCTATACTATCTCTGTTGCTAGCTCTGGAGTTTCTCCTCTCGCACAGTCTAGTCCCTACCTGCCAACCACATCAGAAATGCCTGCTCCCAAGCTCTGCTGTCTCTTCCAGCACATAGGCTCATACTCACATCCCATCTCCTACTGTTTTGTTTCTACAGGCACATTCAACTTCTGATATTCTTCACTTGAACTGGGATTAATGTATCACAAAATTAGTTGAAAGCAATCTAAATTTCATTGTGACTGCCATTTCCTAGATTAGTTTTATGGCCAAGGGTTTATACAGAAGCTAAAGATTGTATGTGAGCTTGATTCTCGTATGTAATTATTGGCCTGAAGACTGGGATTGTTTCATTTGTCTGGTGTAGAATTATACTTTCTTGCCTCCTTTGTAATAGCCTCTATAGGTGTCAAGCAGTCCTTGAACACGTGAAGATTTTTATTTAAATAATAAAAAATGAAACACGTTAAGCTTAAATTGAAAGTATTCAGCTTGTGTCAGCTGAATAACAAGATCTCTTCTGAGCACCTGGAAGGTATTCATAAATAGTAATAGTCAGAACAATAATTAATGAGTAATATGCAGAACAAAATAGTGTTTAGCAATTAAGTACCACCTTGAATCTCAGGATCTCAAAAGCACCTTATTAGTATAAATGAATGAAAATTTCTGTAATTTTACTGTCTTTGAGAGAGATAATTACTACCACACCTTTCAAGAATGGGGTACTTGAAGTTTATAGCTTGTCCAATATCAGACTAAGAAATAGACACAACCCTGTGTCGTGGTTTAACCCCAGCCGGCAACTAAGCACCACGCAGTCGCTCGCTCACTGCCCCCCCCACCCCTGGGATGGGGGAGAGAATCAGGAAAAAAAAACCTCGTGAGTTGAGATAAAGACAGTTTAATAGGACAGAAAGGAATGAAAAACAATGATAATGATAATAATAATATGACAATAGTAATACTAAAAGAATTAAACTATACAAAGCAAGTGGTGCACAATGCAATTGCTCACCACTCGTTGACCGATGCCCAGTTACTTCCCGAGCCGCGATCCCCCCTCCCAGCCAGCTCCCCCAGTTTATATACTGGGCATGATGTCATATGGTATGGAATAGCCCTTTGGCCAGTTTGGGTCAGCTGTCCTGGCTGTGTCCCCTCCCAGCTTCTTGTGCCTCTCCAGCCTTCTTGCTGGCTGGGCATGAGAAGCTGAAAAATCCTTGACTTAGTATAAACACTACTTAGCAGCAACTAAAACCATCAGTGTGTTATCAACATTATTTTCCTACTAAATCCAAAACACAGCACTATACCAGCTACTAGGAAGAAAATTAGCTCTGTCCTAGCCGAAACCAGGACACCCTGTAATATTTAATTCTAAATATGAGGAAACCAATGAGTTATAGAGAAACACTAGATCAAGATTTGCATTCACCTTTGTGAGAAGAATTACAAAATGTGTTGTTTAGCGATGTAGGCATTGCACACAGTATGTTGAGGTCTCATATGTACCTGTGAGGAAGAGCTGAGAGAATGGTGCTTGCACAGCTTGGAGGAGAGGTGGCTTTGGGGGGGACATAACAACAGCCCCCAACACCTACAGGGAGGTTGTCAGTAAGATGGAGCCAGGCTCGTCACAGTGGTGTGTGGTGGAAGGACAAGAGACAGTGGATTTAAGTTGAAAGGGGAGATCCAGGCTGGATATGAGGAGAAATTTCTTCATTGGGTGGACAGTCAGGCAGTGGAGCAGGTTGCCCAGAGAGGCTGTGCATTGTCAGTCCTTGGAAGTTTTCAAGACCCAACTGGATCAAGCCCTGTGCAACCTGGTGTGACCCCGTAGCTGACCCTGCTTGAGCAGGAGGTTGGACTAGAGATCTCCGAGGTTGCTTCTGACCTGATTATCCTATGACCCTACAATACTACATCTGTCAAATACAATAGTTGCTCCATTAACATCTGGCAACTATACTAGTCTGTAGTTTAAGTCCTAAAACTGCAAATTCCTACTCCTGCAAGTGGATTTAATGATACCAGTAGTCCCAGGGAGGCTGACAGGATTGCTGGCAAGAATAAGGCATTAAAAGATCACGTCACTAGTCTGGAAACCACTTTTATTTTGGTTTTTGTTCAGTGACTGGACACGTCTTCCCTGAAAAATCTCACAAGTCAAAGAAATTATTTGAAAGGCAAAACTATTATTCCTTTGGTATTTGTGGTTTTACATGCTAACTTCCTGTCTTTACAAACAGGTTATTCCCCCTAATTGCCATGCGAAAGGCCATGATTAGCACAGGGAAAATTAATTTACTTTATAATTGAAAGTGCTGTCAAATAAAATGTGCCATAATAGAGGAAAAACTATTTACTTCTCAGTTTTAGTAACCTTAGATATCAATAGGATGTAAATCAAACTAAGAATGTGGTCTTTGTTGTAGTTGTTGCTATTATTGGTGTTCTTTTGAACCACATGATGTCCCTCTGACAGAACTGTTTAAATTTTTCTATGAAATTTCACCCTTTGCCCTTTCCACAGATTTGCAACCAATGTGATGCCCTGTTTCTACAGGGATTTATTTCCATGTATCAGTATCCCCTCTGTTTTTACAGGTGGGCAAAAAAATACATTTGCTTGACAGGGTTATTTTTAACGTACAATAACAAAACTGTCTGGTAAAAAGAAAAGTGGAAATTCAGCACTTACAAGTTAATTTAATTTGTAGAAAAGTAATTGAGCAATGAAGACAGCTTTCTATCTGTTAGAAATTTTCAGGTGTGCTTTCAGAGGGCTTAGGCAGCTTTGCATTGCTACCAAGAAGGCTGACATTTTCTCTTTTTGTCACTACTCGAGTAATGGAAAATTGATAATTTAGAGTTACCTCCTCTGTGCAAGAATTGCATCCCATTAAGTCTCTTATTAGGCTATTTCATGTAGAATATGAGTTGTGTTTTATGGAGAAGCATTTCTAATTCCAGAGCAGGTCAGACTGTAACTGCAAGTTTAGTAGAGAGCTTTTCAGTTAAAAAGGAGTCGTTACTGAGTAATATACTTACACATGATCAAGAGTAGCTAGGAGCTGAGTCTTGGGGACGAGCATATTTCTCTCAGGAATTCTTGTGTGTCATTTCTTGGCCACTCCTCATACAAATCATAGACTGCAGATAATCTGAGTAGAATAATGCACGCTGATTTTCTCTTCGAGAAGTACTGAACCCACACACTTAAAGAAGGCTAATGTACATCCAGAATACTTCCTTAAAACTGAAACTCAAATCTTTGAAAAATGGTAATTTCAACTTCCTCTGTTTAGGATGATTTCCTAAAAAAATGTCTCTGATAACATAAAACCCAAATTCTCTATATGATCTGGTTTTGGCGCATTCAGTTGCAGCTTCTTGGCTTCAACATGATCCAAATTCCAATGTTACATCTGATTCTCTTTCTGCTTCATTTTCATAATACACCTGGAGTCCTCTGTATTTATTTGAACAGTAAGCCAGTATTCCTCATGCCTAATGAATGTTGGCTGATTGGATATTATTAGTTTCCTCCATGTGTTTTATCAGAAGATGGTGTATTGCAGGTGCTTACCTACTCAATATGAAAGTGTACCCTGCTGAACAATAGTTGTTTTACTCTCAACATAAAGCGATAAGACCAAGGTGTTGAAGGGCGTGGTATTTGTAACATGCATTAAAAAGATTATATACTTTTTGACTTTTACTGTAATTATCTTATACCAACTACCCTTTTTTGATTGACTTTTTTGTCAGTATCTGTGTATATTTTTGAAATGCATGATTTTTACATTTTTATTTTCAATCTGTTCTTTCAGTTAGTGATATGTGGTTGGAATGCTTTTTAACATGCCTTTCATTTATAAGCAAAGTTAGCCTGCTAGAATCTGTGCCATTTCAAAGTTTATGAAAATTTTCAACTATGGATGAAAGATAATTAAATATTAGATAATTTACCACTGACAATTTCTGTTGAAAAAATCTAATATTTTACAGTAAATCTCTGGTTTTGAATATTTTAGTGAAATTGAGGTTGGGGGGAAGAAAAGGGTTAAGAATCTTTTCAAATTAATTTTAATTGTGGTTTAGTTTGCATTTGCAGTTTAATAGCGAGCATTATGACCTTCATACAGCGATCTTATCCCAAAGAGATTGGTGTGTGGGCTAAATGCCTCAGCTTATTATTAATTTTTTAATAAACTTCCTTTGTAATAGCTATTAGCCTCAGAAAAGTATTTTCAATTGTAGATGTTTGGATGCTTTAGAAAGGGTGTAAATGTCACTGTTCCATTTCAGCAATGTTGCAGATTGATATTTACTGGAGATTTCAAGTTAATTTTACCATGGGAAGCTCTTGATGCAGAGAAATAATGATAATATGAAAAAAAATTTTACTCAAGGTTACACAACAGTTCATTGGAAAGGCTTGGAGTAGAACCCAGGTTGCTTGACCATTATTTCAGTCTGTTACCCATTTTCCTCTACAGCCTGCTTTCAGCATTTGATAGAGATTTCTGCTTAAAAATCAAATAAAAAATATGTGTTTCAACATTTTAAACCTATTTTTCATATATCAGAATATATGTGTGCTTTCTAAGGTCCTTATCAAGGGTCCTTTTTATTTATTTTTTTTAATTTTGCTTTATTCTTTGCTTTGTTTCATGTCTATTCAATTTTATTTATTCCATGTTTTCTTTTTGTTTTGTTTTTGTTTTTAGTTGTGTCTGGTAAGTTGAAATTTTATTGGCCATCTTCTAGTCATCGTATCACTGTGACGGGAACTTCTCCTCCCCTTCCCATCCATCCCCTTCCATGTCCTTCAACCAGTCAGCTCCCACCTTTTACTTGTTATTGACAAGACACATCGCACAGAATAAATTCTGCATGAAGTATGGGTAACTTAATGGCAAAGAGAAAGGTAATGGGTTGCTAACTTTCTGTCTGTTTTTACATGATGTAACGAGTCAAATCCCAATGTCTTCTTTCTTCAGTGACTGCATTAGTTGAACTTCAAAGTGTTCTATAAAAAAAATTATTTTTGTTTTAAAGGTCTCAAGGATAGAAGTTGTTCTTTCCTTAAGTGGATTATTATTTCAGCATCTTTTACAGTATATTCATCACATACCACATGTATGTGACCCAAAGTGTGAAAGCAAACTGAAGTTAAAAAACAAGACAGTGAAAATGCTTCCAGTACAGTGAACAATGAATGGAATTTAATAACAAAGTTTCACTTAACCCTGTTTTAATTCTTCTGACATGGAAGCTAATAGGATGTTTATTATTTACCTTAATGGCAATAGATATAGAATAATACACATATGCACAATACGCATATATATTTAGAATGATATGCATACGAAGTACATATTTAGAATAATATCTAGAGAAACATACCTATTTACATTTTATAAATTCTACCATGGTTACCTGAAAGACTGAATTTCCCCTCATTTTTTGTATTCAGTAGTCCCTGAAAGGCCATCTTCAGATACTAGAATCACAAGCATTCAGCTATTTCTCTGGTGGTCAGAACCATTTTAATCTCTTTATAGTTGTACTCATTCTCAAGTTCAGCAAAATCTGAAACCTTATAAATACTATGCACTAGCACAGGATTTAGAAACCCTCAGTTCCATTTTGTGTGGCATTGTGTCACAGACTAGTACAGAACTAGCCAAGCCCTAAATTTAACTATATGCTAAATTTATTCTTATTACTAGAATCCAACAGCATAACAAAGGTGCTTCACCCTCATCTCCATTTTCCCCATCATACCTTACAACCCTGTGGCAAACCCCCAACAGTTTCACCTTCCGTTCTAAATTAAACATGCTGTCATGTCAAAGTCTTCCCACATCTTCTTCCAAGGTATTGATTGAATGTTTCAGAGCTAAATGTTTTGAAGTCTGCTAATTACTGGAGGTCAGTCTCACCTTCACTTTGGGTAGTTTCTTATCTAAGGAATTCTAGGAAAGGTAGCATTGCATCCAAATGTAAATAATAATATGTTGTGCTTTGAAAATTCCTCCCAAAGCAAGAGGGTCATAGTAAGAGTATATTCTAATATGAACTCTATAGGGAGCAGAGACACAAGGCATGAGGAACAGATAACTGGAAGTATTGGCCCACAGGACCACTGAAAGCAATTTTTTTAGAAAGGACTTTGAGTGTTATTGAATTAATTCTAGATAAAGCCACAATTACTTGATGTTTATAAAACACATTGAGTGATATCTTTGAATTATTTGATTCACACTCTTTTTAAAGGAAAATCTTGTAAATACAGAAATGTTTGAAAGGAAAAAAAAAACACCACCACTAAAACCATTTGAGTTATTAAAGTCAGATTCAAAAGATCTCCTTTATTCTCAACCCAAAGAAGAGGGAGAGCATAATTAGTTTTGGACAGATGATCAGAAAGAATTGGAAATGCATAAGTAAATGGACTTTCATTTAATGCACATTTTTCAAGAAGTGAGAGTTAACAGCCTATAAAACAAGCTAGATCTTTTTTCTGTGCTAGCCCCATCAAGATATCTAATGCTGTTGTCTATGCTGATTTTTTTTTAATGTGACTAACATGATTTTTTTACATTCTATTTACTATTGGAAGAAGGGGTTGTTGAAGTCTGTATAAATCAAACAGTTTGGACAATGCTGGCAGTATTTATAATGTTAGGCTGAGCAGATGTTTCAAATTTGCCTTCATTTGCATATATATTTTGTTTGAACATGCCCTTGCCTATGTAAATGAGGAAGACATTTAGCTCTGCTGTTCCTTTAAATTCATTCCTCTTCAGTAATTGGACTGAAGATTTTAAATGGTTATAATTTGTTCGATATTATTTCTGGGGCTTTTGACTTCAAATTTTTTTGAGACACTGACTACTTCAAAGATCTCTTATATAAGCAATTAAGGGCTTTTTCTCTCCTCAGCTTTCCTAAATCAAAGATGATGACTTTTGTACATGTAAGGCTGAATTTATAGTTACTCAACAGTGTTTATTGCAGCCCTTGACAGAGTGTGGCCTGTGGGCCAGTTGTCCCTCAAAAGATTTCTCCGTTCTGACTTGTAGCTGTACTCCTTTAAAAACCAAATTGTAACAAATTTGTTCATATTGGTGACTGTTGCTCTGCAAGTTGTCTCGTTAAGTCGGTGGGACTTACTTCCTTGTATAAGTGGTCAGTAATAAAAGCACGTGATGACCAATCAGAGTTTTAATTGGGAGGTCCAGGCACAGAAAAGATGATCTGAGTGATGCTGAAGCTGTGGCTGTTAGAGACTGATGTGTCTTTGTGCCGCCTCTCCGTATTAAAGAAACTTAACTATTTTGTTTTACACCATTTAAAGTCAGTAGGCAAATTGTGCTTTCAAATAGGCTAACTTTGGTCTTCTGATAGTAGTGTGATTTTTTTTTTTTTTGGTATTTTCCTTTCAGAGCCTCCACAGTTTGTTGTAAAGCCTCGAGATCAGGTAGCTGCACTGGGGAGAACGGTGACTTTCCAGTGTGAAGCAACTGGAAACCCTCAGCCAGCCATCTTTTGGCGGAGAGAGGGAAGTCAGGTAAAACAGCCTTTCTGTCCCTTCTTTCTGGCAGTTTCTTGAAGAGATGTTGTCGCATGAGAGAAAAATATTTTAATTAGTGTTTTAAAGATGTGGAAAATAGGTCTAGAGCTTGGAGATGCTGGATATTTCTTCTCAACTTCTAAGTCACATGCATGCTAGGTGATGTCATCCTTACTAGAAAGGATACCTATGTTTTGCTCAATCTCCCATTTTCTCCATGAATGTAAAAATAAATCTATGAAGCAACTAGAAACATTCCATGTTTCACTGCTATGACAATCTTTTTCACCTAACAGGGAAAACTTTTAAGAGATGAAGAGATGTCTAATGCTGAAGTTCATTTGAACTCCCAAACACTCCCAAATTTTCAGAAAGTTTGGCTCTGGGTTTATAGCGTAGCTATTAGTTTGCCATGTGTTTGTGCGTGTCTGGCAAACTAAACCATTTGCTGTATTGATCTGCATCACTGCATGGGTAGGACTCTAGTTTGGGGCTAAGGAGATCTACTTTCCCACTCAGTTGGCTGACAGGTCATACCTGAATAGGTCACTTTTCCTCCCAGCTTCCTTATTTGAATGGGAGGGAAAAATATTTTCAGCTTCTTTGTAAAGGATCTTGAAAGTCAGTGGGTGAAACACAATATAGCACAGCAAGAGAATCACAGTTTTCTTTCAGAGTCATCTTTTGAAGGAGGGATGTGACACAAAGTATTCTTTATTGGAAGGAAAGAAGGAATATGGGATTCTGGTTTTCTTGTGAATGAAGGAATGAATGGTGCAATAGCATATGACAGAGTTCTTTGTGTTACAAAACAATAGGCCAGAGAAATTGAGAAAGCTTAGTGATTGGCTTCTTTACTCCATTTGCAACATTTCTGTCTAAGTACAACTACACTGCTAACCAAATTTAGATGATAATCTTCAATGGTATAAGTATACCAGTATATTATGTTTGTATTTTTGTATGACCTGGATATTTTTTTTTCCCCCAAGTGTTTTCTAGCGCATAATTTTTCTGGCTCATTTTTGACTCTGCTGAGTGGTGACCACTTGTGATGATTGAGGGAACTGGAGGGGGAGGTCAATGAATAGGGTTTGCTAATACTGAAGTAGAGAATGTTGTGTCCCATTCCTTTGGATGATTTTTGGAAATGCAAAATGTAGTTAGGCAAGAGAGAGAGATAAAAAATAGCCTCTGTGATCTTCAAGTATTCTCATTCACAAATTGTTCAGCCAGAGGTAGAAATTTGGAATCAGTATTTAGTGTAAAGGACTTGTATTATTTTGATTGCAGTTCTGATTTTTGACCACTGTTGGTAAATACTGTGTACTTCATACCAAAACTAGCTAAGTAGAAACTGGCATAGGATTTAATTCTATATTATAAGACTCGTTATAGAACACAAACACTATGATTAGAGAGACCTAAACAGCATCTCTTTTTAAAAAACTGCTCCATTCTTAGGAGGGCAAAAGTTAAAATACAAATAAGTAAACCAACATCTGCATTTAAATGAAATAAATAGAATGCCCTGGAGTAAGTTCTAAAAAAGGATGTTAAGGCAAATTACTTAGGTTCACCACAGTTGCTTGCACCATTATGATATCTGTACATATCACATCTTTGCTAGTGCCTGTTAAACTTTGTGTAAAGCCCAACATTGACCATAGAGGGTGTTAGAGCAATCCCAAAAGACTTACACAATTATATGTGCATATTTGCACCTATTTTATCACAAAAAATCCTATTAAAGCTATTCACATTGTGGTATAGACATGCTTAAGGTATGACGAGCAGAATGTTTTCTGTATAATGTGAAAAGATGAATTTGTTTAGATATATTAAAGTTAAAATTATTGGTGTTAGAATTTATTTAACCCTTTTTTTCCCACTTTCTTTCCTGTACATCTTGTAGAATCTGCTTTTCTCATACCAGCCCCCTCAGTCATCCAGCCGATTTTCAGTTTCCCAGACAGGAGACCTCACTATCACCAATGTCCAGAGATCTGATGTTGGGTACTATATCTGCCAGACTTTAAATGTTGCAGGAAGTATCATAACAAAAGCCTACTTGGAAGTTACTGATGGTAATGATACCTTTATTTTTTCATTTCCAAGTTTTTATTTTTATTTGAAGACAGCAGTGACACTACTTTGAAATCTGCTTTGCATAAATGCAGATTGCATGTGTCTTTGAGCATAAAAATTCTGTTTTGGCCATCCCTGTCAGGGGTTTAAAATTTTTGATATTGTGTAATACTATATTTCCATTTTGTATTAGTAAGTATACTTGAATTTATGGATTTTTGTCAGATCTGTTAATTTATCTGGCTCTTTTTTAGCTTCCTCCACTAGATTTAGTTTACTTTCAGATTGCTTGCTGCCTAGCTCTTTATCCCTATTCTTGTGTGTATGCTTATCATCTCCATTTACCTGTTTTTTAATATTGCAGTATAGCAAGGAAAAAACTTCAACCTGTATGGAAGTCAGTAGGATAACATACAAATGAATATTATTACCCGTTCCTTTTTAGGGGCAGTTGGGAAAAAAAATTAAGATGAAAAAGCTACAGGGAGCATGACTGCAAGCAGTAATATATGCTGATGTGAGGCCAATTTGCCAATTATCAGAAATACTTCATATTTTTAATAGCAAAGATACCCAGGAAAAATAATAATCTTAGCAGTTATGAAAAAAGAGGATAAGTGCAGTTTGTGGAGGGGCTTTGAAGGGAGGGAAGCTGTTGTCTGAGAAGAGTTTCCATAAACTAGGCCTTTGCCCTATAGAAAACTTAGAAATAATGCAGTACTGGAAACATGCAGTGAACCTGGAGAATAAAATTGTTTCTTTACA
This sequence comes from Gymnogyps californianus, assembly GCF_018139145.2. Lineage (NCBI taxonomy): Eukaryota > Metazoa > Chordata > Aves > Accipitriformes > Cathartidae > Gymnogyps > Gymnogyps californianus. Next base: position 112,145,187 of record NC_059471.1, on the reverse strand, counting down.
CCCACTGGATTGAGATTGTTTGGAGGAATAGGACTGCATCCTTTCTGGTTTCTCACAAGTGGTAAGCCACATTTCTTAATCCACTTTTATCCATTTTTCACTGGGGAGGAGGCCATGGCAAGGTGAGAAATAAATTTTAAAAAGAAAATTAAGAGGTTTTCTGTTAATGACCTATGCCATCTGAACTTGGAAAAAATCAAATTAATTTAAATATATTTCCTTTACTATGACTATATGCTTTGGATTGATCTGATGGGTAGTTGTTTTGTATGATGTCTTGGGACAGTATTGACAAAATTGAAGGCAGGATATGCAGAATGATACCCTGGTATTCCTAAAGGTAATAGAAGTTGCCATCGACTTCAGTGGCATTTAAATTAGACATGGATTTCAGTGGCATTAGATTTCTCCTGTAGAGCACAGATCGGTCAGCCTCTTACCATTGACAACTGCAAAGCTCTTTACAAACTTGTCAAAGTCAAATACAAACTCTAAGTGAGCTTATTTTGACTGTCTCTGCAGAGAAAGATACTAATGGCCTCACAGTGCTTTGCAGTGCATTGCAACAGGTTGGGACAAGAAGTAAAGGATAAATTATGCAGTTGAAAACAGAGAGTGTCATTTGAACATGCAAATGAAATTACGGGAGTTGGAATTTAGCCAAAAAAAGCAGTACTAACACCCTGTCTGTTGTTCTGAAAAGTAATTTAGAAATATCTGATGTTCACAAATTATCAGAACTTCAGGTTTATATTTCAGCTACCAAACCAGTTTTTAAGTTATGTGAGCCCCCCGTGATACTGCTGAACAGATTTATGTCATTTAAAGTTGTGGCTATTTTCAGATCATCAGTCCATGTCATGTTGGATGGTACAGGTAGAGGAGGTCACTGAAACACAATAAGATAGCTTTTACATCTTTTTTTTATTATCCATTGGATAATGGGAAAAAAACCTCATGACAATCATTCTTTTTTCTGTGAATACTGAGACTGCTTTATACCTTTCTGTGCACAGTTAAATAACCCATCGATAACATTTAATTTTCATTGTGTGAAAGATGCATTAAAATTGATGCAAACACACTGGGGGATTCTCTTTGTGACTTTGAAGTCATATTGACAGATTAAGTCATCATAGAACTAGAAGTCAGAAACTACTGGAAAAATATTTCTTAGTTGAAAATTTTTAATATGATCCTATTCATTAGCTTTGTGTTTACTTTACCCTACTGCTAGGCATCTCCCAATTAGGAAACAGCACCAAGATGAGTTGATGGGACACAATAAGATTTTTTTAAGAAGTACATGTTTGTCAGTTTGTCCCCTGCCTGCCTACCTCCTTTTTCTCTGTCTTTGAATGCCAAAAGTATGAATTCTGTTACACAGGCCTGCTACATGGTAGAAGGTGAATGAGGAGAAATCTGTGACCTGACAAAGAATTTGGGAAGTCCTTTCTCACTCCCTTGTCCCTTTATAAAGACATTGGAATTAGAGAATGCCAAGCAGATACCACTATGTAATATGTAATGCTTCTTTACTTTCTGAAAATACTATGCTGTGTATCATTTTAAAATTCTGTAGTTGTGCATCATTATAATGCACCCTGCCCTGAATAATGCATGCCTCCAACTTTAATTACTTGTTTAATTATCTTTAGTTTGTTTCAAAGCCTCAAGCAACTGCTGTTGCTTAGATGATTAGAAAATTGCTTCCAGTTGCAGAAATCTCTTTCCTGTTCTTTCTTCTGGCAGTGATTGCAGATCGGCCTCCCCCTGTCATTCGACAGGGTCCTGTGAATCAGACTGTAGCTGTAGATGGTACTTTAGTACTGAACTGCGTGGCCACAGGCACTTTAATGCCCACTATCCTCTGGAAAAAGGATGGGATCCTCATTTCTACCCAGGACTCTCGCATCAAGCAGTTGGAGACAGGAGCATTACAGATCCGATATGCCAAGGTAGCTTGAACTGGCAAATGGGTTTTCTTGTTGTTTGTTTCGCTTTGTTTTTTCACCTCTGGGCACTTTTGATGTAGTAAATCCTACATTTAGAATTAATGAAATGTTAAATAAATGTATTAACATATTTGATACTTCATGCTTTCAGATAGTTCATTCTTTATGCTTAACACCTTGGCTTATTCTGCCTAGGGCACATTAATTCAGATTTCATAAGGAAAAATGCTTTTAAGAGGTATTAATTAAGGGAATTATTTGGCACTTAAAACATGAAGGGGAAAGCAAAACTTGGATCTCAGTAAGACAAATCTCGTCTTACTAAATTAAATTATTTGGGCTTTAGCACTAATAGATTACAGTGATCTAATTATTTCAAATGTTTATAAAGAAAACCTTTGTTTAGCATACTGCAGTAATAGACCCACGTACACAGCTTTTTCAAAACAGTTTTTAAAGTTTAAACGTACTCACACGACAGTGTAAACATAGCTTAAAATGGTTAACCACCTGTCAAATACCTGGCTTCCTTAGGGAATTATAGCAAGTACCTGGTCAGTGTTGCTGGTCATGCCTCACACGCTGTAAAATGTTTTAAAATGTTGTTAAGTTTTAGCATACTGGCTATTCTCTGCTATCTTTTCTGTGGTTTGAAATGTAGTAATTTCTTAAAATTAGGCTGAATACATCACTTTACTATGTTCCCTAGAGTTGCCCTGTTACCAATTACAAGTTACACTGGCTTAGAGTTTGAACCTCTGATTTTTGAGCACTTACGTTCAGTTCATCTGCTGAGGCTGGGACCTTAGGAGGATAGCATTTCTTTTGGAGGAAAAAAAGAAACTCTTTTGAAATGTGATTAAGTCACATATGGACAAATAATCCAACATTCAGAACTGGATGAGAATAGCATATGGAGATTCCTTTTTGGGTCTGCTGCAGAATGAAATTTATACTAACACAAGGAACCCCATATGTACAAGGCCCTGTGCAATATTTAAGCTTTGTTTTAAGGATGACATGCTCTCCAGTGCTGCAGTCCAGACAAATCCCCAGGCATTATTTAGGCAGAAGGTTGACAGTTGCATGGGGTCTTGTCATGTGAGTTCCTTCTCAATTTATTTGTTAGGTTCTCTGCAGAGTAATGAATAAATGCTACAAGAATTGGCCTTCAGTTTGTTCATTACAGAATAGGTAACATTAAATTAGAATCTGCAGCTTTTCCAATTCTTTAACAAATGCTCAGAAATAAGTATCCATTTTCATTTTTCAGCACACAAAATCATAACTTCTAATGGAAGAAGTTCCTGGTTTGAAGTTTTTGCAGCCTAATACGTTTATCCATATTCATGGGGGAACATAGAGAGCTGTAATTACTTTTCTAGCCCACTGAGTGCCTGATTGTTTCAAATATTTATTCTTCTCTTTTCCCACTCAGCTGGGCGACACTGGTCGGTACACCTGCATTGCTTCAACCCCAAGTGGCGAAGCTACATGGAGTGCATACATAGAGGTCCAAGGTAAATCAATTAGGGTTTCCCTGCATGGAGAAAATACATAAAGGAGAATCAGAAATTGACATGCAGAAGTTATCTGTCATAAATTGCCAGTGCAGATGTGAACAGCATTTAGCTTAGAGCTACTTCCTGTCGATACTCAGCATTTGTCTCTCCTTTGTTAGAGTTTGGAGTCCCAGTGCAGCCACCAAGACCCACTGACCCGAACTTGATTCCTAGTGCTCCATCAAAACCTGAGGTTACAGATGTCAGCAGAAATACAGTAACATTGTCATGGCAACCTAATTTGAATTCAGGTGCAACACCAACCTCTTACATAATTGAGGCCTTCAGGTATATGAGTCTCATGTGATCTTGCTGTACTTACGCTTATATATAATATGGTGTTAAAGAAGCACGTGCTAACCTGCTGGTGTGTGTTTTTTATCCTTAGCCATGCATCTGGTAGCAGCTGGCAAACTGTAGCTGAAAATGTGAAAACAGAGAGTTTTGCAGTTAAAGGGCTAAAACCTAATGCAATTTATCTATTCCTTGTGAGGGCAGCTAATGCGTATGGACTAAGTGACCCAAGCCAAATATCTGATCCAGTGAAAACTCAAGGTAAGCTTTTGATACTGAGCATTTTAGGTGTCCACAGTGGCTGTCACAAGTTGACTGGGCAATGCCAGATGCAGGAATTCTGTTAGCTTTCTACTGTCTGCCTATCCTGGCTCTAATATATACTAGATAGTAAAATACAGTGTTTAAACTTGCATTTCTCTATAACATAGACTCTGAAAGCTGCTTAGACCGCATATTGCATTGCCTAAGGGAACCCTAGTATCTCTTATCCTAGTATGCAAAGATAGTTACATCTTGCAGAATAGTTCTTGTTAGCAACTAAAGTAATCTCTGATTTTTTAAGTTATCATGCAAATCCTCAAATTCTGTGGAAATGTTGTTATTATTATGTCCAGTGAATCAAATGAGGCTTAAGACTGAGACAGAGAGAGAAACAGCACATAATCTAAGTTGGTTTCTGCTGCATTAAGAAAGAAAGAAGTTTAAAGTTTGAAGGAATTGGGCATCATGAGCCAGTAAAGAGGTTTTGGCAATACATTAAAAATATTTCAATAGTACAACTATTGAAAGTAAAATAGTAGGGAAGAGAGACAATGCTTACAGATAGCCAAGTGGAAGAAAAGGCTGGGTAGTAGTGGATGAAGGAGTCATCCGCTGACTCCAGCTATGACTGAAGTCCAGCTGCGGACTGAATCCGGCTATGTAAAATTTAAAATAACTTTGTGTTCGCTGTAGAAAACAAATGTTACTTCTGATGGTGTACAGGGAATAATGCATTGCAACTTTGCAGCCTGCATTTTTCCAGTAGAAATACTTAGGTTCTTAAGAAGGGAAAAACTGGACATACTCTTTTTCAAAGTAAAAGTAATAGAGATCATCTTTCTTTTTTTTTCTGCTTTTCCTACTTACTGGAGAAATTGACCCATTGGCTTATTAAGAGTGCCTGTGTTGTATGTTTGTTTCTTTGTTTGCATAAGTAAGTACATGTTTGTTTCTGAAAGGAAGTTCCCTGAAGGAAACAAAGCATTTTCCTTTGGTGACTTTTCATTTTTTCTGAAGTTGGTCTGAAAGCAAGTCTCTCTCATCCCACTGGGGAGTGAACAATTTCACATTGCTGTCCTTTGTTATTATGCATTTCTCCTGATGGGTGACAATTTCAATGGATATATATAGACAGCAGAGTCACGGCCACATGGAAAATAGGGGTTGCACGGGTTCCTAAGTCTGTTACCAAGGAGAGATTTAGTAGCCTTTTAGCGATTTCTGTATTCCTGGGAATAGGGCAACACGTGTTATTATGTGGGCAGGCTGCAGTGTTCTGCACAAATCTGTTTTTCATGCAGTGTAGTTTCATTCCTGGAGATGAGATGAGGTATCGGGTCTGAACGTCCCAAATGAACTGATCACTGACCTGACTGATAAACAGCAAATGAGGCAGTGTTCTGTTCATTCAACAGAACTGAATGGTTTATAATGGCATGGAAAAGCTTTGCTGTCCTCTGGGCATCTAGTAGAGCTGAAGACCTGAGAACCACACAAAGCCTGAGTCAAAATAACAACCAATAGATAAAATTTTCATCAATAGTAAGAAATGTAATCAAGTGTCAAGTTCTTTAAAGCAGTTCCACTCTTTTTCCAATACCATTTCAGTTTTGTGTAAGTTGTGATCTAGCTAAGTAAGTTCAAAAATTTCCCAGTTCACTTTTGTCTAGATAGGTGGTATAGTCTTGTCCTAAATGCATGTCCAGACCAGCAACCTAACCTACCTTCATCTTTACACTTTACCGACATCAACAACAACATGATTACGTGTTCTCACTGACAGTCTCTGTCTTGGAAGCTTGGAGCCAAAACAAGAAAACACACGTATTGTCGTATAGCACAGATGTGCAAATGGCTGAGCCTATTAATAGTTTGATTCATATTGTTGATGACTGATCTTTTATGACCAGCAAAGATAGAACTAATTATTCCACTGACTTTCCTGTTACATTCTAAGCAGGGTGTTATTTAGGCAACTGTCCAAACAGAAGCTTCTATTTTTAATGCTTTCTTAACTTTGTGGGGAGGGAAATACTCTGATAAATGGACTGTTTGGCAGAGCATGCTACGTGTGGATACAGCAGTGACTCAGTGGAGGGTTTTTTGGTTTTGCTGTTTTGTTGTTATCAGTATTCCTTGCTAAGAATCCAGATTTGTCTACCCACTGACTGCATGCTAACCTCAGTTTGCTGCTTTAACTTGGAAGAAATCCCATCTTCTTGTACATGTCGAGGAAACTGTACGATAAAAGTTCAAAGTGTCATAGGCTTTGTATTCCCAAATGGGAATTATATTTCTGGAAAGAAACTTGTCCTCATGCCTTGTCCTAATGCAGTCTTACAATGGTTTTATTATTATTTAGACAAGACCAAAAGCTGGTAAACTGAGAATATGACCACCATGCAAAAAAGCATGCTTTACAAGTGTTGCACTTGCATTTAATAAGTGTCTTCTGTATCAGCATCAACTGCACTGCCCAAACCTCAGTTTTCAAGATAGTCTACACACCTACAGTGACTTATTACAGTAGTTGTAGTTGTACATAAATACATATGCAATTTCTGTGTACTCTCTCTTTGGCACTTCTTGTAAGCAGGCAGGTATGGAAATTTCCAAGGTCTTCAGAGAACAGAACCCTTGAAGATTTCCTGATCTTGCTTTGTCACTAGAGGAGGTCAGGCAGGGCAGTAGCAGGCTGGAGCAAAGTTTATGTAATGCATTACTCTGTATCTGGAATTAGATTAATTAAAAAAAAAAAAGAAAGAAAGAAAGATATCACTATAAGTACTTTTCATGAATTTCCCAGTCTGTGATTTTTAGGCATAGTCAGCATGGTATTTGTTTAAAATGAAGTGATCAAAGAGAGATATATGAAATCAATACAGAAACTGTGTTACTCTGCTGTCCATATTACATGTATGTTTTAGACACCTTATTAGTGATTACCCTATAAATTTTATACATGTCTGACAGTCGTTCCATTTCAGTTAAATATGCTTTTCAAGGGCTCTGCATGCAGGAAATATGTTTCCGTTGTACCATTGCGTATTTTGAGAGGAATTTGTCCCTTCATGCGTATGAACAATTCTTTTAGCTATAAGATAGACCAAATGTCACAAGAGCCAGACAGCACTCGGCTGCGCTCTGCCTCGTGTTTACAGAAGTCACTTGCCATCAGAGAAGCTGCAGCCGCATGAGTCATTTTTCTTTTCTTCAGTTGTTACCTTTATTTTGTAATTAAAACCAGTAAGTTTGCCCATAAATTTATCTGAAGATACAGCTTCTGCTTTTGCTGTTCTTCACTGGTTTCCTGGTCTCTTGGAATTTGCTATGGGTAATAGAATGTTTTCTCATCCCAGCAGGAAAAAATAAAGAGATGCTGCTGTAGTCATTTACCAAAGACATCCCTGAGTGTGGTTTTTCTTTTTATGCAGCTTTTCCCTCCTGTTTCTCTCTGTCGAAGAAAGTGCAGTGCGTTGATTTGGTACTACCTAAGCGTTGGTGATTTGCCCAGGAAAATACTTCATGTAGTTTTTTCTTACATAATTGGGAAGTACTTAGGGTAAACTTCATTGGTGATAGCATCATATACTTTATGATACATTAATTTGTATATACATATACTTATTTTAACAATCATATATACTTGTGAGAATGGAATCTTAAATTATTACAGATGTTCCACCAACAAGTCAAGGTGTGGATCACAGGCAGGTCCAGAGAGAACTAGGTGATGTGGTACTACATCTGCACAACCCTACTATCCTTTCTTCCTCCTCAATTGAAGTTCATTGGACTGTAAGTATAAATCTGTATCATGGAGGTGGTTATATATACTGCTGAATTGTACTGTTTGACTGCAGTGGAGTCATGCTTTAAGAAGCTGTGTAGTTCATATGCTTGCGAATGTTTTTCTCTTGAATGAGTGCTACTTGGGCATTGCTTTCCTACTTCATTAAATTTTGTCCCATTTTCACCGTTTTATGTCTCCATAGGGAATGCTGTTTACAATATGGTGAGAGTTTCAGAGTCCTCCTCTGGAAGCTAAAGGACTGATCAGAGCCTTCTTAAGTCATAAGCTTTTGCACTGCTTTCAATAGGAAGTGTAGCAGCCCCCTAATGAGATAACATGGGCACTTCCCTGTCTGTCAGTCACCAGTGGGGAGAAATACTGCATAGCTCTGTTTGAAAGTGTTACTTCCATCCTACATACATACCGAAAAACACACCCAAACCCATACAGCCTCATCTGAACCTATCCTTTCCCATGGTGCTATGAGTACGCACAGTACAGGGAGAAGAGACAAAAAGGGCAAACCATTTTCTGATGTTGTGTTGACGTTGCTGTGGCAGGAGGAAGCAGGAAGTTGGCCACGTGGAGGATATAGCAGAGGAAATGAGAGAGTGAGGAAACAATACCGTAGGAGTCCTGAAGCAAGGGGAATGGGAACATATGTGAAAAAGATTCAAGTAGGCTTACAAGGCTGAGGCCTCAGTGAGAGAAAGGATTAGAAATGGCTTACTGTGGGAGACATTTGGCAATCAATCGGTAGAAATGAAGAGAAAGAAGAACATGGGAAACTGCAAGTACCAAGCAATGAGATAAAAAAATGTAATTCAAAGAAGAGCAGCTTTAAAATAAAATGTGGAATGAAGAAAAAATGGGGGATAATTATACCAAGTGCAGGAATGAAACCAAAGGGAGTGAGCTTTGAGGTCTTTTTAGGACTTCCATCTGAACATGTCAATATATTGGCAAGGACAGTGTAGGAGAGCACAGGGTGTAGCCCCTGCCATGCCATGGCAGAACATTTTGAACAGGAAGAAAAGGCGTTTTGACTTTGTAGAAGAGCCCTAGCCCAATGGAGTCCTGGTCCACGACCAGGGCTCCTCGGTGCTGCAAGAGTACAAATAGTATCTGCTGTGTTGCACGGTAATTACACTGTCACCTGCAGTACGGCCACCTGCAGCAGGCAATCTCCTGTTTTAACTAATAACGTTAAAACATCTTTGAGGTTCCTAGCACAATTTTGTTTGACCTTTACTTACAGAACAACCTTTTCCAGACAGGCAGTTTTTGTCAGTCTCTTGGGCGGCCTGTGGCTTCTCTGCAATTTCAAAAATAAGCATTACCTCAGTTTCAGCTAGCACACGCGTTCTTTATATGATTATTAAAAATTAAATGTGTTGCTTTTTGGAGTAAAATTGCAAGCAAACAGTTTTATTATATCACTGTATGAGATTTTTGAAAATATGGAAAATCTGATGCACTTTTAAAAACTTTTTTGTTGTTATTGGACTTTCTTATTCATCAGAAATTGAAACCGGTAGTTAAAAGACAGTGAACACTCCATGAGAGATCACATCTATAAGATAGCTTTCTGTTTCAGCTATAGCCAAACACTGCGAGTCCCACCCTTGTTTACATTAAGATCTCTTTCTCCATACATCTGATATAAAATGACCTCGGCCTAAAAAGCACTCAGGACCACTGAGTATCATTTTTGATCTGCTTTTCCAAGTCTCATCTGTGTTACCATTCTGAGTTTTATGAGCCTCTTCAGAGCCCTCTCAAAACAGCCCTTTCCCTCCAGCAGAGGAGCCTCCTGCTGAGTGGGTGGACATGGAGGAAGTGCTTGGACAAATCTGCCCTCTGACAGAGCCCAGCCTAATCACAGCGATGGAGATAGTGCCAGCTGGCTGCCCTTTCAATTTATTTTCTCCAGAAGGAAGCAGGCAGGAAGTGGTGCTCATTTCATGGATTTTGGGAGGATTCCACACCTCGGGAGAGTTGGCAGGCTCTCTCTTTGATCTCCGTATTCATCACCCTGAGTTGTGGAGCTGTAGATCCTCTGCCCTCACCCTCCCCCCTTTCCCCATGTGCCCCCTGCCCTGCTGGGCAGATTCGAATGGGCAGAAGTCTGGCCTGTGCTGAGCTCCATCGCTCCGCAGATGCAAAGGCTATTCATTTCGCAGAGCTGGGACATATTATACAACTCCATTACCCCCTTTAATGCCTTCATAAAACCACGGAAAACAGCGCAGTTCTATCAGCATCAAACAGATTAATGCACTTGTGAATCAGGCCTGTAATTTGGTGTAATGCAAGGAGCCTTTATCTGCTTTGGCAGTGTTGTTTACTTTGAATAAAATGAACAGATAGTCCAAGAACCGTGCATAGTGTCACAGACATCATTCCTGGTTCCTGTTTGTTAAAGGATGTGTTGTGTGTTCTGCTGTCTTGCCAGGTGGACCAGCAATCCCAGTATATTCAAGGATATAAAATTCTGTACCGGCCTACGCCAGCATCCTATGGAGAGTCAGAGTGGTTAATCTTTGAAGTGAGGACTCCAACCAAAAACAGCGTTATCATTCCCGAGCTGAAGAAAGGTGTAAACTACGAAATCAAGGCCCGCCCTTTTTTTAATGAGTTTCAGGGAGCAGATAGCGAAGTGAAATTTGCAAAGACCCTGGAAGAAGGCAAGTAGGAGCCAGACTGTCTTCATCTTTCCTTTTTGAAGTAGTAGTCTGGCCTGCTTTCCTCTGATATGTTCATTATTTGATTTTGTTTGAAGTGCATGCTGTTTGAGAGCAGCAATCTGCGGCAGAGGAGGCTGTGTTGGGCTGATCATTATGTGAATTGTTTGGTGACACAGAAGTAAATATTCAGAACCATGCCAGAGAGAGAGAGAGAGAGATGTGCAAAAATCCCCTCCAACACACAATGGGAAATGCACTTTTTATCTTCACTGCAGTGTGCACTCCTCCCTGCTGAGTTCATGATCTGGTCACAAGTGACTTCTGTCAGATTCAAGCACTTGCTAATCACTATCTTGAGTAGATAGCAGACACCACAGAAATCATCAAAGTGCTATAGCTGAGGGAATGGAAACCACATTTTTACCAGGCTTTTATATCTGGATCAATCAGTAAGACAAAATGAAAAGATGAATGAGGGCAACAGATATAGTGGACTAAATTATGTATTTCCATCTCATACATGTGCTAAAAAGAGGAGGTTCATGAAGCTCTTCCTTTTGTTGCTGCTCAGGCATAATGAGTATGCAAGATGGCCAGTGCCTCTGAATAGGGATTTCAGTGCCTCTGTTGGGATGTGCAGCCTTTCCCCTTCTCTCTTCCCTCCCCAGTATAAATGCCATGTAGCTCTGGTTTATTGCTGCAAGTGGTTCAAGAGTTGTGCTTAACTGCATTCATCCTAAGTATCAGCTAAGCATCCGGTTTTTAGAAAGACTATTTAAAATGCAATACATAAATTATTATTATAAATTTGTTCATACTAACACCTTCTGTCCTGATTTTAATAAGTTTTGTGTTACTCATTATTATCTACACACTAGAGGAACTGAGATTTAACATTTTATTGGGGTCAATTTATAGACTTTATTTTTCAAAACTGTTGATCCTGGGTGAAATGATTTGAGACCAATGAGGAGTTCAGTGCTCAGGACGGTGACACTGAGGTAATGGGTATCTGAGTTTGGTGACAAGTGTGACTTTTCCTGTCCTGCACAGCGAGACTGCAGCAGAACTCAGGAGCCTGGTTGCAGGTTCACGTCACTTTCCTTCTGTATCATTTTATCTTGTGGGCAAGAACTGCCCTCAATGAAGGGTGGGGCATAAAAGAATGCATTTGTGTAACCCAGAAACCATCTTCCTCTTAAAAAAGCTCACTTACACGTGTGACGAACTTAACCGTTCAATCCTTTCTAAACAAACAGCTCCTAGTGCTCCACCTCAGAGTGTTTCAGTAACTAAGAACGATGGGAACGGGACGGCAATTGTGGTCACTTGGCAGCCACCCCCCGAGGACAACCAGAACGGGATGGTTCAAGAATATAAGGTACTGCTGGCATGCCTTGATCCCCTGGCAGAGGGGGTATTGGCCAGGTAGTGACAGATTAGGTTGTTCGTGGATGCTTGGCTCCATCTCCTGGTTAGTCAGAGAAAACGAGATAGAAAAATCACTTCTTTGAATCAAACTCCATATTTAGTAATTCTGTCTAGATGGTAGAAGGCAATTAAAACAGCCTCTATAAATCAAAGCAAAGGGTCAACACTCTTCATTAAAACAACTACCTTCTTGCCTTCATTATAACTTGAGAAATGCGCACACAAGTAGAGAGGGAACCATACCTGTTTGAGAACCATTTTGTGACTCAAAGACATTGGCCGAGGTAGTAAATATAAACAGGCTTAATGAGTTGAAAAGCTCAGGGATAATAATTAACAGTGTTAAGATCTGAGTAAATTATGCGTAACTGGGTAGTTAAAACAAATGGAAAATTTTCAAGTAAAGAATGTGCTTGTATAATAATAAATGTATTTAGTGTATAGAAATTTTTCTTTTCTTTCACACAAATACAGTTCTCATTATGCTATTTAATTTTTAACAAATTGTAAGTACATTATAAAGTATTTATTATTTGATGTTCGTTTAGCAACATACACTGTATTTATCTTCAGTTCAAATTGTTTTGCGATCATTTACATAGCAAAGTAAATGAAGCTTATTTTTCCTAAGCAAACTACAGACGTTTTAAATGTCTAGTTGTGGATATCAAGTAAGCTTTATAGCCACAGAGAGGCAGGATCTTTGGTTTCAGTCTCCTGCAAATGCACATTATAGAGAAAATTCTTCAAATGAGAATGTTTTGGCTTTTTTTCAGATTAAAGCGCTGTGCTATAGACATACTCCTAGCCATCAAAACTGATTCTGCTTTTTTTTTTTTTCCTCAGTAGAAATGAGAAAGGGAAGAGATCGCTAAGCTTCATGGTCAATTTAGAATAATAAAACGCCTTTCAGAACCTGGTCAACTGGTAAAAAAATCAGTTTATGGCTTAGTTTCAGATATATAATGTAATTGGAAAAAAAATACTTGCAAAGTTATTTTATTTAAAGACAGACCTTGAGCTGAAGAGGTGGAATTATTTCCATCAAGACACTGCATCAGAGGAATGTTAAGGTTGTAAGGACAAAACAATAAAAGTCAGGAAATTCACATTTCCAAGTGGATGTAATACCTGACATACCTCCTAGCATTCAGAGGTAATGGGCTATCAGGTATAGGAGCAAGCGTCTTGTAGTGTTTGTGTAGCAGTAGACGGCACACTGGCACGTTTCACATCTACATTTATTGTGTGGATGCCATTATTTTCCTTTGTGCTTTTCACCATGGACAGAAGACAGACACAATGAATATGTATGTAATTGCTATTTAAGTTGCTATAAGTAATTAATATTTTTGTCTAAAAACTAAATAAATGCAGAACCCATGATTTAAGATTAAGAACTAATAACAAGAAAAAAACCAAATAGAAGTCTTGTAAAATTTTCTGGGTTTTTTTTCCTCTTTGTTTTTCTATCTCCTATGTTTTCTCCCAGAAAAAAAGGTACGCATATGTGGGGGAATTCGTTGTTTTCTCAGCAACTCGGATCTAAGGCAAGAGTGTACCTACTTTAATTAAAGGATAAAATAAATAGGAAGGAGGATACCATCTTAATTGAAGAAGTGTCAGTAGCACACACAAAAAGCCAGAAATTCAAATCCCAGCAGAAGTCATTCCCTCCTTCCTTAGCATGAAGTTAGAAATTCTCTTGTTATACTAATTCTTTCTTCACTTATGTGTTTATTCTAATGTGAATTCCTCCTTCCTTCACAACATTCTAAAAGTTTGTTTTCACTTGCCTATTTAGGTATACAATCAAATACAGTGTGGCAAGTACTGAACAACCTGATGTTTAACCTCACATTCTTGTTTTGTGAATTTCTCCATGTATTTGAGCGCCTAAGAACAAAACATTTTTATGAATTAGTAGTGCGCAGTTACAAGTACATAATAAATTGTTTTTATTGTTTGCACATACACCATTGTACAAGGTGGCAGTAACAATTTCTGTGAAAATGACGTAAGTCAAAATGTAGATTTAAATCTTTTGTTCCTCACTTTATCGAGTTCTTATTTACATTAGAGCATTTTCATGGACCATCCTTTAGGATTTAAGAGCAATATTAATATTACTAATAATTATACTACTGCTGCTGACTGAAACAGTCTCTACTTAGTATCAGAATATAAAAAGGAGATTTTCTTCTCTTCATGTGCTCTGACCTGCTCTGCAGAAACAGTTATATATATGCTGCATTGGGATTCTATTTCAAAGGAGCTTAAAATACATTTCAGATCCTCACAGTGTCCCACTAGCCTTGTTTCAATCCTTGGCATCCGGAGAGGGATAAAGGGTCTTAAAACATCCTGAAGGTGAAATAAAATTTCCAGGGTCCGGGTGGAAAGGGCTCTACAGAAAGGGCCCTAGCAATTGTTCTATACGTGAAACTCTAGCTCACTCACCTGGCAATCTCCACAGCGGCAGAATTGCACGAGGGATTAAGAGCAGCTATCTGGGTACTAAATCTTTTAGGAGCTCCATATGTCAAAAGCAAAATCTTTCCTCCTGTGTACAATCAGCACAGGTTCAGAAATGCTGCTGTTCTCAGGAAAGTTTACTTCTTTACAGATAAAGTACTGAATTTAACTAATTTAACTTTCTGGATAAATACTGATTGTAGAGCAATACAATTGTGGAAAGGGAATAAAAAGGAATCAACACAGCTTCATCAATTTTTTAGCAGATCTAGATTAGCTGCTAGTTCACCTTTAATAGCAGTTGGGAGTTCAACCATACTCTTAAAAGCATTTGCCACATCAATGGTGCAGGCCTAAAGAGATAAAAGTATCTCATATTGTTTCTCCCAATCATTTAATATCACTGATGTAATTTGTAAAGTGGTGAATTGAAGTCGTTAGACCTGTGTCCTGGTCTCAACCAAAAAATGAGATGTGATACTGTGGTGGTTTAACCCCAGTCAGCAACTCAGCACCACGCAGCCGTTTCCCCCTCCCCCTCCCAGTGGGGTGAGGAGGAGGAAAGGAAAAAAAAAGTGAAACTCGTGGGTTGAGATAAGAACAGTTTAATACCTAAAGTAAAATATAATACTAACAATAGTAATAATGAAATATAATAATAGTAATGAAAAGGAATATAACAAAAAAAGGAAGGGGGGGGAAGGAAAAAAAACCAGCGATGCACAATGCAGTTGCTCACCACCCGCAGACCGATGCCAGAGCCACGATCTGCACCTCCCGGCCAACTCTCCCCCAGTTTGTATACTGGGCATGACGTTCCATGGTATGGAATACCCCTTTGGCTAGTTGAGGTCAGCTGCCCCGGCTCTGCTCCCTCCCAGCTTCTTGCACACCTGCTTGCTGGCAGAGCATGGGAGACTGAAAAGTCCTTGGCTTAAGATAAGCGCTACTTAGCAACAACTAAAACATCAGAGTGTTATCAACATCATTCTCACACTAAATCCAAAACACAGCACTGTACCAGCTACTAAGAAGAGAGTTAACTCTGTCCCAGCCGAAACCGGGACAGATACCATGCTGTTGTCTCCCAATAGAAGGTGGCATATTACTCAATCCTTGCCTCTTGCTGCCATTTTAAAAAAAAATAATAGTAACATTTGGATTCCAGTATGACATCGATTCTCTTGTGACGTCATGTGATGAAAGACTTGCCCTTGAACTTAAGTGAAGAAAGCCTTGCTTGATGAATGATTCCTGAACAAGAGAATTGCAAATTCATTTAACTGAATGCTCTTACTTTGTTGTTTATGTGAACGATTCTTGGCTACAAGGCTTCCTTTATTTGTTCCGTGTTACTAATGCTTTTAGTTTTATTAGCACTGATGTCACTGGTTGAACTGTAAAAGAATTACAGTAAACCCATCAAAGAATTTTAGTAGTTGGAGCTGCTCTTTGGAACAAGAAGTATCTTTTCAGTATTCATACAGTGCCTAGGACAGCAATCCATGACTGCAGATGTTAGAGTAGTGACAAATTCTAAATTTCTCTATCAAGCAGAAAGGAATGTGTCATCCTTCCTTCTAATTATCCTTTGGTGTTGAATTTTGAACATTTATACATACCATACACTTACTTCCCTGCAGGTATGGTGTCTTGGCAATGAAAGTCGATACCATATAAACAAGACGGTAGATGGTTCCACCTTTTCTGTAGTCATCCCCTCCCTAGTTCCTGGTATTCGATACAGCGTGGAAGTGGCAGCAAGTACTGGAGCAGGACCGGGAGTGAAAAGTGATCCCCAGTTTATCCAATTAGGTAAGCCTGCTGGTAATCCTACCTATTGGTTTCAATGATTTTTTTATTTGTTTGCTTTTGTCTTTTATGGCACCAGAAACACTTTCAAGACAAGTGAAATAGATAGTGTTACTTGATCTCTGGAACAGCAGGATTTGGCATTTCTGGTTTTAAACTTGCCTTAGAACTGCATTCTAAAGATGGGATTGTAACAAGACAGGTTTTTTTATCTCCCAATTCAGCAGTGCTTTTTGGTTATTGATTTTTCAGGGTGAATTTTCACACTTAAGACTGGTGTAATAAAACATGTAGAGGAGTGTGAATCACTAAGTGTTGGCTCACTTTAGTTTAGGGATGTAATTTGTCTTGATCAGATTTTATCTTTCTTTATTGAAGCAAAAAAACAAGAGCATGCTAAAATTAGGAACACTAAATAGCAACTATGTGTGAAAGCTAGTAAATAACCTGAGTACAGGAAAAAGGGGTACACAGATGATTTACAATAATCTTGACATCCTAACTCCATTTACACCAAACATCTCTCTGTCATAAATGCAGATCTAGGGACATTGCTCCTGGATGTACCTGGGAGAAATGCATCTTTGCTGTTGGTTAGCTGAACATTATTTAAAGTAGCTTTAGGTATAATCATATGCTGCTTTACCAGTATGCCTGTATCAAAATACCTTATCATTACAGTATATAATTGTGAAAGCAAACTCAGCATGTTGCTTTGGACTTTATGTCCTATCTATCTCTGTATCATTAGTAGATCTTCCTTGTTATTTCACTTTTTGTATTTAAAAATCTGTAATTACTGCATGTGAAAGCAAGACTGAACGACTAATATATTCTCTGGAAAATTACATGTACGTTTCCTTGGCTATTAAAATGAAGGTCATCTTTAACTTATTTAACTTATACAGGCATATGATTGCCAGTTACATTAATGGAGATTTTACGACAAAATTACACACAGCTTATATGATATTCCATTAATACGTGCAAAACCCCATAGTTATTTGTTGGATTGTTCTTTCATATAGCCAGCTTCCATTCACAGCTTCCTACAGCCAGCTTTCCAGTCAAAGTCAAGTTTGTTCTATACGGCTTAGATTTTGAAAATTTTGAATTAGTGAGGCTTATGAGTGTAAAATAATGGTGTAACCTTGATGTTCAAAGCCGAAGACTTCATAACCACTTTTTTTTTTTTTCCTTTTCTCCAATGATAAGCAAATGCTAAATGAAGGTGAATTTTATCATGAAACTTAATCACTTTGGGGTTTTGGTAAATGGAAAAAGAAACAAATGAGATTCTGTCAGGGTAAGATTTTTGCCTGCTTCTGGGTTCCTGGCCTTTACTGACACCATGTTAGAAAGCATTAAGTGATCACACACCTCAGAGGGTGTTCAAATGTGCAAGTCTGGTAGAATCCATATATTTCCTTGTGGTTGGGGTTTGCTTTCATAGTCTGTATTGCTTGCTTCTAATTAAGTGGCATGGCGAAATCTACATATACTGTAGTAAAAATCCCATAATTTGGTTGTTACATGGCAAAGATCTGGAGACAGAAGTCTTGTGGAGATCCATGCCACTAGAAGCAGCACAAAGAAATACGTAGACAGTGCTGCAGTCCTTTCGGCAACTGCAGGAGGCTGCTAGAATTAGTACTGAAATTTAAGAGGAGTACCCTTTAGTAGCACAGATCAACCTAAAATCGTCCAGGCAGAAGAACGGCTGCAGTTTACCTAGCTCCACCCTGTGATACAGGTTCTCCTACAGCCCCCGCAAGGAATCGCATTCTTAGTTCTTGGATGTGCTCCCAGCATGGGGGTGGAGCAGACACTGGAGTTTTCTGGTAGCTCTTCTGAGGAAAGAAAATTAATTTGTTGATGTCATCAATTGGCACTTTTCACCAGCAATAAATTACATGGTTTCAGAGAAAGGGAAGGGAGGCCAGGGAGAGGGAGGAAGGAGGACTAAGGATGCTACTTTTAGAAGGTTTGAAAGAGTCCTGACTCCCTGTACGTACGTGCTGTAGGAACTGCGTGTTTGCCACTGACAACTTCAACTTTCTACATTTCTGTCACTGATCCCAACTAGTCCTTCAGGAAATCTTCTCCTGATACCTAAATTATTACAGTCCTTACTTTTTTTAACTAATTAAGAATTCCATGTGTGGAAACAGGATATACTACGTGATTTAGATATTCACTTAGGGTTTTTTTGAAGAACTTTTCATTAAAATCAAATGTCTATCTCCTTATAGTGTGTTTTTCTTACAAAAATGTGAGACTAGGTTGTAGCTGGCTCTGGAGCATCCAAAGAAGAGGTTTTTTTCCCCCAGTGTAGCCTACTCTCTTGCACGGTGACCTCATGTTTGAGTCTGCGTGCTGTGCAGGGTGCTCCCAGGTTTGTGACTGAGAAATGCCTCTGCAGAGTTTCAGCCGGGTGTGTGAGAGGAGGAAGCTTCACCTTTCAGAGACCGCCTTCCAGAACAAGAGGGGAGGACAGGAGACATTGGATTCTCTGAGAGCTGAGGCGTGCAATCACAGTCCCATGTATCACCTGAGCTGTAATAACTGACCTTGTGCACACACTTAACCTGTTACAAAGACAGATAAAAATTGTAAGCTCAAAGCTCTTTCATTTTCCATGTCTCAGCTGACATGAAGCAGCTCACTGAGCTGCAGTACCCCAGACTTCCCGTGCCACCAGGGACAAGTCAACAATATACTTGCTTGTTATTCAAAAAACACCTTTCAATGTTTAAAAGCATGAGATCAACTCAAAAATCATGTGTCTTCTTAAAACACTTCCCTTGGGGCTTCTGAATTTTCCTCTTGGCTTTTGAATGACCTTTTAAAACTTTCTGTGGAATTCCAAGGCTGGAAAACCATTTGTTTGTTTGTTTTAAAAGAAAAGTTGATATTTTACATAAAGAAAGACTGCAAGAGCTTTGATGTTAAGGAAAAAAATTCATATTTCATGAGAGCTAGCCACAGCTCACTATATTGTGCTTATAATACTGTGCTGTGGAGGAAAAAATCATGGAATTTTGATAGAACTGTTTTTCTTGTCAAGACATGTAACCTCAGGACATTGGTTACAAAAATGCTCCGCACAGAAAGGTGAGAATTATCACAACAAATTATTTTTTGCTGATCTCTAGCCTAACTTCTGTACAGTGATGGGATACTACCTGTGATAGCGTGGCAGTATTACCTATGCTTGTTGGCAAATAAGTAGTGAAATTGGAACACACTGCAACGTATTTTGTTCAGGGTACCAGATCTGAGAAGCCCCACAACTGCAGTTAATGTTACTTTTAAACACTTAATATGTATGAATATATGGTATGCAGTTATTCATTAAGAGACATCTGCACAATTATTATAAATGTTGAGTGCATTATTCAACCAGTGGATGTCTCAAGTGTACAAAACACAAGAAAGTCTCATCGAATCTTTATTATTCTAATTGCTTTATTTAGGAGATGCGATTTGTGAACTAGCTAGCATGCCTTCAGGGATATTATTATGTCAGCCCTTCAAGTACTTCTAGTGTGATAGTTGTAAGGGTTTTTTGTTGATATTTCTGTCTTGTGGCCTGCAAATGACTCGAAGAAAGTAATCTTTTTTTTTTCCCCTCACAGCAAACCCTTCCAAACCAGTTCAGTGCTGTTTCTTCAAACTGTATGTTATAAGATTGAAGTGCTAAACTAATATTTTTCCAGTTTTGGAAACGTATATAACTAGAAAGGAGACAAAACAGCATATGCTTAACCTGGTAATATTTTACCAAATAATTTTCATTTTGCATCATGTACATATATTTGAGGAAACACTCAGACGTTATGTTGCCGATTCCAGGTGTTTTGCAAGTTTTGAATTGCCAGAATTAGCAATGTCAACAAAACTTACATCTTCCTACTTACTGTTTGTACATTTTGTATACTGAGACAGTCATATGGAAAAGTACCATTCCATAGGTTCTACACGTACAGGGCAAAGTTAAGGTTGCTTGCACACCTGTGAACCTGGAATTTCCTGTCTTTTTTGAATCTTTGGCATTCCAATCTTAATTGTATATTAATCTTTTATTTAACATTTAACAACTTAAATGTTAGGTTTTACATTATTATTATTTATATGAATATTTAACATTAGAGAATTAGAGGTCCCAGTTCTTCTCGAAGTAAATTCTAATTAATTTTCATTGAAGTTTGAAACTTGGAGCTTCAAGACGGTCAAATTGGGTAGCTTGTAAGCAATAGCCATAGCAACATTATCTGTAATTAAAAAGAAGGCTCTTATCTTGGGGTAGAAGAAGGGATGAGTCACTGTGATAATATGCTGGTTTCAGGGAATTGTGGGATCAGCCTGCTCCAACAACTCTGAGGCATTTTCAAGTACATTAAATGCTGCGGCTGCTGCTCTAGCAGTAAGATGCGCTTTGCTGTAGAATGTTTATGTTCACTTATTTTGGCATGTCTCCCCGAGGAGTGCAAGCAGGAACAGGAATGTTGATTATGAACCGTTTATATCTCAGTCAAAGGTTCCAGAAATTTCTTGGGATGAAGAAAAATTAGGTTTTTTAGTTCAAGAGCTTTTTTCCTAACTGGTCATTCAAGATCTCCCAGGACTATTATGGAGAGGGGGGATGCCCTTCTCAAAGAAAGGCTTGCAAGATAATGTTCCTGGAAATTTTTAGTAATGAGGGGTTCATTAGATTTCATTCCCTTTGCTTTATATTTAGCTTACTTTCTGTTTTTGAATTATATGAGGAGCAGGACGTGGGTCAAATGTGGCCTCTTGAAAGCCCTTCCATCTTCTTTTCTATAATGCTGTTTATATGACTGTACATGAACACATATGCATTTTTCTCTTCACCGTGTGTGTAAATATATACCAGCTAATTTAATGTAATGGCTTTAACAGTCCACCCATGTACAACGTGCCGTAAGCCTAGTTTCTTAAAAGCAAATATATTATTATGCTGTTCTTATGCTTGCAATGTCTAGCAAAATAATACCATGAAATGAATCTTAATTAAAAATTAGAACAATAAATGTTCAAAGAGATTCTTCAGTATTTTGTAATCTTCAGGCATGCATTGACTGAGCAATGCAAAATGTTTGTATATATAAAAGTACTGTCTTTCTGTATGGCTGAATTGTTGACATGTTTAAAAAATATTCTTATTTGGCTTTTGAGTTTGTGATTTTTTTTTTCCCCTGGATTTCTTGTTTTAAATATATCTATGTAAAGGATTACAGAAAAAAATATTTATCAGTCTTCTAAATTTATTCAGGACCATAGGTTCTCCAGAAATCTTTTATTCTATTCCATTAAGATGTACAAGGTAGTGTAGCTGTTTAAAAATATAGAAATAGTAGGCTTACTCATTTTGAAGAGAGACTGATGATGAAAGTTTTCATATCTTAATATGGCCTCAGCTGCAAAGAGACAAAAGATGAGATAGAGAGTGACAGATTTAATTCATTGGTCACAGTATACCTTATACGTTTAAGCCCATCTGGCCACTTGTGTGGAACTTCACTTGGCTGTCTCCATAAAATCTGAAGCAACCCATCTTAACCTTGCACAAATAGGCATGAAATCTATAAACCCAGCAGACACAAAGGGTGTATTAGTAAGAAAAGAATGAATCTGCCTGGTGAACTTTCAGACTAGGCAGTGCACTTAGGGTCACAGAAGATAAAGGGACCTGAAATATGAAATAAAATTTCCCATAAGGTAGCAGTCAAAGGCAGTGGTGATTCCTCGGCAAAATAGATATTTGACCTCGATGTCGTAAAAACTGAAATCTGGAATTCTTCACTGGAAGAAGCTGTTATTAATTTAGCCATTTCCCATTCAGAAAGGTATCCTTTTCCAGAGGAGGTTTGTTATTTGTATGATTTGTTGTGATTCCATCTCCTGGTTGTATTGCAGTTTCTTATATTTTATTTAGGCTTATTTTGGAGTAATGCAAGACATGTCATCATAAAAAAAAAAATAAAAGTTATTCACTGCTTAGTTCGTAGGGAAAAGGTATTGGTTTTTAAGTAAATAGGTTTTCATTTCTTATATAGTTTATATTAATAGAATTAGTAACAGCACCTTTCTCCTTAAAACACTAATTTCTCATTCTGAATCTGATGTCACTACCCATAGTAAAGAGCAACTAACTGTTGGATTTACACAAGAGTAAAAATGAGTATTTCAAAGACTAAGCTGTGCAATGTGTAAAGCAATATTCACTCTGAGTAAAGGTTTTGAATTCTTGCCCTCACCCTGTGCAGTAATGAAATTTCCAGTAAGCGCTCACTGTAGTGGTAAAAAATCAGGAAGGCAGTGAGTTGCTTCATTGCAGTTTGAAAGCATTGGTCGCTAACTGAATATTCTTACTGCTGTTCCTAGAAGGTTCTTGCAAAAGTTCAGTACAGAAAGAGCAGAAAAGACTGATTCTTACAGGTGCTTTCTCTATTAAAAAAAAATTAAAAGTGTGTCTAAAAATACATGTTCTTTATTTTGATGTGGGATGTTTAAGGATAAACTGTTTTTGAAAAGGGCTGTTTGTTCAGTAATAATGAGACTGCTTGACTATTTTTACCAACTCATAACTCATTTCTTAGTTATCCTTTAGCTTTTTCATCCACATCAAGAGGGCAGGATTGGTTATTTTGTACTTCTACTTCTTTACATCCTTTTAAATATTCAGTCTTTTTTAATTGAGGTCAAAGTGAGGGACTGCAAAGAGTACATTAGACTGTGTAATACAAGATTTAAGTCATCTGTCAGGAACTGCTAAATTAAAATGTATCCCTCAATAGCAACCTCATGTGAATGTACTTTGAATTTGTAATTCTTCTGTGATTTTCAGTTATGAGAGTGGATGTTTGGGTAGCTGACTTCTACCTATTCACAGAGCTCAAAGAACAGACTATGCATGTTTCATACTTGAGCTTTCTTTTACTTGCTCTGTTCTTTGCTGACTTTCTGAATAATTTTCTGAAGCTGGTGTTGCTTTCCTAAAATAAAAAAAAAAAATAGCCATCCCCAAATTTGAAATTTATGAGCCTAACTTTCTATTTGTATGTCTAGTGGCCTGATTTTAGCGGGTTTCATAAACAAACAAAAGTCAGTGAAGCTGGAGGTAGCTGTCTTGTATGGAAAACAAACCATTTCTATCTAGACCTGTAAAAAGAGATTTTGAAGAGCAGTCTTAAGGATTTTACCTTGAAAAACTGGACTACGGTTATGTTAGTTCTTTTCATGCTGCTTTTTACAGTTGCTCATTCAAATTAATTGGCTATTTTGGGTGTCTTTTTTTCAGATTCTCATGGAAACCCTGTGTCTTCAGAAGATCAAGTCAGTTTAGCCCAGCAGATTTCTGATGTAGTAAAGCAGCCTGCCTTTATTGCTGGAATTGGTGCAGCCTGTTGGATTATCCTTATGGTCTTCAGCATCTGGTTATATCGCCACAGGAAGAAGCGAAATGGACTCACTAGTACTTACGCTGGTATCAGAAAAGGTGCCGTATTATGTATTTCAGTCTGCTGGCTGCTGAATGCCTGTTTACTGGCTGTTTACTTTATCATCAGTCTCTTGTTCTTCTAAGACTTGATGCAGGAATTATCAAATTACTTCAATACTTTCAGGAAGTGTGGATCAGGAGCAAATGCAGAAAAGAGCAATATTTACATAACGTGTTAAACCTGGCTTTAAGGCATAAGCCTTTAGCAAAATACCTAGACTAGCTTTTCATAAAGATACTCCTACAAATGAGAAATGTGAAGATGGATTTAAGGCTGGGAGCTTACAATATGCCCTTGCTACCTGACACCGTACCATGTGAAAAGGAGCCAAGTGGATGGTAGTTCATTGTCCCTCCTGTTTGGTCCTTTGCTTGCTGCTAAGAATACTAACAGTGGTGTACATTACAGTAACACTTTTGGTGCGTGTACTTGAATTTCCTTGTGTTCTGGGGGAATGTGGTGAAGTGACTGTTTGCAAAAGCACAACAGTCAATAATACTTTCCAAGACTCTTTCATAAATGCTGTTGTGAGACCCTTCGTTGGGACTGAATTCTGGGGCTATCACATCTTGCATCTGCATTCGGTTAGAATGGCAGCAGTGGGACTAACTTAAAGCACTCTTTGTTTTCATGTTATTGATACCTTTTATATCAGATTCTCGGTGGGCAAGCAGTGCTTTACAGTATACTCTGTGACAAACAAAACTAGAATCTCTACCTGGAAGATCTTCTGGAATAAAAACTTGATTTCTTCTGTTTCAATAATCTTTTGATTAAGCCCCAAAGTTAAAGGTGAATTCAGTAAGCTACAGTTCATTACATCTCAAAGCAGTACCTCATAGGCACTCATAGAGTGAGAACTGTAAATTCCGGAATGAATCAGAATATAGGAGATCCTGCTTTTGAAGGAATAGAGGGAGAATGTTTGATATTTAGCAATCAAAAGATAGACGTAGGCTTAAAAGGTGCACACAGTGTATGAAAGGTGTCATGAGATTACATTCTTTAGTCACTTCAAGAATGAATGTGTGATGGGCAAGACAAGGCAAATATAACACAAATGTTTTTAAACAGTAGCAGTATGTTGCTATGAAAAAGAAGCAGTGCTAAAAATAGCAACTGAGTGAGTGGAAACATGGAAATAGTTCTGGAGCGTTGCAGAGTTTAGGTGTCCTCTGTGCTATTAAAGTATCAATGCTCATGGTAGACTTCAGGCACAGTGGTTGTAGTGGAGTTGTAACCACAGAAATTGGGGATGAATTTCACGTTTGATTTTTTTCTGCTAGGATTTCTTAGATAAGACAGACCCCGACATACTGCTGCATTGGCCTGCGCTGTTTTGTTTTACTAATAGCATGCTGCCATACTGCCTTTCTACAGTTCTGTCAAACTAACATCACTATGCTTTCAGCAGTACCTATGATTAAGCAAAAGGCATACAATTTGTCCTTAAAAATGGTTACTTTAATGACATCAGCTATTGTTCAAAACAGCTGTGTTTTTCAATATCTGTAAAACTATCTTTTGTGTAATTTGGTGGGGATTTTAATGAAAACATATAGAAAAGTAGGGTCTGCATCTCCATTATCAAGTATTCTTCAAGAAAAAAGTCATCTTTAGTGAAATATAAATTGCAAAGTAGTTTCCCACTCTGCAGTGCATCAAGTCATCACTGCAAGCCCAAACTTTCTTCAGTCTTGCATTTATTTATTTATTTTTATATTTAGCTTCAGGCCTGACATCTGTTAAAATACTTCACTACTCCCACACATACAGATTGTACTAGCACTCTTACACACTCAGAGGAGTTTATTAATAGAAGCTCTAAGTTGTTCTTTCGTGTGGTAGCGATAAAGATTTTATTTAGTTGAACCACTGTTCATCTGTTCCTCAATTCCTTAAGAAACTGAAGTAGGTTTAGTACTTAGCTCACAGAAGAGTAATGAGACAGTAGTTTAAGACTTTTTTTCCTGTCCTTGTGATTGCAAATTAATTTTGAGACACTTGATTCTCTTTTGAATAGCTCTGGTTTAAATTCACCTTCTATTTTAATGAAAGCTTGTTACTATGGTTCTATATTTTTGAATGTAGCTAAATTAAACTTGGCTATATGAAAAGGCCTAGCTCAAAGAAAATACAATGGAATTCCCAAGATAAAGAACTGTGCTACAAATGAAGCCTGAAATGGGCAAATGCTCAGAGGTTTTTCTTTTTTTGCTTAGTGTCATATCCCTGGAAATAAATCGGCTTGGTAAAAGGGGGGAAAAACTACAGCATATCCTAAATTATAACAACAAGACACTCTGGACTCCCCTTAAACATCAGAGTTATTGTAAAAATTAGATTAAGCAGTTGTTCTATTAGCCAGAACCTTTTCTTTCTGTGCCAGGTTTGCTGATCAAATTCTGTCTCAAGGCTACTTTCAGTGAATATTTTATTGTTTCTCTTACATTTCTCTTTGCTGTCATTAGATCGAAAAGGGCAATGTTAGCCTTTTTCTGCCCATCAGTGATAGAAAAACTATACTGTCTTGTCAACAGAAGGGGGAGCATGTGCTAATAGGAAGAGCAGATGCTAGTGCTCTGTATTTGGATTAGAGACCCTATTGATCCAAAGAGGATTTATAGTAGCTGTGAGAGTGAAGATTGTCAAGCAATGTCATTGTTCCATTGTTAACCTTTCCCTCTTAAAGCCCAGGGTTGAAAGGTAGAAAGTTGTTACATCTAGGGAGATCTTTTACCTTTTTTTGTGGTTATTTAAGAAAGATAATAACTCTGTTTAACAGTCTCATCTATGAAAACAAAAATTAATTGCTGCAGTAGATTTTAGTGCCTTTATTACAGTGAGAGTTGGTGCCATTCTTGATTCAGAGACAGTAAAACAGCAGTTCTCTTTGTTCCTTTGTATAATTATTATTTCCTTGCTGAATACTTAAGTGTGCCTATTAGTTCAGCATAATGAGCATTTACTTAGTAAACTGCAGATAAAATTCAATAGGACCTTGATAAGGCTTTGTTAAGGAATTTGTCATTCTGCATTCTAAAACGATTAACAGTGTGGGGGTTTTGTTTGTGCTAGGATTTTCAGAAAAACTTAAAATGCCAAACTGAGGGGTATTTGAAAGGCTAAACCACAGTCCAGTCCCCTTAGGAGCACAATAGAGTATCAAGCTTTTTTTTCAGAATAGTACCTGCAGAGACAAGCTTCTTTCTGACTCGCAAATTTAATTTTATTTCTATATCAATGTGACTGAACTACTGGATTAGTTATATACATTTGTTTTATGTTCAGCTGTCTGCTAGATTTATACTAATGTGGTATGTTTCCCTTTCTCTCT